>NC_138125.1:41277339-41877339 GCF_964188305.1 Podarcis bocagei | reverse complement strand
CAGCCATATGTCCAGACTGGATTTCAAAGGCGGAATTGACGTTGGTGGGATTTCCGAAATGCGGCGCAAAAAACCGCTCAACTCAACAACTTTGGGGTTTGTCTAAAAAAAAGGTCAACAACTTTTGGGGTGTCCTGGTTTTTATATCTTTTGAAATATGGCAACCCATGCTGGCAAAAGAATGGCATTGAATTTCTGCTGGAGTAAAACCAAGTCGTCAGTCAGTTGGAAAATCCCTGCAGTTTGCCCTAACTGGGCTGTTTGGAGGATAAAATTACATGGCCATACATAGAATCAGTTATGTAACTATTGTGTGCTGACACTGCACCTCTATATTCTGGCCTCTGACAGCTGAGATGCATATTTCAGGACCCATCCTATTCTTGCGCAAGGAATTTATTTTAAACTGTTGTTAATGTTGCATTTTAAATTATGAGTTGCCTCAGGACCTTGGGGTGAATGGTGGATAGATGCAACTACCACCACTACCACCACCACCAAAAGCAAAGCCTGTCAGGAAAACAAAAGTTGCAATACCAATGGCATTTGATGGGAGTTCTGGCACAGTGGCCTTATTGGCACGTGGTAGCTCAGTGTCCAAACACAACAGTGATATATACTACACTGTGCTAACATAACCACAATTACTGGGCTAATCATTGAGACCTACCAACGTCAATCCGAGGATATGAAAAAGGCCAAGTTTGCTGTACTTTACTGTGCAAGTTATAATACAGAATTAAATGTGGATATATTTTTTTAAAAAAACCTGACTTTGATCCTAATCCAGTTTTGGCCGTACACAGCAAATGTGATTCAATACATAAGGGGTGGCAGGGAGAAGAGAACATATATCTGCTAATATACTGCAGATTATACAATAAAATTTACCTCAAGTGGTTTAGGAGTTGCCTAGCTACGGGTCTGAAATAGGAACTCCCTTCTGAAGTGACGGGAAATGATTTTGCTGCAGCCAAAGGGCAGAGGCCTTCAGCAGCCACCTAGTGGTGAATTCATACCACTGCATACACAAACAATTCCTTCCTATGGGGTTGTAGTAGCAGGGCAACACAAAGCCCTTTGCTGTGTGTGGCCCAGACCTACAACTATTGGCTTATAGTTCTACAGCCGCAGGAAATAAACACATAAATGTCCTAAGTAAGAGCTGTGAATTAATTTTGCCAGCGACATTTTTTTGGGGGGGTGGATTTTTTTGGACTTTGTTAAACTCACTTGACTTAATCCGAGTACAGTGGTACCTCGGGTTACATACGCTTCAGGTTACAGACTCCGCTAGCCCAGAAATAGTACCTCGGGTTAAGAACTTTGCTTCAGGATGAGAACAGAAATTGTTCGGCGGCAGCGGGAGGCCCCATTAACTAAAGTGGTACCTCAGGTTAAGAACAGTTTCAGGTTAAGAACCGACCTCCAGAACGAATTAAGTTCTTAACCCGAGGTACCAGTGTAAATGCAAACAGATGAGGGGGCTGAGCACATCCTGTTGCATTTGTGCTCTGAAGTGCATTTGTATCTTGTGTGCAAAAAGGGTTTCTGCACATGGAACAGTACGACTGAACGGGTAGCAGCCTTCCTGCCGCCGCATGGGTACGTGGAGTGTTACTGACTTGCTGTTCACTGTTTTGAAATGTTGTATTATTGATCTTTTCCTCTTTTGGGTTGCAAGCAGCCTTGGACCAGTATTCGCCCAGAAATATGTGGCTGAAAAAAACATTTTAAATAAATAAATAAATGGGGTCAAAATATTTTCCTGCCATGTTGAAAGGTCAAAACTTACTCACTGGTTGTTTCATCGTTTCTTTGCCAAGGAAAAATGGCCATCATTGGAGTAAGCAACATTCAAGCTCAGGGTGGCAGCCGATGAGGGAACAGAAGTCGCTGTATCTGTATGTATTTGTGTTCTGGCTGCCATTGGTGAATAGATGCAGGTCCAGCCCACGAATGCTCCAAAATGATGAAACGTGAGGGGCAACCCAGTCAGATGAGCAGGGTACAAATGTCCACAGAGGTCAGCTCCTCTGCCATCAGAAGCAAGCAAGCCCCCTCCCCACAATGATTTAAATGGGTATCCACTTATCCTCCATGCATTAATTTCAGAAGGAATGGAAAGTGAATCAAATATGTCACCCATTTGATTTAAGCTTTCTTTCAAAAAATGCACCCCTTGAGGATATGCAAATTGACCTGGAACCCATGGCATTTCCAGCTGCTGCGATTTATCCAGAGGGTGGTCTAGCCATCAACGAACCACTCAGGAAGCCACAGGGTTCTGTCTTGGGCCCGGTCTTATTCAACATCTTTATCAACGACTTGGATGATGGACTCAAGGGCATCCTGATTAAATTTGCAGATGACACCAAACTGGGAGGGGTGGCTAATACCCCAGAGGACAGGATCACACTTCAAAATGACCTTGACAGATTAGAGAACTGGGCCAAAACAAACAAGATGAACTTGAACAGGGAGAAATGTAAAGTATTACACTTGGGCAAAAAAAATGAGAGGCACAAATACAAGATGGGTGACACCTGGTTTGAGAGCAGTACATGTGAAAAGGATCTAGGAGACTTGGTTGACCACAAACTTGACATGAGCCAACAGTGTGACGCGGCAGCTAAAAAAACCTGTGCAATTCTGGGCTGCATCAATAGGAGTATAGCATCTAGATCAAGGGAAGTAATAGTGCCACTGTATTCTGCTCTGGTCAGACCTCACCTGGAGTACTGTGTCCAGTTCTGGGCACCACAGTTCTAGAAGGACACTGACAAACTGGAACGCGTCCAGAGGAGGGCAACCAAAATGGTCAAAGGCGTGGAAATGATGCCTTATGAGGAACGGCTAAGGGAGCTGGGCATGTTTAGCCTGGAGAAGAGGAGGCTAAGGGGTGATATGATAGCCATGTTCAAATATATAAAAGGATGTCATATAGAGGAGGGAGAAAGGTTGTTTTCTGCTGCTCCAGAGAAGCGGACACGGAGCAATGGATGCAAACTACAAGAAAGAAGATTCCACCTAAACATTAGGAAGAACTTCCTGACAGTAAGAGCTGTTCGACAGTGGAATTTGCTGCCAAGGAGTGTGGTGGAGTCTCCTACTTTGGAGGTCTTTAAGCAGAGGCTTGACAACCATATGTCAGGAGTGCTCTGATGGTGTTTCCTGCTTGGCAGGGGGTTGGACTCAATGGCCCTTGTGGTCTATTCCAACTCTATGATTCTATGATTCTAAGCTTTGCCCTGTCAAGTTTTCCAGGTGTATCAGGAAGGCACACTGAAACTCAAGGCTGACCCAAAACGTTTTGTCACTTCAGGCAAAACAGGAAATGGCGCCCTCCTGCCTCCATCTTCTCTGTGTCCGTTCTCCTCTTCCACACCCAGCTGCCCCCTCTGCCACTGCCTCTGCACCTGCCCACCTCCACAGACGGGTGCAGAGGCAGCGGCAAAAGGGGAGGCTGGGTGCAGCGGAGGCAGGGCAGCGGCAGTGGTGGTTGTGGTGGTGAGCGGTGGCAGCAGAAGCCAGATCTGCCACCTGAGGTAACCTTACTTCATGGGAGGACCAGCTCTGCTGAAACTGTCACTCCTCTCCAAACAAAAGCAACTATTAAAAGTGTTTTCCTGTAGGCATTATAACTGCAGTAGCGCCTTGAGCACTTATTCCATCATAGCTGTGACATCATAACTATGCGACCCAGAAATAGTTCCCTCCCTCGCCTGCCACCTCTGTTTTAAAGCCCCAGTTTCAACTACTTCCCCACTTCCCTCCACTCACCCCAGTCTTGCTTTGTTTTTTAATGCTGTGCGTTCACCCTGACTAGAAATCAAGTGTATGACTCCAACAATTCATTTGTTTGTTTGTTTTTAAAAATTCTGTGGGAATCGAGCTCTTGCAGGATTTGGCTAGTGCTGGTGAACAGCAGACAGCCAACAGCATTTGCCCCCTGGGAAAGGGAGGGGCTTTCATCTGGAAAGTCCCTCAGTGGTTTGTAGATATTTGCGACTTTGAAGCTACTTGCCCATTTTGAATGTTGGCACAATAGAGCACCTTGACTTGGAGAAAAGCTTTTTCACAACATTAACTTGACAGCTGATGGATGGGAAATGACTATTGGGAAAGTGTTTACAATTATATTCTACCAAATTTTCTCTTAATTTGTGGTGTTTTAATTCTTCTTATAGGCTGGCGCCTGCGAACACAATCTGGCAGAGATCTCCTGTACTTAAGCTGTTAGCTTGGGAACTTTGTGAAAGACTGCACACATAAAAGCAGGCAACTTAATTGGGAGCTGATCTGTTACTATTTTAGAGTAATATCAGATGAAGCTTTTGGTAACAGGATGCTAACATTAAATTTGCCATATCAATAGAGAACGCTTTCAAATGTGCATGATATAAGCAACAGGGCAGACTCAGTTACAAATGCTTGCAGCCACATCACACACTGTCTTTGCACATGCACTGGGATAACCAGTACTCGGGTGGCGTAGCCTACAAAAACATGGATTTTCACATTAGAAACACTGCACTCAACAGAACATGCCACAAATCTCAGGGCTCAAGTGGCAAAGTGGATTGAATCTCAAACAGCATCTAATAAGAATGTCCTATGCTGTGTCAGATGCTTTTGTCCAACCAGCATTCTGTTTCAGCCATGGCTAACCAAACACCTCTGGGGAGTGCAAAGTGCAAGGGAGACCTCAGCCGTTGTTTATACCAAACCACCACTGAAAATCTCTTAAAATAATCTTACTAGGGTCATTCTCCAAAATCCAAAGCTGTATTTGGACCAAGAAAAAATTCACAAAAGTGTAGCAAACTTTTGAGCTCTCCAGAACTCTTGATCGCATAAGATTTGCAGGGGGGTGAGGAACACAAGGGTTGGGGAGATACAAAAGTTAGGATAATGTTGCTATGAGGTCAGCTTGCACATTCAGTTCCAAGATGGAGGTTGCAGGCTAAATAAGTCCCTCCCAGGTGCTAGAGTGATTGTGTTTCACTCTTAGGATTCTGGGGTAAAAGAGGAATGGCTAGTGATGTTAAATTCTCGAGAATAATCTTTTGGAGAATATTCTCGATTAATGAGAATATTAGAGAATTTTCATTTAAAACAGGAAAATATTCATTTTAATGCATGGAAAATGACATAGTTAGTTTATTCATGGGTACATACATGTTTATTCATGGGTAAACTTGTTCAGATGGCAACCAAAAACTGTACAAATGCTTTTATGCTGTTACACATAATTGTATAGGCCTAGGTACTTTAAGTGTATAAAGCATTAAAGCTACTTTCTGGGGGGAAAAAACACACTGTATGGCCAAGGGTATAGAATTGCTAAGAATAACTCACACCAAAATAGGAAAAAAAGGGCTATTACATATAGTTGAAATACATATGAATTCAAATGCTCATCAAATTAAATGAATAGCATTTTAAAAAAATGTTTTCTGTAGCGCACATTTCAGAACTGCTAATGGTGAATGACACAATGGCCAGTACAGCAACGTAACTGGATCAAAAAAACCATTATTCATAACTTGCACTGGCAATATCACAGCCTGACATTATTTACTAGATTTTTAAAATGTGGGTTGTAAAACTGGTTCTTACATTAGAATTTACAGTTTGTGGAGAATGTTCTTCGGAGAATTTTCTACCAGAGTTATTCTCGAGAATATTCTCATTCTCGAGAATATTCTCCGGAGAATATTCTCACCTCACATCACTAGGAATGGCTGCTCACTAGTTCTGAAAAATTAAAGGTAATCCTGTCTACAGTCAGTCATACCTTGGGTTGAAGTAGCTCCAGGATGAATATTTTCAGGTTGCGCTCCGCAGTGACCCAGAAGTAACAGAGCACGTTACTTCTGGGTTTCGCTGCTCGCACATGCGCAGACGGTCAAAATGACGTCACATGCATGTGCAGAAGCGGCGACTCGCGACTCGCGGACGTGGGTTGCGTTTGCTTCAGGATGCGAACGGGGCTCCGGAACGGATCCTGTTCGCATACAGAGGTACCACTGTACTTTTAATGGCTGTTGAATCAGTTTACCTGGATGGAATGGACATGGGAGGGCATTGCAGCAGTTGTGTGGATACATTGGTGGGAGTGGTGATCAAGACACATGACAGCAATCTGGTTAGTCCCTGACCTGACTCACTGTGTTGCCCAATCACAAACGTATCATAGAATCCTGGTTATTATTTGGCCCCGGGGGCGGGGGGGGGCATCAGGCACACTGCCTGTGAGGAAAACTTGCCAGGTTTCTGAAACTTAACCACCTCCACTATGTATAAAACCAAAGAGCTCTCTGCTTCCAATCCCAAGCACCCTGCAAGTGTGGCCATTCTATTTCCTGTGAAGAGGTCCCACTTAGAAAGGTACGTCACTAGTCAGACATGGTTTTCAAACACAGGCAGGGCATCCTGTATTTGTGTCAGATCTGAAACCTTTTTTGTTTATGATTGGCTAATTTTCCTGTCCTTTGTATAAGCCCTTCTACACATAGAGAAAAGATGCAGAGATTCCTATCAATACCAAAACCATTTTGAAATGGCTTATTTTAGATGTCTGGAAAACGTATCAACCCAGACAAAACCCCTTACCTTTCCCCTACTTTTTACATTTTTGCCATTTTCTCTTATAGCTTAAAAATTGCACTATTAGCACAGTAGGGAGGAAAAAGAAGGAGGGAGCAGTCCATCCTGTCCAGTGTGCTGCTGTTTTCCGGGGAAGTGAACAGGGAAAGATTTTGAAGATGGCACGATGACACTTTCCCCCAAAAAACAGTCTGAGTGTTTTTGTGTTTATCCTGGAAGAACTCAGATCATTTCTGAATTAATCCAAGCTGAGCTTTGCAAAGCCTCCCTATCTCTATTTCCCCACCCCCAATAAACATGATCTGGTTCAAATGAAAATGTCATAACTGGGTTATTGATAAACTCAAAAAAGTTTTAATATAGTGAGGTTTTTTTGTAACATTTCGGAAAAACAAGTTCAATTATAATGTCCAACCTTACACTGTGCTCAATCTGCTGTGACAGTATTTCTTTATGCTCTTTATCTTCGGTTTATTTTGTTTACTAAAAACAAAAAACAAAAACTAACTCGAAAGAGCTGGGGATTGATAAAATAAATGGGAATGTAGAATTGTCCAAATAGCTCTTATACCCCCACCAGAGGGATAGTGTTGTGAAGTCCATTGCAATGTTGCAAACTCTCACATTTTAATTTTAATTTTAATTACAGGCCTTATAATGTCTGAAGTTCCAAAATGCCTGATTTTAATAGGTATGATTCTTGGAACCCTGTTAAAATAATAATAGGCATTTCTTTAGAAAATCTCGTGAAGCTGGTGCGGTGTAGCCCCATGCTTTGTGGCAAAAATCCCCAAAGGTCGTTTCTAAAAAAACTCACTTTCTAACAGTACAGTATTATACTCGAAATTCTTGGCCAGCTGCATCGCCATTCAGAGCCCAAGCTCCTCACTGATGGTGGCTGAAAACGCAGAGGAGCCTGGCGCACTTTGCTTTAAAGAATGCCTTTTATTCCAGAAGAACAGTGAAGCTTCCTGATGGGCGCAATTTCTCCTGGTGCGAAAAGCTTCCTCACCAAAGTCTATTTGAATATGCTAATTCATACAAATGTTTGTAAAATGCAAGCACTGAATTTCCTCGCAGCAGCAGCAGCCACACACACACACACACACACCCTGCCCCAGTGAAATCAATGGAATGTGGGCTGGGTGGCAACCCTGTTAAAAGATGTGATTACCAGCAGAGCCCCATAAAAACTGAAAGAAATTCATTTCCAGAAGTGGCTCTATAAATAGAAATGAAGGTGGGTTTGTGTGATTGCAACTGCCATCAGCTGCCTCGCTAAATGCCTCCTCTGCAGCTGAACTGCATTAAAAAGCAAGATTCCCTTTTTGTTGTTGCTCATTGTTCTTAATTTTAACCCTATTAAGATGCATCAACTTCTTTCTAAGTTTTGGCTTCAAAAGGAAGAGCAACATAACCCTTACTGCAAGCTGTTAAAACACACACACACAAACACACTTCTTGGCTGTCTGCTTTCATTCTCTCCCCACACTGAGAGCAAGAATCCTAGATATTATTCACTTGAGATTATAAAGCCCTTTAAATAAGAAACAGAAGACAGTTTAGGTCTTTTTAAAGCTGCCTTAAGCAAGATTTTAACTGTGTGAAACACTGGATAACGCTGGTGGGTATTCTCCCATGATCCGAGCAGCTTTCAGTGAGCCTTGTAAGCAATTGGTTTCCCACCCTCTGCTCTGCTGCTCTCCTTTTGAGACTCTTGCTCTGCCCGCAACCTCCAGCTCTTGCCACGGCTGTTGTGGCATCGTGGAGTTATGTCAAGTGGATGACCTGGGCCAGCACGAAAGAAAAAGCCATATGCTCAGCTGCCACAGTTCAGCTGCATGTTAATCCCGGCAGCGACAGGCAGGCAAAGCACCTCTAACCTCTTTCCAACATAAAAAAATTCCTTCCAGTAGCACCTTAAAGACCAACTAAGTTAGTTCTTGGTATGAGCTTTCGTGTGCATGCACACTTCTTCAGATATTTTGACTATGGCAGACCAACACGGCTACCTATCTGTAACTCTTTCCAACAGCTCTAGTTGCAGGTAGGTAGCCGTGCTGGTCTGCCGTAGTCGAAACAAAAGAAAAAAATTCCTTTCAGTAGCACCTCAGAGACCAACTAAGTTTGTTATTGGTATGAGCTTTCGTGTGCATTCACACTTCTTCAGATACCAAGCATGCACACGAAAGCTCATACCAATAACAAACTTAGTTGGTCTCTAAGGTGCTACTTAGTGATGTATGGAAGTGAGAGCTGGACCATAAAGAAGGCTGATCGCCGAAGAATTGATGCTTTTGAATTATGGTGCTGAAGGAGACTCTTGAGAGTCCCATGGACTGCAAGAAGATCAAACCTATCCATTCTTAAGGAAATCAGCCCTGAGTGCTCACTGGAAGGACAGATCCTGAAGCTGAGGCTCCAATACTTTGGCCACCTCATGAGAAGAGAAGACTCCCTGGAAAAGACCCTGATGTTGGGAAAGATGGAGAGCACAAGGAAAAGGGGACAACAGATGACGAGACGGTTGGACAGTGTCTTCGAAGCTACCAGCATGAGTTTCACCAAACTGCGGGAGGCAGTGGAAGAAAGAAGTGCCTGGCATGCTCTGGTCCATGGGGTCACAAAGAGTCAGACGCGACTAAATGACTAAATGACTAAACAATAACAAAAGGTGCTACTGGAAGGGATTTTTAAATTCTCTTTCCAACAAGAGAATTTGTGGGGAATATGCATCACCCACAAATGGTGTTGTTCAGAAACGCCTTTCAAATGTGGACTTTCTTTTAACCAACCAGTATCACTGAATATTTTTATGTTATTATTATCGTTATAACTTTTGTATGGCGTATGCCTGGTAGTGTTTTTTGTTTTTGTTTTTTTGGTTATGGAAGCATGCGTTATAAATATTTAAAACAAAAAAATAGAAAATGGACCAGCCACACGTGCAGATTGATTGATTTCAACACTCTCCACCTTAAGCAGGCAGTAGTGTGCTATTTTAAAGTCTTTTCTTGCTCGAAATCCCCACAGCCTTTATTCTTCCTTGTATCTCAGTCTCCAAATGGCCACTTCTTTACATCTGTGAGCCTCTCTGTTCTCTCTTCTGTGTCACTATAGTCTCCGACCCTTAAGCCATCATGGCTGCTCACTTTGTCATGCAGAGTCCCGAATTCCCAAATGCAATACTTTCCTCCCTCCCTCCCTCCCTCCTTCCCTCCCTGCCTCTCAGTTCTTTCTCCACTTTTTCAAACACTGCTCCTTCCATCTCCTGACCCAGGGAAAGAGAGAAGCAGCCACCTACTTCAGGTTCTCATTTGCACAATCTCTTACAAGCTGCTCGGCGACATCACTCACAACATGGAGGGTCTGCTCTGCATCCAAACCTCTTAGGTCCCTGCCTAGCTTCTTTGCGTTGCTGCTTCACCTTTCATTGCCAGTTTCATTTGGGAACCTAAATGTCACTGAGCCGCCACCGCAACCTGTGTGTTTAGCAGGTGTTTCTTCTTTGGCGCCTGCTTTGAGAGGGATGTGGGCAGATCTGATCCTGCAGCCTGGCTCTCGCTGTGGCTTAAAATGAACTGGGCCAGATCCCTAGAGAGGAAGGGGAGATGGGGAGGGGTCCTCTGGAGCAAAAGCGCCTGCTTCCAAAGTCCCTTCCTGCCTGGCTTCTCACATGGACAGGAAAAAGGCATTGATCTCTCCCATGAGCATGGTGGAGCCTTCTGAAATCTGATGGCTACAGAAGAAGAGTTTGGATTTGATATCCCGCTTTATCACTACCCGAAGGAGTCTCAAAGCGGCTAACATTCTCCTTTCCCTTCCTCCCCCACAACAAACACTCTGTGAGGTGAGTGGGGCTGAGAGACTTCAGAGAAGGGTGACTGGCCCAAGGTCACCCAGCAGCTGCATGTGGAGGAGCGGGGAAGCAAACCCCGTTCACCAGATTACGAGTCCACTGCTCTTAACCACTACACCACACTGGCTCATGTTCTTAATTTGCTCAGGGGTTTGAAACACTAAAAAAGGGAAGTTTATGTATTCAGGAACTCAACAGTTTATATGTCCCTGGACCCCAAAATAAACATTGGGATACCCCATCTCATACACCTGAACAATCACATAATCATGGTTTTTCAAAGTTATCGGGCTTCCAAAATATGCATGATGACATAGTTCTGTCCCCCGTCCCCCAATATAGTTAGTTGTATTTATTAATTTGGGCTTTTCTTTTTCCCTCAGACTCCCCTAAATGCAATATTCAAAGACTTTTGTGCTTAAAATACTGACATTTTATGTGTTTCCTCTATGTGTTTCCTTTCTCCTTTGTACTTAACCTGGAGAAAATGTTCAAGCAGGGATACTGGTGTAGAACAGAATGTTTCTATTCTCATCTAAGGGCTGTTTGAGGGTATGTGCCACTTTTTGAGAACCTTATATTGGGGAGATGTCAAGCATACAGGGGAAGTCCAAAAAGGTAGGGGAGAAAATGCATGAATGCCCATATTTTTGTTAGACCTCTACAGAGATTAATTCCTATTTTGGCTCAGATGGAAAGGAAAATGGTCCACACAGAGAGTGCTCCATTGTCTCTTTTGCAACACCTATCTGATTGTTTGTTTATATGTGATGCTCTTTCTGGTCCTGTACCATATGCACACATTTTTCCATACCTTGCTTTATCAGAGCACTGTAGGAGGCAGAAAACATTTGCTGGTTTTTTAATGCTCAGGGATTAAAATGCAGGGATGTTTGTTGAGTGCAAAGTGTAGCTTATTGGCAACACAGTTAACAAATTAAAAACATGCCGTTTCTTAACTCTGCCTGCACTGGCAGGTGCAGAGGCAAAGAAGCAGGAACCAGAGACTTTGTGGAAGCACGGACAATCTGGCCAATTATCTATTCCAAGGATTGCAATCCAGTAACAGTGTTTTAATTGGGTAACATGACATTAAGATGACAGATGGTAACTTTAATTGAACAGATTCAAGCAGACAGATAACATTCTGCCACGATTCCTCTGCAAAATCTTGGAGATAAAGAGCTACCGATTTGGAGTTTGCATTCATTTTGTTTCCTTTGAGGCTCCCCTAACCTACATGCAGCGCAATGGCGCCTCAAACCAAGCGATGCAGGAGGGCCCAGGATACATCCATCCTGGAACATTTGCTTCCATGAAGGTGTTGCCTGCTTCATTTTCTATAGGCGGTTTCTTCTAGGATTATTTATATAGCTAAAGTATTCCTAGACTACCCCTTCATCCAATTGGACTACAGGAAGGCAATGAATGGGCATGAATAAAACTACCTACTGGTTACTTTTAGAAGATCTGTATACCAACCTAGCAGTTTGAAAGCACATCAAAGTGCAAGTAGATGAATAGGTACCACTCCGGCAGGAAGGTAAACAGCATTTCTGTGCGCTGCTCTGGTTCGCCAGAAGCGGCTTAGTCATGCTGGCCACATGACCCGGAAGCTGTACGCTGGCTCCCTCAGCCATTAAAGCGAGATGAGCGCCGCAACCCCAGAGTTGGTCATGACTGGATCTAATGGTCAGGGGTCCCTTTACCTTTATGCCCATACTTTGTGTGTAGGAACACGGGTGGCGCTATGGTCTAAACCACTGAGCCTCTTGGGCTTGCTGATCGGAAGGTTGGCAGTTTGAATCCCTAAGACAGGGTGAGCTTCCGTTGCTCAGTCCCAGCTCCTGCCAACCTAGCAGTTTGAAAGCACACCAGTGCAAGTAGATAAATAGGTACCACTGCGGTGAGAAGGTAAACGGCATTTCTGTGCACTCTGGTTTCTGTCACGGTGTTCTGTTGCACCAGAAGCAGTTTAGTCATGCTGGCCACATGACCCAGAAAACTGTCTGTGGACAAACACCGGCTCCCTCGTCCTGAAAAGCAAGATGAGCGCCGCAACCCCATAGTTGCTGTTGACTGGACTTAACCAGGGCTCCTTTACCTTACTTTGTGTGTGTGTGTCTACAGAGGGAACAAGCTTGTTTTCTCCTGCTCTGGAGGGTAGGACCCAAACCAATGGCTTCAAGTTACAAGACAGGAGATTCCGAGCTGTTCAACAGTGGAACAGACTCGTATGAGAGGTGGTGGACTCTCCTTGCTTGGAGGTCTCTGAATGGAGGTTGGATGCTTTAGCTGAGATTCCTGCATTGCAGGGCGTCCCTCCCAACTCTACAATTCTATGATTCCAAGAGTCACATCAGTTGCTCCACCCACCTTATTTTCTAGCTCCCTCCCACCATTTTACACGTGGACCAAACCACCACTGGCATGGAGCCTGCAGAAGGTTACCCATGAGGTTATGCAACTCTTGAACCAGAAAAAGCTTCACCATCCTTGCTTTAGAGAACCATCCCCTTGTATTCCCTACGACTCGGAGAAGCGCTAGTTTGCAATAAGCTTGTCTCTTTTACCTGCCACAGTTTCCTGCAGCAGATGACAACAAAGACGTCCCCCCTGGGGGGCCAGCTCCCGTATGGATGCATTCATATCTCTCTTGAAAAAAAGGAAGTAGTGTCTGATAGCATAAGGATGCCACTGTTGGGAATGAAGCGTGTGGCCGAGGGTGGATGGTAAATATAGACGAATGCTCAGAGCAGCTCTCACATCCTCTTTTTGTGCTTCTTCCAGTGTAGCAGCTGGAGGCATGACTAATACGCCTCTCCCATAGGAAGATGCAGGAGACCAAGAGACATGCAGGAGTCCAAGAGACATCTCACTTCAGGGGAAGATGCATGAATTGCTGCTTCGGACTCTGTGCCAAAAGCATGAAGGAGAATGTGGAACCAACTTGCATAGCACTGGAAATGCCAGTCATGTTTATAACCCCATTCACTTTCTCAGGCAGGAGGAGGGTTGGGGGAGAAAATCAACCCAGCTCACATTTTTAAAGGTACACTTACCCAGTCCACACTTTCCCAAACAATTCCCAAACTGAAACCCAGCCCTCTGCCTTCGAAAATCCCACTTATTAGAAATATCCACTGCAATGTGTACAAATATACTAAGTTAAAGGTGCATAGAAACACATGTATTTGTGAAAATGGTATGCAAAAATTGTCTTGCAAAAGTGTGTATTTTAGGCAACATTGCATCAAAGATATGTTTATGAGTAGAACTTCACACTAAAATGCTGATGAGTTTTAGTGTGTATTATAAAATAATAATACACGGCTGATTTAATGTAAAGAACTGAACTTAAGGGGGGGGGGGAATAGAAACAGAGGAAAATCAATATTGACATATTTGCCTTTCCCTCAGTGGGATCCAGATTAAGTAGCTCTCAGCTATGGAATTTGACAGACATTTTAAAAATTATTATTTTAAAAATAGAATTGCTTGACCTCATCACTGTGCCTGCCTTCACTTTGCCTGTTCTTATTGTTTGTGGCTTTCAGGAAGTCTGGAGAGACCCAGCATCCTGGGAGTTTATTGTCCTTTCTTGCTAGCTTCTCTGAGCAATGCAGAAAGACTGGGAGGGCAGGGCATATATATCCTAATAAACAAACAATAGCTAATCTAAGAATATTGAAACAAAATGTTTATACAAAGACCCAGGACAATTACATCATAAGAAATTAGAAACAAGTACTTTAAATGAAATAGTTATTCAAGACAGACCTATATGTCACCCTAACTTTTGGACATCAAATCTCATTCATTTCTATAAGGAATGAAAGTGTATGCACCTTGGCACAAAATCGTGATTTTATTTCAAAACGCCACAGAAACAAGATAGTCATTCCTTGAACAAATATCTTCAGGCACATTAGCTACACAGTGCGGTAATCCTTAGGATGTGGTGCCATCCTGTGGCCATATTATAAATTTCACAGGCTAAGAGAGATTTGGGATACAAGAATTTCCACCTAAAATATAGTCTAAAAGGCCAACAAATTATTTCAAGGACTAGATGATATTTTTTCAGATGCAGGAGATTGGCTCGGTCCATGAAAGAGTCGTGGTAATTTATTTATTTTTAAGTTTTTAAGTTTACCAGAGGACTCTTGTTTCTATTCCTCTGGAAATTTATCTCCTAAATGCCAACAGATAGTATTTTCCATGATGGTTGACTCATTTAATAGGGCTTGATGCACTCTAACTACCTGTGCAACTAAGTTGAATACTTGAATCTTAAGCATATTTACTTGGAAGAAGGTCTTGATTTAGGCTTACTCCATGCAAAAAGCATTGGGTGGGATTATAAAACGGTTCCTGAGCTGTAGCCTTTCCAAAAGCAGATGCAGAGTGAGACAGTTTAGAAACTAAGTGGTTTATAGAAACTAAGTGGTTTATAGCTGTAATGTTATAAGGGAATATGAGAAAATTGACTATTAATAGGTAAAAATCTAATGTTACAATATTAAACAAAGAGGGGAGGGATTTGCTGAACTAACAAACTGAACTGGAATACAGAAAAGGGAGGCGTGAGGAGGTCCGGGAAATAAGCAAATGAAAGATAAGTCATTGAAAGATTGAATTGTTTTTAACTCTTTTTATTTTGTATTTTTCTTTTTTCTTTTGTAATACTTTTGTAATACTTTGAAAATCTTAATAAATATCTTTTTTTAAAAAAGTTTAATGCTTCCCTAAGGGACACGGGTGGCGCTGTGGGTTAAACCACAGAGCCCAGGACTTGCCGATCAGAAGGTTGGCGGTTCGAATCCCCGCGACGGGGTGAGCTCCTGTTGCTCGGTCCCTGCTCCTGCCAACCTAGCAGTTTGAAAGCACGTCAAAGTGCAAGTAGATAATAGGTACTGCTCCAGCGGGAAGGTAAACGGCGTTTCCGTGCGCTGCTCTGATTTGCCAGAAGTGGCTTAGTCATGCTGGCCACATGACCCAGAAGCTGTACGCCGGCTCCCTCGGCCAATAAAGTGAGATGAGTGCCGCAACCCCAGAGTCGGTCACGACTGGACCTAATAGTCAGGGGTCCCTTTACCTTTAAGAAACTGCTTACCGGCACATACAACTAGCATATTAGGGAGACAGCTAAGGTTGGAATAATTTCCCTCTAGGATGGCCAGGGAAAAGCAGGACAGGATACTTGCACAGAAGAGGGGATTTCAGCAGGTGGGACGCCATGTACAGTGGTACCTCGGTTTAAGAACAGTCCTGTTTACGAACTGTTTGGTATATGAACTCCACAAAACAGGAAGTAGTGTTCCGGTTAGTGAACTTTACCTCAGTCTACAAGCGGAAGCTGAACGGTGGAAGGGCACCAGCGGCGGGAGGCCTCATTAGGGAAAGCACGCCTGGGTTTAAGAACAGATTTGTTTAAGAATCTACTTCCGGAACGGATTAAATTCGTAAACTGAGATACCACTGTACTATGGAATCTGCTACCACAAAATGTGGGCATGGAGAGCATCCAAGGTGGCTTTAAAGGGGATTAAACAAATTTATGGAGAATGAAGTTCTTCAGAACATTTTGTGCGACATTCCTCACCAGTACAGAGCACTAGCAACTCTCTTTGCTGCCTATGGAAGCCAATTTGTGCAGGTACCTATAGCACTTTTGATCATATATGAGTACCTTATTTATAGCACTGAGGGTATAAATGGCTACTAGTCATCGTGGATATATGCTTTCTCTGTGGTTAGAGGCAAAATACCAGTTGCTGGGAACAAGGCTAATAGCTTTCTTTTCAGACACTGATTATTTCATTTATTAAATTATTTATCCCAAAGGAGCCCAGGGCGGCAAACACATCAGTGTTAAAATAAAATGAAACCATCTAAACACACACACACACACACACACACACACACACACACACACACTGCTAAACAGTGCTAAATAGGAGCCAACTCCTAGGGGCTGAAGTCCCTTCACCGCTCCCCAATAAAATATTTGAGGGGCCTGCCCTCCCCCAAGTTGATGGGCATTGCCATCCAAATGTGTGTGTGTGTGTGTGTGTGTGTGTGTGTGTGTGTGCGCGCGCGCGCTGTGTCTTGTGCTCGACTATGTGGGACAGGGCTTACCTGCCCCCCCCCAATATTTTATTCAAGTTGGCAAGCCTGCAGCCCAGAGTGGCTGGGGAAACCCAGCCAGATGGGCGGGGTATAAATAATAAAATTATTATTAATTATTATTATTATTACTACTACTACTATTACTAGTAGTAGTATTAGTAGTAGTGCTACTGCATTTGCTTAGTGAAAATAGCATACAAAAATGCAATCCTCTTAGAGGAAATTACTTGCAAAAATGTGTATATTTGACAAATATATAACAAGGAGAACGCCACACTAAAATACAAACTTCCATGGGGGACTTTTTTTAATCTGCAAATTGCTGCAGAAACATGGAGAAGTGAATTTAAGATTTGAAAAAACAAGAAGCAAAGAGAACTGAAATGGACAGATTCAACCATCCTTAATCTGAAGGCACACAAACCCTGATGAGTAAAGTCTGATCAGTGGGTGGGTGCGGATATGCATAGGAGACTTCTGGGTATAGGGCGGTATATAAATTCAATAAATAATTATAAATAATAGCTGTCCATTGGTCGTCTAGCTCAGTATTGTCGACCCTGACTGATAGCAGGTCTCTTTCTGAGTCTTTCCCAGATTACCTGGAGATGCCAGGGATCAAATCTGAGGGTACCTACATGGAGATCAGATGCTCAACCACAGAGCTACAGTCTTTCTGCAATATCCTTTCCCTTATGCTTTAGGAAATCATGCTCCCCCCCCCCCCCGACAGCTAGGTTTCCCTTCTTGAATGTGAATTATAGCTGCATTTTCAGCCTGAGATAAGAGAAAACAGGGAACGGAGAGCGTTCTCTCTCTCTCTCTCTCTCTCTCTCTCTCTCTCTCTCTCTCTTTTGGCTTCAGCCCGTCCTCCTTATCTCACCTAATGACAGGGTGACTGCCAATGTTTATTTGGCCATTCTCGTTCACCAGCTGCTCCAGCACCATGTTGTTTTTCTTCCCAGATGGTTGCATGATGTTCCGCGATAAAGCTGACACAGGAAAACAATGCAAAATTTGTCTGAGGTTCGGCAACCATGTGAAAAACATCTGATATATCTCAGAGCTAGCCAAGTTGCCGGATCTCAATGCCAGAGTAATTATGAGATGGTTTGAACAGAGGGTAGGAAAAGGGAGAGCTGCTGCCAAATTTATCAGGTATGATTCTAAAGGAGCGCCATTTTTTAAAATAAATAAATAAATGAAACTAAAATAGAAAAGTAGCGCTACTCACATCTTGGCTCAAGATGTGCTGCAACCTAGAAGGCACCATGTAATTCAGTGTATTTCTTCTGTCTTGCAAACTACTGCATGTTGACTAATTACTGTACAACCATAAAATTATAAAATAAATGGAGAGTTCTCAGCCGGGAGAGGTAAAATCTTTGTCTAATTTTTCATAATGTGAACCGCCCTAAGATCTATGGATGAAGCATGGTTTACAAATTTAATGAATAACAAAATAATAATAAATTATTATTGCTTATTTGGCCCTATCACAAAGGGCTGAGCAGGGCAGCAAGAGCAACATAGGAAGGTGACTTACATTGACCATTGGGCCACCTACCTTAGTATTGTAGTATAGTAGTGTTGGTGCTGACCTTTAAAGCCCTAAACAGCCTTGGCCCAGTATACCCGAAGGAGCGTCTCCTCCCCTATCGTCTAGCCCGGACACTGAAGTCCAGCTCCGAGGGCCTTCTGACAGTTCCCTCATTGCGAGACGTGAGGTTACAGGGAACTAGGCTGAGGGCCTTCTGGTAGTGGTGCCCTCCCATCAGATGTCAAGGAAATAAACAACTATCTGACTTTTAGAAGATATCTGAAGGCAGAAGAAGAAGAAGAAGAGTTTGGATTTGATATCCTGCCTTTCACTCCCCTTCAGGAGTCTCAAAGCAGCTAACAGTCTCCTTTCCCTTCCTCCCCCACAACAAACACTCTGTGAGGTGAGTGGGGCTGAGAGACTTCAAAGAAGTGTGACTGGCCCAAGGTCACCCAGCAGCTGCATGTGGAGGAGCGGAGACACGAACCCGGTTCCCCAGATTACGTGACTACTGCTCTTAACCACTACACCACACTGGCTCTTGCAACCCTATTTAGGGAAGTTTTAAATGTTTGATGTGTTATTGTGCTTTTAATATTCTGTTGGGAGCCGCCCAGAGTGGCTGGCGAAACCAAGCCAGATGGGTGGGGTATAAATAATAAAATTATTATTATTATTATTATTATTATTATTCCACACTGACTGGTTGTGGCTGTCCAGGGTTTGAGGCAGGGGATTCCTCCAGCCTTACCTGGAGATGCAGGGATTTAAATCTGGACCTTCATGCATATCAGATACTCTACCACTGAGCAGTAGCCTTTTCCTGTGCAGACCTTCCAAGAGAGATGCTGCCTTGATTCAGACATAACAACAATCCCTGATTGTTATGTTGTGATGATAAACAGGCAAGAGTGTTTGGCTCCCCAGCTCCTCACACCTGAGAAGCTTCTGAATGGAGATCTACATGACATAAAGTCAGGTACAGGAACAATTGTATTTATCAGGAGGGAAATACTTCTCTATTACAGAAAACAGCTGCTCCAACTCTTCCACACTTAGAATAGGATGGATTATCAGACTGTTAAGTTGTGGGTGAACATATCAGATGACACAGTGATTCTTCAAACAGCTCTTGTTTATTCACAGGCCAGAACAGAACTGAACTGAAGGGTTCAGCCAGCCTGCTTATATAGAGCTCCACTAGAACGCAACAGTAACCACTTTCTGTAACTATCCAATCACTGAACGTCACTTTCGATCCCTTATTTGCATATGTGGACCTGAACTATCTACAGTATCCCCCTGCTGGCCCAGGGTGAGAACTTCAGTACATAACACAGACCATTAAAAAATTGCTATAATAGAAGTCAACAGAATTGTATGGCATATGTTTTAATGCCTTAAATGTGTGCAGAGGTGCCTAGGCGTCTGAGGAGAGTCACAGAAATTTTGGGCATGGACACAATCAAGCTGGAGAAAGTGACTGATCATACCAGAGGCAGCTGAGAGGCCCAAAAGATGAGAGACCCTGGGATTTACCTGTGAGGAAATCTGTGTTGATACTAATAATCAGGATACTAATTATAAGATGATTCATAATAACTTTTATTTTGTAGAAACTTTGGAAGATTTGGAACTGCTACCTTTATCTAGCATTTGATTTTCTCTTCTCTTAAATGTATTGTGACTTTAGATCAGGGATTGGGAGCCTCAGTTTCAGAAGTGAAATGCAGCCCTCCAAGCCCCTGGGACTCTGGCCAGGCCAGGCTCCTTCTCAGGGCACACGGGACACAGCTTCCTTGAGTGCTTCTGCCTGCCTGGCACGTGTCCTTGTACTGTGACCTGCCTCTGGCTTGCCTAGAAAGAGCACAGAGAGGGGTCCCTCTGTGTGTGAAGAAACCTCTGGTCCCTATGTAATCTATGGTAGAGAAGGAAGAGTTACACCCATTGCTCTGGCTTCTGACTCCTGTGCACAGAGATTAAAGTTACATACACACAGAATTGAGCAGAGGAACACAGCTCCCCCCCCCCCGGTGCAATTTACACCTATTGTTCTGCATACCCACCACTGGTTGCCAATGAAGGAATGCTGCCCTCAAGCTGAAAATAAAGCCCTTGCTCTATTTTATTTAAATCATTTCTATACCACTTAGTACCATCATTCAAGGTACCTCATTTGCCCAATAACTTCCTAGCCTTGGGAGTCAGGTGACACCAGAGATCCAATCTGATGCCAGCGTCTGATATAAAGGCTCCAGACCTGTGCCCCTCACTCAGTGGGGTCAATGCCGCTGAGGGAGTCCATTAGGATTGCCTACTTACCTTTCTGCCTATTTACCTAGGCAAGCTAACCACTTGCTCAAGATCCATTTCAGTTCTTTGTTAACTGCATAAAGATGATTAACATGGAAGAGTAAGGGTCTAAAGGAGTTCTTCTCTGTACTGAAGGAAGTGAGGGTTTTTTTTGGGGGGAATGAAGTATCACATTGTATTCTTTTTGAAAAATTGAATTTTTTTGCTTCAACACAACAATAGTCTTAACATTCTGCTGAGCACTAAGCGAGGAAAAAAATGATCTGAATGTATGTAAAAAAATGTACAGGCTTCTTAAAACCAAGCTGATGAAAACTCTGTTTGCATAATTCTGGTTATATGCAGCAAGATTACCGGTAACTTGCTGTGATGGCAGAAGTCCAATAAAACAGCACAAAGACCCTCCTAAAAAAAAAGTTGTAGTTGTAGTTCTGGCATTGTGTCAATAGAGGGCACCTGAAGCTTTCCAAATAGATTAGAGTTAACTACTCCCCACTGCCCACCCCCACAAGTTTTCAGCCAAGCTTCAGAAATGCTGTATCTACCAGTATAGTAATGTGGAACCTGTCCCTAGACAATGGGCTTTGCAGACAAACAAGTGAATATATACTTGGGAAAATTACATTTTGAAATGACAGTCTCCTGAAGGAAAATGCCTTACAGAACGTATTCAGTTTCAGAACACCACGGGGTTCTGAAAAGAAATGGACCATTTGCCATGATAACATTTCCCTTCTCGACAGATAAGTTTTCACTTGGATCTCATGGCAATCGGCTGCTCTACCCAGATGTTAGGTTTGATTGGGTCTGCCAACTTCACACTTGCCCCCTTTACAGCAGTTCGATCTGCAGCAATTAGAAGGTGATGGTGCTAATTTCTATACCACAAAGACTTCATCTGTTGATCTTTGCAGATGAAGCTGCTGTTAAAGCTTTGAGCACATTCTGCAACTTCCTCTGCCCAAAAGACAAGCGAGGGCTAGGTTTTTGGTTCAGCTTGATGCAGTAATGCAATCACTCAGATACCTACAGACTTTGCTCACATTCAACCTCTATTCAAAATGGATGAGTGGCTGGATGACAGAAGGCAAAAAGAGACTATGGGGTCAGTGTAGCTGGTGGGGAGGAAAGAACCCATCAAGCTATATCATTATAGAAGTGCGGAACCCCAAAAAGTTATCAAAAAGTTAATTAAAATGAGCACAGAATTTATTTTCAGTAGTGCTGCCACCTCCTCATCACAAAGAGTGCCTTGCTTGATTCTTTTAAAAGTTCCATGACAAACAGGCTTGTGACAGACAGCTGTAAATGTGGCTTGGTGTTGTTGTTGTTGTTGTTGTTGTTGTTGTTGTTTTAACTAGTTTTGATGGGGGTGGGAAATAAAGGGACTACTGGTGCACAGGAACTGGCAGCCTTACTTCTGATGCAGTTTAATAAATGTCCAATACATTTAATAATATCTGTACAGTGGTACCTCGGGTTACATACGCTTCAGGTTACAGACTCTCCTAACCCAGAAATAGTGCAGGAGGCCGCATTAGCTAAAGTGGTGCTTCAGGTAAAGAACAGTTCCAGGTTAAGTACGGACCTCCGGAACGAATTAAGTACTTAACCCGAGGTACCACTGTATAGCCTGAGTACATTAAGCCCCCACAAAACCTCCCAATATTTGTTTCAGAGCCTGAAAATTCAGACTCTGAAAATTAAGAATCCAGCAATATTCTAAAGTATCATGCTGTTTGCTTTGATAATTCAAAGTGCTGAATAGTTTAGATGATGCAGAGGTTTTCAAAACGTTAATGGTGCATTCTGAAAAAGCTTGGGCTAAAGAAGCCTAGTTATACAAAAATACGATTGTGCAATGATATTCTCAGATGTCTATGGGCAAAGGATGTAGGCTTTGATGGAAACAAGGGATAAGAAACAAGGGATATTATTATTTTGTTTAGTTACTTATTAAATTTATATGCCATACCCCTCAACTGTCCTGATTAAATCGGGACATCCCATTTTGGGGCTCTGTCTTCTTGCGAGGGTCATGTGACTTGCCAGGGAGTGTGACCCGGAAAACACGTGTCCCAGTTTTGGAGTGTGACATGTTGGTGGGTATGGTATACTGCCCTTCATCTGAAGATCCAAGGGCAGTTCACAACATAAAAATACAAAACAAGAACACAAAATACATAACAAATAAAAAACAGGAGTACGGAACACCAAAAATAAGAAATGCATCACTGAAGACATGAGGACACTGATTTGCATCACATTTCTGCAATTTATGTTTATAGATCTAAGTAGTGTAATTTTAATAGCCATGGGGCTGAGTCCCTTGTTTTCTTTGCTGCCCCCTCCCCAAATGGTGGAATAAAATTGTAATACAATAAAACACAATATAAGAAATAAAGGAATACAGTAAGATACAACAAAAAAGTAATATACAGTGGTACCTCGGGTTACGTATGCTTCAGGTTAAATACGCTTCAGGTTATAGACTCCGCTAACCCAGAAATAGTGTTTCAAGTTAAGAACTTTGCTTCAGGATGAGAACAGAATTTGTGCTCCAGCAGCACTGCAGCGGCAGGAGGCCCCGTTAGCTAAAGTGGTGCTTCAGGTTAAGAACAGTTTCAGGTTAAGTACGGACCTCCGGAACGAATTAAGTACTTCACCCGAGGTACCACTGTATTTAATGTGGACATGTTTCAAACTACCAGAATGAAGCTTGTGGATTACTGGTGCTCCAGTGACCACAGTTTGGGAACCCCTGAAAAAGAGGATTATAACAACAGAGAACTATTGTATGTAAAGTAGGGCTGATTCTTAGTGTCATGAAACAGCAGCAATTCTTTATTTTTCAAAGTTTTACTCCCACAGAAAGTCACATGTGGGATTTTCTGTCTCAGGTGCCAAAATAACTTGGCCAGCCATGGGTACTATGCCCTCTTGACTTGGAGGACACCGTTTGCCATTCTGCCTCAGGCAGCAAAATGTGTTGGTGCAGCCCTGCCTGTAGTATATTTAAGAAGAGAAGCTGTGGCCCACCATCTCAAGCTATTAGATCAACTTAGTCCCATGTTCCCACCTGGTAGACAAACATAAGTGTCCAGATAACACAAGTGACTCTCACCGTTAAAACTCAGACACTAGGATATTTTGGGGTGCAATCCCCACGGAAGCCCCCCCCCCCCGTGGAAGCTCACGGAAATGAATGGAAGCTGCACATATCAGAGCATAGCGGTGCTTTTGTATAGCTTGCAATTCATTATGGTGACGCTTTCGCAGAACCTCCTCCTGGATCCTGCTTCTGGCAGCTAAATTCTATTATACACATTGCACATAACTAAAAAAGTTCTGAAACTTTATGCGACACTTATAATCCTCACCCCCCAAGTTCATTAGGAAGTCTGCATTCTGCAATATTCAACAGTTATTAGGGTTTTGCTAGGAATGTTGCTTCCCCCTTCCCCATAAAAGAAAATATCCATTTTATAAAAAAAACAACACCTCACAAAGTAAGATCTCGTTGCTGCAAGAGACCCTCAAGTTTAATATAAGAGACGAAGTTTGGTGACAGCCCCTTGAAGCATTAATGCGATTTCATTTTGTGACAGATGTAAATGGATCCCTCTAATCCTATCCTTTCAGGTCTTTGTCTGCCGATGAGTGTTAATAATTAGTGGTTGTGTCCCCCTTTCCCTCGTTATAAAACTATATTCTTCACACATACCCATACTCCCTGCTCCCCCCCCCCCCGTTTTTGTTTTCTCAGAGTACCAGCCTCCCTGACAGCCTGCCTTTGTTCTCGTGTTTATAAATAATTTATAACACAGAAATACATCTTCTTAGTCCTAAAAAATAAACTAATGGGTGAACATAAAATACTGCCAGGAGCAGATCTATCTTGAAGCATTCAGGAAAAGAACTTCAGACTTAGCAAACCAAGAAGGGAGGAATGAAAGCCAGCTTGGAAACCCAGGTAGGAAAGCAAGGAGGCCTTTTGGGGGGGGGGCAAGATTAGGATTGCCTTAGTGGTGGGAAGCTAGTGGTCCTCCAGATGTTGCTGGACTCCAGCTCCCATCATCCTTGCCCATTGGTCGCACTGGCTGGTGCTGAGAGGAGTTAAGAGTCTATTGACATCTTGAGGTCTACAGGTTCTCCATCCTGATTAGACACAGGATTCAAGATTCAACTGAAGAGGCCCAGATTCAACTAAAAACTATTGTATGGCATACCATTATGGAGTGGCACAGCTGACCACTCATTGGAACGCACACAATCAAAATTTATTTGTAAAATCTTGGTTTTGCCAAACTGTATCCTGTATGTGGCTGGAAACTGTACAAGGGGTTATGGAAACCAGAGCATGGATCGCTACTATAAAAGTCCGATCCCGATCCCTCTTCCCTAATTTTTCATATGCTGTTGGAATCCCACCACTCCAAATGGTTAGCGTGTATTGAGTGCAAAATCAAGTCCACAGGTCTATCATTGGTCTCACTACTTATGCTCCCACTTTTGGAAGCATTCCAGACAATTAAGTACAGATTGTTAGAGACTGAATTCTCAATAGTGCAGCTAGCAAACCTTGCTCTCTACTGGGGCTAGGAATCCTACTTTCATTTGGCAAGGCCGTTCCATACTGACATCGCCAATACAATCCTCACCAACATAAAGAGCTTTTTCCCTTGCAAGATTTAACGTTGTGCCATCTGTAGTTCTGCAGGGAAGGTTCTCGAAGGTACCATATTCAGAGAAGTATTGTCCTTGCAGTGTAGGACAGGTTGAGACCATTGCACATGTCTTGCCCCACTGTCCGTTTTATACAGTGGTCTGCAATAAATGTTTGAGCCCCATGCCGAAGGAGCGGTCAGTGTTCTGACTCCCACAAGGTTTCCTTTTTATTGAATAGCTGCGGACATGATAGCATGGAGAAAGCAGCTAACTATCTGAGAAAAGCTATGAAACTACATAGTCATAAGACTATTATGCCTGTATGGCTTTGTCCCAGAGCATCTCCTTCTGTGAACAGATGCCAAATTATATTTGTTGACTTGTATAGTCCTATCTTCTCTGTATGCCAATAAAAGTTGATTGATTGATTCAACTGACCTGTTCTGCTCCTGGAAGCCAGCATGGGGACTCTTGCTAGCGCAACAGGACTTTCTATCCTCTCCTCCCAGGTGCCTCCTTCAAACCCACTCTGGAGGGTCTGGAGAATCCCCAGAACAATGTGGGAGAGAGGAGAGATTGTTTCTGCTGGCCTGATGGAACAGTCTCCTTAGTACTACGTTGAATTCTCTCCCTAAGTAAAAGAGTGGGGATTCTGCAACAGCATGAGCTCTGCAATGAACTCATGATCCCAAGGCTTCTCAAGTTGAAGACTAAGCCCATCTCTTGCCACAGGAAGAGAGTTTAGGACATGTGCTCTGCCCCTCGCATATCGAAACTCACCTGAAAAGGACCAAGGCCACAAAGGCTTAGCGGGATATCTCGGAGTAAACCTAGAGATGGCATTGTTAGGACTCATAATAATTTCACCATCTTCTGTGGTCTCTCTGAGTGAGTGAGTGAGTGAGTGGGCAGGAGTGAGCGAGTGGGCAGGGTAACCCTGTGACTTCAGTATTAAATTTTATTTAGGTGAAGATACCCTTGAACCATATTTTTAAAATCCATAATCAGCAGTCCAGATTTTATTTCCCCATAGGTCAGTGCATGCCAAGAAAAAGTTGGCTTGAATATCCTCATTTAAAGTGTTGGAAATATATTCAGGCCTTAGATAAATAACCCTTCTAACAATGTTAATGCTGCCTGGCATGTAATTTAGATAGCAATCTTGGCACTTCCTTACCTAGGCTGTTAGGATTTTGCACTGGAGCAGAAATAACCTCTTATCTCCCAGGTGGAAATGGGACATCGCAGGGTGACATGAGTTATTTACTGACTTAACACAAAACAAGTATGTGATAATGCCAGTGAAAATCAACATACAGGCAAGCATTCTTCATCAGGCCTTCTTTGTACCTTACGATAAGTGAGTACATTTTGTAGATCCTTTATTTTGTAATGTACAAAGGCAAATCTTTTGGATACTGCTTACTGCCACTTTTATTTATATGAAGAACACATGCATCTTTAAGCTCTTCGCAAAGTAGACCGAATAAACACACGCAAATGATCAGTCCAATGCTACAGCATGAGTTTCATCACCACTGAATAAAATACTATACTCCCAACAATAAAAGAAATAGGAATACAATTCATGACAAATATATCAATTAAAACAATAAGACACATCCACAATAATTGCAGAGGGAGAGAGAGAGAGAGAGAGAGAGAGAGAGAGAGAGAGAGAGAGAGAGAGAGAGAGAAACCTTTCCACACACAATGCCAGGATGAAAAATCAAAACTGTTCCAAAAGCCTTGGATTTTAATTTTTTATTTTAAAGAAGAAATCATGAAATTCTGAATCATGAAATTCTGAATCATGAAATTCTGTGTAGGGGATAGCCTGTTTACTGAAGACAAGCAGATGTGTGGTGATCTGAAGAGGGTTTTATTTGCATTGTGGCACCTGGATTTAAATCCAAACTCTATGTGCCTGCATATCTGAAAGCAGCTTTTGAGTTTGGCTTGCCATTCCTTTGCAAATTGCTCACATGACACGCAGGGTTGGATCCTAACTAGACTTTTGCTGCCAGGACAGAGTTCTGGAGCCAGTGTGGTGTAGTGGTTAAGAGCGGTAGTCCCGTAATCTGGTGAACCGGGTTCGTGTCTCCGCTCCTCCACATGCAGCTGCTGGGTGACCTTGGGCCAGTCACACTTCTTTGAAGTCTCTCAGCCTCACTCACCTCACAGAGTGTTTGTTGTGGGGGAGGAAGGGAAAGGAGAATGTTAGCCGCTTTGAGACTCCTTAAAGGGAGTGAAAGGCGGGATATCAAATCCAAACTCTTCTTCTTCTTCTTCTTCTTCCAGAGCTGGCCCACCCATTAGGCTGGGTGAAGCAGCAATAGCAGTGAACTTGTCCTGTCCCCCTGCTCCCATGCAATGTATGCAAGGATTATGGATTGCTTCATCAGATCAA
Source organism: Podarcis bocagei (assembly GCF_964188305.1). NCBI lineage: Eukaryota > Metazoa > Chordata > Lepidosauria > Squamata > Lacertidae > Podarcis > Podarcis bocagei. Next base: position 41,849,805 of record NC_138125.1, on the reverse strand, counting down.
TAAACAAGGGGCAGGGAGAAAATCTACGTACTATCCTATCCCCTATGGGATGCGGGTGGCGCTGTGGGTTAAACCACAGAGCCTAGCACTTGCCAATCAGAAGGTCGTGGTTCAAATCCCTGCGATGGGGTGAGCTCATGTCGCTCGGTCCCTGCTCCTGCCAACCTAGCAGTTCAAAAGCACGTCAAAGTGCAAGTAGATAAATGGGTACCGCTCCGGCGGGAAGGTAAACGGCGTTTCCGTGCGCTCTGGTTTGCCCCGGAAGCTGTACACCGGCTCCCTTGGCCAATAAAGCAAGATGAGCGCCGTAACCCCAGAGTCGGTCATGACTAGACCTAATGGTTAGGGGTCGCTTTACCTTTACCTAAGCCCTATATGAAGCCAGTGGGAGTGGTCATTAGGAGCTTGTGGAGCAAGGTGTCACCTGTGTTTTGATGAAGTTCATCTCTACTTCTCCATAACAGATGAGTACGGAAAGGCTGTGAAAAGCTCTGGATCAGTGTCTGAATGCAGTGGTGAACTGGATGAGGGCCAATAAACTGTGCCTGAATCCTGGCAAGACAGATATCTTTGGGTGGGTGGTTTCCATGTCCAGGAGACAGGTAAGTTACCTGTTCCAGCTGAGGTTGCACTCCCTTTGAAGGAACAAGTGCAGAGCTTGGGGAGAGGGATGTATTCCTTGTCATTACAGGCTCAAGTACAACTAGAAGTGCCTTTTACCAGCTTCGTCTGGTTTGTCAGTACAGAGATAGCTTGACCACTGTAGTCTAGGCGTTGATAACCTCAAGGCCAGATTACTGTAAAGTGCTCTATGTGGTGTTGCCTTTGGATCTGGTTCAGAAGCTGCTGCCGAATATGGCAGCCAGGTTGCTAATGAGGTCACCTGGCTGACAACATGTGACACTACGGTTAAAGAATCTGTCCTGGCTGCCCATCTACTGCTGAACCAGTTTCAAGGTTCTTGAAGTGAATTCTGAAGCAGTCATCAGCCAGACCCACGACTGGCATGTGGCGTCGGAAGCATAGTTGAGGGTCATTGCGGCCCATGGGCCAAAGGAACAGGTGATATCTCTTCTTCTTTCTTTCTTTTTTTAAAAAAATGTTAATCTTTTGCTTTGAACAGTCATGGAATAGTTATTTGGAGAAGAAAACCTTTGTAAGAGCTTGTATACGTCAACATTTTGCTTCCAGCGTTTTCAACATTATTATTATTTTATTGTTCTGTGAGGCCAACATGGGTACAAGCGGTGGCTTGTGGAGGGTAAATGGTTACACCTATATTCATGGCTGTTGCTGGGCAACAACTGGGGAAAGTCGTTCAGTTCAGGCAAAGGCCTCCAGAATGAATGATATTGGTTCAGACTGGTGCTGGGCACTTCACAGGGGCCCTGTGATGGTCTTGGCATATGAACAGCAGCTGAGAGGGACATGCTTGGATTCTCCCAGGATCCAGTTGAACATTGGCAGCTTGGCTGCACAATCTCTCCCCTGCCTCCACCCTGCAGAGGTTACAACTGAGATATACTGACTTAAGAATATGATTAAACACTATTAACATTTTAATTTGCTCTGCTAGAGGAGTTTGCCAAATATTAACAGCAGGGCCACAAGGTGTTGAGTCTAAATTGATTGTCACAACTACCTCCTTTTTCACAATGGCACAAACAAAATCCAGTAGTAGTAGTAGTAGTAGTAGTAGTAGTAGTAGTAGTAAATTTATTATTTATACCCCGCCCATCTGGTTGGGTTTCCCCAGCCACTCTAGGCAGCTAGCCACTCTAGGCAGTGTGATAAGAGCTAAGTGAGCCGATTTCTTTGTGACAATGTAGAAAACTATACACAAACGTTTAAAATTCTCCTTGGGAAATACCCCTTCTTACTATTTACATCACCCTGAGCTGCTCCAAATCTCAGTGGAAGTTGCCATCCTTTAGTGCTCTTGTTGTGTTGTCAAACCTGATTTTCCATGTAGGATCATGATGCCATTCCATTCAAGATATGATTCTTCATTGGCTGGATCACTCATGTGACTGATCCAGGCAGGAGAAGGAACCAACAGCTGAGGTAGTGGTGCCCCTAATGTAGAAGTCATAACAGAGGAAACAATGACAACAGATAGGACTTTTTTTCAAGATGAAAATTCCCACAATCAAATTTCCAGGAAACATTTCCATCCTGGAAAAATTACTGTGTTCAACATGAAAAATCAAGAATATTGATGGTAAGCAATAGTAGATGCTGACAGTTAGTTTACTGACGCACAGGAGTCATCAATTAATTTCTTGGTGAAGAAACTTGTATTTTGTCACATCACAAAGTTTCCCAGGGTATGAAGAACTTGCGTAATGTCTGAAGTGGCAAAGCATTCTGATGCCCAGTCACCTCAGCAACAAGATCACCCCGAGGTAGCTTTGTTATTTCAGTTGTCATGCCAAAGTGGTTGCCTCAAGTTATCCAAAGATAACTTTCGCACATGCCGAATTGCTATCATCATCTCAAAAGAGACGGTGTATGTATTGCTTTAACCTTAAAACGAGCCTACATGAGAATGCAATAGCAGGAAATGTCAGATGGAGGCAAAAACACGCGGATTGGCTTTTACTTTGTGGCACGTCATAAGAAAATGAGGGGCGATGTGATCACAGTAGTTACAGTGTGTGCAGAATTTGTATAATTCTGCATGGCAGCTTCCATCATACATTTCAAACTGAAACAAAAAAAGATTCTGAGTAAATGATGGGTGAATACAGAATAAATTGTGGATTATGACAAAAGACACTTTCCCTGTGTTTAACATATAAATCAGGAGCACTTATGATTTGGTATTAATTAAAATAATGTATTTGCTTTCTTTCGACAGCTATGTCAGCCTCGTTAAAAACTAAGTGCTAAATCTTCATTAGAGATTTTTCTGTATTAAAATGTTTCTGTGAAATATGAATTGAAATTCTACTTGTTGCTGGTCGTGTTAAGAGAGGGAAGTGCTTGTCTTATTGGCAATGTAGGAGCTGCTTTTCCAAATCCTGGTTTCCTCAAGGTTGTTCTTGCCAGATAAGTATGCTGACAACTGAGGTGCTGAAGGCAGCCAAAGCAACGAAGAGAAATAATCCCTGACCTATCAAAACTAAGAAACCAGGACTCTTTTTGAGCAGGAACTCACCAGAACTCAGTTCTGGCACCTGTCAGGTGGGTATCCATGCCATTTTAAGAGAACAAGGGTGAGTCCGTGGTGAGTTCCGGCACCTCTTTTTCTAGAAAAATAGCACTGCTAGATGCAATACAAAAATCCAGGATGATGATGATGATGATGATATAATAATAATAATAATAATAATAATAATAATAATAATAATACCATTTATTACTCCCCCCTCACCCTAAGGTCCCAGAGCACGGCTGGATCTAGACACGTCAAAGAAGTGGTTCAGTTAAATGTGTTGTAAACTCATACAGGGAAATCCAGTAGAGAAAGACAGGACTCCACAGCGCCATCTGGTGTCTCAGTGTTATATCGCATACACAATGCATATAAAATGCTTTTTCTTTCCCAATATAGCTGAGTCCACAGTTACAACAATTCAAAACACAAACTGAAAAACAGTTTTAACACTTATAATTACACACACACCCCAAAATGCAACCACAAAAAATAGGTTGGGTCCTGAAAGTATACATCTTAGGTGTCAAAGAGGTGTATCTTCGGCTGTATCCTAAGATTATAAAGCACCCCTCTCTGGGAATAATGTTATACAACTTGGCGGCTGCCACAGATAATGCCTTCTTCTGGGTCAAAACCCCGCCCCCCACTTCTGAGGGTGGTGAAACTACCAAGAGAATCCTCTCTGCTGACCTTAACCCCTGCAAGGATCCTGTCTCTAAACAGTGCCCATATTTAAAGTGTTATGGACACAGTTTAAGGCAACTTAAGCACTTTTAGTTAAGGACATCTTTTTCCAGGTTTTGTTTTCTGTTTTGATAAAACATGAGGTGCCAGTACTCTTACCTTGACAGGAGTACCAGTACCATAGGCAGCAATAAAAAGAGGTGACTGTACTCTGACAGTACTCGCAAAAAGCACTTTCTCTCTCCCACTGAAATGAATGAATCAAAAGAAACTCAGCTTGGGTGGGTTGTGCTCCATTTCGTTAAAACAGTTGAAATTCTTTGGAAGACCAACATGCATCTTTTGATATTATAGGCATCATAACACTTTTGTGTGTGAACGAAATGCATTTATCTTGATATGTTCACAACAGCAACCATATCAGGAGCTGAGAAAGAGAGGAAATGTCTATGTCATGGGTAGGCAAACTAAGGCCTGGGGCCCGGATCCGGCCCAATGGCCTTCTAAATCCAGCCCACGGACGGTCCGGGAATTAGCGTGTTTTGACATGAGTAGAAATGTGCCCTTTTGTTTAAAATGCATCTCTGGGTTATTTGTGGAGCATAGGAATTCGTTCATTTATTTTTCCCCCAAAATATATTCCGGCCCCCAAACAAGGTCTGAGGGACAGTGGACCAGCCCCCTGCTGAAAAAGTTTGCTGACCCCTGGTCTATGTGGCTCTTGGATAGTAATTTGCCAAGTGAGATCACAGGTGTATAATGCGAGCTGTACACAGGCTTCTGAGGCCTAACACCTGTCAAATAGCAACTGGATAACAGCACGCCATATTGTCACAATGCCTCCAATATATATGAACCAGAATCCATTATTGGTGGACCAACTACCTGCACCATGCTCGATTTAGAAATGCACACAACTGCTTTGCAAAATAAGCACCTGGGATTTTTGAGCTGCTATAAGACTTGAGAGAAGGGCCCATCCAGCAAGAACTCAACAACAAGATAGTAGATAAAAGCAAAATATTTCCCTTGACATAGCCAATTAAAGCCCCTTACTTTTATGCTAGCTATTTACTGTCCCTAGTTTGGGGGGCAGGATGTAACTAGAATGGTCTGAGATAGTATATGCAGTCAAATTGAGATTACATTATATATATATATATATATATAACCCAGCAATCGTCTTTCAGACAGTTGCCAGGGCTGAGCCAGATCATAAATTCGTCTGCATATGAAAAAGCAACCAGATCTTATAATTATGTTTTACGGGGGATTCTCCTCTCCTTTGGCAAAGGCAATAGGAGAACCGAGAGGTTTTCTTCTGTGTGCATCTGCGTTCAGAGGCCACACGGTGGTGGTGTGGTGTCATTATTCCCTCGCACGGTAGCAACAGCAACAACAGTAACAACAACAGAAAAAGGGGTTTTGTTTAATGAGCTTGAACTCACAAGCCTGCTCATCTAGTGAACTGTGACTTTTCAAATACCAACCTATTAATGTCAAAGGCAATACTGAAGGGAACAGTTCTGTTTGATTTAAAAAATACAGACAATGTGAAGTCCTCTATGCTCTAATATCTATCACCTATGGGGCTCCATTCATGTCTAATGCTTTATTCAAGCTAAGACCTAGTTTTTATATATCAGATTAATACATATCTACGGCTTTGCACCTTTCTATTTTGATTTTTTTATTATCGGGGCTCACCGGGGCCATTTCCATTCCCTTACTATAGCATCTGCAAGCAGGTGGATTAGAGATAACTCTCATTGTGCTTTGTTTTCTCCTGACACTGTCATTAATCATTCCTTAAGCCACACTTCAACTTATAGTAATCAGGACTGGCTGTTCCTGAGCTGCACAAGAATTGCCTTTCACAATGTAATGTGAAATTGGAAGCGAATGGCTGAAGCCAGACGCTTCTTCTGCATTCCCCATCTATCTCATCATTTAGGTATTTATCCATCTCTGGCTTGTACAGGGAGCATCTCTCTGCTTCCCATGAGGACGCAGATTGCAACAGAGGATCAGATTTGTTACCCAGGCTTTGGGCTTTGATTGTCCTCTTATAAGTTCGGGATTAAAGTGAAATTTCCCACAGGGCTATGCAGGATTTGCTAGCATTTAACTGTTTAACCTGGCTGTTTGTGAATGAGAATCCTGTGGTCAACTATTCCATAGAGAATATTATGGTAAGCCAGCTCTGAATGGCAGACATTTTGGTAAATTCCTGTAAAGACTGCTACAGTTGATTCCAATTAAGTTCATGCTTGATATCCATTGTTTTCTTGTACATAGTGGGTGGTAATCTTTTAATAAAAAGAATTGTTCCCTCTCCCATTATCTTGTGAAATATAGACATCAGCTTTAGCATAAATGCAGACATCCAAAAAGTTATACGGTTATTTTTCTTCATCTTGACATTGCTGTTACACTCATAATCCATGAATTGGTCCTAAATTGGATCACACCTTCGAATCATATTCTCTAAGATGTCAGCCAAGTTTTTAGCTAATGGTTGGATTCAGAGGAAGCGGCTCCCACAGCTAGAAATTTTAAATTAACTGTGCTTGATGTATTAATAAAGATAACTACAAAGTGCAAAAAATCAGGCTGTTAAATACATAGGCAATAGAGATTCTCCCCCACGCCCCATGTTTCAATAAGATTAATAAAGAAAATGCTAATAATACTCTGTTTCCTAGGGTCAGTGGGTGGGTGGCAGAAATCTCTACATGCATTGTCCTTTGGTTTTAGATTCAGAATCATTTAAAAAACAGATTTAAGGGGGGAAAGTAGAAAACGTTTTGCTATCTAGCATAAAAGGATTGTATGTTCTGCCATTGAATATGCCTATATATCTATGAGATCTATGGATACATATATATATACTAATGTGGAAATGTTTTTCAAATACCTAGGAGGATAGTGCTTATTCTGTCTGCTTCTTCAGGAGAGAAGAATAGCACCAAAGCAACAGAAGTACATAATTTAACAAAACATTTTATTTCACAGTGAAATCCAACTCCCTTGGAAGGAACGGGCTGAATCATTTAAACTCAGTTCTAATCTCACCCTTCTCATGAAACTGACGATTGTACTTGAAAGTTAGTCTTGCTTTTTTTAATTCTCAAATGAGCCAAGAGCAATGGTCAGATGTTAAAAATGAGCACAAGAAGTGAACGCAAAATGAAATATCTTTCCCAAAAGACAACTGGGAATTTTAGTGAAAACAGAAAAATGGCTATATAATGTAGAAAAAAATGTATGTAAATGTAAAATACCTATTTTGCCTCCTTTCAAAATTACGATTCTGTAGCTTTGGCAGATTTTCTTTTTGCTGCTTACAAGTGGAAATTTTGTAATTCACTTACAAAAAGGAAATTGTATGAACTGAGGGAAAACATCATTGGTTGTGTGTATATTACTCACATACTTTATTGCACCCTAAAGTGAATTTAAGAAAACCCAATTCCTGATCCTCCCCTTTTATTTACATGGAAACAGCCACAGCATTCACATGAGTAAATTTTCAGCTGCTGCAAGTAAATGCCCCTGAAACAACCTCTTCATTCCCATTGTTTCAGTGTGAAATCATTTCCTCGGGAGATAATTAGAGTTGCTTCATTTATTACATTAAATGATTAGCGTGCACTTGAAATGATTCAGTATATTTTCCTTTATTGGTGATGACTCTTAAATAGGGGCCTACTACATCCTTAACAGATAAATTAAGGTTGCTTTGGATCACTCTCTGCCTTTCTGCAGCAATACAAGAGAGGGTTTCTTTGTAAATATGAGCCAGGTGTGCTGTGGAGGGTCTGTTTTTGCCCAAAGAGCTCCTATGCATCTCAGCATCCCACCTGGTACAACAAAGGAGGGCAGCAGCAGTGGATGACTGTAAAACAAACCCTTCAAGTGACAGCACTTTCTCCGATGGATTCCATCTTGAGGGTGTGTGTGTGTTTTCGTGCAATAGAAGGCTGCTTGAGTTAAGCAGTCCTCTGAGTGGTGACTGAAGAGGTGGAGTATCAAACCGAATCGAGTAGAACTACTCCAGAATAGAGAGTCAATTACAATACTAGGTTTACAAACCTAACAAGAGGATCTCTAGGGTTCTATGATCGTTCAGATTTTAGACAGGAAGTTAGGTATTGGAACGTTAAAATGCTCTTGCTATTGGTATTCTGTTGATTTGTGCATATGGAACTATAAAAAGGCCTTGCCAGATAGGACTAAATTTAGCTACCACAGATCATGTTTGAAATGATCTGGGGTACCTAAATTGCCATTGTGACACCAAAGCAGAGATGTGTCGCTCTGGTTTCATGTACTTAGGAGCAGCTGCTGCAGTTCCAGTTGTTTGCCGAGGATGTATTAGGAACCCAGGCTGCACGAGAGACCCAACTGTTGGTTTAGTTAGGTTGTGGAGTGCTCTTCCCAGGAAATATTCCAATTTAAATGTAGGACTTCAGACTAGATTCTTAGCCCCGAAGGAAGAAACACATCTGTTGATGACCGAGGAGCTAAATATCATGGTTTTGACATATGCTCATTAAGGACATGAAGCTTCAGCAAATCATTATTAATCTTCATAAAAGGCTAAAGGTGTAGTGCTTCAGGAATTGTGTTGGACATCTTGTTAAATTTGAATGAGAAATGTTCCATTCGTTTTTGGATTAAGTACACATCATTGTACCTGTATATTTGTTCACTCCTCCAGCTTGTGCTGTGATCCTACACCCACTCACCCATTTACCTGAGAGTAAGCCCTATCGAACACTGTGGAACTTACTTATTTGTAAATATGAGATTGCACTGTTCACTATATTTTCATTTACTAAGAAAATGTATGTTATCATTGAAAAAGATAATAACTGGCAGTCTCTCTGTACATATAGTACATAGTACACACACACATTTATAGTACACACACACACATTTATGCACACATATACACACACATACACACACTTTGTGTGTGTGTTTCTATATATACTGTATATACATTTCATGAAGATGAGGGGAAATATAGAAATGGAAGAAATCAGAAAAAGGGAGGAAATTACATGAATAATTAAGCCAAATGGCGACCATGTTATACCGACTGTAATGTATGAAAGGACTCTCGGATACAAAATATTTTTACTATTAGGTGTTGACAGTCTTTCAGCATTTCACTTTCAAAGCCAATGATTAAAATAATAAAAGTACAGTTTTCACTGAATACAATTTACAGAATATTTTTAAAAAAGTTTTAAAGTATGTCAATTGACTATATTGGTGTTGGTGCATAATTAAACACCAACTTCAAACCTATGTTTTGATAGGGGTTATTTCGGTGATTCTCAGATGTTCTATCTCCAAACTGCTATGCATAATTCTCACTAATGGCAACTGCCATATGGATTGACAGGTCATTGGGTCCTCAGAAGTCTATCACATCAGTTAATATGCCGATTCCTAGTGTTTTATGAATTTCTTGCAGAACAACTTAGTAATATTCCAGGTGACTGAACTTGATGATGCCAAAATCCATTGCGGCAACTCTTCGGTTGTAACTTAGAAGTCTAGTTTCTATTTTTATCAAATGCCACAATTACTCCCAGTTTGGGGATGTGCAGCATGATCCTTAGCAGTAAGCCATACTTAGATTAATATGGTTTAAACCTGAGTAAATGGCTTGGGATTGCTGTATCAGCCAATTTTAACACTGAATCTGAATTTATATTTGCGATATACATTCTGTAAACTAGTGACAGTGTTTCATTGTCTGTTGGATGAGTGGCATGGTCCAAATTTCTTTCTTATTTGTTTAAAGAATGTACGCTTGGAATACAGATTCCTTAATTTTTGTCATAGGAAAACTGAGACTGTATTGGGCCTCCAGACTCGGAAATGTAATTGGTTTCAGTGGAGCATAAATGAGGGCTGAATTGCTCCCATTGTTGCAATGTTAAAAGATTTAAGACAATGTTGAAAAGAGTCTCCATGGTTTCTGAAAGACTTGATTGAGAAATAAATAACTAAGATGACATTCAAAGCAAGCAAGCACATCTTTAAGCTTCAGTAACATACACAGCTCTGCAGCCTGAACGCAAGTGGACGGGCTTCCAAGGCCATAATTCTTAACCCACTTGCTCCGGAGCAACCCTATCACTGCAATTTCAGGCCTATAGTGTAAGTGCTTCGTACAGGTGTAAGCGCTTCGTACAGGCCTGCTCCTTATCATGCTAAATGTCAGCACTCTGGTTGACTTTTTATGCAAAAGATCAGGCCCAGGAGACGGGGATCAAACCCTTCCTCCTTTAGTCACAGCAGGGGGGCCCATTTGGTAGCCATCTTGTATTCACTATCCATGCCATAAATGCATTCCCTCCCCCCCCTTTTTTTAAAAAAAATACAACTTCTGGGAGCAACTTAAAAAGCAGTGCACGTCATTAAAATAACCGAGCTACTATAGGCATATTATACTAAAAGAGTGCCATAATGTTGTTTGTGTGTGACAGGCATTTTCTGCATCACAATGCTGAAATTCTACACTGATGTCATGGCTTAAGTGACATGCTGGCAGAAGATGGGGGGTACTAATGCATAAGGGTTTAAAGCTCCACTTCTCTCCCAGTCGCAGCATATTTTTTAATAAATTCATACCATCTTCTTTCAGAGGAAAAGTTATAACAATACCAATAGTGGTGGTTTGAAAGGTTACAATGGCTGAACACCATCTCTCTCAAACATTTAAGTAAAAATACCTGGTAGAGAGCATTTCTATTATTCACAAGAAATCATGCAATATAATGGCTTTTAGCACTCCTTTTGTAATAGCTTATTTAAATACTTGGGGCTGCAATTGAGATTCCTACTTTGTTCAGACTTCACAGAAATACTTTTGTGTTGTTGTTGCAATTGATCACACTTACATTCCTCATTGTATTCTAAATAGCCCTTTCGATTCATCAGCTAACAATTAATTTTTCTCCCATCGTGAAAAGTTTTGTGCTTTAAAGACCCATAACAGCACGGACACAAGTTCCGAAGTTTAGCATTGAGGAACCAAGCCTGCGAATTAAAATATTGAACTTGCGCATTTTGTATAATTTTGTTTAGATAAAATCTTTATAAATTACTTCCCTTTAATACCCTTTAAACAATGTAACAGCCTGATTTGCAATCCTTATACAAACTGGTGCCCGTTTTTTAAGGATTCTCAGTGCAAAATACATAAACTGGTTAGTGAAGAAAATGGAAGTGGTCTGCTCAAATATAGCCAGGAAGGATCAAAACACCTCTAACATGTCACAAGGGCCAATCATTCACACTGCTGTTCTTTATTCCATCACAACCCCTCTCCACACATTTCTATGTCCCTTAACAGGTTCATTATGTGGTTGTATAGAGGCTGTCCTCAACTTCTCCCACTGGTGCAATGTCCTGGAGCATATTGTGATGACGAAATGATAGTATGCATTCTGAATTTGCACTGATGCCATCATCGCTCCACCCCACCTCGACAGCTGCAGATGTCCATAGGGTTAGGTCTTAGCTGCCATTGCAGTCTCAACAATCCCTACAAACAATCCAATCCCCACAAACAATCCAAGCCACTTTGTTCACTGTAGGCTCCATCAGTATCCACTGGCCAAGGATGGAGAGGCTATTCCAGGGGTGGCCTCTCTGCACGGCCTCAGGGGCTCTCCCTGGCCCACATCCTTCATGGGACCAGCTCCACACCCTCCTTGGGCCCTGGCTAGAATGTGTCCTTGAACTGCGATGATGTCTCTCACTTGCTTGGATGGAGAGAGAGGTGTCTGTGGAAACACCACTTTGAGTGGCTAGAATGTTGTTTACTGTACAAAGGTAAGAGTCACAGTCATTGGTCCACCCATTTTTGTCTCTGGCTGTCCCCACTAGTAGCATGCAACCCCCCCACCCCCCAAAAAAGAAAAGGTTGTCCAACAGGGAGTACAGCCCTCAGGCTGAAAAAAACCATTTTCCCACTCCTGCTTTATCCAATCTGTGTTGACACAATAGGATCTGCCATGCCATGGCTAGAACCCTTGAATTTGTGTGCTGCTGCCCCATGTGATGAATCAGCAGAGCTAAAATCAAATGCATTTCCTGGACTATTAGGTGAAGTTGTCCTGCAGGTGTTTCACTCATGCAGCTTGGCCATCATCTCCCCCTGCTCTGGAAGGTCCATAAACACCTCTAGTTCAGGCCGGTATTTTTCTAGCTAACAACAAAATCGACTATGGGCTCAGCTGTACAGCTACCAATATAACGTTTTAAGTGTGTTATACAAATAGATGGCAGGGTTCTTTGGGGGAAGTCATGTGCTGTACATGTATGTCATGAATGTGACCTTTCTCTGTCCTTCTGATCCCTAGCTCTGGGCTCCTGGATCTCACTCAGTGACTCCCTAAAGCCCCCTTTCTAGGGGTTCCATGCCAGTGATGGGCAGGGCTAGAGACAAAAGTGGGAGGAGCAACAAAATATGAACCTTCCCTTTGTACAGGGTGACTGCATTCTAGCCATGCCAAAGTCATCTATGATTAATAGCAGCACACACCGCTCCATCTTCCACCAAAGGAAGCAACAGGCATTGCCAGAATTGTGTGTTATGGCTCTTGAACCCAGATGCCAAGGGAAGACAAGGAACAGATGCTGCCTGCTTTGCTTGGAGAGGGTGGGGTCCTCTGCCCTTTGTTTGGTGCTTTCCCAATATGAGGTCAGCATCTCTATCATCCTGCCCTCACAGAAGCCAGTAGATACAGAATCAGGCAATGGCCCTTAAAAAGCGCAGGAAGGTGTGACTCTAATTCAAGATAGGGCTCAAGATGTCTGCTGAGGCAACATTTCACCACTGTCTATTATGGGGCAGCTGGTAGAAGCTCACTGAGGTATTTCCATTGGCCAGATATGGAATGCCTGGACCTAAGCACATTGTGCTACAGTTTCCTGGATAGAACCTGACCTGACCTTCATGTGACTTTATCTGGTGCGACACTGCTTGCCATGACTTCATTTGTCATGATTTTGATTATTGTACCGAGACTTGACCTAAATCAACTTTTTTGAGCCAGATCAAGAACAGCACTTAATCTGTGCATCATGGCCATTACTGCCAGCGGGTGACCATTTTAAGCAGTTGCCACATTTGCTTGGTTAAATTATTTTTGGTGACTGAAAGTCTTTTCTTCTTTGTTCTGTTAATATTTTATAGTGGACACTTGCAGTCTTTAACACGGTGCTGCTCAGCAGTTCCAAGGAACCAAAAAATCAGTGCTGTTTGAAAGGTTAAGCCTACCATCTAGAATCAAAATGGTGTCCAATTGTATCCCAATGTAAACCTGCTTTTTGATCTTAGGAACCATCCTGCAAAATTTGGTTATGATATCTAAGAAATGTCCAAATGCATAAAGAGCAGACAGACAAACCATTCTACCATACAGTGGCATAATAATAATAATAATAATAATAATAATAATAATAATAATAATAACAACAACAACAACAATAATAACAATAATAATAATAATAAAAATGCACACACTCTTCCCACTAAGTTGGGTTTGGATTGAACAGAGGTGTCCCTGCACCTAGCCCTGTTGACCTCCAACTGTGGAGTCAAGTCAGCATCATTCTGCCAGTGTGGAACTGAATGGGTGAGCAGAAGTGCCTCCAAGCACGGATTCAGAGGGGCTGCCTGCCCTCCCCACATTCTGCCCCAACCAACATGCTTGCCAGGGCTAGGGATGCAGTGGAGGCTCCACTGCTCTGTGGAGCCCTGTCAGACAATGGCCAAATGTAGAATCGCATCCCTAGATATTGTTCACTTATGACAGAGGTTTTCAAGCTTTTTGGGTCCACGGCTCCCTTGACCAACTACATTCTTTCTGCGGCACCCCTGCGGGGCTCAGGAGCCCAGTTATGTCACTCCTTTCCTGCAGAGCTGGCAGCCTCTCACCCTTTTTCGAATCCGCACGATGGGGTGAGCTCCTGTTGCTCTGTCCCAGCTTCTGCCAACCTGGCAGCTTGAAAGCACGTGCAGCACGTGAACAGGAGTCGCAGGTTTCCAAACTTGAAGTAGAAAAGATTGAGGAAGTCGTGACGAATTGTGATTCTCTTGTGCATGTCTATTGTACTCTCCAGATCATTTGGAGATGTGCACCTGCCCTTTGCACAGAACATATTTGCACTACCATTAACTGTGGAACAGCCCCCAGTGCCATTTAAACACAAGCAACCTGGATTAGCGGTGTTTGAATAAAGGCACCAAGTCTGATTTTCCTCTAGATGTCACAGAGCTTTGTGAATTCGAATGAGAGTAAAAAACAGAGCCATTTATGTGTCATATTTCAAGGGCAGAAGGGGATATTATCCACTTATTTCAAGTGTGTGTGTGTGTGTGTGTGTGTGTACACACACACACCTCTCTTTTAAATATATACATCCTTTAGATATATATATCCTTTTAAATGGACATAAACTATATGTATTGTTTCTTTATCAAGCATACAAAAAGAGATTACGTATCATTTTTGAGATCAAGGACTCAACCTTATGTGCAAAAAAGGTGGCATTTTTAAGCCAGAATCTTATGAAAGTCTTTATGGCTCTCTCTTTTGTAAGTACATCAGCAGCTTTGTACTTAACTGGATTATTTACAGTCAGTCCCTTGTAAGATCACACCTTGTGCTGTTAGCTGAGATGGAGGGGAGGAGGCAGCTATTGAGCACGGAATAAGAATGTGATATTTATTGTTACATTTATTTTGTTATAACCATATATCAGACATGCTCAATTCAAGCACATAAAATAATACAATCATATCAAGATTGAAAAGGTAATTCTAAGCCAGGACTTTCGTTCCTTCTTTTCCAAACCGCCGCTGTGTGGTTCATGACTTAAAACAAACGTATTTCCCACTAATGATTTTGTGTTCATGTTCTTCCTCCCATCCTGGCTGCTACTTTACCATTGTTGCTTGTCAGAGATAAAAACTTTGGCGCTTAAAACAACAACAGAAAATAGTTGGTAAGCAAAACTCTTTTGTGATCCCAAGACTCCAGCCCTAAACACACTTACTTCAAAGTATTCTCAGTGGAAATGAATGAGGCTTTTGTCCAAGAGATTTGTCTTTAGGATTGGGGCATTAGCCTATTATTGAGGAACATTAACAGGTTTCTTGTGAATTTGGCCAAAGGGAAGTGAGGTGAATTTGGGGCTAAGTCTGATTTTGGGAGGAAATATGCAATCGTGTATTTTGATGACAGGTGAAGTTAAGTTTAGTTCTTACCTGCTTGTGTTCTCCCCAGTAGCTATGCTAAAAATGTAGCTGGAATGTAATGTGCATTTAGAGAGCTTTCCTTACTGGTTTTTTTTTAAAAAGCTTTCCTTTTCAGAAGTGTCACAATGGATGGGGAAGGAGGGGTGGAGAGGGGAAAAGGTTGAAGAAGTCAATGAACCCATAACTTTATTTTAGTGCAGAAGAGAGCAGTGTGTGTGAAAGGTGGAGCAAAAGGGCCGAAGATTACACCGTATTTGCCTTCGGTTAGCCCAAGAATGCTGCCTCTGTTTGCAGTCTGCTTTCTTATATACAGATGAGGAAAACAAGTGCTTTCTCCTGTTAGATTTCCTCCTAGTTGGACATACTTAACAAGCTCGTCTGTAGATCTCATTTGTGCTTGTCAATATCAGAAAGCACATCCCAAGGGGCTGATTTATTTATTTTTAAAGATATTGGGCCAAGCTTGTGCCAGTTTTAATTCTGATGACATAAGCGATTGAATCTTGATGTAGGAGAGCCCACAGAAATGTCTCGTGACATTGTCCGGGCTAGAATTAACTGCTAAATATTTAAGAAATAAAATCTTATCTTTATAAGCCTGGTTTGTTACTCTTTCCTATCCTCAAAGTTTTTGGACAGTTATGTTCCAGGCGGTCTTTAATTAAAGGCAAATAAAGAATTCTAAAATGACAGATTGTATCAATCTGAAGACAGTAACCAATTTCTACTTTCCTCACTTATAATGGTGAGAACCAGGCATAACTCTATCCACTTCAAAAGAGTTCTCCTGAGTGTCACTGTTTTAACTGAGGGGAGATATAGCCCCCAGAGTAAAGACTTCAAAACCAGATCTGAAACTCCACTGTTCTTCCCAGTGACACACCTTGAATTAATTTCTAACAATGTATTTAAAATAGCAGTAATTTAATTTTGAACATTTTAAGAAAATTGACAACTGAGGAATGGGGGAATAATTATATATGTAGAAAAGAAACAATTAATTGTCTGATATGTTCCAGCAAGGGAAATAGTAGTTACTTGCTATCAGCCTGCAGAAAGTGAAATATGATTTTTATATACATTTTAGAGATTCCCCCCCCCCCACAGTTACATTTGTAAAGAATACTCTCATGATCCTTAAAAGTGATATTCTTTATTAAATTGATGGAAGCCTGAGTGGTGGGTGTATTGTTATGACATATCAACTATTTGTAAATAATGTTCATAGCTCTCTTAGCATATTTTAGCAAAGTAACATTTCAGGAAAGTATGATTTACACCCCTAGGTACACACACAAGCATAAATCTGTATTGTTACATTATGTATATAGGCTGCGTGTAGCATAAATATGAAAGGTCCGTTAGCAGCTTGGTCCTGTAATCTGCTGGTCCAAGGCACCTTTCTGCCTGAGGCAAAAATGGCATGCCTTCCTGATTCCACGTGCAAATGCCAGCCAAGGTAGCTGAACCTTACTGGCAGCAGGACAGCATCCTTGACATCTGCAAGTTATCCTAGATGGTGTAAGAGCAGTTCTCCATAGCGCTGTTCTCCAGATCTGCTGTCTGTGGCAGCTGCCTCACTCTGCCAAATGCTACAGCCGGCCATTCCCAGTATACAGTGGTATGTTGGTTCTCAAACTTAATCCGTTCCAGAAGTCTGTTCCAAAACCAAAGCATTCCAAAACCAAGGTGCACTTTCCCATAGAAAGTAATGCAAAACGGATTAATCCATTCCAGACTTTTAAGAACAACCCCTAAAACAGCAATTTAACATGAATTTTACTATCTAACGAGACCATTGATCCATAAAATGAAAGCAATAATCAATGTACTGTCCTATAAAATAAATAAGACAGTATTGTAGATGATAAAAATTAAAAAAAATATTCTTATTTGGACAGATGATAGTCATTGTTTGGACGGGGATGGGGGGTGGCTTTTATCCATTTCTGCAGTCACACAATCAATCAGCTGAACTAGGTTCCATACAGTCACAAAAACAAATTAACCGAAAAAGCCTCAAAAACAAAAATGCAAAATAAATAGCAAAAACAAAAGCGTCAAATACAGTGGTACCTTGGTTCTCTTAACTTAATCTGTTCCGGGAGTCCATTTGACTTCAGAAATGTTCAAAAACCAAGGTGCGGCTTCTGATTGGTGCAGGTGCCCCGGAAACAATAGCTGACAGCCACATCGGATGTTAGGCTTCCGAAAAAACGTTCCAAAACTGGAACACTTACTTCCGGGTTTTTGGCGTTTGGGAAACAAGGTACCACTGTACTCAAGATACTTACAGGCGATAGTTCTTGCAAAAGAAAACCACTGTGCTCCTGTACTGACACCACGATCCTCTCCCAGCGCAGTAATGTAGTGTAGTTTAGAATGTGCAAGAGCTGTCCACTGCAAGTGGAGAAACCACAGTGAAAATCAACTGATGTGAACTTGCCTCAGGTAGAAATGTGCCAGGTGGTGGTCTGCATGCCACTACAATTTTCTAGGCACTGAAAAAAGAGGTGTGTGGTTGTACAACACTGTTGTGTTCCTTCTTTCTGCCATGCTCATGTGGCTCCTATTGAAGGCAGACAAATTTCTAAGTGGGGATAAGGATGTCTTTGCACATCTCCCCAGTCCAGTTTTTGAAGTGCTCATTCAAAGCAGTCAGTTCCAGAAACCACCCGTCCCCTTTACAGCGTAGAAATAATCTGCAGGAACGAGAGATAGCATTGTGTATTCTGTGCAGGGTAAGTGCTACACAAAATCGCATACTGTTGTTGCTGTTGTTTAGTCGTTTAATCGTGTCCGACTCCTCGTGACCCCATGGACCAGAGCACGCCAGGTACTCCTGTCTTCCACTGCCTGCCGCAGTTTGGTGAAACTCATGCTGATAGCTTCGAGAACACTGTCCAACCATCTCGTGCTCTGTCGTTCCCTTCTCATTGTGCCCTCCATCTTTCCCAACATCAGGGTCTTTTCCAGGGAGTCTTCTCTTCTCATAAGGTGGCCAAAGTATTGGAGCCTCAGCTTCAGGATCTGTGCTTCCAGTGAGCATTCAGGGCTGATTTCCTTAAGAATGGATAGGTTTGATCTTCTTGCAGTCCATGGGACTCTCAAGAGTCTCCTCCAACACTATAATTCAAAAGCATCAATTCTTCGGTGATCAGCCTTCTTTATGGTCCAGCTCTCACTTCCATACATCCCTACTGGGAAAACCATAGATTTTACGGACCTTTGTTGGCAAGGTGATGTCTCTGCTTTTTAAGATGCTGTCTAGGTTTGATGCCTTTTATAAACCTGCATTTGTAGGGTCTCATTATTATAACTGATACCTAAGGGGACCTCACTTTGACTAAACATATCCTTGATTTTTAGGCTATGGAAGAACAGTAACCATTCAGCTGCTATTTGGCTGAATTTGTAGTCTTTTTCAGATGGTTCTGGAGCCAAAGCTGGTGATTATATAGGCCAGCGCTGAGGTTAAAGAATTTAGCTGAATGACGATCTGTGTTTATTTCCATCCAAAGCGAACAGAAATATCAACCTTCATTGCTTTGACATTTGTTGGCAGCAAAATAGTTCGCAAATATTTTAGCCTTTGTTAGCATTAATGAATATTAACATTCCTAGATATGTCTAATCTCACTGAGTACAATGGGGCTTACTCCTGGATAAGTGGGTATAGGATTGCAGCCTTAACTGGGTGTTCAGTTGAGAATCTCACGTTGACGAAATGTCAAACACACTTTAGAGTCAAAAAGTCATGGCTATTTCACATGCTACATGGCAGCAAACGTGGGTTTCCCTTCAAGTGTACTCAACAGGGAGCCAATTTCAGCTCAGTACCAAATGCATCTGTTTGATACATAGGGTTGCGTGCATTTGATTGATTAAATAATTAAGCAAAGATTTATTAGCCACCTTTCACCAGCAGGTTGCCGTCGGTGTACAAACATGTGAATTAAAACTATTCATACTAAATTAAATGCAAAAGCCAGCAAATAAACATAACATAAACAAGAGTAGGCAGACTGAAAAAATGAAACAAAAATCAAAGTAGAACAGCTAAAACTAAATGTATGTTAAAATGCCTGGGCCAAAATATAAAAACACAAAATGCAACCTGAATCCAAAAGAATTGTCATGTCTTTGCATTTGTTGCATTCACACTGCACATGTATATCTAAAGGGAGGGGGGAAGGAAATGTAAATTTCTATGTTACAGTATTTTATTTTGGAGCACTAAATCAAGAGTGACCCAATCAATTGGTGTTCATAATATTTAAATACTCAGTCTACAGAAGCACAAATAAATTGACACACCTTTAAAAGTGTACAAACTACTCAAAATTATTTCATTTGATTTGGATTACTTGGAATTTATTTTATTTTAAAACTCATTCTGTTTTAGTTCATTAAGATTATACACAGATGAATATCACTTGTGCATATACAAAGATCTATATAAACAAAAAATACGTTCCCCATTTTTCTCTCTTGAGGGATACAAATATATATAGAATTGCTTATTTTGAAGTTGTCTGAGCTCATTTGCCAATTGTAAATGTGAATTTGGGGGACCACAGGTTTGGCATACTGGAATGTATTTAGCAAGAGAAACAGAGAGCAATGTTTTAAAGTAATCATCTATTGCAATAATCTATTTTATTTTTGTTAAACAGGAAAAAAGCAAAAAATTCTGCTACTTTTGTAACTGAAACTAAATGACATACTTAATACATTTTTTAAAAAACTAACTTTATACTTCATATTGTGCTTCTACTGCCTGTGTCAGTACAAAATGAACACAAAGATTTTCCAGATAGTGTTCCTTTTTTGCTTTTAAATAAAATTTACTGGGAGAATTACTGAGAAAGTAAATGCAGGGATTTAGAAGTAAATTAATAAATGGAAAAAGGGGGAGAGAGAGAGAGAGAGAGAGAGAGAGGGTGTGCTGTCTTAATTTTCATCCCAAACTTACAGACATCCTGCCTGGCAACAGTATGAAAAGAGAAAGGAGGGTTACATTTTCCTATTCAATAATAAGCTATGGAAGTAGCATGGGGTAGAGTCTCTAGGAAATCTACTCTTTCTTTGAAAAAATGTCATTGGTGAGATAGGAGATTGGCACCACAATGAGCAAAATATAGTGAGGGCTGATACGCATTGTCAGCTAGAATTTGGGTTAAGACACTGACTTTTGTCTGCACGGTATCCACCTTCCAAAGACGATGGAAGACGCAAAATTGCAAGCCCCCCGCCCCACCCCCTCTCCTTCTCTTTGGTTAATGTGGTCTATACAAGTGAATAATGTATAAGAAGATGTTCCCTTGATAATGTCACAATTATTCATTGTAGAGCCATAAACTCAAATATTCACATTAACAGTTAAGGTATTATTTTTCTTCTCTGAAATTAAGTGAGTGGCATCAGTGGTCATAAATGAGAGCATTCATCAAAGGCGCAGGCCATGGCCGAGGATTAAGCGAATGCTGATGAAGTGTCCAGATTCCCATAACTTGGAATGGGGCTGCATTCAGCATTCCTTTATTATCCATCTGCCACATAACAAAAAGGCTCATATATTTAATGCAGGTTTGCCCTAGGCCACGTAATAGGATTAGGAATAATTTCTACAAATTTACAAAAACAAATCACATGGGAAGGCTTAGAATTTGCTAATAATTTCTCCATAGCTGGGAGATCAAAGGGATGTAGGAGTCCAGAGCCAGGCGGTAGTTTGACCCTGGCCAAGGTTTCTTAATGAAAGGGTTAATCTTCTCAGAGGTGACCATAGAGGAGCAAATAGTGTGACCAAAGGCAGATTCAGGCCTCTGAAAGTCTGGCAAGTATGACAGCAAGAAAACATTTACAGAATAAGAGTACATTTTCTGGCTGGGGAAATCAGACAAATTAAACTTGCAAAACTTTCATTGAAATGTGTTTTAAGCAAAAGGGAGAGGAATGGGTGATCTAACAGAGGATCAAAGTGTTAACTAATTCTTTCGGAATATGCCGTGGATCTGAAATGTTCAGCTGTTTCTCAGGGAAAGATGCTTTTTCTCAGATGAATGCATAGCGAGTATACTTGTTTAATTCATTATTTAAAGAGAGAGAGAGAACGAAGAGCCGCCTTCTAAAAACACCCAGTTGTACAGGTGAGTTTATCCAGGCAAGTCCTTAAAACAGCTTATGAAGCGACGGTTGCTCCCCACCCCACCCTCACTGCAAGTTAATAGTGAAACACTTTCATTCTCGTACATGTCTTGCCATTTCCCATTACATATCAAACTGGCCACATAAACAACAGCTAAAAAGATTTTTTTTAAATGGTGATATCGGTTTTTTTGCTCTGATGTTTTAAACTCCTTTTAAACTGTTCTGAATCAACCCTTTTTTCTAAATTGCAGGGGCGGAAAGCTTTACCACGACGAGATGGCTGAAACATCTCTTTTAATTTTAGCTTCATTTGTGGGCTTCAGGTCATCTGTAGGGGAGAAAATGCTACCTTTCCCCCCTTTGAATAGCAAGCATGTGATCATGGCACCTCCTGGACTATGACCTGCTCAAACAAGTCTAAACATCTAAACACAATCCTTCATAGCTGTGATCCCCCCCCTTTTTTAACCTATTAGGCTACTCATCAAATAGAGGATTAAATATAGAAGCCTTCTAATGAAGGTAGTGAATAATTTAGTGCAGCTGCACAAAAGCATTTGCCAGACATTTGAGCATGGGTGAAGATCCTATTTCCAGGCCGCCTGTCTTTTCGGGAAGGATTTCCGATCAAAAGTCTAGATCAAACTTGAGATACGCTAGGTATGCCTGAACCTTTCTCCTTTTGTCTCAGCGTACACTTTGATGGCAAGAAAAATCACTGGCGGGAATGCCTAAAGGAAGCATTTCCCCCTAACTTACAGTGGACTCAAAAACATTTATAGCACACAACAATTCTTTCTATCTAGCCTCGGGTCCTATGCTATCACTTCATCCATTATGTGCAGTCATGGTTAGGGACTGGATGCTGTGGACCAGACACGTTTAAAAATAAATGCAGGGGTGGAATGGCAAATAGCAGTGATTGAGCATCCTTCACCCCTCTCCTCCCAGCCTAGTACCCCATCACTTGGCAGAATGAAGCCCTGCTAAGACCAAGCATATTTTCACAATGGCTGCTAGCTACTTTGGGTTTACTATCAAAGAAACAAAGGTCTCCTGATAACATTTGAAGGTTTTCTTTACGTTGGCTAGGGATGCAGGAGAATTTAATGCAGCCTGCATTTGTAAATAAACAGATCTAATTTCCACTTACAGATTCATAGAATCATAGAATTGTAGTGTTAAAAAGGACCCCCGCCCCAAGGGTCATCCAGTTCAGCTCCCTGCAATGCAGGAATCTCAGCTAAAGCATCCATGACAGATGGCCATCCAACCTCTGCTTAAAAACCTCCAAGAAAGGAGAGTCCACTACTTCCCAAAGGACACTGCTCCACTGTCAAACAGCTTTTACTGTCAGAAAGTTTTTCCTGATGTTTAGTCAAAAACTCCTTTCTCGTAACTTGAAGCCATTGGTTCAAGTCCTACCCTCTAGAGCAGGAGAAAACAAGCTTGTTCCCTTTCCCACGTGACAACCTTTAAGTTATTTGAAGATGGCTATCATATCTCCTCCTTCAAGTTCTCCTTCAGGTGTTCCTCGTAAGGCTTGATTTCCAGACCTTTGATCATCTTGGTTTCCCTCCCTCCTGTGCACATGTTCCAGCTTGTCTTAAATTGTGGTGCCCAGAATTGGACACAGGATTCCAAGTGTAGTCTGACTAAGACCGAATAGAGTGGTACTATTACTTCCCTTGATCTGGACACTATACTTTTGTTGATTCATATACAGATCAGAACATAATTATCCTGCATATTCCACACCTCTCCAAATTCTGCAGTAGATGCTTCAGCTCAAAAACACCCCCAAAATACATTAAACAATTTGGCGAGTTTCCTTAAAAGCAGCTCAGTTGGAAAAACTAAGAAAAGCTTAACAACTTTGGCCAAAAGAAAAAGAAAAAAAGCTCAGCAACTTTTGTGACTGGATTTTCACCTTTTGAAATATGGCAACCCTATCTCAGCAGCCTTAATAATAATAATAATAATAATAATAATAATAATAATAATAATAATAATAATTTATTATTTGTACCCCGCCCATCTGGCTGGGCTTCCCCAGCCACTCTGGGCAGCTTCCATAGAAACCAAAAATACAGTAAAATATCACAGATTAAAAGCTTCCCTGAACAGGGCTGCCTTAAGATGTCTTCTAAATGTCAGGTAGTTATTTATCGCTTTGACATCTGATGGGAGGGCATTCCACAGGGCGGGCGCCACTACCGAGAAGGCCCTCTGCCTGGTTCCCTGTAGCTTTGCTTCTCGCAATGAGGGAACCGTTAAGAAACATCAGTTCCCAGGATTCTTTGGGCGAAGCCATGACTGTTCAAGTGGTGTAAGATGAATGGTGTGGATGTGGCCTTTGCCTAATAGTAGGGTAGGCCCAGGGTCTTTTTTGGCCGGAACTTGCCGGAACTGAGGTGGGCGCCATTGCCATGATAAGAAGGGAGGGATTCATGGCCAGTGTATTTTTCCTGCTTTGCAGAAACAGCACTTTTGATTTTGTTATTGTTCTGCATCCCAGCCAGCACATCCTAGCCAGTACCTGAGGCTCAATGGTAGAGCTCTCTTGCTTCTTAAAGGCCCCCAGGATGTCATGTGGGCACCCCAGACTTTGAACCCACCCCCATTTTCAACACTCCTGACATTTAATCTGTTTTGCTTTGGCTGTTCCTGCCCCCTCCCTCCTGTTCTGGGAGAGTGTGAGCTGATGCCATCCTCATCACCAAGAAGTGTGCAACCAAGGAGGTCCAGTGTGTGTGTGGAGGGGGAAGTTAAAGGGAAGGACTGCTCTTAACTCTCCTGCTGCTAAAAGCCCAGCCTGCTGTAACTCAATATTTCCTTCTCACTCGTGTCCCTTGTAAAAGCCTAGCAAGATGTCTGTCACTAACACTAAAATAAACATCACCATCTGTTGGTAAAATGACATTATTACTTCACTCAGGGATGTGACAAGGGGCAAGGAGAGTGAAATAATGGGAAACAAAATCAATTAGACTGACGGACTTCAGAAAGAAGACTGATGGGAACAACAGCAGGGAAACATATTGGGAGCCGTTTACAATTGAAATGTGAGGTTTAACACTTTGGAGCTGTATGCAGGCAGCCAACTTCTATAACTACAAATGCACAAAAGAGAAGCAGTTTTACTTAAACACTTTATTACCCCTGACTCACAAGGCGATTGTCAGCACTTCGGCATGGAATGGCTCCATCCATATAGACAATACTTTGCGGGAAACAGGGAAGCAGCTGGCTTGGATTTTTATTTATTTATTTAAGTCATAAGTGTGGGGTGCAGGGGGAGAGCTTGGGGTATGCGTGTATGTCTTACTTTCAGAGTTAAGGGATTGTGTGCTAATAGGGTCACTGAACTCTCCCTTTCCGGATGGCTGGCCTAGCCACTTTCTCCCTGCCCTGACTCTGATATTGGAAGTGAATTGGGAACGGAGAGACGTGTGACTGGAGCTATGCCTGGAGGTGATGCAAAGAAGGGATGAGACTCCAGAAGCTTTTGGGGGATAATGCTTTAGTGGGCGAGAGAAGTATGTATTTGGACAGGATAGATATGAGCAGAGAGAGCCAGGGAAGGGCGGTGGTTAAAGTCCTGGATTAGGACTGGGGAATACAGGTTCAAATCTTCACTCAGCCACAAAGCTCACGGGGTGAGCCTGAGTCAGTCACACTCTCTCAGCCAAGTCTTCCTCTCAGGGTTGCTGTGAGGATCAGATAGAGGAGGATGGCAAGGGTCAGATACACTGCCTTGAACACCATGGAGGAATGATGGCATATTAATGTGGCAAATAATCAAATGAAAGAAAGGTGTAACCACCATTGTCACATTGGATTGGTCCTAGGTACCTATATTCTAAGGGACACGGGTGGCGCTGTGGGTAAAACCTCAGTGCCTAGGACTTGCTGATCGTAAGGTCAGCAGTTCGAATCCCCGCGGCGGGATGAGCTCCCATCGTTCGGTCCCAGCTCCTGCCCACCTAGCAGTTCGAAAGCACGTCAAAGTGCAAGTAGATAAATAGGTGGGAAGGTAAATAGCGTTTCCATGCGCTGCTCTGGTTCGCCAGAAGCAGCTTAGTCATGCTGGCCACATGACCCGGAAGCTGTACGCCGGCTCCCTCAGCCTATAGAGTGAGATGAGCACCGCAACCCCAGAGTCATCGGTGACTGGACCTAATGGTTAGAGGTCCCTTTATCTTTACCTATATTATTAAAAGTACAACAATAAAGCAACCAGTGTCATTTATAGAAAGGCAACGTAACTTTAAACTCTGTGGGTTGGATCCCAGAAGGGACTGAAGGGTGTGTGTGCAATTTTCATCATTTTCCCATTCTTCCAGCAGACCCATGCTGCTGTAGAGATTCCTTCAGCCTTCTGGAGCAGCTTTTTGGGGTGAGAGAGATTTCAGGAGAAATAAACAACAACCCCCTCCTTCCCTCAGAAGGAGAGTCTCATGGGTAGCCTGGATCCAGTGCTAAGGAAGTCATCAGAGTCCTGCTGGATCAGGGCAAAGGCTCGGATAGTCCAGCATCCCATTCCCACATTGGCGAACCAGATGCCTATGGGAAGCAGGACCTCAGTGAAACAGCACTCTGCTACTTCCCAGCAATGGTGGAGGCAGAATACAGCCGTTCCTGCCAGTCAGTGATAGTTTTACCCTCCATAGCTTTACTCGAGAGTCAGTGTGGTGTAGTGGTTAAGAGCGGTAGACTCGTAATCTGGGGAACCGGGTTTGCGTCTCCGCTCCTCCACATGCAGCTGCTGGGTGACCTTGGGCCAGTCACACTTCTCTGAAGTCTCTCAGCCCCACTCACCTCACGGAGTGTTTGTTGTGGGGGAGGAAGGGAAAGGAGAATGTTAGCCGCTTTGAGACTCCTTCAGGGGAATGAAAGGTGGGATATCAAGTCCAAACTCTTCTTCTTCTTCTTTTTCCATACATTTGTCTAATTCTTTTTTAAAGCCATCCAAGATGGTGGCCATCAGTACACCTTGTGGGAGCGATAGTAAAGTCCTGTGTGGCAACTTCTGAAGAACACACTAAGGATCTTGCAGACCCTGTACTAATGCTAAACTTAGTGTGCCCCAGTGCCGTCCATTTCACATATGCAGAACATGTTATTTTAGTCATGGTGTGAGGTATACTCTGCCCAGCACCTTTAGCTTCCAGAGGCCAGACCTTTATTTGGACCACAGGCCAACTTTGTGAGGTGGGCAAAGCAGCTAACCAGTCAATCACATGGTGCCATTATGACATCGCATGATTGACAGGTGGGTGTCCCATCCACCTGTCAAAATCCCTTGTGTGGGATGTTGGATGGGGGCAGGAAGCTGCTTAGAGCAACTTGCAAATTTCTTTGCAAACCTGCTCATGCTAAAGCTTGCCACCCTGCTGTCAACAGATTATGGGTTACAACAGTACATTTCAGCTGTACTGTAGGGTAGTGCCACACAATGAATTCCGATGCAGGTCCAGAAAGTCATAATACTGGCGCGTTCCAGAATCTTTCTGACTTCCTGTGCATGTGAGCACCTTTAGACCAGGGCTGGGTTGGCGTTCCAAAAAATACTCCAGACTTTCTTTCAGTGCTTTCTGGTGCTCACCAGAAATTACAAGGAAGCTCAGTTCTCCCACGAGTACAGTAATATTTCAGTGTGGTATTTCCAGCAGATCCCTAAGGTTAAAAGAGAAACAACACACACACATATATATGTACCCTCTATTATGTACAAAAGTGTTCATCCCATTGAAAGCCTGTTTTGAATGACTAGATTTTGAAAGCTAGATAAATAATCTGAAACTGGCAGAGCCTGGAATGGGTATTTAGTCCTTTTTCTTCTTCTTCTTTAGAAAAGATGAAAGTTACAAAGCAATGTTTGGCTACAAAGATGATATCAAGGAATGCACTTATTGCATTTTTTTGCCTAGTTCACAAGCTCATTCCCTCATTCAGATGATGAGTTTTGGAGGATCCTTGAACCTGTGGACATATGCCTCCTCGCTCGAACAAGAAGCTTTATTAACCTACTCACCTGTTAATCCGTTGTGTGTTTTCACTTGATTTATGGATCTGGTTTTATAAACAATGCCCTGTGCAAAGGGTAACCTCTTAGAAAAACATGGCTTGCATGAAGCAAACCATTTCATTATATCTTTCTGATCCGGAACTTACATCAGGTGCTCCGCGTGCGAGAGAAACAAAAACTCTGGCAAGGGGGGAAACTAGTTCTACACAAATATTACAATCTCATTTAAATTAGATTTTAAAAAAATTAACTGACATTTGGCGCACTTGTTTAAAAGGGTCAGAAATGTGTTTGCGCTGTACATGATTAACCTTTGCTCGTTTGGAAAAATGCAGACTTCAACCGCAGTCCGCTTGCAGTGGTTGCACTTGCTAAAAGTTTAAAACAGTAATTTTTTCCCTGGAAAGGTCATCTTGAGCTAAAATGTCAAATAAATTATTTAGATTACTGAATTAGAAAAGTGAGGATCTGACAGGCTGAATTTTTTATGCACATTAGCCACAGCCAGGGTCTTTTTTATTAGGTAAAGTGCCCCCCTCCTCTCTTATTAAAAATCTTTCCATTTAGGCCAATATATATCAGTCGTTGGACTGCAATTGGATCTGCATCTAAATACTGGAGCTGATTTGTCTGTCAGGATATGTGCAAAATGGCAGTGGCTTTACAGATGCTGGAGAAATCATACCACAGCAAAACTGGTGCAAATGAGAAAGAGAAATCTACCTGCCATAAGCTATGGAAATGGTGTCCCAGTTCAAATGCTTAGGGAGAGAGCATTCCAACTTGAAAGGTGGAGGGGTGGCATACCTGTGTACCACATAAATAGTATAAAACTATTTATACTAACTGGCCTGACTGATTTGCATAACCTTTATTTGCATTACATTGGAAAGTGTGAGCAGGTTTTATTTTATTTTTTACTGGAATTTAGGGATGTAAAACATGCAATAATCAATACAGATTAAGATTGAAAGAAGCCTTGGAATTGCAGTAGTGTGTGTGTGTGTGTGTGTGTGTGTGTGTGTGTAGAAAAACATGAACTTTTATAAAACAAAGATGCATCATTCTGGTTAAAGGAACCAAAATTTGATGCCTATGATACAAACACTAAGTTCCCTTTTGCAGCCGTATCTCCTCCTACATTTTCACAACAGCCATGTGAGGTACATTAGGCTGAGAGTTGGTGACTGGCCCAAGACAAAAACAACGCTAAATTTTAGTCCATATGCTCAGAGTATTTTCTTTTAGTTTATCAAGTGTGGCAAAAAA
The DNA here is from genome assembly GCF_964188305.1 of Podarcis bocagei. NCBI lineage: Eukaryota > Metazoa > Chordata > Lepidosauria > Squamata > Lacertidae > Podarcis > Podarcis bocagei. Next base: position 41,821,215 of record NC_138125.1, on the reverse strand, counting down.
CAACAACAACTTTGCACTTTGCTGAGAGTTGTGAAACTGCACGCAAGGTTTATTTTGCTTGATTTCTGTTTGTAGCCCAGAAAAGCTTATGCCATTATTAACATGTTAGTTTTTAAGATACCATGATACTTTTTTTGTGGTACCTTATTTCATGTGGGGCTTGGGGGGCTATTTTGGGAATCGCACCAGGGCCCCCAGCCCCCTTAATCAGGCCTTGTGCTAAGCCATGTATGAACAAGAGGACAATGGCTAGAGAGAAGCCTCTTTCTTTCTTTCTTTCTTTCTTTCTTTCTTTCTTTCTTAGTACTAGAAATCCACGCCAGTCTTTGAAACTGAAGGGCCATAGACCTGGGAAGGAGACATAGTGAACTTCTTCACAAAACGTGTAGTTAATTTAAAAAGTTCACCGTCACAGGATGTGGAGATGGCCTCTGGTTCAGATGGCTTTAAAATGGAATTAGACAATTCCTGATTCATGGCTATTAGTCATGGCTCTGAAGTATCCTTGAGAGGCAGGGACAGTCTCAAGGGGTACCACAGTAGGAGATGCTTGTTGCTTTCAAGCATCGAAGGGCTCTCCAGAGGCATCTAGTCGCTACCATGGCAAACTGGATACTGAATTGGATGGACCTTTGGTCCAGCAAAGCTCTTTTTATGTTTTAAGGGCATTATTGACTTCTTTTAGTTTCTAGGACTAACTTCTAGCCACAGATCATATTGGACTGTCTCCAAACGTCCTTATGTTTGAGACCTGTAGATGAAAGTGTTCCTTTGGGAGATCACCCCTAAATGATCTCCAAATGTTCTTTTACTATCTGCTGTTGAAATCATTGAGATATACAAGTTCTTAACTTTGGCAGAGTCATATCCACAATTTGTAGCCCAATTTCCTTCATTCTGATGTGGGTATGTGAGGTTTTGAAACTTTAAACACAGTCTAAGCAACCGTGCTGGAGTTGAAGAAAAGAAAAAACTTCTTGTAGGTATTCTGTTATTTTCTTTCACACCAGTGATTCTGTCCCCTTCAGAATACGGAAGGCAGGATTTCTACCTGCGCCAGAGGATGGGATGTGACACATTTTTTAACTTGCAGAGGCACCAGAAGTACTTAGTCATTTGTGCATCACTGAGAAGAGGGATTTAGTGAATAGAAAGACCATAGACCTTACTCTGTGCTGATTCCTTACTTGACATACTAAATCCCACAGAAAAACAGCATTAATAGACCATGACGGTTTGAAAAATAGAGCTCTACGTGTTGACTTCTCTCAGTTGTCAAGTGTGGTACTACAGCATTATAAAGAAAAGAAATATTGAAAAATAAAGGCAAGTTACTTGGCTTTACATTTCTTAAAGCAGTATTCATATCATGGCTGATACAACATTGCTTTCGTTTAAAGTTCACTCAGCAATGTCCCACAGGATATTATGTGAAGTCAGGTGAGTGGGTGGGAGCTGAGGGCTCCTTGTCCTCTTTTTCCAGAGGATTACAATGTTCACTGTATTGCAAAGCTATGTTTTTCAGGAATGCCTGTTTGAATATCCACTCATATAGCTATCTCTGCCAATTTGTTTACACCCAACCACCCAACCACCCACCCACCCACCATGGCTTACATGGAGAAGGACAATGCCTAAGTTTACTGACAGACAGATCCTACTAGCTACACATTTGTTGTGAGAGGTCTGTGTATCTTTGTGCAGTGGTTACTCATATAATCAGATGAAAATCCAGGTCACTGCATTTTGTTGTCTGAGGCACAAGATAATGTGGCACTTCTCAGAATCCAACTTGGCTGGAAGTTGTTGTTACAGAATAATAGAATTGTAGAGTTGACAGGGATCCTGAGGGTCATCTGGTCCGACCTTCTGGAAGGCAGGGATATCAACTAAAGCATCTATGAAATACAGGCATCCAATCTCTGCTTAAAAGCTTCTAGTGAAGGAGAGCCCACCACCTTCTGAGGGAGTCTGCTCCATGGTCAAACAGCTCTTACTGTCAGAAAGTTCTTCTTGATGTTTAGTCAAAATCTCCTTTCTTGTAACTTGAAGCCGTTGGTTTTGGGTCCTACTATCCAGAGGAGGAGAAAACAAGCTTGCTTCATCTTCCATGTGACAGCCCTTCAGAGATCTGAAAATGACTACCATATCTCCTCTCCTTTTAACCAGGCCTGTGGTGGCTCTGACCAGGCCTGGGCATGGAGGCCGCTGAGGGGAGGAGGAAGAGGGAGGCCTGATGTGGCTCTGAACATGGTGTGGGAGAGAAGCAGGTCCCGCTCAGTTGGCCAGCCAGCCACTAGACTGATGGGCGGACAGCTTGCCCTCAGCACGCAATAAAGAAAAAACCTGGACATTTTCCAAAATTTAAAAAATCCACCCGGATGGTGATTTCATCTTTGGAATCCTGGGCATGTCTGCTGAAATCTGGATGTATGGCAACCCTCTACGTTCAGCCCACATTTTACTAGCTTCTCTGCAAGAATATAATGAGGGTCTTTGTAAAAAAACACAAACACTGCTGAAATCAAGATACACTATGTCTACATCATTCCCCTGATCCGCCAAGTTTTAGCTCTATCAAAAAAAAAGAAATGAGATTTGTCTGGCATGACTTGTTTTGGAGAAACCCATGCTGGGTTGTAGAAATCAGAGCATCCTTTATTGAATGGTCACAGACAGTTAATTATCTGTTCTAGGACTTTCCCTAGTATCAACATCAAGCTCACCGGTCGGTAGTCACCTGGGTCGTCTCCCTCCACCTTTGGAAGATGGAGACAACATTTGTCCCCCTCTAGTCCACAGGAACCTCACCTGTTATCCAATAATTCTCAAAGATTATAGACAGAGTATGCGAGATTACACATGTAAGCTCCTTTAGTACCCTGGGGTGCAGCTCATCAGATCTGAATTCATTTAAAGTAGGTAGGCGTTTGCTTACCACCTCTGTTCCGATATTGTGCTGCAGCTCCCTCTTTGCATCATTTATTCTGTTATCATCAGGTTAGGCACTACTTACCTTTTGGGTGAAGAGAGAGGCAAAGTAGGCGTTGAGCAGTGTAGTGTAGACCTCTTTCTTCCTGCACTGCTACAGTGTTTTGTCATTAATTCCTGATTGCTTGTTTAGGAAAGTAGATGGTTAATCCGTTAAGCACAGTCTTAAAATGCAATTCATAAAGATACAGGTTTTGTTTCAAATAGGTCAGCAAAACATGTCCCCCTCTCTAGTTATTATTTTTCTCTTAAGAAAAAAACACTGGCTCAAAGCTCAAAAGTGTGTGTTCCTTCAAACGTTGTGAAGACATCTACTGTGTTCACTTTCGTAACTGAAATCTAGACAAATCATATACTTACACACTCACCCAGTACACATGGAATCATAGAATCATGGAACCTTAGTGTTGGAAGGGGTCCACAAGGGTCATCTAGTCCAACCCCTTGAAATGCAGGAATCTCAGCTAAAGCATCCATGACAGATGGCCATCCAACCTCTGCTTAAAAACCTTCAAGGAAGGAGAGTCCACCACCTCTCGTGGGAGTCTGTTCCACTGCTGAACAACTCACTGTCAGAAAGTTTTTCCAAATGTTTAGTCAGAATCATATCACACAACACATACAAGATTGTAACTAACTAGGTTCACATGGGGGGGGGGGAGTGGAACCTGCAACAAGAGGTTGCAGTGTATCCTCATCAACCCATAGCTTTAGCACTCCTCTTCAGGATTCCAGTCCACCAGCCAAGCTTTCCTATGAGATAGAAGTGGCTCATGAAGGCCAATTCACTCCTCTCTACCCCTTGATGATGAAGAAGATGATGGTTTTGCAACTGCACTCAAGATTCCATGGCTTCCAGAGGCCACTGAGCATGCTCAGTTCTTACTGAGCTGTTCCCCCCGCCCCACTCTTTTTCAAGGTGATGATGATAATGAGAATAAACAAATATAAGGTTCTCTGGCTTGGTTGTTCACACCTATTTTGTGTGTGTTTGTGTGTGTGTGTGTGTGTGTGTGTGTGTGTGTGTTGAGGTTACTGGAAACCTTGCGACCTTGTTGGATCTTTCTATATGTGGATCCCCATAACACTGAATACATATGAAGGGGGCTGGAGGAACATCATTCATTTTTAATGTAGACAATTCAACGCTTCCTGTCCCTATCAGCCTTATCGATTCACACACTCCTTTTTAAAATCTAATTTTGCAAAGCTGGAATTTGCATTTAGGATAAACAATGCAAATTACATAAAATCCTATGTAGTTTTTATGATTGGGATGTTTCATTTTTCATTTCTTTCCTTTTTTTCTTTCATTCAGTCTTGAGTGTAACTACTCTGACAAAATGTCTTGCAAATGTCTCTTAGGAGAATCCCCTGCAGAGACTAGGACAGCTATAACACAGAATACCCATAACCAAATGTCATCCATTCTGTGTTGCTTTCTCTTGTGAACTCTCAGTTGATTTCTGCATTTCGGCTGGCGTTGTTCTTGGTAAAGGGGTGACATTAAACAACAGGCAGTAAAGCCCTGTTTGAAAAGACATATGATTCATGAGTATATAACAATTAGAAAAATGATTTACAAGTACAGGCTACTTTCCCATTAACTTAGGCATTATTTGAAATATGCTTTCTTATTCAGTGTTTTGCAGTTAGCATCTGAGGGATTAAAGTAAGACAAAATCTAATTTGAAATCTGTGAATGTCATGTTCCTTTCTCCTTGTTAAAGGTTCAATTGCTTTTTGCCCTCAAAAGTACAATTTACTGCAAATAGCACCATCAGGGGCAAATATCAGTGTCTGAGTGTGTGATTTTTAACAAGAGAGTGGTACAGGGAGGAATGCATTAAATTCCTTTTACCACCGTGTCACAGTCTTGATCCATATTGGGACTCTGTGCAGAGCTGGTTTTTGTCTTGAAAAATGAAGCGGTCACTGTTAAGTACACTTTTTTTCTTAAGCTCACTTAATTTAATGCACAGTTTGACCCAGAATCTTTTGCCATGTAATGTGTGGTGGGAATCTTTATAAGATTTTACTATACTTTTATATGTCAGAGATCTTTATTCAGGGTCTCAGGGGGTGGGGCAGAGAAAGTCACAGCAAAGGACTTATGCTGAGGTAAATAGCATAACACTCCCAGATATCAAATGATAATAGTCTTCTATCTTAATGATATGCAGTGGTTTTCCCCCCAGAAAAAATGTTTAGGGGTACTCTCATTTTCCTACTCATGTTGAAATACTGCCCCTCAATGAGGCCAAACTTAGATTCACAAAATGTTTAGGGGTATGTGTATCCCTGCATCCCCACAGAAAAAAAGAACTGATGATAGCTATATAAATATATAAGGATTTTACATAAATGACACAATTTACATAAATGACATAAAACAATAAAGCAAAGTTCAGCCTTCTGTCACCACAGGATTTCTCCATTTTGGTCACTATGAGCTTGGACTGCATGCACACTGTAATTTTAAAGCACATTCCCACTTCCCCCCAAGAACTCTGCAAATTGTTGTTGTTGTTGTTGTTGTTGTTCCCTATATCCGAAGGTATAGTTTATTCTCCACAAAGCTACAATAGGATCCTTTTGCAGTAGATGAGGGATGTGCTTTCAATATGCTGCTGGTCAGAGAGGGGAAATTACCTTGTTCATTCGCCTAAGTTCCACAGCGGTCTTTCAAAATGGTTGCCAGCACCAATAACTCAGGAAAACGAAATTTATAGGCGCTTTCCTAACATAAAAGAACCCAGAAAGAGAAGGAACTTACAGTCTTGGGCAACTTCATAACTCCTTTTAATTTTTCTTTTAACAGAAGCCTCACTACTAACTTGTTCCTAAGGGCTAAGTATCTTAAAGAAGCAGGTGATAGTTGGGTATCATCCTAACATGAGGTAAATAATCTAATTTTTAGTTACAGCCCATAATGGTGGTCCTTCCCTGCTTCAGCTTATGAAGGACTACTCATTCTCCAGAATTCTTAAAGGAGGATGTGCCTGAAGGTACATATGAAGGCCACAATTCACTGGATTTTCCAGTTCACACTTTGCATATACAGTATGCTGATATTTTTAATTAGATGTTTTTCAACAACAAAACCACATTGCTAAGGCAGACACTTTAAATATTTGAAAAAGGCTTGTTTGTTTTCCTTAAGCAGTAAGGATGTTTGTACCAGTTTATAGCAGCAGAACAAAGTCTATGCTGGTCTGCAAAGGCATTGCTGATCATGTAGATTTGTTATGTCTGAGCCACGGAGTGATGTGGACTGATTCACGCAGATACTGAAATGCGTGTAAAGATGTATTTGCAAGGAGTAAGAGTCTGCAGAAGCTATGCTCTGGACAGGCTACTCTGGAAGACAATGTAAACTAACTTGGCAAATATCAGTTGACAAGAAGAGAGACGAGCTGGGAATTTTAAAAAGAAAATAAACATAAAGGTATCCATTTCCCTTTTAAAAAAAAGATTATTGAGTCTCCAATTTAATAATTAGAAAAATCTTCATTATCTATCCCCGCAATATTGATACAAATTATAAGATCTTGAAACTGAAGAAACCTGGATTTCCTTTAAATTATTTTCATTATTATTTTTCCACAGCAACCTTGACTTGAGAGGAGGAACAGTTCAGAGCTTTCCCAGTTCTATGGAAATTTTTCTACGGTTGGACTGGTATTTCTGCCCCCCTGCCCCCACCCCTTTTAGACTTCCTCGTCAAAACCTGCCTTTATGAGAGACCCATGTTATTAAATAGCCTGCTGCACCGATTATTTCTTCTGCTTTGAGTGGCATTTCTCACCCCACCAATCATTACCCAAACACACTTTGCTGCTAATTTCCTGGAATATTCGAATGTTCTTCTTTCAAGGTCATCTCAAAGGATCGTTTAAAGAGCTTCTCCACCCCCCGCCCTGTAAAATATGTATATTTACAAGAGCACGCATAAACGGTCACCAGGGAAGATAAGCTATCAGAGAGTAAAGAGATGTCTTTCCTTATACAGTTCACACACCAGTGAAGCAGATAAAATTGGTTTTGTACCTAGCCTATGAATACACTGTTAGGGACTCTGTCCTGAAAATTGATCTATACTACTGAGATAAAATTGAATGCATCTCTTTTCATAAATATCTAACTGTGGCATCAAAATGTGATGGTGCCTGCCTAAATACCCATCAGCTGCAGTTCCAGCAGGTAGCGCAGTGACTCATTACCTTGCTGCAATCATGTGCAGAAAGGGCCATTGGGACTAGTTCTGTGCAAACATTTTTAGGGTTAAGTCAAACGTCATACAACCCATGTGGAAGTAGCTTGAAAACATTTCTTCATTGTGGCTTTTCCCACAGGGGCACGGCTTATTTTCGGATGGACCTACCAATGCCAGGAGGAGAAGGCCTTTGAATGGAGACTGTGAAAGACTGCAGGGCTGGATCTAGACACATCAAAAAATCGTTTCAGGAAAACGTGTTCTAAACTTCATAAAGGGAAATCACGCTGGCAAAAGACAGGACTCCACAGTGCCATCTGGTGACACAGAGTTATAATGCATATAAAGTGCTTTTTCTATACCAATGTAGCTGAGTCCCAGGTGTGGTAGGGGCGAGAATTGCACCTAGCCAATTCCAGCTCCAGGCCTTTGTGAGTTGGATGTAACCTAGGAATGGCAAACATGTGTACTGAGTCTGACACACACATGTCCAATAACCTGCATAGTCCTTGCCCCGAAAAATTGGGAGCAGGTCATGATGGCAGGTTATAGGCTTGTGCAGTTTGAACTCTGTGCACAGACACGTTATTTACACGCTGTGTCCAGTGTTTGGAGGTGAGCTAGGCCTGGCAGTGGGGCAGGAGGACAGCACACCCTGCAGTGACTCTAAACTGTTTGATTGACATGCTGAATGCACCCTTAGACTGACTGTAGATACAAGTCTAACAGCTTGATCTCGCAACTATGCCTCTGCAGAAGGGAGCAACAAAAGGCCTGCAAAAAACACAGGGAAGTCATCTCTGTGGCTCTGATTTCTAGTTTGTGATTATTAGAGAAAGCTGCATGACTATTCATGAAATCTTAAATTAAATATGTGCTTAATTTTAATAGCAAAGGCATCCAATATTCAGTAACTCATCTCCCATTGAGCAGCAGTGCACATTTTTACATTCCTACTCTTCCTTTCCTGGTCTCTGGAGTATGTCACTGGCATGGTCTATTGTGCACAAGAAAACAGGCAGGACAGCAACATTGCTGGATATTTCCCTTTGTTCTGTCTTACTGCACTAGCTCACTCTGCAAACCTGATCCACCTGTACAAACTTAACTTGAATGGCCTATGAAATTTTTATAAATGTGTCAAGGAGTGTATAAGATTCAGGATGTGTAGTTGGGGGCATTCGGAACCCCCACCACGAGCAGTTCAGACAAAACCAGCTGCTGGCTTGAGCAAGCACATGAAGTTTGTTCACAGCTGGAATCTGTTTGGGACTTTATTGACCAAGACTCAGACAAAACAGTAGTTGTAATGGGCTGTTGAGGAAATTTGAGAAATGCCTCACTGTCATGAGAAGTGGGATGCTTCTTGAAAGACACCTCTTTTCTCTCTTTTACAGTTACACATCGCTTCTCTGTGTGGCAGACTTTCATGCAATAGAACCATTTCATATCTTTTACAAAAACAAATATGGAGAGGCAGGGTGTAACACAGTCCGAGCATGGGGTACTTCTGGCCCTACAGATGTTGTTGGACACTGGCCAACAGCCCCAGCCAGTGGGCCAGTAGTGAAAGATGATGGGAGTTGTCTAGCCACATCTGGAGGGCCACAGCTTCTTCATCCCTGACCTAGTTTCTAGTTCCTCCCGGTCACAAACACTGGTGACACATCTCTTGACATTCCTACATTCCTTCCTGTTTTGGTAGACGTGCATTAAAATTTGAACTGGGCCAAATTTCTCCCATAACATGGAATTTGCCATTGTTGCACACTTGTTGCTGCATACCGGCTCAACATTTTCACCATGAACCCAAGATCTCTTTCAGTGTCAATCAGCAGCCACTCAGATTCCATCAGTGTATATATGGTTAGCAATTACTTTTTCTTTTCTGGATTCTCTATAATGTATATAGGTCTACCACTGAGCTTTTAAAATTCCCAACATTAATGATGATGGGTTTTGTTTTCCTTTTTAAAAATTTATTATGATAGCAAGGAAACACCTATTATGGCCATCATATATCACCCATTTACCTAAGCATTTTATTTCCAGATTTTTTAAATACTATTCCTTTAGAGCATTATTTTTGTATATTGTTTCTGTTTCTCAGCTACTATCCTGGGTGGGGGAAAAGAAATTCAGAAGACATTAGTAACTGAAAGAGTTGTGCTATTTTTTCCTTGATGGCTTAAAATATCCACTTGGAAAACAAGCTATTTTCACTATGAATAATAAATATTAGTTTCAATTCTCTGGTTCGTGGGGGTGCGGAGACACAATCTCTCTTCTTCAGTTATATTTCTATATATTATCTTGTATTTTATAATATGCAGTGTAAAGTAATTTGAACCTTTGTTCCTGTGTTGATTAACCTCACTGTGGAAAAGAGCATGAAACTCAACCTCAGGCATGCCTACTCAGAAGTAAGTCCCTCTGAATTCAATACTTCTAGGCAACTGTGTACCTGAATTAAAGTTGCAGCTTGAATTAAGCAACAAGGATGCAGGCTGGAGGAAGGAGACTAAAATATCTCACCCACCTTATGTCGATTTCGACTAACTCTTTTTATCTAGATCCACTTACTGAAATCCAAGGCCTATGGTCTTGTTTAATATCAGCCAGTAATAAAGAGCTCTCCAGCTAAATACAGCTATATTCTAATATTAACTGCCGCTCTCGAAGCATTCATTGTGCAAAGGGGAGTCTAAACCCTTCAATGTCAAGGCATTTAGAGGCACTCTAGCATCAATCAAGTTCTGCGTCCAGTAAGTGCCTGCTTGCATTTACATGAAATATTCATACTGCATTCCGTTTTGCTTTTCTCTCTCCTAATCATCACTTTTAGGAAGAAGCTACAATCATCTCAGTTAGGGGAGGGCGTTATGGGATGTGTGGTACCTTTCAATGTCAGGCTTCCTGCAGATAGCTAGTTCTGTAATGAGGCAGCACACACTGTATAGACTACCAAAGGTCTTCCTCACACAGCCTTGCCTTATTATCATGTACAATTCATCTTCGAGTATACAACTTAGACCAAATGAAAGTAATTAATTAGCCATAACAACCCTGTCAAATAGCTATTTTGAATGTTGACAGAAAGAAGTAACATTTCTTTAAAATGAACAAGATTTCTCTCTCGTCTCCCCCACCCCACCCCCAAAACACCCTACCCCCAAAATAGCAGATGGAAGGTCTCCTTTTCCATTTGTGTTAATTGTATAAGCTGCCGTTTAATCCCCCCTCTCTTTAACCATAGCTGATGTTTTATCTTCACAATAGAAAATCATTCTTTTGCTCATAAATCTCATGAGGTTGTAAGTTTGTACAGGGATTTGAAAACATAAAGCGTAATGTTTTCTCTTATTATACCAAGCCATCACTAACTAAACAACAGAAACTTTATCGAGGAAGGGCCCACACAGGCTGCACTGGATTTAGAACACAACTAAAGCACTGTAACTTTATTTGTGTTTTCGAACAAATGATTGAAATAGCAATGAAGTGTTATGTAGGGCTTCTGAAAAACCAGAAACACAGAACAATATTTCTGAATAAAGAGTTTAAAAGTCTTCTGTGTCCCCCTCAGTATATAAGTAGAATAAAACCCTTAATCTCAGAGTACAATTAGTAAGAACAACAACAACAACAACAACAACAACAACAACAACAACAACAACAACATTGTGTCCTCCCTAAAAGAGGGCATGTGTTGTAGTGAGACCTGAAGACTGACCTCCTGGTTGTGGGTGGGTATATTGGATAGCCACAACACCCGATTGGTAGGTCCCTCGTTGCTGGGTTTAATCTGGCCAATGGGGTGCAGTCTAAACGGATCCAGGGACCTATTTATGCCCATGCACGTGACCCAGAGCTTCCTCTTTTGGCTCATGCATTGGAACACCCACCCACCTCTCCCTACTTTTAGGGCATTTTGCGCTTGACCTTGCTATGCCGCCGTGTGTCGTCTGTCGTTGGGACAGGGGCATGGCAGGAATTTTCCCCACTTGGCTGATTGGCTGTTGCCATTTGGGTTTCGCCTGCCACATAGCAAATCGTCACAACTTGTAAGCTTGTGGATAGGCACTGGTTCATGTGATAGGGATGGGAGAATGGTCTCGCCATCCCTATGTGAAGGGTGTTCCGTTAAAGGAGTCCAGGGACTCAAATGGTTTGGTCAACCCCTGAGAGGGGGTTGTGCCCGTGCCTGAGTCCAGGGGAGCATCTGGAGGAGTGAACAGAGTCTGTTCCTAGGCTTTTCACCTACCTCAGGTGGTCACCCTTGGCCGACCTTTGCTGGTGCCCTGGGTCAGCGCTACCTGCAAGGGTGCAGGGAGCTAGTCGAACCAAAGCCTATGCAACCACTCACTTTTCTGTGGCCTAAATTCTGCCAAACCCCAAAACTAAAATTAGAGTCAAATGTGTGTTTACTTAGGGGGGAGGTCTCTGGGTCTGAACACGCAACAACCAACAAATATTTTTTATAGCCCAATGTCATGCATCTCTATTTAGATGTCTGTCCCAGTAAGGTCAGTGACCCAGGCAAGTGTCCATAGAAGTTCAGCCTTACTTGAAAATGACTTACAGGAAATGACGCTCAGGAGAACCAAGTTGCATGCATTTATGTGCCCCCCCCGCCTCCCTCCACCCCCACATTTGTATTTCTTTGACAAATGTGTATGGGGACATGGTTTTGCCATGTGATGAGGAGTTCCACCTTAAATATTGGTGTTTGTAAGATAAAGCAGGGTGGAAAGGTGAAAGCTATCTGGAATACAGGACCTGCTTAGCTTTCTTTGGAATGCATCTTAATTGGAATATGGTTTTGGAAAAATCTGTGAATTTATAGCAGAAGTTTGAACAGAGGACAATTATTGGTGCTATTTCTTTTTTCCTTTTGCCACCCACTTTTTCTCCTTTTCCCAGCAATTCTTGCAGAGCAAAATAACCGAGATTATTTTTTACAGAGGTGCATACCCTCCAACTTTTATCCGATTAAAATCAGGATGTATAATAATAATAATAATAATAATAATAATAATAATAATAATAATAATAATAATAATAATAATAATACCCCACCCATCTGACCGGGCTGCCCCAGCCACTCTGGGCAGCTTCCAAGATACATAAGGTAAAGGTAAAGGGACCCCTGATCATTAGGTCCAGTTGTGACCGACTCTGGGGTTGCGGCGCTCATCTCGCTTTATTGGCCATGGGAGCCAATACAGCTTCGGGGTCATGTGGCCAGCATGACTAAGCCGCTTCTGGCGAACCAGAGCAGCGCATGGAAACGGTGTTTACCTTCCTGCCGGAGCGGTACCTATTTATCTACTTGCACTTTGAGGTGCTTTTGAACTGCTAGGTTGTTAGGAGCAGGGACCGAGGAATGGGAGCTCACCCCGTCACGGGGATTCGAACCGCCGACCTTCTAATCGGCAAGTCCTAGGCTCTGTGGTTTAACCCACAGCGCCACCCGCGTCCCCTCCAACATACATAAAAACATAATAAAACATTAAACATAAAAAAACCTTTCCTATACAGGACTGCCTTCAGATGTCTTCTAAAGGTTGTATAGAGCGTGTTCTCAATCACGGAGAGCACGTGTTGCGGTTGGGGATTCCAAGACACCTTGCTGTTTCTGGGCAGATGGTTTGGCCAACTCGTAAGCAGGGGCGGGCTGTTACTGGGGAAATTTAGATGTTGCCATTTAGTGATTGACAGCCCTATTTGTTAAATACAAGGCACGCAGCAACGGACGTCCTCTTTCGCTGCGTGCTTCGGATCACCCGCCCTCCCTTCCCTAATGTTAGGTTGTTTGCTTGACCTTGCTATTGCCTGTCATGGGGTTGTCTGCTTTGGGGCAGGGGCCCGGTAGGAATTTTGCCATTTGGCTGATTAGTGTGTGCCACTTGGTTTTCGCCTACCGCGTAGCAAATCGTCACAACTTGTAAGGTTTGCGGTTAGGCATTGGTCTGGAATTGGTTGCTGGAGGGGTATGGATTCGGCTGTGCCTGCCCCCCAAAATGCTGCTGCTGGTGGAGGGGTATGGATTTGGCTGTGCCTGCCCCTCCAAAATGCTGCTGCTGCTGCTGAAGGGTTTTACCGTTAAAGGAACCCATGGGCTCCCCCATGCTTTTGTCCAAAACCCCCTGGCAAAGGGCTAGGGCCACGCAAGCCCCTGGGAGCATGCTGGGGAGAGGTGAGGCATGGTTCCCAGTCCCGTCTCTCTCCCCAGCTGACTTACCCTTCCTGACTTCACGGAGTGTGCGAATGTCAGAGCTGTCCCTGTGCGGGGGCAGTTAGTGCTACCAATGCCTAAGCAACCACTCACATTGCTGTATTTGAATAAAGTTGTGGCCAAAATTATGCCAAACAAAAATTAAGTGTCAATTGTGTTTTCCTTTGGGGTGTATTGGGGACCTCGAACCGCAACTACTTCTCTCCTTGGCTCGGGGGTCACATAACTCTATACCCCCCAACATTTCTCCAATGAAAATGGGAACATTCTTAGGAAAAGCAGGACATTCCAGGATCAAATCAGAAATTGGGACAGCTGCTGTAAATATAAGACTGTCCCTGGAAAATAGGGACACTTGGAGCGTCTAGGTTACTGTCAGGTGTTAATAACTTCACTTTCTGATATTTCTCAAAAATCACAGATTCTGTGATTTAACAGTGTTTAAAATGGTATCTGACTGCTACAAATTAAGTATAAATGGCAAAACATTGAAATCCAGTCAATTTTCATATTCTTAGCCCTTTTTTGTTTGTTGGAAAACATTCTAACTTTTTTCTCCATTTATTTATTAAATTTGTTTACTGCCCTTCATCTGATTATCACAGGGCAGTTGACAACATAAAAATACAAAACGAGAACACAAAATAACACAATAAAACAAAAACAAATCAATAACCCCCTTCCCACAAAGACATTTTAAAGGCCATAGAATGTTAATCAGCCAAAGGCCTGGCTATAGAGAAATGTTTTTGCCTGGTGCCTAAAGATATATAATGAAGGTGCCAAGCGAGCCTTACTTACTTATAAAGCTACTTAAAATAAGAGGAAATAGAAAACTTTTTAAAAATATACTTTATAAAATGCCTAATACTGTTGCCTCAGAAGACATATAATATAAACTAATTTGTGTCAACAATATTCTGTTGCCGTTTTTAAAAATGAAACAAAAATACCAGCCATAGAAATAAATGGCATGTAACTGGCTTTCACTGAATACAGGAGCAAACTGAAATTGGAAAATTTCAACAACATATTCAGATTCCCACCCTCATTTAAAAAGAAAGGGGGCTTGTTAGCTGTTTATTTAGACTAATTAATTCAGCTTATTTAGTCAAAATAGCTGGGCTTAGAGTTCATTTCCAATGTTGTTGTTTTTTTAAAAGGAATGGTCTAGCCTGGTGTATTTCAAGATGAATTGGTGAAAGTAATGCTCAGAGGTATTTTATTTTCAGAGAGAATTTAAGGAAGCAAGGAGAGATCGTTTTGTGTATGAAATAGGTTGGCAGCACTTTGCCTGAGGAGGTTTCACTGTTTTGAAAGAAATAATTCATCGAAAAGGGAAGCAAGGGATTTCCCCACATTTAAAAAGAGCCCTTTCTGCTTCTGAAGGTCTGAGGACTTTGCTAGGTCATAGAACCTTATGAGAAGCACCAAGCAGAATGCTCCAAACTCATTTCACATCTTATGGTGGGATAAACCTAAACTTTGGTGGAAAGCTCCTTTCTTTGTGGTCTGCACTGTAGTATAGAAGGGTAGGCCCAACGGAATAGAGGAAGCCTTGAGGTCACCCAAGGAAGCCTCACATTATCAACACTGATATTTCCCCCACATAATATTTGAAATCCTACAATGAAGGAAATAGTATAACTTTTTGTAACTCCTGAATGCGGATCCAGTTCAGACGTAGATAAACCAGCCTCTCCTAGCCTGGAGCTCTCCAAACAGCAAAATATCTGGAGAGTTTCAGGTGGAGGAAGGCTGATTTAGTGGTGTTTCTGAATAAGGCCACTGAATCGTTCATCTGAAGTAGGGAACCCGTCAATCCTCAGTATAATGTTGAATAAGGCTCTAGAAATATTAACCTGTTGATCATTCTTGCAATGCATTTTGTTAACTGAAGATAAAGCATTTTGAACACAGTTTCCCACAAGCATTAGAATCATTTAAGGATGCCTCATGGGAAGCAATTTGTAAATGACACAGTTATCTCTACCAGAAGATCCTGTACCATGGCCTGTTGTGAAGAATTGGACATGACCAGCTTTGAAGCTGTGCTATAGTAAAAGCTGCTGTAGACTTAAATAGCTGAGTTCAGCTGTGGACATCACAACGTTGGCACTTCTCTTTCTCCTAGCTTTCACCCCTTATCTGCAATATGGGAAATAATACTGGCCTACTTCAAAGGGCAGTTGTAAGAATTACGGTGATAATATATATGAAGCAATTTGTCAGGTGCTATATAAATGCTGAGTATTATTAATGTGAATTGTCAAAAGTAGCGGCCCTATTTTTTTAATCCAAATGCTAGCTGTCACATTTATCTCTGTAAAAAAATACAATTTGGTTCTGTCTCCTGAAGTTCTTTGAGGTGACTATAGAAAACAGCATGCAATCAATTGTGGTTTGGGTTTGATTTCTAGTAGTCTGAAGAATTTAGCTTGCTGTAACCCATCACACCTGCAGCATGTCTTCAATCCCACAAGTTATGGGGACGTACATTGATCACACTGCAATGATTTCTAACACAAATTGCAAAAGCAATGCTAGTCAGACAGGGAAAAAATGGACTCTTGTTCTGCTTCCTGAAGTGAAGCACCTCTTCTTGCAGATTTGTCAAGACACCAGTTTATAGCACATAATTTAACACCAGCACAATATGGGCATAGTTTTTCAATGCATGCTTTATTTTAATCCCCATAACATTCACTTTATTTAAATCAGGTGCATCTGCTATGTTTGCATGTGGCAATGACACCTGTACAAGATGCTTCCTTTCCTTGTTATGACACAACTACATGAGCAGTGTAAATATGGAAAATCAATTGTTGAGAGCTCCATATTTCCCCCATCTTTGATTTGAAGTGTAAATGATGCTTGGCTGTTATGCCTTCGGGGAAAGCCCATAGCTCAGTGGCAGAGCATATGTTTCCCTTACCGAAGGCTCCAAAATTCAATCCCTGGCATCTCCAATTAAATGGTTTGTGTAGCAGGTGATGGGGAAAGCCTCGGCCTGACTCACCAGAGAGCTGCTACCTGTCAGACCATACATTACTGAGCTAGATGAACCAGCAGACTATCCTGGCATTAACCAACTACCTATGCTTGACTATCATCATCATCATCATCATCATCATTATTATTTTGCAGGTCCCTCGTACCTACGGGACCGCCTCTCCTGGTATGCCCCACGGAGGACCTAAAGGTCTGCAAATAGTAACATCTTGGAGATCCCAGGCCTCAGGGAGATCAGGTGGGCCCTGCGGGATTTGACATCTTTCCGCAGGGCCTGCAAGACGGAGTTATTCCGCCAGGCCTTTGGTCAGGGCTCAGCCTGACTCCCCTTCTCTTTCTGTATAAGAACTAGTATGAAAGAGGCCTCCCAGCATTCTCACAGGCTCATATAAGAACTGCGTAAACAGTTGGGCCTGATGAGCATTTACTGTTCCCAATCCTAATCCTATGGAAAGCCATCTAATTAGATTTTAGTTTGATCCTTATTTGTTTTTAGGAGGTAATTTAATTATTGTTTGATTTTATACCAATGTTATATATTTGATGTTAGCTGCCCTGAGCCCGGTTTTGGCTGGGATACAAATAAAAGTTGTTTATTATTCTTATTATTCTTAAAAGGGAGGGCACACAGAAAGTATAAACCTGGATCCATTTGAAGTCATGAGATAGGACATAATCATCAGTGTAATAGGGTTGCCATATTTCAAAAAGTGGACAGAAAAGTTGTTGACCTTTTTAAGATAAATTGGTCGTTTTTGAGCTATTTTTGAGGGAAATTGGGGAAAAACGACACTGGCAACGTGGGTTGCCATACATCTGCCGATTTCCACCCGGACACTGCTTGTGGCTGAAGTATTCCGGATATGTATGGAATTCTACAGTGTAATGGACTGTGTATGCTAACATTTGTGTATGCAGACAGCTTCTCACCAGGAAGTACATTCCATATGATGTAAAGATCGGGCCTTCAGTGTGCTGGCAGCACCTACCCTTTTGAACTGTCGCCCATTACATATTGGGCAGCTATCACCCCATTACCCTTTTGCTCCCTATTGGAAGACCTCCTTTTCCCCACAAGCCTTTTAAGTGGAAATTTTTTTATCCCAATCTGTATCAGACTTGAAATGATTTTTATATCTGCTTTTATTTTTAAATCACATCAGGATGTTTTCATAGGAAACAACTCCATAAATGCAATAAATAAAGTGGCAACAGTTGAATTGCTATTTCTGATTACTATTTAAAGGGTTTCCCCTCTGCTGCAACCACATGCGTTTTCCAAAGGCTCTCGTGTCTTGGCATATTGCTCTCTCCCAGCTGCCATCCTCTTAGCTGCAATATGAGAGATAATACTGGCCTACTTTACAGGGTAGTTGTAATAACTGTTATGTACTGAAATTCTCACTCTGGGCCAGCAGGGGGATACTCTAGATAGTTATGCAAATAAGGGATCGAAAGTGACATTCAATGATTGGATAGTTTTAGAAAATTGTTACAGTTACGTTGTACTGGAGCTCTATATAAGCAGGCTGGCTGAACCCTTCAGTTCAGTTCTGTTCTGGCCTGTGAATAAGCAAGAGCTGTTTGAAGAATCGCTGTGTCGTCTGATATGTTCACCCACAACTTAACAATAACTACCGAGACAATATATGTGAAGCACTTTGTCAGACACCCTAAAGCACCCTAAATGCAAAATATGATTAAAGTGAATTGTTGAAAGTATCAGTCCTAATTTTTATCCAAAGGAATCCACATCTCACTATTTTAATGACGGATTTTAAATGATGGAGAGGTTCCACGCTAAATTATTTGTAATTCATGTAAAGCCATTGTGTGTTTTTCTTTGAAGTAGTCTGCATACCATGTTTTACTCAGGCACTATATCACCTTGCACAGCCAGAACCATGTTTTAACCCTATTTTTGACATTTATAATTTTTTTTGTCTTTTCCTTCAATCACCCTCTCCTACCACTTTAGAACTTTAGAATTTCTTTCATTCACCCCCCCCGCATATCTTGCGCTCATTATCCTGAAGTTATTCTGTTCCCTGTGTTAAATTACTTTATGCTGCAGCTTAAACGAACATGTCTTGCTTTCATCTAGCATTTCAAACAGGGCAAAGACTGCTGTACAATTTCCAAACACAACTGTGCTAACAGAGATGAATTACTAGAGTTTATATAATTTATATTAGGAATTCATAGACCTAGCAAAAGGGATTAGTACATTTTATTTCAGGGTAGGAGATGATCCTGTCATTAATGGTCGATACTTTCATCATCTTTTAAACCTGAGGAATTTTCAGGGTGACAAGGCTGTAAGGACATATCAGAGATCCACAGCTGTGAGTTTTATCTGGCCATGTACTGCTTTACTCTCAGAATGTGGACTACATTCCATCAAAACTGGATTAGTCTGTCAATCATGTCTTCCGATGTATATTGTATTATGATTTTTTGAAAATGTCACCGAGATCAGAGTAATTTCTTGGCTAATTGCATCTTGTCTCTTCTTAATACTGTGCATTTAATGGTTTCATTACCTTACATGACAATCAAAGTGCCTAGTCCAGTATTAAGGGCAGTCTTACTTTTAAGGGGGTGGGGAGAGAAATTCTAAAGAATCCTTGGCCTTTTTTATTTTTTAATAAAAGGGGAAACCATATTTAAGGCACTTCTATATTTCATGCAATGTAATAAAATTTGTTTGTGGTATTCATATTGTTCCCAATAGTCTCAGATATACATAACAGCAGAGATTGTTTTTCTAATCCCAAAAGCACACCTTGTGCTTAGCACAGTATTCTCTCCTTTTTTCCTGTTATGGAAATAGATTAAAGAAAATATTAACCTTTAAGAAACTGTCACTCATTACTCACACAGCTTCCATTTTATGTCTGCATGTCCCCAGAGAATCCTTACCAAACACAAAAATATTTGTGCTTCAATATTTCCCATTTAGGTATGAGAGAGATTCATTTAGATGAATGTTGCCGTGGATTTGCAAAGGTTTCATTAAACTATACGTTGCTGACTGCATGCATTCCTGCTGATATGTCACACGTAGGGAAAATGGACAAAAGAAATTCCAGAATGACTACGGCCACAAATTTGCACTGCATAAACCAATGCTGTTTAAGATCTATCCAGTTGCCACCACTTTATAAATCACCAGTGTCTAGCTGAAAAAGATTCCAGTTCTAAAATTTCTAAATTCTCTCATACATTATATCATCAGTATTTTCCCTTGGATTATTATTTACCTAACAGAAAAAGAAACCCTCTGTTAAAAGGAGCAGCAGCATCTGATTCTTCCACACTAAGTGCTGTCAACAATGTCTTTGAATATTTGATTCACTTTGGGGGTTTTGCTGCAACAGACACCTTACTATCTCGTGCAAGTCCAATCCATTGTGCAACACTTTCTTTCCATTTTCACAGCCTATATACTACAGATATTAGGCATTGTTTATATTGTCACAGCAGGATAAAAAAACTTTTATTATTACTATTATTTACATTTGTTCATTGCTTTCTACAAGAAGATCCATCAAGGTGAGTTTTACAAATCCGTAACATAAAACAACTTGATAATCCTTTAAAAACCAAATAGAAATATTATTCAGTAAACTGACAGGTTTTTGAAGACTAGAATGGGTTATTGTGAACCTACTGCCCGAAAGCTTCATCAACATAATCATATACAATTACACAATTCCAGCCCCATATGTGTGCTCCATTCAAAATCTGGGCCACCATGTAGCTTAAAAAGAATTTTTAAAGCAGAGTCTTTCTAACTGCTTTCTAAAGCAGTTAGAAAGCCACCTTTCTAATACAATAAAAATTTACAATAAAATTTTAATACAGCTGCCAAAGTTCTAGAAGCTGAATGCTTCATGGTACCCATGATTCTTCTGTGAATGTGGATCTGTGAAAATAATTCCTAGATATTCAGATTCCCTGGCCAATTAGTTGCTCATCTATTGACCATTGGACTGATCTTTCTTTCTTTATCTTTGAGGAATTAATCTTCTCGATTTTCCATTTTGCAATATGATACAAAAATCTATACCTCCAAGATATTCTGAAGCAATACAGATTCACATATCTGAGCTGCCATCTTTAGAGAACCCATTCTGTGGATATGATTAACAAAGACTGGCTATAGGTGAAGGTCTCACTATCAATCTCTATTTTTGAGACTAGGAGTGAACCAAACATTGAGCTATAATATTGGGAGGCTCGAGTTTATTGCTCAGGGAAAGAAAAGAAAAAACCTATCTAATTGTTGCATTTTTTTTGTAAAAACAAAACAAAAACCAATGGTAAATCCAGTTCAGCCTTAAGTTGAACCATCATGGTCTAAGCTTGGGAGGTGAGTAGTTCTCTCAATTTTTCACAAGGGGATTGCCCCTTAAGCCATTCCTTCCCGTCAGAGAAAGACAAACAACAGCATTCACACATTCTGTCAGTTTTGCTTTTCTGCTATATCAACTAATTGCAGGCTACGGTGTAGTGGAGGCAGTCGGGGGGGTGGGGAGGGGCACCTACTGACTGATACTCTTGGTAGGAGATCTCTGCATGAAGGACACACTTGGTTTTGGATTTGACAGCCCTTGCAGAATCCAGTTCAAATTCACTGTGGCAGGTAGAAAGAGTGCGAGCACTAGAATATCCAAGGTGTCTGTAAATACTTCAGCTTTCTTACCATTCAAATCCAGTTTTAAGTCGATTGCTTCTCTCCCAAGCATAAATGTAAGATGACATTTCTTTTTAAAAAGTGTACCCACTGATGAGTTTGGCTTCTAAACAGTTTTATTTAAACACACCAGCAGATTTCATTTCATTCATATTCTTATAAAACAGAGTGGTGATTAAACACTGCATCTGACTACTGTATATTTCATGGGAGAAAATTGACGGTGATTTCCTCAGTGGATGCGTGCATGCCTTCATGAATCACCTAACTCTAGAGAGCTTTCAAAATTAACAAATAGGCTTGTCTCACACAAAGGAATCACTCAGTTTCAACGCAGCCTTCAAAACTCTTTTGCTAAACATTTTTTCTCCTGTAGCTCATGCATGTTGGAAAACACACTAAAACTCTTGCAAAATCCTTCCACCATGGAAAATGGACAAGAACTGCGAACCTTGTTTTTCAATACTAATGCCATACAATTGTGACAATGATTGAGGGTAGGCTAGTCCACCCCACCTGCCTAAAGTTATTTCATTCAAACACCAGCCTCCCCCAAATCAACTAGCATAAACCACATACTGTTCTTGAAATGATCCGTTGTTGTTTTACAGATACAAGCAACACAAGTTGCTACACAAATATGGAGTCTTACAGTCACAATATACTCAAGGTAAGGGATCTGTTCCTATATCCAGAGCTGTTTCATCATATCCAGTATGATGAAAATGGTAGATCATCCTCATAAAGCAGAATAACATAAATAACAAGTCAAAACAAAATTAAAAAATTCCTTCCAGTAGCACCTTAGAGACCAACTAAGTTTGTTATTGGTATGAGCTTCGTGTGCATGCACATTTCTTCAGATACCAAGCATGCACATGAAAGCTCATACCAATAACAAACTTAGTTGGTCACTAAGGTGCTACTGGAAGGAATTTTTTTATTTTGTTTGGACTGTTGTTGTTGTTTAGTCGTTTAGTCGTGTCCGACTCTTCGTGACCCCATGGACCAGAGCACGCCAGGCACTTCTGTCCTCCACTGCCTCCCGCAGTTTGATCAAACTCATGCTAGTAGCTTCAAGAACACCATCCAACCATCTCATTCTCTGTCGTCCCCTTCTCCTTGTGCCCTCCATCTTTCCCAACATCAGGGTCTTTTCCAGGGAGTCTTCTCTTCTCATGAGGTGGCCAAAGTATTGGAGCCTCAGCTTCACGATCTGTCCTTCCAGTGAGCGTATGGGGGGGGGGGGCAGAGAGAGTATACAAATTGTAGTGACCTGAAAATTAATAAATAAAAGTAGAAGAGTATTTAATGAAGATAGGATACATCTGTTTGGGAGCTTGTGTCTATTTTACAAAGAGCATCCTGGTTCATTTTTTAAAAAGTTAGCTTGACTTAATCCTAACCTGATTTCTGCCCACCTTAACCTGGTGAATCATTCATCCCATCCTGTATTACTAATATACAGTATCCTATACAGCTCCTCAAGAGCAACAGCTTTCTTTTCCCAACAAAGCAGCACATTTTTAATGTCAGAACCCTCAGATGCAAGTCTGACATATAGAACTGGCAGATCTCATAGGAAGCTGCCTAATACTAAATCAGTCTGGCAGCAGCTCCCCAAGGTTCCATGCAGAGGTCATTTTAAGCGCTGCTACTCAAGATCCTCACTTGGATACCAGGCCTTGAGCTTGGGACCTTCTGCCTGTGAAGTATGTGCACGGTGGGCCTTTCCGGAAGCTGTCGTTCTGCTTCCTTGCTGGGCCCTTTCTGAAATGATCTCTTGTGGTTTGGGAGCCTCTTGGAAATGTGTCCTCAGACTTTTGACTTTATTGAGTGGGGCAGAAGGAGCCATACTGCAGCAACTCCACAGCAGTAAAGAAATGCTGGAGAGAACACGGTTTCTGAGCATCAGTGCCATCATAATCCTTTGTGAGATGGGCTAATGTTTCCTTTCTTCAAAGGATAACTAGGGGAGAAAATCATCAGGTTCAGAATCTGGGTCCACCCACTTGAGAAGGGCATGGTAAAAAGTGCTGTGCTGGTACAATTCCAAGCATCTTTGAGTTCCTTCAGATTTTATTCATTAAAGCCGTGGTAGGTCTTGATATTGCTACCTGAACCTATGGTAGTAACATGTGTGTTTCTTCTTTGTTTTCCATCAAAAATCAGCTGTAGCCGTTAGAGATTGTGGAATGATGGGGCACCATGTTCATTCTCGGAGCCATGGTCACAGCATCAGGCTTGATAAGCTTGAATTCTAGACAGTTTGTTGGTTTTATTTTAGCAGGAGACAAGTTTCACAGAGAATACAGCCAGTAGTCTCGTTGCATTTAGGGGGGCAGAGCTATTCCTGAATAGTCAACTGTATTAATTAGGCTGCAGCTAAGATCCAAGATGCCACATTACCTACAGCAGAACTACTCTAGACTAATTATTCTAGCACTTAGTGTCTTAACTAGAAATATTATCACATAAATCAAGACCAGAATAAGCAAAGGATATTCTTCTTTTGCCTAAAACTGGTAGGAATCTTTCTTTTTTAAAAAAAAGTAAAATAAATTATTGAACCTGTTCAATTTCCCATTTTTACTGGAAAAATATAAAACTGTATCTAACTTTGGAATTTAAAGGGATGAACTTTGTGTCATTATTTTTACACATGCTGTGGTAAATAGACACCATTCTTGTTAATATGTTTTATAGAATGGTTATTTCTGTATTCCTCATGTTAAAAGGTGCCATTCGTTCAGACAGGAAGCTAAAGTAGAAACATATGTGTTTGATGAATATTCACATCTCAAGAAAATTAATTAGTAAATAGGAAAAGACAATGATTAGTGAATATTTGCACCGACTCAAATGTTTGTCTCCATGTCTCTATTCTACCATTGAGAAGTGCAAAGGGATTTGCCTTTGCAATGCTATGAGCTTCTTGGCTGAATGTTGCAAAGTGAATTGGTATTGGAGTTACAAAGTTCAGCTTAGGAGACAGAAGCCCACTTCAGACACTGTTAAACATGCCATGTTGAGTGTTCTTGTGGACAAAGGAACAAGAAGAAAGTCATGACTGACCAGCATGGCCAAGGTGACAGATTTCATTTCTGAGGTTATTCATGTGGTGATGGGGTGGGGAGGTCAACTTTTTCCTGGCAGCTGTCAGTGGAATGATGCTGGTTCAGACGTTACTTCCTCCAAGCTATCACATTCATGGGGGCATTCAGCACAGAGCAGGATGTTACCGCATATAAGGGAAGGATTCCAGAAGTTTTCTGCTGCACTGATACAGTATTTGCTTCTCTCAGCCATTCAGCAGCCACACAGACCCTGGGCGTTGCTGGAAGACAGATGCTGCACAACTATGCTGCTGCATTCTGTACCACTAATATCTTCTAGGGAGCAATTCTCAGCCAGGGAGCCGCTGCTGCATCTGATGTCCTTCTACCTAGACTTGGCTCTACCTATACTTGGCTGCACCTGTTTCAGGTTAGTATAGCAGAGAGAACCAGTCAGGACTGCTCTGTAGCTACTGAGTTGGTTTAAGATCCAACAGATCTCTACTGCTCCAGTTCTGCCACCTTCCTGCCCGCATTCCACCCTGGTTTGGGGCCTTTTCACTGGTAGTAGCCTGTTAACAGTCCATGCTGTTGGTGAATGCATCAGGGCCCTCAGCGGTGAGGGAGCCTCAAGTCCACCACATCCTTATCATCCTCCCTCTGAGCAGTATGGATCGGGGCTTAGAATTGCTTGCTCACTATTTTTAGATTGTTTCTATAGTATTATTTTGACGCTCAAACTCAGGACGAAAGGGAGAAACATGTTAAGAAGAAGGCACGCTTGGCAAATCCACACCGTGATCAACTCCCACCCAGAAACCTATGTCCCCACTGTGGAAGGACGTGTGGATCCAGAATTGGCCTCAACAGTCACTTACGGACTCACTGTTAAAACCGTGTTCATGGAAGTCAATCCTATTCGGTTACGAGTGATCGCTATAGAAGAAAAGAAGACAGCATTATTGACAATTATTCTTTTGGCTATTGCATATTGTTTTTATTTGACCATAATTCCTTCTAACTATTTTGTAGAAATCTTCAGAAATATAAATTTAAAACCAACCAACAAACAGGTCGGTCAACTTTACTGATGCATTACTCACGTGAGTTAAAAGTTTTTGTGTCTTCAAGCCAAAATATCTCCCCAAGCATCCTGCGGGTGGGTATGTGCCTGTGGCTCATAGGAGGAGGCTCCAGAGGTGGGGGCGCCTTTTTGGTGACAGAAATTCCTTCTGAGAGGAGAGGGGAAACAGTCCTCTGTGCATGTGTAGAATGTTGCACACAGTGCTTTTGATCCTCAAAAAAGTGTGTGTTGGACTACAATTTTCATTCATTTCATCTCCTTAAATCACAGTCTAAACATTCAAAAGCTAAGTATCAATTAGAAAACCCTCAGCGTTCAAAGACTTTCATTGCTCTCTGAGGCAGCCTTCAGGGCCATTTCACACATCATACAGAGACAAACCTAAGTTTTCCACCAAATCCGTGCCTCCCCCCCCAATTCATCATATGTGATATTGTATGTGAATATAATACCTGTGTTTGCAGTCAAGGCTTTGCTGCAAATACTTTACATGTGCACCTAGAATTCCATGTGTGAATCCATATCATAGGTGGCAGGTTCTGGCTGTCTGAGTTTTGGAGCAAAAAGACAGCCAGACCACAAATATGTTTAGACTGGCATTTTTATTGATGCTTGTTTCTGCTGTACATCTCGCATTGTTATGAGATTGTTTTAAAAGAGTTGAGCGTGGTTATGTGCAAGCGACTTTGAAAACAGGCTTCTTTGGAAGAGAAAAAAAGCTGGGGGCAAGACATTCTCCTCACAGCTGTGATTGTGTGGCACTGCCCCATGGCAGTGCCGTGGTGTCACAACAATTGACCATACTTCCGAAAGCAGGGTTGCATCAATCTGACTTGTGTAAGTGCTTTGATGACTTTGTTTCCCAGAGAGGCTGCAGGCCCCCTGCATTTAAGGGGCTGCAGCAGGGTCCATCTTTCCAGTCCTGTCTTCATGTTCTTTGCAAAAAAAAAAAAGGTTAGAAACTGGATATTGAAAAATGAGAGTAGCCTGCCTAGAACACATACCAGACAAACATGTCCCTACATTTCAAGCTAATTTGAATTCACCTCCATGGAACCTGTTTGTGGGGACCTTGCACTTTTATTTGGCAGCCAGATTCTGACCCTGCAAATTGGATTTTTGGCTGGAAGGGAAGGGATGAAACAAGGCAAAGACCTTTGCTAGGGGTGTGGGGAGCGGAGTTGAAAGTGAGGGAAAGCTTCCTTCCAATGAAAGTAAAAGCTGAAAGGTTCCCCACTACATTTCTATACTGTAGGAGGCTGTCCCTTCATTAAAAAGAGCCATTTCTGATTTGATTAGCATGATAATTTTTATTTTGAGTACTTATCAATTTCCAATTTCTGGTTTGTTCCACTGGGCCCCCCATTGGTCAGTTGTAACTGGGTGGTGGTGGTGATCATGTGAATGGAATCATTATGAAAAATAATGTCAAATAAGAATGCTCTAAGGCCAGTTTCTAGTCAACATTATATTTTGTTAATAACATTTGGGGCTTCAGAAGAATCTTAGTAGCTCAAAAAAATTAACTAAGCAGCAAATGGCTCTAAGAGATAATGATGGAACCCACAGGCTGGTAAATATTAAATATCTATGCACCAAAATGCCTATCCAATGAAAGAAACAGGGAAAGATGGGATTTTGTTCAAACTGTTGCCTTGTGTCTTCCCACAGGCATCCATCTTCTACAAACCAGAGTGCGACAAGGATGATGTAGTTGGATACAGATTTCATGTTTTCACTAAAGCATAGCAAGATGTCCTCTACTAATTCTTCACCTTGGCATGGGGGGTGGGGCAATTACATCCTGTTAAAAAGGTGCTAAGCTCAGATCTAATTATAATGACATCCTCCATAGTGTAAGCTGATTCCAGTTGTGTCTCTCAACTAATGGAAGAAATGTTTGTAACCAGTGGAGACTACTGTGACTAGAATTGTTTGTTTGTTTGTTTGTTTGTTTGTTTGTTTGTTTGTATGCCGCCCATCTGACTGGGTTGCCCCAGCCACTCTGGGCGACTCCCAACAGAATATTAAAAACACAATAAAACATCAAACATTAAAAGGGGAAGGGAAGTGAGAGGCCATTTTTGCCGATTCTCCTCCCTACTGGAAACTCCCAGGCATATCCAGAGGGTAAGGGGATCCTTTGAAAGAACACAAGAGGTGGTGTTTGGAGATCGCAGAAGATCTCTCTATCCCTTTGTATTGATTCTGCAGAAACTATCCTAGTGGTTTCCTCAAGACAAGGCTTGTAATAACAGTTAAGAGCAGTGGTGATCTTAGATAACAGGATAAGGAGGAAGATCCCAAATGCAGCAAGGGTATTTCCCATCTGTTTCAATTTGTATCATCATCATCATCATCATCATCATCATCATCATCATCATCATTATTTTGTTTGCTTTTCTATTTTTGCATTCTGGAGGGTTTGCCTTAAGTGGCTTCCACTTATAGAATCAGAGGATCGTAGAGTTGGAAGGGATCATGAGGGCCATCTAGCCCAACCCCTTGCAATGCAGGAATCTTTTGTCCAATATGGGGCTTGAATCCATGACCTTGAGATTAAGAGTCTCATGCTCTACCAACTGAGCTGCAGAGACCAGAGAAGGAACTGTGAGTGGAGGGGTGTACGATTTCCCATTCTTTGGGTCTTCTGGGAATCTCACTGAACCAGCCTGGAAATGAATGTGTGCAGTGCAGCTGACTGACTGCTGAATGAGACTCACCTGCAGGCTGCCTAAGGCTGCTGAAGCTACCATGGTGCCTGTCCATAAAAGCAAGTTTAGAGTGAGAAACGGGGATGATGCCAGCAGGTTCCAGGATCCTTCTAATTTATGGGAATTTGGGGGTGGTCTGTGATATTGTTTGGGCCTTGGTTGAAACTCTACCAACCTTACTGTAGGCTTGTGAAACATGGACTACTTATAAATGCCACCTCCAACTATTCGAAAGATTCCATCAACGGTGTCTCCGAAAAATCTTACACATCACTTGGGAAGACAGGCGAACTAATATCAGTGTACTGGATGAAGCAAAGATCCCCAGTGTTGAAGCAATGATACTTCAACATCAACTTCGTTGGACTGGTCATGTTGTGCAGATGCCTGATTATCGTTTTCCAAAGCAACTACTCTATTCCAAACTTAAAAATGGAAAGTGTAATGCTGGTGGTCAACAAAAGAGGTTTAAAGATTCTCTCAAGGCAAATCTAAAAAAAATGTAGTATAAACACTGACAACTGGGAAACACTAGCTGCGAGTGCTCCAATTGGAGAACAACCTTTACCAAAGGTGTCATGGGTTTTGAAGACATTGGAACTCAGGATGAAAGGGAGAAACGTGCTAAGAGGAAGGCACACTTGGCAAACACTCACCATTATCAACTCCCGCCCAGAAACCAATGTCCCCACTGTGGAAGGATGTGTGGATCCAGAATTGTCCTCCACAGTCACTTATGGACTCAATGCTAAAACCCTGTTTCGGAAGACAATCTTACTCAGCTACAAGTGATTGCTGAAGAAGGAAGTAGAAGCAGCTATGGTGGGTAGGTGTAGCCTTTGGTGAGAAGTGTTGAATGGGAAGGTGTTTCAAAAGAAGTTATTGCTATTTGTTTGTTTATTAAATTTGTATCCAATTCTACCTCCCAATGGCACTCCAGGCAGCAATTAACATACCGATATATATTTATTAGTAATAATAGTTTTATTGTGTATTTTTGTAACATTATTATCATTGTCATTCTTATTATTATTTAAATTTGTATGCCGCCCTTCATCCAAAGATCACGGGGTGGTTCACAACATAAAAATACAAAATGAGAACACAAAATACATAATAAAAGCAAGAACAAGAGCAAAACAATACCCCCCCCCCGCAAACACATTTAAAAGGACGTAGAATGTTAATCAGCTTGGTAGAAGAGGAACATTTTCACCAGGCACCTAATTCTAGTTTTCTCTACACTGTTTAGAGATACTTTTACGTATAAATAGTGGTATAGAAATTGTCTAAATAAATAAATAATACATACTGGGGCCAGGGGGAGGGGCACGAAGTGTAGCACTTGGGAAATTCCATAAAGGAGATTTATATTTTGGCTGGGAGACATCTATATGTGGGCAGGGAAAAGCCACAATGTTTTGTCACTCTGCCGTTCAGCCAATTATAATTCATTACAGAGTTTATATAGTGAGATTAAAAAGGTTTTTTTTAAAAAAACGATTTGTTTGGTATTTGTAGGTGCCACAGAGTAGACTTCCATTTTGCATGCAGTACGTCTGATGGGCATTTTGCGCCTTTCTTTGTGATTTTGTTTGCAGCAGTTACAGCAATGGGCGGTGCAAACGTTTCCTCTTCAGCAAAACTCTATTGGGGTTAAAATTCAAGCTCATATGAGAGATCATGAGTTTCGGGTCAAAAGTGCTGCTCTTAAATGAACAGCAGAAAGTAGTGCCCCCCCCCAATTCCTTCCTGACCTTCCTGAGGGTCTAAAACTGTGCTGAAGCCTTTTCTACATGATTAAGTGAGCAGAATCTTAGATTAGCTAAAAGCAGCTCTGAAACATAATGAGTTCACTTATTTTCGAGCATTTAATAACAGTTATAGACAGTTATGTGATCAGGTGGAGTTATGACTTATTCATTCTTTCGTTGCTATTAAAATTACTGCATTTGAGGTTTTTAAAGTCATTGGAATAAAGAAAAAAAGTCTGATTTATGTTAGGAGAATTTAGTTTGCCCTTTGGTCTCTCAGTTTTTAAATGATATAATTAGACTTTTTAAATACCATTCTAAAAGCATTATTAGCATTTTCTATAGCAGAAAGCAAATGCGTGTTTTGTGGATAGTTTAATTTAAAAGGGGTGATAGTAATACTTGATTCAGGCAATGGTTGTAATACATTATTACAGAAAGATTTTAATAATCTTTTAAAAGATGCCTGTATATGTCTACACACACACACACACACACACACACACACACTTTGAATTCAGTTATAAATGATATTACAAAGAACTAGAGACAGAGCACAGACACATTCCCACTACCCATTTGGGAAAGGAAGAGAAAAAGTTCCATAGGATGCATTAACTCATGACCTTTAACATATTATCTCACGAATTACAAAGCCATCTATCAATCTTGTGGGGAGCAGTGGAAGGGAATAGAAAATGCTTTGATCAAAACAAAGAGATTTGCAGGTGGTTTGAATTAGCAGTAAACAATGGCCCTTAATAAATTGTAGGAATAATTCTGAAGTGATAGGAGATGATAAACATTTAAATAAAAAAACCTTCTTCTTTTTTAATATATCTGTAACATACTATATATATTATTTTTATTTACACTCCAACCTAACCTAAATGGTAAAAAATGCAGACTGTTATATTTTCCAAAGACTCGTTTCCATGTTCAAGAATTAATCTATTCAAAATGCTATTTAAGCATGTAAGTTTCCAATCACTGAACTCCCACCCCCACCGCCAACGTCTCTTGGAATTAACCTTCTGTGAGGTCAAGCAACCTTTGGGGTTCATAGGCTAGTACATGAAATATGATACCCTGACTTACAAAACAGGCTTAATACAAGTACCTTTAGTGACAACTTTTTTTTAAATGACAGGCACATAGATGCCCAGTAAATAAATCTCTTTTTTTCTGACTTTGCATTGCCACACACTTTCCTATCTCAAATATATAATTAAAACCCCAGAAAAATGAGACCCTTTAATAGTTGTCATATGTGAGTGATGGATGTGAATACATGAATTATCAGACTAATGTGTGATTAAAATAGGATTAATGTGATAATAAATTATGGTGTGTGTATGTGTGTTTTAAAAAAAGTACCTCCCTTTTAGGTAAACTTCCTAATTGACATTTCAATTACTAGGTTCTCTAAAAATTCTACCTTCTGTGTGAATAACAGCTCAAATAAATTATCCTTCGGCCTGGACAGGATATTAAAAACTATCAGTTGCAATTATTAAAAATCTCTCCCAAGGTTAGTTAATTAGTGTGTGTGTGTGTGTGCGCGCGCGCTTGTGAGGGGGGGGATTATGTCATTGTTTTGGGGTTTTTCTTTTTCTTTTTGGAAAGGAAGAAAATGATAGTTAGGTTGACAAGAGGCTTAAATCTGTCCTAGTTAAGAGCAACTAGTATGTTGATGCAGCCTAAAGACCTCTGGTAGCAACTTATTCACAGTTGTCTAAACTCCAGTCTATTCCTGCTGCTAGTTAGAGAAAGAACCCAGGTCGCCTATATTCTCTTTATGTGTCAGTACCACCCGTATCGGAAATTACACACAAAAATCTTGTAATACAGATTCCTGCCCACTAGAGACTGATCTCAGCCCAATAAAACCGTGTTACTCCAGACCCTCACAGTTTAGACTTGAACTCCGGTCACAAAGGTGAGAGGCCAACGCTTCATCCACTAAGCCATTTATCCTTTTTCTTTGTAAGGAAGATTGATTTTAAAAAAGCTATTAACCTCCTGCGATTTATCTCATCAGATCATCTTCATTTTGTTCTAGCTGTATAAAGAGAGACCATATAAAGTCACACGCATTTCATTTATTTTTTCATTTGTTCTTCTGTTAATTCTGCGGGGCTAAATGGCGAAGAAAGGAGGAGGGGAAAGACACGATAAACACAGAGGAAGGAAATGGGAGGAAAGGGTCAGGGGAAGGGAAAACACCCAAGGAAAACAAATACATTAAGAAACGCCATTGCCTTGCTTGCACACCAGAAGCTGCCATATACTGGGCCAGACCACTGATCCATCTAACTCAGAACTGTCTACACTGATTGGCAGAAGGGGACATTGTGGGCAGGCCAGAACCACCCCTCTAAACATCATTTCAACACATGGTGGGGGAATAATGCCTAAAGCGAACTATGGAGTTGAGAGCTGTGCTTAGCAAGCACGGTCCCCTGTGAAAGTCCCATTGAATTGAATGGAAGGACTTTCATCTCCTGTTTGCACTAAGGAACTAGCTTCCAGAATATTGTACCAACCTACCTAATACACTGGTGAAACAGAAATGACAGACCGCTTTTCATTTCCCGACAAACAGAATCTGGAGAAAATGTATTAATTAATTAATTCCCAGCAAGTATAAATAGAGAGGTTAATAAAGGGGAAATAGCATCTAAGATACTGAAATGTGTACTCTGAAATTGTACCTTTCACTCATTTCCACTGAGTTGGACATTGTTTAATTGTTTTAATGAAGTTCTAACTTTTCATAGTAAGTTATTATTAGTTTCCAGGACTAAAAGAACATCTGTAGAATTATTATTATTATTATTATTATTATTATTATTATTATTATTATTGGCTTCCTTTGTGGTGACCTTTGATTCATCTGAACCCTCCTCATGGTGACCCTGGGAGCAGGATACATGAGGCAACATAGAAAGCGTGTACAGAAAACCCAACTAACACTGGCCTTGTGTTTGCTGTGTCAAGCTCTCCATTGAAAAGGATTGGGATGTCAGAGATTTAAGGTCCGCAATCTGTAAGCAGAAGTACTGATCCAGCAATTCACTGTGAAATCCTGTCTGAAAGGGCTTTCTCAATCGCATTGGCAAAGCATATAAGAGCTGTGCTGCTTGATCAAAACAAAAGTTTATTGCAAGGGCAGGGAGCCTGTGGACTCTCCCATCAACCCCAGTCAACATGATCAATAGTCAGGGAAGATGGTGGTTGTGGAGGGCCCATGACTTATATGATTCACGACTCCGTTGCACCAGTGGCCAGTCATGTGCTTCTAGGAAGCCTACAAGAAAGACATGAAGGCAATGAGCCCATTGTTTGTTTCCCAGCAGTTAGTATTAGAAGCATACTGGCCCTGAGCTGGAAGATCCCCATGATTAGCTATCATAGCCAATAGCTGATGGTAGACCAAGACCAATCATCCATGCATTTGTCTGGTCCCCCTTTTAATATCATCAAAGATTTTGGCAGAAAATTCTACATATTCATTATGCACTGGTTAAAGAAATACATTCTTTTGTCTCACCCAGATCTACTACCATTCTATAATTCCAAGTTTTAGTGTGAAGTGAGAAAGTATTTCTCTCTATCCATTTTGTACCTTGCTGTCATTGTGTCCTTTGCCTCAAGGCTGCAAAGTATCTTGGGCCAGCCTTGTGGTGCCCCTCCTTTTCAGCTCTACAATATCCCTCTGGAGACTGGGCAACTGCTAGTATCTTGTGAAGACATCTACGAGGAGATCCAATTTAAAGTAGCCTCCCGGTGCAGGTCATGATGTGGTGTAAAATTCCCGAAAACCCATATTCCAAAAATATTTTGTTTTTTCTGGTGTCTGAGCAGGTAAAGGAAGCTTGAAAAACCTACATTTTGTCAAAATGAGCTCAAAAGATAAAAAAGTGAACTTTTGGCTAACTCTGTTACTTCCTTTATAAACAATAAATGAAACATAGATAGATGGATGGGAAACTTTAGAAGCAATGCTGAAAAGAAAGCTCCTGCTGTAAAATATTTCAGCATTTTTTGTTTTATTTTTTATTGCAAATGAAGCTGATGATAAAGTAACTCTTCAGAAACTGGTTATAAATCCACTTCATACATATTTAACAGTTTACAGTGAATAGGATTAGTAATATCTTTTGTCTAATTTGTCAATCCAGTTCTTAGTTCCCCACAGTGCTGCAGTCAAACACAAAGACACTCCCAGTTACTTTGCCATAGATTAAGTAGCTCTTGAATTGAGATTTTCTGTATGGTTTTAGACCTTTGCTGGTAAATACTGTGATAGAAGCTAAAGGCCAAAAATAGTAGTGCCGTGGAATGAAAGGTATAGGCCTCTGGTTGACTCAAAGGGAAAATCCTCTCACCTTTGGAGCTGCCACAGCAGGCGTAGTAATTATCCAGCTGAGGAAAGACACCTGAAGGCATTCATGGCATTGCCTCTGGATTGGTTGTATCTTTGTTTTTATTCTCCTTTTCATTTTATTGCTGTCAATTTTGTTTATTTATAAAACAATATTTATACACTGCTCTCTCACAGGGGGGTGTACAGCAACATAAAAACCTTTAAAAAACAACACGGAGCAATCGTTAAAATGACTGGCTAGTTTGAAGATTTATAATTTTGAATGTGTAGCATTGTTGTTGTTGTTGTTGTTTTTATTAAATAATATATTTATATCCCGCCTTCCTCCCAAATTGGGATTCAAGGTAGCTTGCAACATTTGAAAACATCATTATAAAATGCAGTGTTGAAAAAACGAAATAGTTAAAAACAATAGTTAAGATGCATTAAAACAGATTTTAAATCAGAAATAGCATAAACTCCAGCATTCCGCCTATTAAAATCGGGACATGTGTCTTTCTGTGTTGCGCTCCCGTGCGAGCCAGCGGGGGCTTCTGCACCATAGCGCCCTGTCTCCGCAGCAGGTCCCTCAGCAAGCACCGCGAAGGCTCCTCCTCCTCCTCCCCGCCATCATCCTTGTCTGTGTTGGCTTCTTCTCCAGTGGGGGCGGGGGCAGCAACTCTCCCTCCTCCTGCCCTAGAGGCTCTAGCTCGGGCAGCTTATTTCTCATGAAAGACGCACGTCTTTTGGTGCCGAGCACTGGCAGATGCCAGCTGACTCGTGGGAGAACTCAGCACCGAAAATTGGACATCCAATCAGAAGCTGGGCTGGCTTCTGTAATTCTGGGATGTCCCAGTCAAATCGGGACTGTGGACGGGTATGCAATAAGTAGAGTTTGCCCTGACAGCAGCCCAGTGGTCAGGAATAATTTCTCTCACATAAACCTACCTGGGTATTAAGAATGTTCTCCCATCATTGCAAGTAAAGCTGGTAGTGACTAGGACTGGCCCTTGGGAGACTAGACTAGATGGGCTACTGGTCTGATACAGCAGGTATTTCATATTTTCTTATTGTTGTGGTGCCCATCTTTGGAGCTCCTTCCTCAAAGAAGCTTACTTGGCACAATCTCTGTTGTCTTTTCAGTGCTCGGTGAAGACCTTTTAATTTGCCTCAGCCTTTCAGGCTTATTATCTGCCTAACTGCATCCATTGTTCAATGCTACCATATTTTATCTTTATTTTACAATATTATATAAGCCACCCTTGCGGCTGAGAAACAAGGAACAAATTCTCCAAATAAATAAAGATAATTTTGCATTTGCTGTTTTCATACAGCATGTAGTATTTTCCTTGTTATCTATCCGCAAACAGGGTCATGCTAAGAAGTCCACCGTCCATTAACATAATTGAGGCTTTACTCTTTATTCTACTAAATGCAAGGAATTCTCTGTGCCTAAGACAGATGTGTTTGGACAAGACATTTTCGTGCAGATGTTATAAAGCTTTTGTAGTCAGGTTCCGTTAACACTGTCACCCATCTTTCAGATAAGACAGCTTTGTGATTGCTGAACACACATAGAAGCATGCCATTTCTGAAAAAGATTTTTAATCAACTGTATGATTTGAATGGTTTGAAGATCAACCTTGATGCCTGGTCAATGAAAACAATGGATGCTGTTGTCAAATATTCTAGCCACTTGGAAATTATGAACAGATGAATCTATTTCTCCTCACTAGAATAGTAAGTAGACATCAGACTTCTCTTTAGATCTTCAGCGTAGGCCAAGAGAAGCATTTAGCAGATACTCATTTAAAGAAACTTTGCTTTGTAAATGTTCTGTATCATCATAATAGAGATTTGGTGGTTTTGCCATTGTAATAGCAAACATTATAACATTTATGTCCTTTAGGTGAGTTACTGCTCTAGTTGGAACTCTGGAACTCTTATACTAAATAATTGCAGATTGGATTATTGCCATGCACTCTGATCCAAAATGCAAGAGCTAGTTTACCAGCTGAGGTTGCCAGTTCATTTCTGGACATAATTTAAGGTTTTTCACGCTAGTATTTGAAGCCCTGCATGATATAGGCCCAATATTTGAATGACTGCCTCCTTCCCTACAGACCCTCCTGGTAGTTCTACTTCCCACAGAAGTTCAGGTAGTGATGACCGGGGAGGGGATATTTTCTGGGCAGCCCCTAAGTTCTGGAATTCCCTTCCCACAGAGGTGCATCTGGCTTCTTCCCTATATAGTTTGGGATAAATGCTAAAGATACTCTTTACGTTGGCCTTTGACACCTGAGATGTGTGTTTTCAGGGCCCACTCTATTCTTGTATCTATTGGTTTTAATTCTGAACTTGAAATTGTTGTAACATGCCCTGGTACTGTTGGTGAAGGGCAGATAACAACAAGAACAACAACTTTTACTGTGGCTATAGGTAGGAGCCTTAGAGCAGACCCATTGAAAGCAATGGGGTGCGATTTTCATTGGTCTATTCTGATGTGGACTGTGTAGACCCAAGTCAATATTTTCAGGTTTGGGAGGGGAAGATAAAGAGAGAACTTTGGCTTGTGAAAGGCCTCAGTTCCTAAGCACACTTTCTAGGCAATGATGAGTGCAATGGGAGTTAATTCTGAGGAGTATACTTAGGATCACACTGTATCATTAAAAAATGAAGCAGGAATGCTCAAATATGACTAAGTATTCTTTGTTGTGTTATTATTTTACCACCAAATATAGCCTTTCCTCTTGGCTCAGCCTGAAAGGAAGCAGCAGAATCAGTGGTGGCCTCTGTTTTGTTTTGCTTTTTTGTCCTCTTAACTTCCATTCCTTGCTCTCTCTGAAAAATTCAGCAGGGGCTGATCTTTGCATGTGGGGAAGCAATATTCTTTGCTTATCACCACAGCACTGTGCGAATTAATTGATTTCACGCAATGTTTGAAGAATAAAAAATAATGGTTACAATTTCTTATTCAGAAACATTATTATTGTATACATATACATTTCGGGGCATTTTAAAAAATACCACACAGTGTTTCATTGTCACCTCCAGGTATGTAACTTTTGCTGCTGCAATACTCTGTTATTTACTGTAAATGTTCGCCCTTAAACATGAACTGCATAACATAATAATAACAATAACTTGCAGCCCATTTTCCATATGTTGCTGTTCTGCTAAATCCTGAAGACAGGTTAAGAGGTAAATTTGATTTTGGGCGTATTTTGTCGGTGGACTTTTGGAAAGGCTGCAGGCCCACAATTATAGGTCAGCAGCATGACAGAAAATAAAAATAAAAAGAACAGCAGATATGAAGAGGTTCAGGTGTGATTTATCCTACCCACAAGAACTGGATCGGGATAGAGGGTGGCCATTTACACATTGTCAAAAAAGGATAAATGAAGATACACACAGGAAGGTGATGGACAGAAGGTGAAGGCTCCTGTGTGAGAGGCTGGGTAGAGAGGATCCCCCAGGGTGGGAGGCTCAGGGAAGAGGCGGAAGCTCCCAGGTGAGAGCTGGGAGGGTTCACACTTCTGTGTGTGGAATAAGGGTTAAGGTATAGGTAAGGTAAAGGTAAAGGACCCCTGGATGGTTAGGTTCAGTCAAAGGTGACTCTAGGATTGTGGCACACATCTTGCTTCAGGCTGAGGGAGCTAGCATTTGTCCACAGACAGCTTTCCGGTTCATGTCGCCAGCATGACTAAACCGCTTCTGGCACAATGGAACACCGTGACAGAAACCAGAGCACACAGAAACGCCATTTACCTTCCCACCACAGCAGTGCTTATTTCTCTACTTGCACTGGTGTGCTTTTGAACTGCTAGGTTGGCAGGAGCTGGGACAGAGCAATGGGAGCTCACCCCGTCATGGGGAATAGAACCGCCGACCTTCTGATCAGCAAGCCCAAGAGGCTCAGTGGTTTAGACCACAGCGCCACCCACATCCCTGGTTAAGGTATAATTGTGATAAAGAGCTTGGTACTATTAACTTCTTATTTTGCTTCCTGTTTTCCTTTCCTTTTCTCTTTTTCCTCTTCTTTTTTGGATTCTTCACTATCCTTCTTAGATTAGTTTGACTTTTATTGTATTTTATGTTGAAAACTTTCAGGAAAAATAGTTTATAAAAAAGAGAGGAAATGCATCGTCCAAAAAAGAAGAAAAAAGAGGGTCCTTATTTGCATAAATTTTACAGATACTAATTTTATAGATGTGAACTTAGAAACAATGTCTATAATTTAATATAAATACAGTTGCTCTCACCATATTGGGAAGGCCTGTGACATGGTGGCTTATTGCAGCCGCTCAAAGTGCTATCTAGAGCTCTTGATGGGCAGTTTCAAGGCTCTTGCGCTTCCGTCTTCGGAACCTCTGCCCTTCCTACTTATGGTTCTTTATCTTTAAAATGGAATCAGAGGGATAGAGGCCAATGTAAACAGGAGGTTTAATAATACACTCCGCAAAGGTGGTGGAACAGAACTGGGACTAGCACCAACATCTGGAATACTGGGGAACTTGCTGGAGCCTAGCAGCATGTGTAGGGTCCACTGGAACTAACATATTGCTCTACCACCCACACACTGGGCCTTAGCCACTTTCTCCTCTCCAGTGTATGCTCATAAGCAGGAGGTTGACAGCTGTTCCAGCTCTTTCTTCCCCTGTGCTGTTTCACTTGCAGGATTACTTGGTGGTGGTGATGGCACTGCAATGGCCCAACAGAGCAGCATCTCATCTACCACCCCAATACAAGGCAAGTGAGCCAAATGAGGGAGGTTAGAGCGCTGGGCTTCAAGCCAGAAGGTTCTCCCATTTTCCAACAAGAGGGTAGTCAGCAGAATCTGGACTCCTGTTCTCTGCTTCTTTGAACAGGAGGAAGGGTAGGTCCACAAGTAGAGAGCTCATCCTGCCTGAAGATCTGTCTTGCAGGATCTACAGAAGATCAGAATCACTAGGAATATTTTAATGAAACTATATGTGCCCCTAAGTTGCACCAAAACTTCAGAGTTGATTCCCAAAGACTGAAACAGTCAAACCTGCAGATGTACATACCTTAGGTGGATTGAGACAATGATGTTTCAAGCCATAGCATTAGTTAAAACCAGTTCAGCTACAAGGAATCTCTCTGTTAATTGATATTATGCTGCTAAATAGAAGAGCTGTTTTCTTCGTGATCACCAGGCCTTCATAATCTGCCTATGGGCTTCCTAGAAATACCTGGTTTGTGAAAAGGTATTATGCCCTTAAACAATGATGTAAAATCTATGGCCCTCTAGGTGTTTTTGATCTTCAGTTCTGAGCCACATTGAAAGCTCGCTTAAGGTAAAGGATCCCTGGACGGTTAAGTCCAGTCAAAGGTGACTATGGAGTTGCGGCGCTCATCTCGCTTTCAGGCCGAGGGAGCCGGCGTTTGTCCACAGACAGCTTTCCGGGTCATGCGGCCAGCATGACTAAACAGCTTCTGGCAATCGGACACCGTGTCGGAAACCAGAACGCCCAGAAACGCCATTTACCTTCCCACTGCAGCGGTACCTATTTATCTACTTGCACTGGTGTGCTTTCGAACTGCTAGGTTGGCAGGAGCTGGGACACAGCAATGGGAGCTCACCCCATTGTGGGGATTCAAAGCACCAACCTTCTGATCAGCAAGCCCAAGAGGCTCAGTGGTTTAGAGCATGGTGCCATCTGCGTCCCTGCTGAAAGCTCGCTTATACTGAGCCAGACCACTGGGTCCATCTAGCTCAGTCTGCACTATTGACAGCAGTTCTATAGGATCTTAGGTAGGAGACTTTCCAAGCCCTATCTAGAGAGACCAGGGATTGAACCTGGGACCTTCTGCATGCAAAGCAGATGCTCCCCTCCTGAGCTATGGTCCTGAGTCTTGCTCATCATGGCCAGTTATCATGGATAATCAGAGTTGTAGTCCAACAACACAGAGAGCGCCACAGTTTCTCCATCCCTGTTCTTAAGCAATGGATATATTTTACTAAAATCTGCAAATCCTTAGCGCTGACGATTATTGCTGGCTGTTTGCATTTAACATGCACTCCACTTAGATTCACTTGCATTCAAATTAAATTTTATTTGTGAAAAAGATTGCATGAGTTGGATAAAAGGTATGTAAATATTGTCAATAATAGGGACAAAATAATCCAATTTTTGAAATGTCTGTAGTTTAGCCTTGCCTTTCATTTTCCTGCTAATAGTTACTGCTGACTTGCTCAATGAATGTATGTCACAGAGGCCCTTTTTAATTATTACACAGGGCTTTTTAAGTACATAATGTACACAGTCAATTTAATCATGTTTAAATGATATTTTCAGTTCCCAATAATTAAGATGCCAAAACTGCATTAGTATGGACAACAGTGCAAAATTCTATATTTCTGAAGTCATATTATGTGAGAATTTACAATGAGCTCCAGGAATCTGTGGTGTAACTCTGCTGGCTCTGGTGGGACATTTTTATTTTAGATATCTTTAAAATGCCATGCATTTGACAAATGGAGAAAATAGAAATAGAAAAACTAGTGATGGCGATAATCTGTGAATTTTGAAATGGAGAAGTTAATGGCATTTTCCTATATTCCATATTAGGCCTTCATATTAATCATAATTCCCAACTCCTCTTTTTGTAATTTAGTAATTTCAACTCGTTCAATAACGCCAAACTATGAATTCTGGAAGAGAAACAATGTAGAATGGAATCTTACACAGAAAAAGATCACCATTTGTGGTATGTTCTCACTCAAGCCCCTATGTGTATTTAATTAGCCCATTATATTAACCCTACAGAGCATCTTGGTTTGTTTGTTTGTTTTTTACAGCATTTGTACCCTACTCTTCAGTCAAAAAGGCTCTCAGAACAGCTTACATACAATCAATTAAAACAAGGCAGCCCCTACATGCAGGGTTACAACACACACACACACACACACACACACACGAGAAAGGAAAATCAAATCCAAAACTCAGCCACTAATGACTAGCTGGCACAGTTCATGGGCAGGAGGTGCAGCTGGGCCTCCAGCAAAGCTGATGGAATGAGCTCTGCTTCAGGGACAGATCTTGGTAACATGCCACCCTGTGCAAGGCCAACATTTGATGCCCTCCACCCAGGCCTCAAGGCGTTGGCTTGGGAGGAGGTGCAAGGCTCTGGCAGGGTCCTAGAGCCCTTGCACCTCCTTCCTAAATCCAGGAAAGGCTTTGAGAAGGCCCCTCCTTGGCTGTACACTCAGTGTGACCGCAGGGTTCACACTGCCGTAAATCTGCCTCTGCCTGTTCCCTGTCTCTCCCACTGAGGCAGTCTGATGGAATGGCTACCTGCAGAGGACAGCTGAGGGCAAGGAGGTCAGATAGAGCTGCCCTGTTTAGTAGCCTACACTTGTTGGCAGTACTGAATAATAGTTGTTTGGAGGTGAGAATATTTAAAGAGAGGTCTCACTGCTCAAGGCAGAGTACACACTGCTCCCTTTTATCCCTTGTGAGGCAAGTCAGGCTGGCAGAGGGTGACACTGTGACATGCCTAGTGTGATTCATGGCAGATTGGGAATTTATTAAGTCATTAACACGAATCAACCAGCAAAAGAACAGAATACTCACCTAAGATGGGCAAGTATTCAGATTGGTAAGGAGGTATGACTTCTAAATGCAACCCACTCCTGCCACCTATTTCAGTACAGTGGTACCTCGGGTTATGAACTTAATTCGTTCCGGAGGTCCGTTCTTAACCCGAAACCGTTCTTAACCTGAGGCGCGCTTTCGCTAA
This sequence comes from Podarcis bocagei, assembly GCF_964188305.1. NCBI lineage: Eukaryota > Metazoa > Chordata > Lepidosauria > Squamata > Lacertidae > Podarcis > Podarcis bocagei. The sequence goes on along the minus strand of NC_138125.1, from coordinate 41,779,318 downwards.
TGGGGCCTCCCGCCGCACAATTTCTGTTCTTATCCTGGGGCAAAGTTCTCAACTCGAGGTACTACTTCTGGGTTAGTGGAGTTTGCAACCCAAAGTGTTTGCAACCCGAAGCATTTGTAACCTGAGGTACCACTGTAGATTCATACTCCTGGGATCAGTCCCTGCCCACCTGCTGAATAAATAAAATACAAAGGAAACATACTTTTTCCTTGAGGGGATGATTCCCCTCCAGGTTTTCATAGTCCTTGCAACCAATGATTACAAAACTCTGGTCATTTTTGAGGTGAATAGAGAAATAACTGTCCATTTCTAACATTTTCTAAATGAGCTTCGTATTGTTACTTCAAAGGCTGCCTGTCCACTTTTCTTGTTTTTATTCAGAAACTTTAACTGTTTGGTAATTAAGGATGATTTTTCAAACTTCTGAGACCCTTCCATTGTGATATGACAAGTACTGTATGCTAATGAGATGGAAATATTAGCGTTTAAGAAAAACTGACTCCTTGGCTTGCAAATGACTGTCAGCTACCATATTCTTCTGAATGTATAATCTCACTGGAAATGAAATATTCTAACTGGGTTCCAAATTTACACCAGGATGTATTTATCTTTTGATAAACAGCTGTAAATTTGAAGTCATATTTTTCAGTTCTAATTCCCACTCCCCACCCTCAATCTCTAATACTGGTTACGATTTTTCTCCCAGCAGTTACATGATAAAATATACATTTTAACAAGCAATCAGTGAGCAATGTTCTCTTTTGGTGTTGTTGCTGAACAGTTGGGGAAGAGCAGCTAACTCATAATTAAAGAAGTGTGACACTATTTAAAGGCCAAGCCCTCTATCAAAGGTTAAGGATACAGCTGCCTCATCTACAAAAACATACATGTAAATGATGGACTGTTTATTGCAAACAATATTTTATTTGGCTATATCTTGTGCCAACCAATTCTATGAATCCTGTTGTGTTTCCTTCCTTGCATGCAACCTGCTTGGTTATTTTGAACCAGATAACATGCCTTGGCTATGACCTAGTATTATTTACTTGATTTCTTTCCCCCACCCCGCGTATAATTGGTCGAAATTAGTCTAAGGTAGAGCGTAAAGCCAATGGGCAAAGCCATTTTCTGAACTGCTTGGCACCTCTCGTTGTTTTAACAATGCAGCAACTCTTCAAAAGGGCTCCCTGTCATTTGCTTTGAAAGAAATAGCCACATTAGCTTGGGTGCTGAATCATTTCCTGCAGATCTTTAAACACAGCCAGCTGTATGCAGCTGAAGGTTAGCTGGATTTAGCCTTGCTACTTTAGGTGTTTTAGAGACTTCCTGAGCCTGGGTGTCATGGTTCCATTTTTTCTTTATTTAGTGGAGTTTTGGGCCAGAAACACAAAAAAGCCTTAGCAAAACAAACCAACTGTTAAGGACAGATAAAGAGGTGAAAAGGAAGTCCAGGGAGGGATCTAGAGACCCCCTTACTCAGGGTCCTTTGTGTTCCAAATTCCAAGGCCTCACAGAACCCAAAGTAGAGAAGTATCCAAGAAGGGAGAGGAATTACATGAGGCCGCTTCACACTGCACTGTCACACCAAAAGAAATATTGCATATTAATTGAATTTATGTACTTTTGTTTGGCAGCTGCATATTATTATTCTGACCACACTAAAAAGAATAAACGAGGATCTTTGAAAGCTTATTTATCTATCCATTTTCCTTTAGGAATTCAGGCTCGATGTAAAAAAAAAAGTCATGATAAAGTTTTCCTACAAAGAACTATTTGTGATATTCTTGTCTGTCAGAAGATGGTGTTTAATCATTTTTATTAAATATTTATTTCAATGTGTATAAAGTGTACATTAAAAACCAGCATATGTTATAGCGATGGACACATTTCTCATTTTCTGAAAGGAAATCTGGCTGTACTCAGTGATTCTTCTTTATTAACATTTCAGATCTATTTTATGTTCTTTTGCAAATGCATTCTCTTTGTTACACTGTTTTCTGTATTGCTGTCATTTTTATAGTTCTTCTGCATATTTTTGAACCCTAATATTTGTCTATATTTGACGCATTTTCTAAATATTCTCATATTAACATTTTTATATAGAGTAAGCCAAAACAAGCTATGCAGTGAATGTGATATAAACATGCTGTTTCCTCCTGGGCCTTTATAGCTGTAGAACTGATATGGGGCTTCAGAGAAAAGATGTCCACATCGACATGATTAGGATGCAGAGTTACAGTAATCAAGACCAGACCACAGTTATATGTGCAAAGCCCTTCTGAGTCAATTCAAACAGGTTTGGGCTGGTTTGCACCCTATGTCTGCTAAAAGAGGGTCAGATTCTGGTGTGTGTACATATTTGCACATCTTGTCAAGCAAGAGCAACTATATCTAAGAAAGATGTTGGATCAGTAAATCAGCATGACTTTTTAGAACTCTTCATTGGCAATATGATTTTTGAGAAAAGCATGATAGACACCGTATAGGATTGGGGTGTAAAAAGAGTCTGCCTTTATTTTTGTTCTTATCCTTTACATGCCCATAAAGTGAGCTGTATCTAATAGTGCCTTGTGTGCTCATTCTGGGGGCCCAGAGACAGACAGAGGACACAAATTCTTTCCCTGCTATTGAAGTGTATGGGGTGATCTCCTTTTATAGAGAGCTCCATTCAGATCAGAGCATCCTGTAGGAGCCTCAGTAGAGAGGAGTAACTGCAAACCTGTCAGGAGTAGGTCAGCAATTAAAAAACAATAACACTGGTATCAGTGAACTCTTATTCAAGAGTAAAGAAACTAAACAACGCAGGCTAGCGGTCATAGCAACTCTTCCCAGAAGGTTCTGCACCAATGAGGCAGAGGTGAGGACTGAAGACCTTCCCACTGCTCTCTAAGGAGCCTCCCTTGGTGGTCTTATCTCTTGTTGCTCCGCTCTCTTCCTTTCTCAGTGTTTTCTGGGAGACCAATGGGGAAAGGAGCTGGTCGTAGCAGCAGCAGGAGGAGATTCCCTGGCATCTTCAGCAGCTTGCTTCTACTCAGCATCTTGACTCCTCCTCTGCTGCCGCCTCTGATTCTGGACTGCTCTCTGCCACAGCCTCTTCCTGCTCACTAAACCCTGTTGCCTCTTCAGCTTCCGACACCTCCTCCTCCCAGTCTGCCCCCTCGTCTCCCTCTGACCACTCATTGTCATCCCACCACCAGTCCCCTGTCTCTGAGCCTTCTTCCCCTGGGGGTTCTTTTGGGGGTTTCCCACCTGGTGCCTTCCACTGTTCCTCTGCATCTAGGTAATGACAAAACCTTGGAAGTTCTGTTGAACACAAAAGCTGAATGCTACAGTTAGTGTTCCTACTGGTGGAAGGCAAACTAAATACCCCCCCCCCAAATCAGGTAATTACTTAGGTAGCTAAATAGAGTGTGGCGCAACATACTTTATTTACATCTCTCTTGTTGTTTTTGTTGTTTGACCGCAACCAGTCAGATTCGTTTAGTTTTAGACTTTGAACAGATTTTGCTTTTAAATCTAAAACGAAAAGCAAGTTGTTTTTGACAGCTTGTTTCTTTGCCAAATGTGCAGTGCACCCCAAAGGTCCTGTCCCTCTCTATCAGAGAGCTGGAAATGCCAAATGGGATTTTGAGCTGGTCTGTGTGTTTTAAGCGAGGAAGAATAAAAGAGAAAGTGCGAAATAGAGCCTGACATTATTAAATTCCTTCGCATGAAGTTCTGGTAGCTGGCAAAAAGATTTAATCAATTTTAAACTTCTCATCTCCTTCTCTGGTATGTGTACCTTGTGGAGGGAGTAAAGAGTATAACGAAGAGAAATAAGTTTTTAAAAGCTGTATTTATAAGCTCATTATTGGAAGGAAAATGCCTTAAATCATCTGTAAAATCCATTGCATTGTGTTCTAACATTAAAGAAATTGCAGACAGAAACAGTACCTGGTTGTAAGCAGAAGACAGAAGCTTAGAAAAAATTTAAAAAGCACTTTTTACAAGCAGAAGACAGAAGCTTAGAAAAAATTTAAAAAGCACTTTTTACAAGCAAAATGAGTTAGGCACCAAAATGCTAACTTTCCATCCACTACACAATGGATTGCTAACATTTAGGTTGGGGGTGTGTGTGTGGAAATGGGTAAGATGAAGGGCCAGCTACAAAACAAATCTTATTTTTTCCAATCTGGATAGAAAATGTGTGGAAGCCAACAGAACTGCATATACTTCTGACAGTTCAAATGATACGTAAGTGTATGGGCTGACAAGGGCTGGCTTGTCATTGTAGTTCACTTCTATCAACTCTGCATGGTTCTGTAGGACAATGAAATTCAATGCACTTATAATTTCCCAAAAAGTGAGCTCAGATTCTTTTAAAAGCATTTCTAGGTGAAAACGGATCATTTACATGCCAAAAGCACTTTTAATGTGACATATTTAGCACATGTATTATTTAGAACGAAAGCTGCTTGAACTTAGTGAATTTTAAAGTCTATAAAATGGCACCCCGCTGAGGAGAAAGGTAGCTGTTCAGTGAATTTCCCAGTTATGTGATTATTTTGAATAATAGACTTGTACATAACTTTTTACAAAATTAAAGGTATGACATATGCTTTGGTTTAGCCCTGTAAATTGCACTTCAGAACACAAAGAATGGGCTGGTGTAGGAATTTGTTGTTCCTCCAAGCAATTTAACTGATTTTTAAAGAACAGTTTTATGTTCCATCTACTGCGCAATACGTCAGACTGTTATCTTAGTTGATTTATAGGTCATCCTGCAAATGCTGGAAAAACTGGCACAAATAAGTCCATTGCCGCAGCTCAAGGCAAGACTGCTGAGATCTGAATGGTCCAAGGACCCAGATACAAGGGGAAAGTGTTACCACAGAATTGTACAGCTGAAATATAGCAAAGCATCATCTAGTTCCCCCATAGATCCACCCATATCCACACTATAGATTTGTACCTAATTATGTTATTCCATTAATGGAAGGGACTTTGACCCAGGTGACATTTCTGTCAGTGGAATGGCAACGGAGCTGATTTTTCCCAATTGTCCCCTTCCTCCCAGATGTGCTTCAGGTGATTGGAGAGCCCTTTTGGAATACCACGGGGCTGCAGCAGGTGGGAAATTGGTCAGAATTGGCACCCTTCCCATTTGACTGATGGAATTCTCCACCAGTGTAGGAACATCGCTAGATATATCTCAATCTACATTATTCATATTATGACCATTCAACACTAGTCGAAAATGGGATACAACATGGGCAGAGGAATCCAAAAGCAATGTATCTACAGCATCCCTAATAGATGATCATCTAGTATCAATTCTAAGGGCTCTTCCTCTTTATTTCTGAGTGCTTCATGCATTATTCCTCTATCCCTTCTCAGGCTCTTATCCCCAGACTTTCCCTTCTGCCTCTGAACCTTCTGGTCCCCTATTCACAGTAGTACTTAAGGTTAGGGGAAGTGGTACTATTCATACGAACTACCAGGCAGGCCAGCTGATTGTCATACCTTCAGCACCCCAACCTCTTTTTTGGGTCGTTAAGAGTCGTTAAGAGTCGTCAACAGACTCATCTCAGCTATCTGCCAATCTCCCATTCCCACCACCCTTCTGAGTAATACCCCTCCCCACCTTCTCACTATATAGAAGGATCTGGCAACTTCTGTTTCAGTGTATCTGAAGAAGTGTGCATGCACACGAAAGCTCATACCAAGAACTAACTTAGTTGGTCTTTAAGGTGCTACTAGAAGGATTTTTTTTTTTTATTTTGACTATGGCAGACCAACACGGCTACCTATTTGTAACTCTTTTTGGGGATTAGCAGTGGCACAGCCGCATCACTGGGTGAATCAGGCCATGCTCCAAGAAGTGGAGAACTTCAAAAAGTAAGGATTAGTAACGTCAAGCTGATGTGGATTGTGAGTGGAACCATTAAGGAGTGGCTGCTCCAGTCATGATGGGAAAGGAAGATGAAGTTCTTAGTAGTGCATTGCTAGCTTGTATTTTGCAAAAACCTTCCAGGCTCAGCAGTTCGGAACATACCAATTCCATTTCATCTGACAGTTCAAAGTTAAGTTTGCTTTGCTTAGACAAAATTTTGAAATAATACATTCCCAGCAATGCAATTCAGTATTGTAATTAAGAAATATAAAAAGATTAATATCTGAGAAGTAGCAACTGCATCCCTATATATTGTTCGAATATACATTTATACTACCATTGTGGCAGTCGGCTGTATATATTAATATAAAAGTGAAAAGGAATATAACCTCGTGAAGCAGCAATTAATGATCCCTTTACTGAAATATACAGACGAATTGCATTTTCCAAGACATAGCGCCACTCTGAGCCCTCTGTGCTATAATTCAATGCAGGGGGTGGTGGTAGGTTTTATTTGAACAATGTTATTAACGAGTGAAAAGGCAGGTTAAAGAGGAAGTGAAGAAATGTGTTGGGGTAAATAACAAAAATACAAAGCCTAATTCGAATGTAATAGAAAGTCATGGGATTGCAAATTAAATCTGACTTTTCAACCTGGTATCTCACTAACTTCTCAGGTGGCTACGTCTACAGTCAAACACCAGTCTATTGCCTAACTACTGGTGCTGGTTAAACTAAAAGAGTGTGCTTTAGCAAGCAAAGCATTTGCAAATCTGATGAATTTGGACGTCCAAATCAAGAAAAGAAGGTGCAGTGCTTAGAGTGTCAGATTAGGTCTGGGGTGATTCAGGTTGAAATCTCTGATCAGCCCAAAACAAACACCCCTCAATGGGCAACCTTGGGCCAATTTCCATCTCTTGATCTAACCAACCTCACAGGGTTGTTGTATGTGACAAGAAAAACTGCTCTTGGGTGTCTTGGAGGACAGGTGGAGGTTATAAATAACTAGCTCCTATCTATACAGGTAGCTATAAAACATATATATGCCATTATCTACCCAAATCCCTTTTATTGCAATAGAACGGAAGCAAGCATGTTAACTCTTCCATTGAACTCAGTGGTACTTAGACATTTTTTCACTTTAGTTGGACTGTGCCCTTAAATCTGGGGGTTGTTGATCTTTTTCATGCTATAGTATTTATCAATATTCTCAGTCCTTGTTTTTCATTGTGTTTTCCAGATACTGGAAAGGGGCTGAAGACTGCTCCACTAGGGGGTGGGCCTCTGATGGCTTGGATGACTTGTCAGGCATAGGGTGCTCCTGCAGCAAGGGGACTATAAGTCACTGCAGACCTTCTTTCTCAGTCCATGTGGATGAGATATATAGCCCACGGTGCAAGTGTCACACTACAGATAATGAAACATAGGCCTACCCAGAGTAATTGTAAGAAGCCAAGGCAAGGCCCAGGCAATCCTTTACTATATAAGCTCCCACACCTGTAGCAGCAAAATCGGACCCCTTCATCTGCCCCAACTGCAATAAACCATGTCTCTCCTGTCTCAGCCTCTACAGACACAGCAGGCACTGTAAGTCTCCAACAGTTTGACTTTGCCCCCACCCCAATGGAGCACTCTTCCATTGTCTCCCGAGAAAGACGAATGCCAACAGAACAGCAACACTTAAATGAAGGTCAGTTAAGGCAGAGTACCAACAGTAAAGGAAAGCTTTGTGAATGCAAAAAAGGAGTATTTACCTCAGGAAATAAAACATTCAAACAGGATCAATGATGTTATGAGCATCCTGACTTATCTATCTATATCTATATCTATATCTATATCTATATCTATATCTATATCTATATCTATATCTATATCTATATCTATATCTATCTATCTATCATCTATCTATCTATCTATCTATCTATCATCTATCTATCTATCTATCTATCTATCTATCTATCTATCTATCTATCTATTTTATCTATCATCTGTCCATCTATGCAACTACCAAACAAATCAGAGGAGTTTTCCATTAATCTCAGAGAGATTAGGGCAGAATACATACATCAGGTAAATAAAATCCCTAACACCTACTGCTGAACATTAACAAAAAGAGAGCTCAGTTCTGCTTTCTTGCTCCTGAATCAAACATTGATTTTGAAGTGTTCATTTAAAATTCCTTTGGTGTTATCTATAATATAGAAACAGAACAGAACACCCCCCTCCCCCCTCCGTTTCCATATTCTGGAGTAATCCAACTGTTACTAATATTGGCATATGTGTATTGGTGGGAAATAAAAGGTTGCTTTTAGCAGACATAAGCCAAGATTTTAATTTGTAGCTGATAATTTGCTACTGGAAGCTTATCCTGATTAGTCTTCTTACAGCACCAACAGTTTTTCAGGTAGTGTGAATTACCTGCTGTGTATGTTTTTACCACCCATTCAAGGATGAAAATGAGTTACAACCTAGGCCTCAATTAAAGCCTGAAATAAGAAAACCTAAAATTCTTTTATGCCTTCACTTCTAAAGAATAGAATTATTTGCATTATATATTCTTGGAATTCTAATTCACACTCCTGGAAATCCAGCAATGGATCTTTCAGCCTTTCTCAAATGAAGCTCATTTCAGCTGCTATCCAATTATGCTGCCTTTGCTCCAAGTCAAATCATCATACAACAGCTGAGAATTGAAACAGACTCCATTTGTGAAAATGAACGGTGTACATATCTGGTGGTGTTGAATGCTTTTAAAGGCTACCTACTCCTGTCCTGCAGGAATTAATATGTTATTCCTTACTTTATTAATTTAACTCACAATTCTGGAACTCCAATTTGTAGGTTCAGTTCCATAATTGTACTTTAGATCACTTTTTTCTGATGGCGTTTTTATTTTTATTTTTGCAAATTGTGACATCCGTGTTACAATGACAGTGATGGCATCCATGTCCCAACTGACATACTTAAGATTAAAGAAGGTTTCCTTTGTAGAGAAAGAGTTGCTGAGAACGGTACATAGGTTGATGGTAGTGGTGCCCCAAGCTTAATATTTAACAACCATAACTAATGAAATTTTGTGGCATTTACAGGATGGTTATAAAATGGTGGATGATTCCTGCATGGCAGGGGGTTGGACTCGATGGCCCTTGTGGTCTCTTCCAACTCTATGATTCTATGATAATCAGCCCCTACCAACATTTTTTGATAGGCTACCACAAGACACTAGCAATTTGTGGGCACACAGCTGAGCTACAAATACAATGTTGCTTACAGGAGCCACAGGGTACTGAATATGATACAGTAGGGGTAGCCTGGGGTGTTAGGGGACGGGTAGTACCTCTGGTTGGGGAAATGATGTGCTCCTTCTATGGTAGTTTATCCACCTTTGGTCCTCACCCTGCATTCAGCTCTCACCTGTGGTTGCTAGAAGCTGTCATCAAGTGGGTGGTCTGCTGTCTAAACCACTGAGCCTCTTGGGCTTGCCGATCAGAAGGTTGGCGGTTCGAATCCATGTGATGGGGTGAGCTCCCATTGCTCTGTCCCAGCTCCTGCTAACTTAGCAATTCGAAAGCACGCCAGTGCAAGTAGATAAAGAGGTACTGCTGTGGTGGGAAGGTAAACGGCATTTCAGTGCACTCTGGTTTCCGTCACGGTGTCCCATTGCACCAGAAGCGGTTTAATCATGCTGGCCATGTGATCATGCTGGCCAGTGAATGGTTAGAATAATGCACACTATGTATTATATTGTGTATTAGCCAGATGTTTTGGATTTCAACTTCCATCTATCCCTGCCAGCATAGTAAATATATATTTGTGCATGTCTAATACATAAAAACAAACAATGTTATATCTTATATATAGTGAAAAGAGGAATGATGTATATATAAAAAAATGACAAACTGATTCCCCCCCACCCTGGGTCTCTATTTGTTTATATATTATTTATTTGCAAAGTCATTGTCAAATTTAGACAATCTCTTATGATGCACACAATTGCTTTAGATAATTGCTTGAAGTATCAAATGAAAGCACAGAACACAAAGATTTAGATCAAACTAGTCATTTTGTCAATTAACACCCCACCAGATACACTTGATAAAAGGAAAACAAACAAAAATCTGCAGTAAACGGAGGCTACAGTCTTTACAGTTTCTGTCGCTATTGGTTTTGGTTGTTTGAAATGAGCCACACTAGCAGCCACTGAGTTGTTATGGAAATGCCATAAATATTCCAATAATTCAGAAGTTGGTTTGTTTGTTTTTTAAAACCTCAAAACTACAGCCACTTAATGTTAGTACAGAAAGCCAAGGGGCAGGTGGTGGAACTATGTGCTGTTGGTGGAAAGGGAAGCAGGCATAACTATTAAAGTGTTTGTCAGTTGTTGGACTGGTTATGTGATTGCTGTGTATTTGTGAGAGTAGCAAGTGAATGATGTGTTTTCCTAGTGTGTATATGATTATTTGGTATGAACAGTGTTCACAGGAGGTGTATGTGAGAATGGGCAAAAGCATCTCTCACTCACTCACTCACTCACTCACTCACACACAGCACTCTCACACCCACTCACACTCTCATACCGCTATGAATTTATGTGTCTCTCCACTTGTCCGTTTATAGAAGAACATTACTAGGTTTCAGTATAGAATGCAGAATGTCAATTGAGATGGACCAAACCTTTTGCAGAACTAGGATGAAGGTAATTCAAATGCCATCCTTCTGTTGATCTGTTCTTAGCAAGACACTTTAGAAAAAGGGCTGACAATTTAGGGAAATTATATTTGATGACTCTTTGCAGTAGATTACTGCCTGCAAGGGCTGAAAACAGTAAACTCATTGCATATGCACATATAGATTATGTGCTAAATTTAGCTGTAAATTAAGGGATCTAGGTGGTCATAAAACTCTCTTAGAGCAAGACTCTTAACAGTTTCGCTTGCTGGAGGGAAGTGCCATTTTTGTATCTAATTTTGTTTTATTTCTAAACACTGAATTCCTTGTGAATATTTCAATATCGTCTGTAGATGATCTCTTGAAAGCCTAAGCTATGAAACTGAATTGTGATGAATGGATTGTAAAATTAGAAGAGAGTTTTTGTTTTTCATAGCCCGCTAGATATTTTAATGAAGGATTTTTACTTAGTTCCAAAATGTGGTTTGTCTTTTACCAAGTGTCAAAGAAAAATCTAAATAATGCAACTGACTGGCTGTTTCTGAAGAGCTAAGGTGAACTTGTCCAGCATTTAAGGTTTTTGGGGTGTTTTTTTCAGTGTGAATGATTTTGGATTTACATTCAAATGACCTGAGTTATTTTGGCATTTATTCCATTCTCAATGCAGAAGAACTAATGCATAAAATAAACTCTTCAAGTTTCAGGTATGCATGCTTTTTTTCTTCTTCTAAGAGTGAATATAAAGTTCAAATGAAACTTAATCGCAGCAGACTGGAATCTAATCCTCATCAGCGTTCTAGCCTGACTCTGGCAAACTTTAAAGATGCAATTTTAATGCATGTCACATTGTGTAGTTTCTGTCTAATTTGGGGAATAAAATCCATGTGTCAAAAGATGCGGCATGGCTATTTTAATCATGACAATGTGAATGATTTGCACACAGGCTAATATGGATATATATATATATATATATATATATATATATATATATATATATATATATATTTGCTTTCGTAGATTTTCACGGGTACAGGAATGCAGGTTTTGGTGTCTTCGGGTGTCTTCCCGTGTAAGAGTTGGGGTGTCTAGGCGACGTTTCGACGAGGTCTCACTCGTCATCTTCAGGCTGGTGCTTTCGGCTTCTTGTTACTGGAACAGAGCAGGATCTCAGTGTTTGAGTTCCTATAAATACTGTTGAGGGGGTGTGGTGTATAGCCTCCACGTTCTGGGCAGAGAGGAAGTTCCCAGGTTAGTGTGTCTTTTCTTCTTTTGTTCATTAATTACTTGAGGGATATCTTGAGTGATTTCTTGAGTGATATTCTGAGTACCACTTAGGAGGGTCATTAGGTGTGGATTAGTTGCTAAAGCTTTCGTGTCTTGACCTCTTGAGCTTGTGAAGAGTTTTTTCTGAGAAGATGGCTGTACTGCACTTAGTTGTGCTCTGGCTTGGCTTCGTGTATAGGGGCGAGCTGTGGTTTTGTGCCCTGTGCCAGCCAGATCTGTGTAGGGATTGCAGGGGGGTGCAGCATCCGGAGGTGCCACTATGGTTTGGCTACTGGATGGTGTCTGTAATTTATCTGTGGAGAGGGTCTGGGTTTGGGTCTGGTGTGGTTGATTGGAGATGGCGTTCTGTGTGCCTCTGGTTCTGGTGTCGGTTTTTGTGGGGAGGGCTATTTTCCAGATGTCTGGCAGGCGGGACGTATCGTCACGCTTGTTCATGTTGTGAGGGTGTTTCTCTATCTCGATGGCTTCCATGATTATTCTCTTGTGGTGGTGTTCCATGTTAAAGAGCAATTTGGAATCTGAAAAATTAATTTCGTGTCCTGTTTCTTTCATGTGTTGGTAAAGAGAGGAAGTTTTTTCTTCTTTTTTGACTCTTCACAAGCTCAAGAGGTCAAGACACGAAAGCTTTAGCAACTAATCCACACCTAATGACCCTCCTAAGTGGTACTCAGAATATCACTCAAGAAATCACTCAAGATATCCCTCAAGTAATTAATGAACAAAAGAAGAAAAGACACACTAACCTGGGAACTTCCTCTCTGCCCAGAACGTTGGAGGCTATACACCACACCCCCTCAACAGTATTTATAGGAACTCAAACACTGAGATCCTGCTCTGTTCCAGTAACAAGAAGCCGAAAGCACCAGCCTGAAGATGACGAGTGAGACCTCGTCGAAACGTCGCCTAGACACCCCAACTCTTACACGGGAAGACACCCGAAGACACCAAAACCTGCATATATATATATATATATATATATATATATATATATATATATATGCTTTCGTAGATTTTCACGGGTACAGGAATGCAGGTTTTGGTGTCTTCGGGTGTCTTCCCGTGTAAGAGTTGGGGTGTCTAGGCGACCTCGTCGAAACGTCGCCTAGACACCCCAACTCTTACACGGGAAGACACCCGAAGACACCAAAACCTGCATATATATATATATATATATACACGTGTCATAAATTGAAGCACACTGTGAATTTAAATTATACCTTTACCCTTCTATAGATGAACATATTTCTTAGGATCAGACACTTTGTGAGGAAATTCCCATACATTTTTTTAAAACAACAACAACAACAACAACAGACAAGTGAGCTAAATGAGAAATGGCTAAAGAGCTGAATGAGGAGAAATGAGCTTTTCTCTGTGATATTATTCATTAGGGGCAGAGCAGTTAGTGTTCTTCCATTGTAGTGCAAAATACTTGCACAGATCAAGAGAAACAGCTGAAGCTCCCTTTCCCACAAACTGTTTGAGAAGCCTCCAAGATGCTAACATAATCCCTCCCCACCCCCAAAATGATAAGAAAGTGGACGTCTGGCCATATTCCCATTATGGAGTTTAAATCATTGAAATAAAATGGAAAGCAAACTGTCAATCTCTGAACACGGGAGCAGATTTGCCTTGGCCAAAACAATATTTTAACTCAATTAAGGATCACATTGCACCCGTCCATCTGAAGTGTATACCCTACGATGCTTAAAGCGCGGTGGACTTCTCCAGTAGAAGCCATAGCAGTAAAACGGAAAAATACTCAGGAAAGCTGGCCAACATATAAAATACTTCTAAAAAATGAAGATAACCAAATAAAATTAAAAAACTTTGAGGAAATAAGAGAGCACATTTCAGACTGGTTCCAATACCATCAATTATTTGAAAAATTTAAATCTGACAAACAAAAGGGGTTCTCAACAGAAATTTCCCGATTCGAATCTGATCTTGTAAATTCTAAAAGAAAAACTCTTTCCAAAACCTATCGACTCCTCCTTGACTGGACAGTCAAGGAGGAGGAGGTAACAGTGGCAATGGTGAGGTGGTCCCAGGATTTTGGCCATTCAATAACCATGGCCCAATGGGAAAATTTATGGAAGATCAATTGGAAATTCACAAATTGTTACACGATTAGAGAGAACTTTCAAAAAATGCAACATCGATGGTATCTAACACCATGGAAACTTTCAAAAATGTATAAAAATGTGTCAAGTAATTGTTGGAGATGCGGAGACTCAGGAACATTCTACCATATGTGGTGGACATGTAGGAAAATACCGGTTTTCTGGGAGAGTATACATGCAGAACTGCAAAAAATGCTAAAGATCTCTTTCAATAAAAAACCAGAGGCCTACCTCCTAGGAATAACAGATTTGGATATTCCACAAAAGAGGAAGGCTATCTTTTTATATGCGACGAAGGCAGCAAGAGTTTTGATCGCAGCAAAATGGAAGAGTAATGAAATCCCCTCTATACAAGATTGGATCCAAAAGCTGACAGAATATGCCAAATTAGATAGTTTATCAGAAAAAATAAAGAATAAATCAAAACAGGAATTTGTTTCTAAATGGGAGGTTTTCAAAGAATATCTGAAAAATAAATATAGTAGTTTAAATTCTGTTGCAGCATTCGAGGAACTTCAGTAATAGTTGCAAGGTAGATATAAGAAATTAGATTTATTGAGAATAAGTCTAATTATGAAAAAATGTGTATTGGCAATAAGTAATATGAATTTGAAATATGGAATAGACAGGAGGTTGGGTCTTTAGTGTTAAGACCAATAGATGTTTTATTGTTTGCTAAGAAAATTATGTGTCTATGGTTACTTTTGTAATTTGTGTGTAATTTGGTATTTGGGTTTTTTTTTTTCTTGTTGTATAAATAAAAAACTTTATTTAAAAAAAAATACGTAGAGGATCACATTGCACCCGTCCATCTGAAGTGTATACCCTACGATGCTTTAAGTGCAACTTCCAGTGATGTATGAAGGGCACATCACCAGTCTAATGCCAGAGACACAACCTTTCATCACTTAAGCATACTGTTTCCACACACCCCACAATGGAATCAATTAATTCAGCTTTTCGTAAAAGTGTAGAGAAATCAAATAACCTACAAGGAAATGTGAAGCAGCCTTGCCATTAATGTGTTTCTGGATTAACCTGGTACAAATGGTGGTGCTTCCAGCTGGTAGGTTTGCCAACGTTGTTATCCACAGTGGGGAAGAGATTCATTTGCTGAATTTCTGCCTTGCCGTGTAGGCGTTAAAGCCACAAAGCTCCATCAAGAAAATAAAGTTGACAAACTGAGCCAATTGCAGTCTCCCCAAATCCATTTCAACCACCATCTTCTGCATTTGCCCAGTGTGTTTAGAATAAATTTCTTTGAGAACGGCTAGAGCTTTGGATTCAAGCGAAGCATCCATTTGAACATCATTTCTTTCCACACCCACACCTAATACTCCAGTTTGTGCAACATGTACATTGTCCTTCTTATATGTATTTTCAAAGAAAATTCTGAATAATAAAACATTTTTCTAAGACTTATCCATTCCCCACAGCACTTATACAAATTCTGCCAAACTAGAAAATGAGATTCTTTTTCACATCGATCTGCTCAGCTGGTAAAACGTGAACAACAAAATGAGGACTTATACACGTTACTTGTGTTTTGATCTTTTGTATGCGTAATAGAGAGGTTATAACTTTCATTCCAGTTGACAGGAGTTTGAGAGGTTATAGATAGGTTTCCCGACACCAGCCATTATTTACTGTTTGACTGTAACATCAGTCTCTTTCTGTTTTTTCAATACTGTTTGCACTTTTTCTTTGTGAAAAGCATCTTGATTGAGCCATACTAGGGGAGATATTACTATCTTTCTATGGGATCAATGAAGATGTGTTTACAAGTCTAGGACACAGTGCACACACTGCAATAATGGGTTTTAGTCTGTTTGTTGACTGAAAGCTCCTTTTCTTTGTAACTTGTCAATCTTGTATCTATTACTTGATTGCAACATAAAAGGCTATTTGGACAAGCGCTGAAACAACAACTGTATCAATCTAGTTGGAGTGCTTTCCTGCTCTAAATATGTAGCCTTTAGCAAGATAAATTGCTTAACATTTGAAAAGCATGCTGGAGCTTCGGTTGTTGCTCTCTCTCTGTGCTTCGAGGGTGCAGTATTCCTTTAATTGTTCTTTCATTGAAATGCTGGGGATCAATACGTATTTTTAATTAAAAGGTGACGATGACAATACCAGGTGTTTGAGCTTCGTGGGGTATATTTGCATAGTAGCTGCTCATGTTCTCCATTTTACACTCTAGAGCACAACCTGAAACATGGAAAGTATCCCCTGAACTGGAAGTACCTTCCAGCTCGGATTTTTACAGGCAGAGCCATCTAATTCCAGTTTTGCCTCCTGCATTCTGCCCAGAGTGATTTAAACAACCAGTCCCTCTTCCCAGGAAACTCTTCAAACTGTAACTTCGTGGGGGGGGGGGTAATAGGGGTTTCTAACAACGTTCAGCACCCTTTACACACTAATGTTCCCAGGCTTCTTTAAGGGAAGTGTTCAAAGTGGTACCTTGGTTCTCAAACTAAATCTGTTCCGGAAATCTGTTCCAAAACCAAAGCATACCAAAACCAAGGCGTGCTTTCCCATAGAAGTATTGCAAAACTGATTAATCCATTCCAGACTTTTAAAAACAACCCCTAAAACAGCAATTTAACGTGAATTGCACTATCTAACGAGACCATTGATCCATAAAATGAAAGCAATAATCAATGTACTGTACTATAAAATGAATAAGACATTATTGTAGATGATAAAATTAGAAAAGAAAAAATTCTTACCTGCACTGATGATAGCCATTGTTTGGATGGGGGAGGCTTTTATCCACTTCCACAGTCACACAATCAGCAGCTGAACTGGGTTCCACAAAGTCACAAAAAACAAATTAACTGAAAAAGCCTCAAAAACAAATAGCAAAACAAATAGCAAAAACAAAAGCTCCAAACTTAATCCATCCCGGAAGTCCGTTTGACTTCCAAAATGTTCGAAAACCAAGACACAGCTTCTGATTGGTGCAGACGCCCCAGAAACAATTGCCGACAGCCTCATTGGACATTTGGCTTCAGAAAAATGTTCGAAAACTGGAACACTTACTTCCAGGTTTTCAGCATTTGGGAACCAAGGCATTTGAGAACCAAGGTACCACTGTACTGCTTTATGTATGGTAGTGCAAATAGAGCCAATACAGAGGTGACAGGTTGACCCCAAGATTGGAGTTGGTGGGGAATGTCAGTGTTCGTTGCATGCACAATGCTGGAGGCTGAGCACTCTGGAAGAGCCAACCTCTAGAAAGAAGACTCAAAATGGCTTTGCTATGCAGAAGATTTGGGGAAGGGTCAGGTAAGCCATCAGGTCAATCAGGATGGGGAAGAAACCAGGCTTTAGAAACTGGCTCCACCTCAAACAGTCCATCATTTTCTCTGCAGTGCCCTTCTTCCCTCCCTCTGCAGTACAAGGCCAGCTAGGTTCCTGTTTTGGGCACTGAGTAGCAATTTTTAGGGGAGTCCCTGATTGGCCTTGGGACTCCAATTTTTGCCTGTCCATACTGCAGGAAGTCCAGTTCCTGGAGTGGTGTTTTTGCGTGGTTTAATTGGCTTTCAGTCCAGGCAGGAAAGAGAAGTTAAGATCTGGTGTGGTCAATGCCCGAGGCATTATTGAGTTAAGGGCACTCTTTGTCATCCATCACTCGCTTGGTGTTGAGTTGTTTTGGGTGCCATTCAGGCTTGGCAAGCACACTGGGCTGAAAAACAACCTGCACCTGTCAGGTTCATATATCCAAGGTTCTCTTAGCAAGGAGGACTAATTCCTCCCAATCGTTTGCTGCGGAGCCACATGTGGAGCTAAACATGCTAAGAAGGCAGAAGGGACCTGATCTCACCAACCTTAGGGAACTTCCTTGCCCAGACTACATACAGTGGTACCTCAGGTTACAGACGCTTCAGGTTACAGACTCCGCTAACCCAGAAATAGTACCTTGGGTTAAGAAGAAGAAGAAGAAGAAGAAGAAGAAGAAGAAGAAGAAGAGGAGGAGGAGGAGTTTGGATTTGATATCCCGCTTTATCACTACCCAAGGAGTCTCAAAGCGGCTAACATTCTCCTTTCCCTTCCTCCCCCACAACAAACACTCTGTGAGGTGAGTGGGACTGAGAGACTTCAAGAAGTGTGACTGGCCCAAGGTCACCCAGCAGCTGCATGAGGAGGAGCGGAGACACGAACCCGGTTCCCCAGATTACGAGTCCACCGCTCTTAACCACTACACCACACTGGTTAAGAACTTTGCTTCAGGATGAGAACAGAAATTATGCTCCGGTGGCACAGCAGCAGCAGGAGGCCCCATTAACTAAAGTGGTACCTCAGGTTAAGAACAGTTTCAGGTTAAGAACAGATCTCCAGAACGGATTAAGTGCTTAACCCGAGGTACCACTGTATTTGAGTCAGCTAATTGTGTTTGTTTGGTGTGGTTTGGGGGGGTAGATTTTGTTATATTTGAATAAATATTATATTTTTCAGTTATGGTTTATTGGATCTTCTTTAAAGGCATGAAGGCAAAGATTTTAGTGATTTATTTAATTTGGCTTATTGAACTCATTGCATGATATTGCATGAGGTACCAATGTGCTCACGATGTTTGTTATTGTGTGAAAACCTAGCAAAACCAAACAGGTACCGAGAATGCAGTATAGCACTTGGGGGGCATATATGTTGACAGGAAAAGTCTGCCCAAGACAGGTTTAGAGGTAACAGAGTTGAGTAGAAAAGGTTGCAAGGCCAAGTACAGTAATAGCAGCAGCAGTAAAGACCGAGACCGAGACTGAGTTCAGCAATAGCTGTAATCAGTACTGAATCTTCTTGCTTTTCTTTCTTTACATCCCATGAACAAAAGCCTGCCATGGGAACATGTTATCCCCTTGCACAACAACTAACCTGTAATTCTAACAGTCTGCAGGTGCCACATCATCAACTATGCCGGTCTATTGCAAAGAGCAAAGCACTGTATCCATTAACTTTACTATTAACTTACTGAATTGGCTTCGCAACAATTTCATAGTAATCTAAAGCTAACTGGTGTTTGAATTGCCCATCATTTCGGCTCAAAACAGTTGCAAAAGAAGTGGTTATTTTGGTGCCTGTTGGAGGAAGAGAACATGGGTTTTGCAGCCCAAACCTATGCATGCTTCCTTGCAAGTCAGACTCACTGAATAGGGTTTACTCTTGTGGTGGGCTGACAGTTTAGAGTTCGTGCAAATGTGTATGTACAGCAGGATGCTGGCAAAAGAACCCAGAGTGCAACATACTGCAGATACAACTGGAAAAAAGGGTAGCTATAGGAACCCCTCTGAACCTCACCAAGTGTTAGGAGCCCTGCTTGCAGTGGTCAGGTAATGCATTTGATTGAACTAATGCCACATGAAGCGCATATTGAGAGCTGGAGAAAAGCAAGATAATCAGATGTAAGCTCTCTACAAATGGCTGGAGTCACACTGAACATGTGGGGAAGAATTCAGTATTGCATTAAGGAGATTGCTCCAACAGCACAAGCATGCAAGCTTGCAAGAGGGAACAATCCCATATCCTTTCCCGCTCCTTCCCCCACCATGCTTTTCCATGGGTTATTTTGATGTGGCCCCCAAGCAGGGGTGACAAAATATTGGGGGGAGGTAAGCCCCACCCCCATAATTGATCACAAGATGTGGTACATGAACACCATTGGAATGCTCTGCCCAGGGAGGTTTGACTGGTGTCTTCATTATACACCTTTAGGCGCCAGGCAAAAACGTTAATCAGGCCTTTGGCCGATACACATCCAATGCCCTTTTAAAATGTGTTGTGGAAGAGGGGAATATTGGGTTGTAGGGTGGTATACAAATGTTAATAACAATAACAATAATAATAAATGGCAGTGCCCATCAACTTTGGGCTCCCTCACAATTTTTCTGGGGGGTGAAGGGACCTCAGCCCCTAGGGGTTCGCTCCTATGGCCTGGTGCCAATTTCAGGGAGCACATGGGGAGGATAAGAGGAAGTCCTTGCATGGGCTTTTGAGGATGAGACTCATTTGTTGAATCCTGCCCGTGGAGTAGTCTGATCCAGACCTCCTTGCACAAATCACAAAATTCATTGCAGTGTCCTGTATCATGCAAAGAGAATATCTGAGTGTACAACTTTGCACTTGCATGGATCCTATGCATAAGGACGATCTACTTATGGCAGGAGGGTAAACGGGATCTGGCCAATGGGTTAGATACTTATCTTCCCTACTCCTTGCAGACCAGGTTTGACAGGCTCTCACAATGATATCAGGTGACCCCCCCTCCCTCTTTGGCTGTGCAGTTTGAAATCAAACTGTGTGAGCAAAGGCACAGTGCTTTCCCTGATGACGAGCTGATAAGCCTTATGGAGATGATGGCCTCTGTCCATTCAGTATAGTCTGCTTGTAAGGACCTGCCCAGGGTGTGATTCTACACACACACACTGTATGACTTTATCCATATGTACTCACAATCAGCTATTCATGTGATAATTCAGGGTAGGTTTTAAAAACTCCTTTTTAAAAAAGATGCTGGAAAAGTCAAGTTTGAGAAACAGGGTTTGCAACCAAGCTATGCTATCAGCAGAACCACACGGTGTGGCTCTTGCCGGACTGTACAGTTCCAAATTCAAATTGCAGGTGAAGGATCACATGTTTAAATGCTTCTCCACATGAAAAAAGGTTGGTGAAAGGCACAGCAAAAGACCAAGAAATGCACATCACTTATACAAATGCTATGTTGCCCATGGCTGGCTGGAAATATATAGTCCCTCTCATTGCAGATGTATTCTCCATTACCAGCAGTTGTGGAGAGGAAAAAGCCTTGTGGCTTTTTCATTAGAGGCTGGAAGAACCATCCATAAGTTGAACATTCCTAATATTTGCCCATTCTCTTTTGTTTGAAGCTGATATTTTCCCCCTTGACAGCTTCATGTCATCCTAGTGCCACTTCCTCTGTCTGTCAATCTCCGTCAGTTTTTCTTAGCTGCAGAGAGATGAAAATTTGAAAGAAAAATCATCCTGAAGTGTCACCTTAAAGCCTGGAACTAAGCAGCTATTTTTGCAGGCCATTCATATTTTCAGCTTCACTTCTTTTTGTTGAGGATACTTTCCTGTGCCACTTTTTACACTCGTATCGTAGTCAGTAGCCTTTTCAGATAATGTCCATCTAAACCATTTTACCGGATCATTATTAACAATACTTGCAGCGAGGTCAACATATCATTGATTCCCTGTGATTTAGTGGCAAAGTTTGAAATGCAGGGTCTTGTCATGACAGCCCACCATAGCCATGCCACTACAAAAGCACACCCCAAGAATCAGACCAAAGCTGCTGGACTAAATATGTTCATCAGGGACTTAATTCCGAGTAAATATAGTTCATTCTGAACTGCAAATATAGGAGTTACAAAGGTAGGATTCTTCCTTGTGTGTGTCCTGTGTGTGTGTGTGTGTGTGGTCTGTGGCTACTTGTTCCTATTGTTTTGCAGCACTATCACACTCCACTTCAGTTTGGAGTGTGCAGATTGTTTGATGGGTGGCTTGCCGTCCTTTTAGGGAAGGAAGGAGTCAGTCCGATTGTTCTTTGCGTACTCGGAACAATTGAATTATTATAAACTGGACCTGATGCAAATGACTGCAAACAAGTACTGTTTTGACAGATGATGCCATTGCTCTGGTTCTGAAAAATGTCTGGAGACATCCTTCTCCCCCTCCATGCTCCCCTTTGACTTACACCACTGTTGATTTCAGTTGGGAGTAATTTAAGGAGATGCACACCTCTTGCATCAAACCCAATCTGACTTCTAATACCAATAGATAAATCTGTTTACAAATCATGTGATTCAAGCATTTTGCTGTAGGAAATCAGCAGCTGCAGGAATGGTGGCATGTTGATAAAAAGTCAGCAGCAAAGCAGGGCCCTCAGAATAAAAACCATTTAATATTATATAGATAAAATGGATAAATAAAATAGCAAGAGAACAACAAATGGGCTACCAATAGCTGCCATAGTCCGAAAATGTCATCTTAGGCTGCAAAAATAAAAAGAAATAGGTTTCCAGGTAAACATGCACATGGAAAACAGTGATGCCACATTTCCTGTGAATAACTCAAGATTTCAACCCTGCAAAAAGTCACCCATATGCACGGAAACTGCATGAGCAAAGGAAAAATGGAGACCGTGGTGTGTGTTTTTGCTGGTGGACCTTTGGCAAAGCAGAAAGCAATATTATCCATCTTAAATTCAATAGGGCTAGACCCAAGGTTCTCAAGACATGGAGCAAGTCTCCCTGTGGAGGAACAAGAAATTGGCAGGGAAGGCACGACCCCCATAATCATATGGATCTGTCCTATTTATGCCATGTCACAGTCAGTGTAACACTGCCACCTGATTCCTCACTTAAATTGATTCATAGGTCTCTGAGGTCAAAGAACTAAGCAATTTTTCTGCATTTTGTAGAATTTCTTCTGGGCTAGGACTGTAGCTCAGTGGTAGAGCGTCTGCTTTGCATTCAGAAGGTGCCAGGTTCAATCCCCCAGTGGTGTTGGATTTAGGGTGATGTGGGCAGTTCCCCCACACAGGGTGCTGAGCCAAAGGAGTGCAAAATATGCCACAACTATGATGTGGTGCACTTTAGAGCACGTGCAGAAGGGAAGGTGAGAGAGAGGATGGCATGCAAACATATATTTAGGCGGGGTGCCAAATTGTTTCCTCATTCAGGAATATTACCAAAGTTTGCCCCTGCTCCCAGCACCTCCAGATTGCACTGGTAATGTTCCCTGTTTGAAACCCTGAGAGCTTCTGCCAGTCTGTGTAGACAACACTAAGCAAATGGACCACTGGCCCAACTCTGCATAAGAAGCTTCCTATGGCCCCTCTGATCTGGAACTTAACTTATGCCATAGGCCATTGGTTGTTAACCAGTGCACCAAGGCACCCTGAGGAGACTTGAGGAACGTTCAGGGGACTCTGGGGGGCTGTCATTTCATTAACCTGTAGCCTATATCTTTCTGCATGTTCTTTCTCTCTCTATCTTTGAGGAACCGTTATGTACTGAGTTGAAGAGGATCCAAAATGCAGCAGTCTGATTGATCCTAGAACAATGCAGCAGTATGATTGGTCCGCAGGAGCCACCCAATCCAGCTCCAGGTGGAAGTGAATCCGCAACCTGATTGGCCTACAGGAGAATCCCAGAATTAGCCAATCACGTGGGGCCCATTGTGTAAATAATGTATATAAAGCAGACATTTTGGGAGAACTTCTGTTCCTCACTACTATGAGCTGAATAAAGAGCATGAAATCCACACTCGACTCCGTGTATATTTCAGGAACATTCTGGGGAGCCAGCAGTTTTAACTTGCAGCCCATTATCTTCCTGCATCTCTCTCTCCCTAGTAGCCACCCTTCCTTGGGTCCTCCTCCTCCTCGCTGTTCCGAAGAGGGGCTGGGGGCGGGAACACCTTCTGAAGGCGGGCAGGGGGCGAAAGTCTTTGTCCCCCCTGCCTGCCTTCCCAGGGGCTTTTAAATCGCCCCGGACAGCGGAGAAGTCCTCCGCTGTCCGGGGTGATTTTAAAATGCCGCCCGCCAGCATTTTAAGATCGCCTGGACAGCGGAGAAGTCCTCCGCTGTCCCGGGGTTTTTTTAAAATGCTGGGGGTGGGAAGAAAAGCCCTTGTCCCCCCCCAGCCTTCAGAAGAGGTCCGGGGGCAGACTGTCCCCGGACCTGGTCTGAAGGCGGTTTCCCTAGGAACGCATTAATTGATTTTCAATGCATTCCTATGGGAAACCGTGCATCGCAAGACGAAAAACTCGCAAGACGAAGAGACTTGCGGAACGAATTAATTTCGTCTTGCGAGGCACCACTGTACTATGAAAGTAACAGTGCAGGGCAAACAGCTGAAACTTGTGGTTTCCCTGGGAATTTGTTGCGGTGCAATATTGGGACATGGCTTTTTCTTTAAAATTGTAACCCTGATGCTTAAGGATCCACATGCTGTGATGGGTGTGGAGGGGAGCGTTTAAAATGGCCAAAACCTTGTACAGATAATTGACAATCACTCTCTAATGTATGACAAAAGAAGCCATTCATGACTCAAATTAACCTTAATAATTGGCCTAGGTTTGGATTGTTGTTAAGATGCTAAGTGCAAAGATAGAGAGAGGGAAGCTCATGTTTTTGCCGTGTTTCTTTATAAACAGCACCTTAACAATGGCCTCAATCAAAATTTGGCTAGCAACCAACATCGTACAGCACAAAATTACTGTCATTTGATTGCGTGGAGAGCTTAATAAGAATTACATAATTTTATTTATTCATTCATTCAGTCCGTCAGTCATCAATACATATTTGAGTAATTGTTATGCAAGGTGTGAGCAAACATGTTCAGTTGTGAGGTGTTGCCTCCTGCTCCCAAAAGAGAGAAAAAAGAGAAAGAGAAAGAGAAAGAGAAAGAGAAAGAGAAAGGAAGGAAGGAAGGAAGGAAGGAAGGAAGGAAGGAAGGAAGGAGAGAGGCACACTTTCTCTCTTTGCTCTGTCTAAAATGATAGTAAACAATTAAAGAGATCCATTTTGAGGAACTAGGTAAGTTCTTTTAGGTGAAAGTCCCTCAAAGATCATTAAATTATGCATTGCATACTTGAATGAATAAGTGAATAAGTGCTGGTTGTTTTGTCAATCTGTTTTCACCACAGAAAAGAGATGCTCTGTCCTGCGTTTCTGTAAGAGGCAATAGTGACAGTCCTTGTGTTTTCTCCCCCATGACAAAAGCGCTGGAGAGATATCACCCAAGCTTTCCTTGCCAGGCAAAGTTAGGTTCCTTATTAATTTCAACAGATTTTTAGTTCCCAGTGTATTCAGCATACCCTTAGCTGTATCCTGTCAGGATGTGACATAACATTTTATAATGCGATGGTACATGTTATATAATGCTTTAAATTAAAAAGAAAAGAAGAAATCAAGACATTTCTTTCAAAGAAGCACTAAGTAGCTAATGTGAATATTTGGGGTAATTGGCTCTCCAAAGAGAGAGGGATCATTATTTCAGGTTCCCTAGTGAGTGTTAATTAGTCTTATTGCCTCCTTGTTTAACAAAAGAGGATGTTGCTAGTACCGCTATATCTATAATGACACATATGGCTTTTGCAACCTAGGTATTTTAAAGTAACATGACTGACAGCCAGGTAATTCTTTTCACAACAGAGCATGCTTACAAGAGTCAGTTGCCTTTGTAAGGGTAGCTTCACACATGACGACATTCCAACACTCAAGTTAGTCGCTTCTGCGCAGGGATCTGCATCATTTGCCAATGCAGATCATCGTGTTTGATGCTGATCCTTCATGCATGTAAATTTGCTGCACCGAAGCACCCACTGGAAAGATGCAGCAAATCATATGGTCCTGACTCACTTATGTGCAGCAAAGTTCAAGTGCACATTTATTTTTATATGTAAGTATTTTAAAAAATATATATATACTGCTGTTTCAGTCATATGACTAGAGCAGTTAGAAAAAGAATAAAATGTAAATAAAAAAGGAAACACACACCAAAGTAACAAGTCCAGTAGTACAGTTAGGTGATTTTAGACTCTGGAGTTAATGGTCTTACAGGGAGGACCTCTTTAGAGGGTAATATGGATTTCTTCATTTTGTAGTGAGCTATCTCTGTTGCGTTTCAGGCCTCTATTGAGTATTCTGCTGAGTCTGCTTGAAAGTCCTGTCCTAGGCTTCTCATAGAGCTACAATTTCCTGAGATTGATTGTTAAACCATTCTGAAAATTGCAGCTCTGCAAGGAAAATAAGGGTCTCCTAATCAGTCTCACGCAGGTGGCGCTGTGGGTTAAACCACAGAGCCTAGGACTTGCCGATCAGAAGGTCAGTGGTTCGAATCCCTGTGGCGGGGTGAGCTCCCGTTGCTCGGTCCCTGCTCCTGCCAACCTAGCAGTTCGAAAGCACGTCAAAGTGCAAGTAGATAAACTTGCGGGAAGGTAAACGGTGTTTCCGTGCACTGCTCTGGTTTGCCAGAAGCGGCTTAGTCATGCTGGCCACATGACCTGGAAGCTGTATGCTGGCTCCCTCGGCCAATAAAGTGAGATGAGCGCCGCAACCCCAGAGTCGGTCACGAGTGGACCTAATGGTCAGGTGTCCCTTTACTTAAGCAGTCTCAGCACCCTTAAGAAGCTACATTTCCCAGGATTCTATGGGGAACGTGGAGCCATGCCAGTTGAAGTGGTGTATTCATGCTTAATGTATGGTATGTGGCTTCAGCCTGTCACAGACTGTAGAAGAATTCTGCAGTGAGTCACAGGCTGTGCAGTGGCGGACCCATGCAGAATCTATCAGAAAGGGGACTTCAAATTTAAACACTTGGGGGCATTTTATATGTCTAGCAACTCGTTTTTATGTGGATCAGATCAAAATTTGACACTTAGCTTAGGGTTGCAAATTTAAACAAATAAGGGATGTGATTTGGTAAAAGACTTTAAAAAAAACTGGTATAGATTTTGGTTATATTACAAGTTAAAGATGTTCATAAACATTAATTTAAAAATACTGGTTCTGATGGCATGAGATTAGCCTGTGATGAACATGTCTTTTCAGACGAACTGACTATGTAAACAAACCACTACTACTGACTTGTGCTGAATCATCAAGTGCATGTTGTAAAACAGAGAACTGTTACATTTTGGCTTGAGGCCTCAAACGTTGGAAGTGGCCCAGCTGCTTCAGTCCTCTGAGATGGCCTGGTTGGTCCATGCAATCTCTTGGTGTTTCAGGCTGATCCGTACTATACAACACGATTTGCAGAATCTGAGACACACTGTATCACATACCCTTCCTTCTATCTCTAGTAGCACTCAGAGTGTTAATTTGTTTGCTTTAAAATGCAAGTCCCCTTTGGCATCGCACAGTTTCTTCACAACTACATATGCACAACATATGGTGCTGCACAGATATACAGCATGTAGATTATTCATATTGAATTGTACAGAACCACGTGTTGATAATGAGCCTGTTTTAAGTCATGGGGCTCTTGGTGAAGGAATGTGGAAATGCGCCTCTGTCTCTCTCTCTCTCTCTCTCTCTCTCTCTCTCTCTCTCTCTCTCTCTCTCTGCATTATTCCCCCACACACACACACATTATTTCCCCCCCCCCTTCTGACAATACTGATCCGTTGCCTCAGGCACTGTGAAAATCATACCATAATATTAACTGACAATTGCATGTGTATTTATACTGATATCCTGATACTGTATTAGCATGTTGTTAAAAACAGGAAAACCTGGCAATACAATATGCAGCTAAATACATTTCTTCCTGATAGGAACAAATAAAATAGGCAGCAAGAGATGTCACCCACACGATGCAGCAGCAGACTTCGTGAATAGATGAGCGGCTTCAGAAAGCACGGAAAGGAATTGTGTGGACATGGCTTAATTTGAGTTTCTCAGGCCTTCTCAGTTCTGGACTCTTTGAGATTATTTAGGGGTCCATTTTCAATGTCTGGGACATGTGGTAAAATAATAATCTGTCTCTGAGCACATAAAGAGTGCATTTCCTCCCCAGCTAAATATATTTAATCAGCCCCTACACTTCTGGGAGGGACGCAGGTTAAACCACAGAGCCTAGGGCTTGCCAATCAGAAGGTTGGCGGTTCATAGAATCATAGAGTTGGAAGAGACCACAAGGGCCATCGAGTCCAACCCCCTGCCAAGCAGGAAACACCATCACTCCTGACATGTGGTTGTCAAGCCTCTGCTTAAAGACCTCCAAAGTAGGAGACTCCACCACACTCCTTGGCAGCAAATTCCACTGTCGAACAGCTCTTACTGTCAGGAAGGTCTTCCTAATGTTTAGGTGGAATCTTCTTTCTTGTAGTTTGAATCCATTGCTCCGTGTCCGCTTCTCTGGAGCAGCAGAAAACAACCTTTCTCCCTTCTCTATGTGACATCCTTTTATATATTTGAACATGGCTATCTTATCACCCCTTAACCTCCTCTTCTCCAGGCTAAACATGCCCAGCTCCCTTAGCCGTTCCTCATAAGGCATCGTTTCCAGGCCTTTGACCATTTTGGTTGCCCTCCTCTGGACACGTTCCAGTTTGTCAGTGTCCTTCTTGAACTGTGGTGCCCAGAACTGGACACAGTACTCCAGGTGAGGTCTGACCAGAGCAGAATACAGTGGCACTATTACTTCCCTTGATCTAGATGCTATACTCCTATTGATGCAGCCCAGAATTGCATTGGCTTTTTTAGCTGCCGCGTCACACTGTTGGCTCATGTCAAGTTTGTGGTCAACCAAGACTCCTAGATCCTTTTCACATGTATTGCTCTCAAGCCAGGTGTCACCCATCTTGTATTTGTGCCTCTCATTTTTTTTGCCCAAGTGCAATACTTTACATTTCTCCCTGTTAAAATTCATCTTGTTTGTTTTTGCCCAGTTCTCTAATCTGTCAAGGTCGTTTTGAAGTGTGATCCTGTCCTCTGGAGTGTTAGCCACCCCTCCCAGTTTGGTGTCATCTGCAAATTTGATCAGGATGCCCTTGAGTCCATCATCCAAGTCGTTGATAAAGATGCTGAATAAGACCAGGCCCAAGACAGAACCCTGTGGCACCCCACTAGTCACTCTTCTCCAGGATGAAGAGGAACCATTGATGAGCACCCTTTGGGTTCGGTCAGTCAGCCAGTTACAAATCCACTGAGTGGTAGCATAGTCAAGACCGCATTTTACCAGCTTCTTTACAAGAATATCATGGGGCACCTTGTCAAATGCCTTGCTGAAATCAAGGTAGGCTACATCCACTGCGTTCCCTTCATCTACCAGGCTTGTAATTCTGTCAAAAAATGAGATCAGGTTAGTCTGACATGACTTATTTTTCAGAAATCCATGCTGACTATTGGTGATCACAGCATTCCTTTCTAGGTGCTCACAGACTGTTTGCTTAATGATCTGCTCCAGAATCTTCCCTGGTATTGATGTCAGACTGACTGGGCGGTAATTATTTGGGTCCTCTCTTTCCCCCTTTTTGAAAATAGGGACAACATTTGCCCTACTCCAGTCTGCTGGGACTTCGCCTGTTCTCCAGGAATTCTCAAAGATGACTGCCAGTGGTTCTGAGATCACCTCTGCCAGTTCTTTTAATACTCTTGGATGCAGTTCATCTGGCCCTGGAGACTTGAATACATCTAAACTAGCCAAGTATTCTTGTACTATCTCCTTAGTTATTCTGGGCTGTGTTTCCTTTGCTGAATCATTCGCTCCAAATTCTTCAGGTCGGGCATTGTTTTCTTTATTGGAGAAGACTGAGGCAAAGAAGGCATTGAGGAGTTCAGCCCTTTCTGTGTCCCCTGTTTGCATTTCACCATCTTCTCCTCTGAGTGACCCCACTGTTTCTTTGTTCTTCCTTTTGCTACGAACATACCCATAAAAGCCTTTTTTGTTGCTTTTAACCTCTCTAGCAAGCCTGAGTTCATTCGAATCCCCATGGCAGGGTGAGCTCCCGTTGCTCGGTCCCTGCTCCTGCCAACCTAGCAGTTCAAAAGCACGAAGTGCAAGTAGATAAATAGGTACCACTCCGGCGGGAAGGTAAACGGCGTTTCCGTGCACTGCTCTGGTTCGCCAGAAGCGGCTTAGTCATGCTGGCCACATGACCTGGAAGCTGTACGCCAGCTCCCTCAGCCAATGAAGCGAGATGAGCGCTGCAACCCCAGAGTCGGCCACGACTGGACCTAATGGTCAGGGGTCCCTTTACCTTTTTACACTTCTGGGAGCCGAGCTTTCAGGTTAAGGAGTAAGATTTCTATGCAGGCTTGAGGCCCAGTACCTTTTGTGGATGCATAGAAGAAAGACAGAAAAACCCCATACACACACATCAGTCTGTAGAGGACAAGATGATCTACACAGTAAAGGATTCCATGCATTGAATACCTTGGTCAGGGACTCTTAAAACTCAGAATATGGACTGATAGTATGGTTGTTATATTAAGAGATTTATTTTAGAGTACTTCCCTTGCTCACAGTTACAAGCAGACTGCTGTTTTTCCTTCTGGAATTCTCTGTAAGTCTTGAGGTGGAATAGTTTATGCTTAGGCCAGAGAATTCTGGAATTCTGGCCTGGGCTGAGAAATAGATCTGTCATAGACATTACAACCATGGACAGCACACAGAAGAGATGGCATTGGTGTACCTTTCCAGTAGCTCTGTTCCCAAGACTCTGTGCCTCGAAAGAATTCAACAAAATACAGGATTCCTTTTTCCAAAAGAATCTTTGCCTATGTTGTAACTGCTAGTATATAACAAGGCTTTATCCTTTCATATTTTCCAGATTACTTGTCAAGCCATACTTCTCAGATTACCCAGACATTTCACATTTAGAGGCATTTGGGAAAGGTCTAAAACCTGAAGAACTCTCTTTGGTCACCATGCCTGCTTGCCACATTTTAAAATGGCATTCTCCCAACATCTTTCCAAAAGGCAAAACTGGAACCGAATAGTAGGATTCTTCAGAACCCCACCCTCCATGTGTACCCTCAACATGGGAAGGAGAGACCAGAGCCATCCCCGCTCCTGATATCTGTAGCCCATTCCCCGAAATGCCCACACATTGAGAGCATCGTCAAAGAGGACCTGTACATATGCAGCTATATGAAGGCAGGGCAATGCAATGCCATTTTCCTTTTGTAAAAACAGTAATAAAAACATCCTTTTCCTCCCCCTCCTTTCTTTAGCACCTCTTCAAAATTAAGAGATTTCCCCCTAATATCAGGGGGGAAATAAAAATACAAAAAATAGTTTAGCCATACTTAACTATTACCATGCAATTAATACTGGGAAGAGGGGCAGGTTTGTTTGCTTTTGTATAAATAATGATTTCATGTAACAGTTTGTGAATCTGAAAATGGTGCCTATCAATAAATTAGTGGTTTGTAGTACCAGCAACACAGACCTCTTGTCCTGTTTACTCTCTCATATTGCACATATTAAACATCACTGGGGGCAAAGGTTTTGTAATTTTTACATTTCCTTGCCTTTTCCCAACCTTAATGGAGATTTTTGACCTTGACATGCAATTAATGAAAAACAGCTAAATATATGTAGGGGGGAAAATCTTTCAAGGACTGAATTTTCACAGTTGCCAAAAGCTCATGCTGTATTTGGATTTCAACAGATCTTCACCCTAATCTGAAATATCTTTAGCCAGAAGTGTGTCTTCTTGTGTTCAGCTGGCGTTACTTTTCTGTTAAGGCTGAAATCCTATCCACTTCCTTGGGAATAAACTCAATATAACTCAACATGGCTTACTTCTGGGTAGGCATGCATAGAATTTCAGCGTTGGTGTCCTAAGGATTGTAGCTTTTCTTCCTTAAAGAGGTATTTGCATCATTTCCTGCTCAGCCATCAACACCAGGGCTTTCTTTATATAGTTCCCCCCTTTTTTGTTGATCTTCACATTACAAATTAAAAGGTGCTAGTAAATCTGAAGTCCTACCATGCCTTTCTTGTCAAGCAGTTGCTCAGTAGCTTTAAACCTCTCGTGCCTGCATTATTTATGGTGTTTAATACAATCCCTTGGCTGTGCTTAAAGGAACATGTCTTCGTTTTGCATTTGTGCTGGGTTTTCATGTGAGTACTGCCCTGGGTGTTTGAAAAAGATATTGTATCTCTGCAACAGACTGACATTTACTACTTCTAGTAGGACTCTAAAATACACTATTTTGCTTTAATGATATCAACTGGCCCTCTTCATAAAACCTGATTTCTGCGTTAGCTTTAAATTGATTAGCAATCTTCTAAATTAGCAGGGCACACTCAGCTGACCCTATTTTGGCTTATTGAGAGATTTCAGTGCAGGCTTTTTGTCCAATTTTTCTTCAAGTACTCTGATATTACTAACTGGGATTTTCAAGGAAAAGTTCATCAACTTTAAAGTTTCTTGTTATGGAATTTAAGCTTATATTTTTCTTTATGAACCCAATTCCTAAGTCTTTAGTAGGCATTCTTGCTTCTTCTTTTTTTGCCACAGTTCAGTCCAAATAGGTGCTTTTGGTTTTTTATTAAGCACACAGCAAGAGTGAGCCGGCCACATTAGCTGGAACTGCCCTTCCCACCCCACCCCACCCCACCCCACCCCACCCCTCTCTGCAGCTGTTTCAAGCACTGAAGAGGCACGCCACCATGGGGTCTATGAAATGGCTTGCTTCTTCAGCAGTAATTGCTGTAGCAAAAATAGCAAGCAATGTTATGCTTGCTCGAGAAGTTCTCTCCTATGTGCTCATTTTACTCCTTCTCACTGCAGCCTTTAAATACAGTTTTACTTCAATCAATAACTTTTAGCTGACAAAAACAATTTTCTAAATGCTGTTGTACTATGTAGAATTTGTTATACAGCTGTAATTCAACTTGTCATGTTGTCCAGTGAAAGATATTCCCAGAAGGCAATCCACCAGTTTCAGTCACTGTCACTGGAGCTTAAGCAACAACATGGCATTTGAGAAAGTGGGACTTGCTATCATCTCCTCATCAGCTGGGGGTGATTCCCCCCCCTCCACATGTCACCTTAGGTGGGAGAGTCAATGTAAACCTTTGTAACTATTTCTAAATGAGAGGCATAGGAAATGGAAGATGGGGCAACATTAAATTGTCCATGAGCAGAAGATATTGCCCTTGCTATTATTATCCCCGCTGGTTAAAACAAAACAAAACATAAACTTTTAATAAAACAAACCCTTCTATTTATAGACAAAAAGCCAGCAGACCAAAAGGCCAGCAAGACCAATCCTGGACAGCAATAGCTTTGCCACTGTGATTCATGCACTTGTCACCTCAAGACTGGACATTCTATGTCTAATGCATTCTGTGTGAGGCTGCCCTTAAGGCTGGCCCAGAAGTTGCAGCTACGGTCAAATCTCGGTTATCGAACGTAATCCGTTCCAGAAGACCGTTCGACTTCTGAAATGTTCGACAACCGAAAACTGAAAGCAGTAGCCTCAATACGATAGGGAAACTCAAAACAGAAGCCGCGTAGCAAGTTTGGCTTCCAAAAATCATTTGGAAACCAGAGCAGTTACTTCCAGGTTTTTGGAATTCAGGAGCCGAAACGTTCCAAAACAGAGGCATTTGGGAACCGAGGTTTGACTGTATTGCAGAATGTAGCAGCAAATTTCCTGAGTTGGACATCCTACCATGCCCACATTCTTAAAAACACTGCACTGGCTGTCTATATCAGGAGTAGGCAACCTAAGCCCTGGGGCCAGATGCGGCCCAATTGCCTTCTCAATCCAGCCCGCTGACAGTCCAGGAATCAGCGTGCTTTTACAAGAGTAGAACGTGCTCTTTTATTTAAAATGCATCTCTGGGTTATTTGTGGGGCCTGCCTGGTGTTTTTACATGAGTAGAATGTGTGTTTTTATTTAAAATGCATCTCTGGGTTAATTGTGGGGCATAGGAATCCGTTCATATTTTCCCCCCAAAAATATAGTCCGGCCCCCCCACATGGTCTGAGGGACGGTGGACCGGCCCACGGCTGGAAAAGGTTGCTGACCCCTGGTCTATGTGCTACCAGGGGTAAGGTTTTCATTCTTACTTATAAAGCCCCAAATGACTCAGGGCTAGGCAAATACTGTTGGGATACTGCCAGGGAGATAAAGTCCATCATGGCCCCCAAGCTGGCTGCCGGACGATCCATCAACCTCCCGCAGACACGCAGTATCAGCAATTAGCGACATGAGCTCCAGAACATTCTAGAGCCGATGCACACTCTTTATCAGCAGATAATGCACAGCCAAAAGTTGCACTCAGGAGAGCATTATTTACAAGTTTTATTCAGCGTTGATCAGAAGAAAGAAAGCCATGACTGCCTGCATCAGTGTCTCCGACACAGAGATAAAACGAAAGCAACAGAAAACATAAACATCCTGTGAACAGGAAATACGCAGACTCTGTGACTCACAGCCTGCTCCCCTTTAAGGTGGAACAGAAATATCCTAACAAATACCTTCTTCCGTATTGAGCTTCCTGTTCACTGACGTCATCTGCCGAAGCTGTTCTATCCATGCCACATCCTATAGGCAGGGAGTTTACTGAGCAAGAGGCTTCCCACAATCATCTGGTTGGTCACTATGATGAGAACCGGATGCTGGACTAAATGGGCCACTGGCCTGATCCAGCAGGCTAATATTAGATTCTTATGTTCTTAGATAAAAGTCAGAAGCAAGCATTTCTGAACATTGATGGCCATATCTATTTATTTACTCATATACTGTAGCGATATTGGTGGAATTGACACACATATAAAAACCATTCTGAAAACGCTTTTTTTTTTAAAGGCATTTTTTAAAAAATGCATTGAATTTTCCATTATGCTCACCATCGCCATCTTGTGACACATTGTATATTGCAATTAAAACACAATTTGTAGCTGTATAGCAGAGTCCATTGTATCAGTTCTATGCCAGACCTTTACCTATTTGTAAAGATATTGAGTACTAACTAGTAGCATGAGAGACTAATCTTTTTAACCAATTCTAAAATTAGTGATCTTGAGAGCAGTATACCTCTGTCACTTATTGGGCCTGCCTCCTAGGTTTCGGAGGTGGCTCTTATATCTAAATCAGATTTGTCTTTGCTAGTCTGCCTTTTCTATTTTACTTTTACACTGATTTAGCAGTTTATAATAAACCTTATTGTTAGGCTCTAGACCAAATTTTATTCAGTTTCATGCTATAACATCACAAATTGCATTTCAGTCTGCTGTAACCTTCACAACAGGTTGCAGTGAGGTAGAACTGAGAGTGTGAATTCTGATTATCTTCCACAATTAATAGTTGCAGAGCAAGTACTTCTACATTTAGCAGACCCTGATTATGTGGACACATTTTCTTTTCAAAAACGGGGGAAATTCAGTGATTAAAAAGCAATGATTTAAGATCAGCGTTTAGTCATATTGGCTCAAGATCCACAAATCTGGGAAACTGAAAGGTGAGGCTGATGACTTAACAGATGTGCCCTGTGAGCAGCAATGATGTCAGAATAAAAAATACATGGCTGGCAATATGTCTTTGACATGAAGCAGCTGCAGCCTGATCCTGTCACCTTTATTCTTACTATCAAGCAGAACCACAACAGTTGCACATCGGCCGTTCCGTAACCAATGAGGTTAATCCGACATGTGATTATTGCTAATTGAAAAGTGCTATGAGAGGCAAGTGAGTGCCTTGGCACATAGCCTGCTTATGGGCTTCCCATAGTCATCTGGTAGGTCATTGTCAAAACTGGATGCTGGACTAGATGGGCCATTGGCCTGATTCAGCAAACTTTTTTTGTGTTCCTAAGTAGTAGTAGTAGTAGTAATAATAATAATAATAATAATAATAATAATAATAATAATTTATTTTTATACAGCCATCTGGCTGGGTTTCCCCAGCCACTCTGGGTGGCTTCCAACAGAATATTAAAATACAATAATCTATTAAACATTAAAAGCTTCCCTAAACAGGGCTGCCTTCAGATGTCTTCTAAAAGTCTGGTAGTTGTTTTTCTCTTTGACATCTGGTGGGAGGGCGTTCCACAGGTCGGGTGCCACTACCGAGAAGGCACTCTGCCTGCTTCCCTGTAACTTGGCTTCTTGCAGTGAGGGAACCGCCAGAAGGCCCTCGCCGCTGAACGATGGAGGTGGAGACCCCCCTTCAGGTATACTGGGCCGAGGCCGTTTAGGGCTTTAAGGGTCAGCACCAACACTTTGAATTGTGCTCAGAAACGTACTGGGAGCCAGTGTAGGTCTTTCAAGACTGGTGTTATATGGTCTCGGCGGCTGCTCCCAGTCACTAGTCTAGCTGCCGCATTCTGGATTAGTTGTAGTTTCCAGGTCACCTTCAAAGGTAGCCCCACATAGAGCGCATTGCAGTAGTCCAAGCGAGAGATAACTAGAGCATGCACCACTCTGGCAAGACAGTCTGCGGGCAGGTAGGGTCTCAGCCTGCGTACCAGATGGAGCTGATAAACAGCTGCCCTGGACACAAAATGGACCTGCACCTCCATGGACAGTTAAGGTCAGTTAAAGGCGACTATGCTGTGTGGTACTCATTTCGCTTTCAGGCCGAGGGAGCCAGCGTTTGTCCACAGAGCTCTTTTTGGGTCATGTGACCAGCATGACTAAGCCTCTTCTGGCACAACGGAACGCCGTGACGGAAACCAGAGTGCACAGAAACTCTGTTTACCTTCCCACCGCAGTGGTACCTATTTATCTACTTGCACTGATGTGCTTTCGAACTGCTAGGTTGGCAGGAGCAGGGACAGAGCAATGGGAACTCTGTTGTGGGGATTCGAACCACCAGCCTTCTGACTGGCAAGCCCAAGAGGCTCAGTGGTTTAGACCACAGCACCAGCCGCATTACCTTTATTCCTATGTGTTTGTCCTTGTCCTGTCGGTCAGTGAGGCAGCCATCCTTGCCCTAAGGATGTCCCTAGGAATGGTGCTATGTCCCAAATTAGAATGCACTGTTGCTGGGCTGCTGAAGATAGTTTCTGTATAAATAAAGGAACAGGAAAAGGCCTTGGTTACCTGGTATTTTAATATAAGCACACACCTTCCTCCATTCAAACATCCTGGGATTTCCCTCCCACTCAAGATTAAGCCAGTCTTGGAGCAGGGAAGTTTTCACCCTACCCTTGAAATGTCACAATCCTCCGAAACTGGTGGGTCGTATGAAGTCAGCTGTATAAAGCAGACTCTTCAAGTGCCCCTATTTTCCAGGGACAGTCCCAGATTTACAGAAGCCGTCCCAGTTTCTGATCTGATCCCAGAATGTCCTGCTTTTCCTTAGGACGTCCCTATTTTCATCAGAGAAATGTTGGAGGGTATACAAATGCAGTAGGGCCTAATGAGCAGAGCAGAGCAGAGCCCTTTTACCTGCTCCTCCTCACCAAGTGAGTTCAGGGGCCTTATTGAGTTCTTTTTATGCTACATTCACTGAGAATTTGTCCACAAGGAAGGCTAAACTAATAAAACACAATGATAAAATATTTCTGCATCTGTTTGAAATGCACTGTGTGCTAATGATATCCTTACAGGACTTTTGAATAACCAGCCTTTATAAGTTGATGATAATTCCCTCCCCCCTTTTTTTGTTATAATGAAAGTTTTAAGGCTATGTTTGGCTTCCTAGCATTCACTAAACGCTATAAAATGAAAGACCAGCCAACCTGTTTAAGAGTCATTAAAGTAATGTAATTGCTGTTTTTTCTTTCTTTCTTTTTTCCTTTTTCAAAACTTTGGCAGATTCATCAAAATCGCTATCTGCATAAACATAGCCACTGTATCTGACTCTCCATAGCAGATGAAACATGAAATTAAGTTCCACCTTTGCAAATGGAGCATGCATCTCTGTTGAAATTAACATGGCAACTCCATGTGCGCATCTGCTCTCCCCGCATCTTTTAAAGGGATTTTCTGAGTTAAAGTAGCTTTACATTTCAGCTTCATTTTTAAACATGAAAAACATTATGATCCATCATCTTTAAATCTGTGCATTTTCCACCTTACAAAGAGACCAATGCCAAATCTCCCATTCATTCTATCCACTTGCCCAGTTCTACCAGAAGGCTAAATCCTGGTTGATGTGAAAATGAGAATATTCAGGCTTGTTCTTTCATCACTTTCCAGAGAGGTAATGTTTATTTAATATATTGATACCCTGCTTTTTAGAGGGAGAGAAAACCTTTATTTATAGAACTTGTTGATTTTGCTGTCTAAGGTTTCCAGTACACCGTGTTCTGTACTGGTAAGTGCAGGGCACTTTCTATCTACGCTTGGCACCATGTTCAGGATTTTTAAACACATTTCCCAGGACCTTTTAAAGAAAATTGTTGCTTTTCAGTTATCAGACATGGTTCACTGCCATAAATCATGGCTGCTCTACTTAATTCAGTAGCATCATCAGTGTCTACAAGACTTATTGAAGTGAATGGAGTGTTCATTGCACTGTGACTTGGTAGCTTGGATCTGGTCTGAACCTATTTACAGGCAATACTTGAATCAGTTGTATCTGACAAGTCAGAATCAATGAATTAAAAATATTCAGCTCTTATGGGAAATAAGAAAATAGAATTATCAAGCACATTTATGTTTTCCCCAGTTTGGTAATGGATTGAGAATAAATGCTTACAATTTGTATTCATAAAGTTCTCTTTACCACTTTAGTAGGCTATCTTCCTCGGTCTATCATTTGTTTGATAAATTTTAGATGCCACTGCTGTTTTAATTACATCAGCATAAAGATTCTTAATTGAACTTGTGGGAAGCTAGCAATTTGCATGACCCATAATTTCTTAAGCTGCCAAGCAGTTGGCACGTCAATCAATAGGATATGATTATTTGAAGCTGATCATAAATTACTTAAGTATTGATTGTGTTGCCAAATCCTCAACAGAGCACTGCATTACAGCTGACGTCAGTTAGCTGGCAAGGAAAGGGAAGATATACGTGCTTCTTTATGGGGCTATCTACATATGATGAATTGAATAATAACACATGATAATAAAAATAAAAACATAATTTATCTCCATATATTTTGTTGTCACTGCCATTTTACATGCTTGCATGGCATTCGACAAAATGATTACTTTTTCAATAGCCATAAGTATAGCCATACGTAAGTCCAGTCAATAGCCTAGCAGAAATGTGCTTGCTGTTTGGCCAAGCGCAATGGACTCCACAAACATTTTATGGTACAATGGGAGTATGCAACTGAGACTGTCTCTCTTCACAGGATTAGCAATGCGGACTATTCCTAAAATATCCTGGGTAAGGGATTGCTTCCATACGGAGCCAAAGAATCTCCCTCGGGTCTCCAGCAACCATGAATATAGGAAACTGCCTTATACTGAATTAGTATAAGGATCTCTGTATGAGTCAGGTCCATCTACACCACGGGTAGGCAAACTAAGGCCCGGGGGCCGGATCCAGCCCAATCGAATTCTAAATCCGGCCCGCAGACGGTCCAGGAATCAGCGTGTTTTTATATGAGTAGAACGTGCCCTATTATTCTAAAATGCATCTCTGGGTTATTTGTGGGACATAGGAATTCATTCATTTTTTTTATTTCAAAATATAGTCCGGCCCCCCAGAAGGTCTGAGGGACCTACACTGACCAACAGCTGCTCTCCAGGGTTTTCAGATGCTTGTATGTCTAAGCACTACCTGGAGAGGCTGGGGAATGAACCTGGGACCTTCTACATGCAAACAGAATGCTCTACCTATGGTTCATCTCCTCTGGAGTGCTAGCTTGAATCCTCAGAGTAAATAGGCCATGGAGGGAGGCTCATGCCTTCCCTTGGAACAGGGGTTGGGAACACAATTCTGCTCCCTTTATAATATATTGCTGCTGGGACAAGGAAGCCAGCTGATGCATGAGTTGATGATGAGGGACATTTTTGGTTCGTTCTTTGGCAAAATAATGTATAAGCACTGTGGGCATCTTCACCTTTGTGGCGTAGGGCCCTCGTATTTACGGGACTGCCTCTCCTGGTATGCCCTGCAGAGGACCTTAAGGTCCATGAATAATCATAGCCCTAAGGAAGTCACATTATCCTCCGCCAGGGCCTTCTCAGTGGTGGCTCCGACCTGGTGGAATACTCTGTCCCATGAGACCGGGACCCTGCAGGAATTAATTTATTTCCACAGCGCCTGTAAGACAGAGCTATTCCGCCTGGCTTTCAATTTGAACTTAGCCTGATCTTTTATTCCCCTTCCTTCCCTCTCCCTCCCCTTTTTATGAAGATTACCTGCTCTGGGATCCCACAGCTAATTCTCCCCTGGTCTCCTGGCTGGCCCAAATAGGACTAACTTAGCCCGCTAGTCCCAGTGATCATCTAATGTTTGTTGGATGGATTTCTCCCCTAAATTGATTTTTGAATTCTGAATTTATTGTTATTCATGTTTTATACTGTATTTTATGCTATTTTTTGTTGCATCAGTTAAGTGTTTTAATTTTTTTGTTAGCCGTCCTGAGCCCGGTTTTCTGAACCGGGAAGGGTGGGGTATAAATAATTTTTTTATTAGTCGTCTTCTTCTTCTTCTTCTTCTTCTTCTTCTTCTTCTTCTTCTTCTTCTTCTTCACCTATAGTATCTCAGGTAGACAATCTGAAGGTACGCTCACATCAGCAGCTTAAAAAACAGCCAGGTCATTTACCTCACAATTCATTTCAAGCTGCATATTTATCACGTTTTTCACATCAAATGGGATGGTAATGTCTTCAGATGACGCACATGACTTTTTGGTTTTCCTGCCCCTGCGACTCTTATTCGTGAATCTGTTATCCTGTGTATGCACACTCATCTGTGCTTTCACAATGACTGCTTAATCCACATTCAGATTTCTAGTTGAATTGAAGCTGGTTTGAGGGGAGTGGGGAATGCATCAAACAACAGTATTTTAACAGCAAAAATAGACGCCACGTGGCCATCTCATAAAGATTTTAAGAGGGGAGCAAGAAAAATTACTCAAATTTCTCAGACTGACCTCCTTTTTTCAGGCAATTTCTTTTTGCATGGTGGAAATAATGGCACGGGACTAGTACGCAGAGAGCATAATAAGGAAATAAAAGCTAAAGTGGGAATAATATATTTTTCCTGTGTCAACTACCTGATCAGGTTGCCGGAAGTTGATATCCTGCTTGTGGTTAACGCTTAGCTGGAATGAAATATTCAACGCAGCAACAGAGAAATTAAATAATAATTTATTTGTCAGACAAATAAATGAGAGGCACAGTGGTATATGGTTACCAAGCTCTGGCCTGCCTCCTGCCATTATGGCCAGCCCTTATATTCCCTTAATCCAGCCCCCTTTGCTCCTCCTGTGGCTGCCTCTGTCCAATCAGCCTGGTTGAATTTCCTATTGGCTGATTGCTATAACCAATTTTAAGATACACTCATATCCTCCTGTCCATATATGGAACACAAAGAGCTATATATTGTTACATCTATAAATGACAAATAAGTAGTAATATATCTTACATGTGTCTCAACAAGGAATCTTAATTACCAGCTCACCTCTTGCCCTCCTTGCCCTCCAAAACAGATGGTTAATAATTTTAAAATTTTATCTTGAACAGATGTCAGAGACCTTGGGTTCACATAAACATTGAAAGATCTCCTTCATTTGAAGGTTTCTAAACAAATGTTTGACAACTAATATATCTGGATGGCGTCTCATTGTCTAGGAGGAAAACACTGTCAAGGTTCTCTAAAAACAGCTGGTCTTGTGCCTGGCATGAAACTTTTGAAAATCTAAGCCCATTTACCTGATCAAGATATAAGCCAATATATGCCTTGATTAAAAATGCAGTCTATATTCAGATGCCACATTCCCCCCTTTCAAGCTCAAGGACCAAGCGTCCTTGATAGCTTGATCTGCATCATATTCTGAGTTAAAGCTCTGTATAGGGCCATGACATGAGGTAGAGTTTCATTCGAAATCATCTTGCTAATTGTACTTCTAAAACATGAAATGATACATGGCATCATACATAAAACCATCACTACTACTGTCAAAAAAAACAAGCAAGACAATAATATCCCTTTGAGTCCTGTGACATTAGGTAACCATCCCATATCCCATCCTTCCCATGTTTGTACTGGGACATGTGCTATATTCTCCATCTTTGTGGCCAACACACGGATTGCCTCACCATTATCAGAAATGTTAAAGCAACAGGCATTCCCTGTCAAGTTCAAGACTCCACATAGGCAAGTACATAATCCATTCCCATTTTCAGCTGCAAAATGGCGGCTCTACTTTCATCCAACTGTTGTGCAATAAGTCTCAAACTCTTGGCCGTTGCATTGGTTACAAGTTCCACTACTGCTTGCAATCGAATTATTCTGTTTAGATTATAAATAGGATCCCGTGCCCCTTGTATGAGCTCACCAGGATTCCAGGAGGCAGGATCATAATAGGCTATAATGCGCTCTGGTGGCCAATCATCAGTACCGCTCCAACTTTGGGTACTTCCTCCTGCTATATGAGAAATATCAGCGTTTCTTCGTGTTCGCTTGGCCAAATTAGTGGACAAAATCCACATTGGTGGTAATACCCATCCCAGGAAACAAGTCCCACTCCATTTGGAAGGGAGTTTCTTGTATGCCCATTCTCCACATATCCACCACAACCATGGGTCTGAGGGTTTTGGTATGTGGAGTGCATAAGGCGAAATATCACAAGGGGTATATAGTTCACAGTGCAGTATGTTAGATTGCCTTTCTCTGTCACAGTTATGTTCCATACCACTTTCCATGCATGAATAAAAGGGGTTGCACAGGGCAAGGTATTCCGAGTTCGATAGGTAGTACCGTTTGCCCAGGTATGACTATTCTTAATATAATCCCAAGTATAGTGACAATGAGAAGAGCCTATCATGGTAGAATCAGCTGCATCTGATGATTTATGTACACAGAATTCCCCTTATACAGGTATAACTCGTAATGTTTAGTTGAGTTCCATCCGGGGAAATTCTGTACTTCTGTTTGGTGTAGCATTTCGCTTACCATACCAATGGCATTTATTGGTATCGGTAATAAGGGCACACCTCCCTCTGAATCATCTGGCCCAAGAGAGCAAACAAGGCAATTGGTCCTATTTGCAACATTGCCTACCATTTCAGCTAAACCTACCCACATATTGTGGTCATAGCGGAATCCATATTTAGCAAATTTGGTCAGATTCAAGGACCCTCCCCTTCCCAAGGGATCAGGATTAATAATAAAATCATGTTGATGTCTAGCATATGCATTCCTTCCACAAAAGATTACCGTATTGTGATAGCATAAATATTAGTCCCAATATAATTCCCCCAGTGACAGGAATGGGGAACCACCAAGACCAAAACATATATCCCAAAGATCCCCAATGTGTAATATCCCTGATAATTGTTCCACAAGGGGGCAGTCAATCAATTGTATAAGAGAATCTTCCCGCTCACAGTCTCTGGTTCAGACGCTCCTCAAGCTTCAGGCGTGCGCAGGTCAGCCAGCTTCCAGGTTTGTGGCTGCAGCAGGCCGGTCGTCTAATGTTGCCCGTGACCTAGCCCGTTCCCGGTAGGGCTAGATACAGGGGTTTTTTGGAGAGAGTCAGTTTAAGAGGATTAGAGGGGTCACCTTTGCATGTCCAACTGCCTTCGGACTTCTTCAAACGGGAGTGATGAATCCAGGGGGGTCACCTCAGCTACCTTCACCGCTGTTGGAGTAGAGAGCAAGACGGTGTAAGGTCCACGCCACTTAGGTGCAAGTGGATCACGTTTCCACTCTTTCACCCATATGCTATGCCAGCCTGGAGCTGATGAATCGGCTTGGCAATGCTGCACGGCGTGCGCTCGAGGGCCCACCTGTTAAGATAAAAACAAACAAACAAACAAACACGAGAGAGAGACAAAAACACGGGAGAGAGATTGCACTTGTCCCTGTGTCGCATGTTCTCTTATTTGTTTGA
Source organism: Podarcis bocagei (assembly GCF_964188305.1). Taxonomy (NCBI): domain Eukaryota; kingdom Metazoa; phylum Chordata; class Lepidosauria; order Squamata; family Lacertidae; genus Podarcis; species Podarcis bocagei. The sequence goes on along the minus strand of NC_138125.1, from coordinate 41,735,916 downwards.
GGTCAGTTGGAATATCCTGAACAAAGGAGGGCGGCCTCCCATACAGGAGCTCAAAAGGTGACAACTTAAGTCTTTTGTGGGTGTGCACCGAACACAAAACAGTGTTATGGGTAACACGTCTACCCTCCTGAGACTTTAAACATATTAGTGGGCTTCTGGCATGCCCTGCGGATACCTTGCACAAGCGTCTGGCGGTAGGTGGTAAGTCTGGCCAGGTGAATTACATTGTTTGGATCCCAATTAGGATCTTCCAAGGGAAAGTTGTCCTGGAGATGACGGTCAATATTATAAATATTTCCCACTCTGGCCTGCTCACGCAAATATATCTGTGCCTTTTCAATTATGTCTCTCCTTTCCTCAGTGGTGAACAGAGTATTCAGGAGCTGGCGGCAATCTGTCCAAGTAGGACTATGAGTATTTATTATTGAAGTCACCAAGTCCATCATAGCCTGAGGTGGCTGTATTGCTTGCTGACCGATCAAGGTCTCCCTGTAACTTCTGTGATAATTCTCTAGAACTTGGATGTACAGGGGTTTGGGGTGGGCAATTAGTTGTTCCACTAAAGGAGACTGTAGATGGAGTTCTACTGGGACTCACAGGTGGAATAACCACTTCTGCTTGGGCTTCATTATAGAACTCCAATGCCTCCTGAAGATATTTATCATAATCTATCAAGGAATCAAGTTCTGTGACTCCACCCCCATTATTCATTCCACTTTCTTGCCTTGGGGTTACAACTGGTGGAGGGTTTGGATTAGGCTCCCTTCGATGTGGAGCATAGGGTGGAGGTGGAAGCAGCTCTTCCTCTGGTCCCTCAAAAATGGGTTTGAGTTTATTTGGCAAGATTCCTTTCCTAGCTTCGGCTTTTACAGCCAATAATTTGCATCGTTGGACTTTGCATTCCCTTATCCATGGAGGATTTTTATTTAATGTGCTCAGCCAGGAATCTATATATGAAAATTGTTCTGGGCACCCTCCAATTTCTTTGGCGATGTTAGACCAAAGTTTGCTTACTAAATTTATATCAAAGGTTCCTTGAGATGGCCATTCAGTATTTTGCTTCGGCCACTCTAATTCACATAACGTTCTCAGGCGCTCTGGCGTCATTTTGACTCCATATGCCCCTGAGAAGGCTTTCTTAAAATTATTTAACATACATTCAAAAGGTGTATTTCCCCCCTTTGAACCCCCAACTCCCATTGTATGGCCCTGTGAAGTATCCACTCAGTCACTCACACACACACCTTACTGGTAAACGAAGTAGTACTCACTCCACACTTAGGTCAGCTACACATTGTACTTTCTCACACATGCAATGCGCCAGATACTTCACCACACACTACCTCCCATTCTTCCCTTTTCCCCCACCAGATCACCATCTGATGTATCCAACCACCTAGCGTACTCAGTTCCCACTTACTGAGACGCAGAAGTTTGATCAAGACTTCTCTTCCTCCCAGTTAATTGGAGGGCCAAAAATCCCTTCGTGCACTTACCCCTGGTTGGTTCCGTTTCCCCCCGGTCCGTCGCCGCCAGTGAGCAGGGTATCAGACAGACGAGACTGCTGCGTTCCCCTGGAAAAAATTTTTCCAGTGCGCGCTTGGGTAGGCAATCAGTTGTCTTCTCTCTTGTACCCCGTCCAGTAAGGCGAAGGAGCTGCGTTCCAGCAGACCACTGATCCGAGTCGCAGGCACCATAAAATGTAGCACCCTGCTTGTGGTTAACGCTTAGCTGGAATGAAATATTCAACGCAGCAACAGAGAAATTAAATAATAATTTATTTGTCAGACAAATAAATGAGAGGCACAGTGGTATATGGTTACCAAGCTCTGGCCTGCCTCCTGCCATTATGGCCAGCCCTTATATTCCCTTAATCCAGCCCCCTTTGCTCCTCCTGTGGCTGCCTCTGTCCAATCAGCCTGGTTGAATTTCCTATTGGCTGATTGCTATAACCAATTTTAAGATACACTCATATCCTCCTGTCCATATATGGAACACAAAGAGCTATATATTGTTACATCTATAAATGACAAATAAGTAGTAATATATCTTACATGTGTCTCAACAAGGAATCTTAATTACCAGCTCACCTCTTGCCCTCCTTGCCCTCCAAAACAGATGGTTAATAATTTTAAAATTTTATCTTGAACAGATGTCAGAGACCTTGGGTTCACATAAACATTGAAAGATCTCCTTCATTTGAAGGTTTCTAAACAAATGTTTGACAACTAATATATCTGGATGGCGTCTCATTGTCTAGGAGGAAAACACTGTCAAGGTTCTCTAAAAACAGCTGGTCTTGTGCCTGGCATGAAACTTTTGAAAATCTAAGCCCATTTACCTGATCAAGATATAAGCCAATATATGCCTTGATTAAAAATGCAGTCTATATTCAGATGCCACAACTTAACCTTCACATATGAGAGACAGAAAGTGTACTATTCCAAATTGGTCAGTTTCACACAGATGCACACAGAACGTGCCACCCGGAGCTTTTTGAATGTGTTTTGAATGTACCCCCTACTGCATGTTTTCCATTTTGGTAGAAAATAATCAAAAGGTTATAATTGTCATTTGGTTTGCAACAAAAATTTGTTGCTTGCTTGGCATTGGTCTTCCCCAGCCGGGGGCTCTCCGGGCACTTTGCAGTACAGTTCCTATCACCCCCATTTCCCATCAGCCCCATGGTGACTGTGGCCAATGAGAGTTCTAGTCCCAGAGCATCTAGAGCGTACCAAGTTGATGATTTATATATTTTGAAATCTGATTTAAAAGGAGAGTGGATTAAGCAAATGTTGTTGTTGTTTTAAAAAAGAGTCCTCTTTTAACAAAGCTAATACTCCTTCAGAATGATAAGCTAACATTAAATTGAAGAAGAAAATAATAAATAATGCCATTTCAAATTTATTGGCTCTTTTGTATATCATCAAAAGTTACCACCCCCTATTTACTGCAGAACAGAGCATTTCATAGCTGTTCTCCCATTGCTGTTGTTGTTGTGTGTGTGTTTTTTTTTTTGGGGGGGGGGAATAAAAGTAACTTCAGCCACTTGGAACACAGAAGTTGTATTTTCAAAAGTTTTTGCTCCGTAGCCAAATTTATTGTATTTTTAAATATGCGTGTGTGTGCTACAGATATAATCAGAATTTAGTGTATTTTTAATAGGGTTAGTACGTTTTGTTCAATTGTGAAACATATTTCCTGATAATTACTATAGACAGTGAAATATTTTAGTATATTTTTATAGGGTCAGTGCTTTTTATAGTATGATAAACCATATTTCCTGATAATTACCAGAGAGAGCGAGAGAGAGAAATAATTTATATTTTTATAAGGTTAGTACATTTTTATCACTGAGCTTTTTTTCTTTTTGCAGAGCAAATATTTTTATTCTTTTTTCTCCCCACCCACATTCTTTTATTTATTTATGTAGCTTGCTTTTCATAGCGGTCTAATTTATCCCCCAGTAAGTACCCTTTTGTGATTTACATATCTGAAAGATGCCAACTTTCTGCACTTCTTTTCCATCATTTGCATTGGTTAGCTTTTGCATAACTGTATGTGTTGCTAATTTTGAAAGGCACACAAAACCTCTGTGAGACACTGTCAAAGTTAATGACACCGTTAAAATGATGATAGACTGATTTAACAGGAGAATACATTTCGTTATGCCTTTTCCAATGGAATGTAACGTTTTATGCGCCTTAAAAAACAGAGTCAATCAGGGGCGATTCTCGCCATCGCCAAGGCATGTACAGTACAATATCTGATAGGCATTGCTAGGTAATGTATGTTCATGTGGTGTATGTTCTTCCAGACAACCCATTAAATAGTGTTTGTTAACCTTTAATTCAGATGTCAGCAATAAGATAATATGATGTAAAACACAAGTCAATGGAGGGTCATAAAGCTCTTTCTACTACCGTTTTTATTAGCCTGTTATTCAATGCTGAATGCAGCTACACCCCGAAGCAAGTCTTGAATAAAGTATGGTGTCAATATATTATGATACAAACTCAACCTGTAAAATCAATGACAAGGATTATGTCGGTTGCTATCACCTACTAAAATATAGATACTCTCTTGGAATGGATTCAAAACATGCTGAAACTCATCACTGGGTCTTTAATTTAGCCCATTAGTCATGAAGGACACTTGTGTGAGTTCCGGACATGGACCTTACATTCATAGGAGCATTAAACAAAGAGGAAAGCATAATTGCTGCAAGATAATTAAATACGATACCCTCCTGAAAATGTAATCGGACCTGGAAAAGTGCCCCCATTCACTGTATCATTGATCCGACTTTAATCTATGGCTTTTTGGAGAGAGAAAATTACAGCAGTGCTAAAGATGTTTGAAATGTTTCTAAATCACAGTAATAACATTCCATAAAGAGCTATAATACTGGGTGGGAGCTGTACAAGCCCTTATGTAGATCAGATGCGGCAATTTCATAATCAGGGACACGACTATTGTCCACAAGCTATCATATCCTCCTACAGTGAAAGAGAACACTTGTTTTAAACCTCCTTTTTGAATAATGCAGTGGAACTATAGGGCATGATTCATTCAAAAGTAAACATTGTAAAGCCACATTGATTTCAGTGGAAGTCTTAAGTACGTACTTACATTTCCTCCAGTGCAATCAAACCACTTGAATTTAAAATGGTGTAACTTGAGCTGGATTATGTCAGTAGGCTTTTAGATCCAGTGTTTTTATTTGCTGAGAGTCCATCCTGATGCCTCATGGAGGCCATAAATGTACAGTGTTCATTTACTTATCATGTTTGCCCGCCATGCTACCTGTTCCTCTTAGTCCATAAGCCAACATGGCCAAATATTTATTATTACATTTATATCCCACCTTTCCTGCAAGGAGCTCAAGATGACGTACATGGAGATCCATTTTAACCTCACAAGAACTCTGAGAGGCTGAGAGGCAGTAACTAGCCCCAGAGCAATCTAGCCTTTGGCTGATTAACATTCTATGGCCTTTGAAATGTGTTTGTGGGATAGGGGTTATTGGTGTGTTTGTGTTTTTGCTTTATCAATAATAATAATAATGAATTTTATTTATACCCCGCCAAGACCGGGCTCAGGGCGGCTAACACCAGGTATAAAAACAATTGATTAAAATACAACTTAAAAACAAGATTAAAATACAACATTAAATGCAGCCTCATTTCAGTAGAAACTCAAATCAAAAACTTTTTGGGGATGACAACGTCAAATCTTCACCAAGGCCAACTATCCAGACTGGTCCTATGTGGGCCAGAAAAAAGCCAGGGAAGTCCCCAAATAGGAATTCCATCACAGAAGGAGAAAGGAAACGGGAAAGAGGGGGAGGGGATCAAGTTGATTCCAAGCCAAAGGCTTGTATTTTGTGTTCTCCTTTTGTATTTTTATGTTGTGAACTGCCCTGTTATCGTCTGATGAAGGACGGTATAGAAATTTAATAAATGAATATATACAATTAAATAAATAGGCCATGTTTGGGGGAATGATGAGAATTTGACAACATCTGGCGCGGTACTGAGGTTGGCCCCTTCTGCTCTAGTGCATTATGCTTAAGGGGTCTGGAGTACGAAGCCTTGAAGGCAGTTCCTGGGTCAGTAAAACAGCCGAGCATTTCTTGGGTCATTTCTTGGGTCATTTAAATCTGTCTGTTGAGTGCGAATTACAATTAGATTATTGTAACAAGCTAAGAAATGTTCACTAAATAGACAGAATGTTGACCTGTCTGCTGTACTTAACACAAAATCTGAATAACTCAGACATGCAGAAGATAAATAATATTTGGGGCCTTCAGCTGAAAGAGTGAAGCCTCCACTTCTTTTGATGTTGGTTCGTCACTGATAATTAGGAATGTGAGATTATGTACCATCACTTATTCTGGTAAATAATGTCATCTCCTCCAATTAAGATCAACCGCACACACCTCTTCAATTGCATTATTAGAATTGTTGTCAAGTTCTGAAGAAGCTATAATTAACTAGTCATCGTAATTACCACTAGTTTCCAAAATGAGCACATTAAATAATTTATGCAAGGATTTTTTTAAAAAAGTTTTAACTCTCACAAGGCTATATGAAATAAAACTTTGGCGCAGAAGTAGCAACACAGAAACAGTGGAGGTCATCTGCAAAAGTACGCCAAGTGCAATCCTAGGCATGTTTGCTCAGAAATCCCATTGTATTAAGCAGCCTGAGACTTCCATACTTTGCACACATTGAGAGTGGTAAAAGATGGATTACTATAATTTGCTCTATGCAGGGCTTCCCTTGGGTCTGGTTCAGAAGCTCCAGCTGGTGCAGAATATGGCAACCAGACGGCTGACGGGAGCTTCGAGTTGAGAACATATAACACCAACGCTGAAATATCTGCACTGGCTACCCATCTACTACTCAGCCAGCTTCAAGGTCCTTGTATTAATTTATAGAGCCCAGAACAACTTAGGTCCAGTATACCTTAGGGACTGTCTGAATCCTTATATCCCAGTTTGATCGCCGATATCATCTGCAGGAGCATCACTGGTCATTTCCTGAGTTGGTGAGGCTCATTTGACAACTAGAAACTAAGCCTTCCTTTAGTGATATTGGCCCACTGTTGTGGAAAACAACCACTGTATGCTCTTATGATTTATTACATTTGTTCAAAGGGTTATCCCTCCCCCCCCAATCTCAAAGTGACTAACAAAATATTAAAATACAGAAAAAGTTATCAAACGTTCTATTAAGTATTGTAACCACAACAGCTCAGAGTTCCCGCCTAAACTAACTGCCGCGGACCTGAGTGAAAACTATCTACAGACCTGAGTGAAAACTATATACAGTATCCCCCTGTTGGCCCAGGGTGAAACTACACTACATAACACCCCTCCCCACCGAGATAAGGCGTTAGTTACAATCGTAATGGTTTCCTTATATACAGCACTACGCGTAATGGTTCAATTAGGCACAAAAGCATATCGGTTACATTTCCCATACTTAGACCAACAGTGATACCTGTCCAACAACGTAGTCCTTTAAATGAGTTGGGCGCTTGGAAACTCTGCCAGACCGCCGGGGACTGGTAGCCAAGTCCGGAGGGCCACCCAGTTCTCGCTGAGGCTGTGGTGCGACCCTAGGTGGCGTTGGAACCAACTCCCCTGGATCCGCTGCTGTGGGTGGAGCCTCCGCAAGTGGAGTGGTCTGAGTCTGTTCTGAGACGGCTTGGTTCGGCTCCACGCTGGCAGTTTGCGAGGGAGGTGTAGGTGGGGCCTCGCCATCTGTACGTGTCTCTTCTGGAGCCGCAAGCGCAGTTGGGGGCACCTCGGTAGTGTCTAAGTCACCAACCCTGCGCCTAAGCTGGTCTATGTGCCGTCGCCACAAACGTCCGTCTTCGAGTGCCACCTGGTACGAGCGAGGTCCAGTGACTCCCACTACTGTGGCTGGCACCCAAGGAATTTCCCCCACATAGTTCCGGGCAAAGACCTGGTTTCCTGGGACAAATGACCGTGGTGCGTTGGCACAGCCTGGGGGTTCAGCCACGGCAAAGTCTGGGTGTAGCCGGTCGAGCGGTGACCTGAGGCGGCGGCCCATAAGCAGTTCAGCAGGACTCCTCCCTGTGGAGTGATGTGCTGCACGAACAAGTATTCGGCGACCCGCTCATGCCAGTCTCCCCGGTCCAGGCGCGCCAGTGCCTCTTTTGTCGAGCGCACCATTCTTTCCGCTTGCCCGTTGCTGGATGGATGAAAAGGTGCCGTTAGGGCATGGCGGATGCCCAGTCCCAAAAGATACCGCTCAAACGTGCCTGACGTGAACTGCGGTCCGTTGTCAGAGACAAGGACATCAGGACACCCATGCGTTGCAAACAGGCCTCGCAGCACCCGGATGACAGCTTCGGTAGTGGTGGAGGGCATCAGGGCGACCCCCAGCCATTTGGAATAGGCGTCCACCACTACCATAAAGGTCCGGCCGTGAAAGGGGCCAGCCAGATCGATGTGCACCCTCGACCAGGGTGTCTTTGGCGTCTCCCAGGTGTGTCCCTTAGCTGCCGGTGGTGCAGGCCTCGACTCTTGGCACGCTTGACAGGCGGATACCCAGGCAGTGATGGCATCATCCATATTAGGCCACCAGACGTAACATCGAGCCAACGCCTTCATTTTGACAATTCCGGGGTGGCCAACGTGCAGAGCCTCCAGGACGCGCTGACTGAGTCCCTGGGGAATCACGACGCGGTCTCCCCACAGCAGACAGCCGCGATGAGCTGAGAGTTCATGTTGTCTGGTTGCGAAGGGCTGGAGCTCCGATGCAAAAGGCCCTTGTGGCCACCCCCTCCACACCCAGTTGAGCACCCGGCTGATGGTGCGATCCTGGGCAGACGCGGAGGCCACAGTGGCAGCCGATACAGGCGCTGCCGGAAGATCCTCAATCAGAAGGAGCGATGAAGCTGGAGCCGGGTCTTCCACAAATGCTGGAAGAGGGCAACGGCTGAGGGCGTCGGCATGGCCCATCGATTTCCCCGGGCGATGGATGAGCTGGTAGTGGTAGGCAGCCAGGAAAACAGTCCATCGCAGCATGCGTGGTGAGAGGACCGGTGGAGTTGGACGATCACCGGCGAGGAGGCCCAGGAGTGGCTTGTGGTCAGTGATGAGGTCAAAAGTCCTGCCATAGAGGTATTCATGGAACCTCTTCACTCCAGCCACAAGTGCCAATGCCTCCTTGTCGAGCTGGCTGTAATTCCGTTCCGCCGGAGATAGTGTCCTGGAAAAGTAGGCGAGCGGTGCTTCTCTTCCATCTGGAAAACGGTGACTAAGGACAGCACCGATGCCAAAAGGTGAGGCGTCGCAGGCAAGGACCAGCGGTCTGGATTCACTGTACTGTACCAGCACACTGTCTGAAGAAAGGAGAGCCTTGACCGCGTTGAAGGCCGCCGTCTCTCGATGACCCCAGGCCCAAGGCGTCTTAGTGCTAAGGAGTCGGTGAAGAGGCTCAGCCACTGTGGCTTTGTGGGGCAGGAACATGTTATAAAAGTTCAGCAGCCCCAGGAATGCCTGCAACTCCGTTTTGTCCTTCGGGGTGGGGGCCTGCTGGATAGCGCGGATCTTGGATGTGGTTGGATGAAGGCCGGAGGCATCGATAAGATAGCCCAGGAACTCTACCTGTGGAACGGCAATCAGGCACTTCTCCCTCTTTACCTTGAGCCCGGCCTCCTGGAACCTGGTCAGCACGGCACGGAGGCGCTCGAACAGCTGCTGGTGTGATTCTGCAGACACCAAGACGTCATCAAAATATGGTACCACGCCCGGAAGGCCTTGCAGGAGACGCTCCATAAGGCTTTGGAAGATGCCAGGAGCCACACTCACCCCGAACTGCAACCGGCGGCAACGGAATGCCCCCCGGTGGGTGACGATCGTCTGGGCTTCAGCAGTGGCATCATCGACTGGCAGTTGTTGATAGGCTTGGGCAAGGTTCAGCTTAGCGAAGACCTTACCCTCACCCAGGGAATGCAGCAGGTGTTGGACAACAGGAACCGGATAAGCGTGCTGCTGAAGTGCCTTGTTGATTGTGCACTTGTAGTCAGCGCAGATTCTCACCGACCCATCTGGCTTGACAGGCGTGACGATGGGGGTTTCCCACTTTGCGTGGTCAACGGGCTCCAAAACTCCTTGGGCGATCAGTTTGTCCAGTTGTTCGTCCACCTTAGCCTTGAGAGCAAAGGGAACCCGGCGTGGCTTAAGCTTGATGGGGGCGACTTGTGGATCAAGGCTAAAGGAGATGGGCGTACCAGTATATTGTCCCAAGGTGCCGTCAAAAACCTCGGCAAAGTCTTTGACCAGACCCTCAGTCTCTGCGTTAGAGATGCAGTTGATGCCGGTGACTTCCAGGCCGAGGGCATCAAACCAGTCTAGCCCTAGGAGGCTTGGCCGCTGACCTTCGACCACCACCAACCGGAGCAGGCCCGAAAAATCCTTGAAGGCGATCCGGAACCGGCCAACGCCTACCACGGGAATGTCGTTTCCCTGGTAGTCTCTCAGGTGTACGCGGTGAGAGTCGAGTTGCCTTTTGGATACTCTGGGTACCAGTCTTTTGATGGTGCTCCATGACACGACGGACAGGGCAGACCCGGTGTCGATCTCCATGTCACATGGAGCTCCTTCAATGAGCACCGTGACGTTCAGCTTGCGTCGCGTAGACGAGTCGGTTTGGCCAATCGTGGTTCCAGACGGGCAGCGGCAGTTGGTGAGAGCGAAACAACTTTCCTTGGCAGACTGGAGTGAAGACTTGAACTTGCGAGTCGATGAAGGGGGGGTGTCAGACGGAGCCGATCGGCAGACCTTAGCTATGTGGCCCCTTCTGGAACACCTCCTACAGATGGCGTCTCTGAATCGACACTTGGCACGGGAATGGTCGCCTCCGCAGCCAGCACATTCCGGTTGGCCCTTGGACTTCTGTTGGAGCTTCCGGCGCTCCCGCTTTGTCTGGTGCACATCATCGTCTTCACTGGAGGATGCCTCATCACTGCTGGCCTCTTCATGATGTACCGGAACTGGCCCCCTAGCAAGACGCGGGTTGCTGGACTTGTGGATCTCCTGGGCGGAGCGTTCAGCAGCTTCTGAGGCCACAGCCTCCTCAATGGCTTTCTGTAGCGTGAGGTCTGGCTTGGCTAGGAGACGCCATTGCAGATGGATGTCCCGGACTCCGCAGACGATTCGATCCATCAGGGCATCGTCTAAGTCTCGGAACTCACAGTGCATTGCAGCCTGTCGCAGGGCGGTGGCGTAGTTGTTGATTGACTCCCCCTCTGCCTGGTTCCGGTGGTAGAATGCATGGCGGGCAGCAATCTTGGACGGCTTTGGTGCGTAGTGGTTGCGGAGCTTCTCTTGGATCGTGTCCCATGGTGTTGCCTGGACTGCTTCAGGCGCAACCAATGCTCGGGCCGTCTCAAACACCTCAGGCCCACAGAGGCTGAGAAATAGGCCCCGCTTCCGATCCACTGATACTGCTGTCAGCTCGTTGGCTTGGAGGTAGTGCTCTAGCCAGAACAGTCAGCTCTGAATTGGTTCTGCCCAGTGATTTCGCTCAGTGATTTCGCTCTGTGATTCAGCTCAGTTCAGAGGCTGGCCGCATCTGGCTGTGCTCTGATGTCCATCCATCCCACCCTCGTCGCCAGTATTAAGTAGTGGGTTGACATAGCAGCCGGCACAGCGATTTCTTCAAGTAGCTCTTTATTAAGACAAGCTGGAATAGAACTAACTGTGAACAGCTCAGCCGGCCTGTATTTATAGGCAGCCGGCTGTCAACATTGTAACCACAACAGCTCAGAGTTCCTGCCTAAACTAACTGCCGCGGACCTGAGTGAAAACTATCTACAGACCTGAGTGAAAACTATATACAGTATCCCCCTGTTGGCCCAGGGTGAAACTACACTACATAACACGTTCAAAATCCAAAATACAGAATCAAACGTGTAGGGATAATAAATGTGTATGTCCCACTGCACTAAAAGATGAACACCAAAACCAGAATCGTATCACATTGTGATCAAATTAAGGGCGCCTCCCGGCAAACTGTTTATCGAGCATTCGTCCTGTTTCTCACTTGCACAAAGCTTCTGCAGAGGTTAGACTATATCTGAGCTTTATGGAGCATTTGCTCTTCTTTGTTTGCAGGCAAGTTACGCAGCAGTGAGCATTTTTCCTACATTCCTCCTGATTCACTTGTGGGTGTTTGTACATCTTTCCATTATTCATTCATTCATCCCATGGTGTTTTGTGTACCGGTACTTCCATAATACTTTCCTAACTGCAAACAATCAGTTCTATTTCAAAGTGGGTTTGTTGCGCTAGGGTGACTGAGCAATTTAACACAATTTAATTGTGGAAACCTAAATTTGCCCGTATGTGCTTGTGGAATCCCTTCCACAAAATAATTACATCCTGGGTGTGCCCTAAAATAGAGGAAAAAATATTGTCCAATAAGGTAAAGCTTTTTTAAATTGTTATCTTTACTAAGAATGATTTATCCATATTTTGCAGTCAGCTTCCAGTTCATTGAAGTACTTACATGTTTGAATAATGCCCTGTACACCAGTGGAATTACATATATGTTTAAGTGTCTTAGACTTCTGAGGCCACATTCTTTTCCTTCCCTGCTATTTTTGTTGCTAAAGATTATTTCTATGAAACCTTAAGCTTCTTCCGTACAGACTTGTCATTCCCGTTACCCTTAATTAATGTAATATGTGCTCTTTGAAAGAAGAATAGACCCTGTAGCTATAAATTGCGACTTTTGAAAGAAAAAGTCACATCCTTTTTGAGTTTCTGGCTCAGCTAGCTGCAACCTAATTTCTGTTAGCGATTGTGGCAGATAGAAATCAAAACCGAGAACAGCAAATACTGAAAAATGTAAAGAAGCTTTTGGCTGAAATTTTACCTTTAGATAAACCATCATTTAATGTAGAGATACATTCCTATTAAAATGGCATCCTTCATCCAATTGTATGGCTCCAATATGGGCTACTCGAGTTCTTTAGGTTGTCACTTTACCTTATTGTTTTTATACAAGCATATGACCTCCACAGCACAAAAGGCATCTTTGTTTATTTCCATGGTCTATGAGAAAATCTGTTGTTTCCATTCAAATGAGTAGGCTGGCAGGAGTGCTCAGCGTGTACACTAGATAATATGGAGATCTTTAACTGTATACAGTCATACCTCAGGTTACAGACGCTTCAGGTTGCAATTTTTGGACTGCAGACCACCGAAACCCAGAAGTACCGGAACGGGTTACTTCCGGGTTTCAGTGGTCGCGCTTTGCGCATACACAGAAGCGCTGAATAGCAACCCGCGTGTGTGCAGACGCACCGCTGTGGATTGTGGACGCTGCAGGTTGCGGACATGCATCCCGCATGGATCACGTTTGCAACCTGAGCGTCCACTGTAATTTTGCTCGTATGGCAAGTAGGTTGGGGTAAGAGGATCACTGGTTTCCCTTATTCTCAGGTGTTGCACCTTCTGAAAACTGCACCTCCTGAGAAGTAGTTGGAAGACTCTTTGGACTGGATTGGGAGGTGGGAGAGATATAGTCAGGGCTTCCTGCTAGTCTATCTTATATCTAATTTAACATTCAGCCTAATGCAGGGATGGCTAATCTCTGAGCTATATATATTGTATTTGACTACTACTGTGTAATCTCCTCTGTGAAGCCATGATGCTGAACATTTTTTATGCCCCCTAAATTGTTTTACTAAGTGTTCCCAAAGATCCCCCACACCATGATACCAAAAGGATTTTATCTGCCCATCAGAAGGTCGGTGGTTCGAATCCCCACGACGGGGTGGTTCGGTCCCAGCTCCTGCCAACCTAGCAGTTTGAAAGCACGTCAAAGTGCAAGTAGATAAATAGGTACCACTCTGGCGGGAAGGTAAACGGCGTTTCTGTGCGCTGCTCTGGTTCGCCAGAAGCGGCTTAGTCATGCTGGCCACATGACCCGGAAGCTGTACACCAGCTCCCTCGGCCAATAAAACGAGATGAGCGCCGCAACCCCAGAGTCGTCCATGACTGGACCTAACGGTCAGGGGTCCCTTTACCTTTACCCTAGGTTAGATTGCTGCAACAATGTGGGGCCACTTCCGAAGACGGCTCAGAATCTTCAACTGGTGTAGAATTCAGCAGCCAGGTTTCTTACCAGGGCAGGACAATTGGAGTATATAACGCCAATCCTGGCCCAACTTCACTGGCTGAAAATTAGTTTCCAGGCCCAATTCAGAGTGCTGGTTTTTACCTATAAAGCCTGAAACCGCTCAGGCCCGCAATACCTCAAGGACCGCTTCTCCCCATATGAACCAACCCGGACCCTGTGATGAACATCTTAGACCCTTCTACATGTGCTTTCTCTGTGAGAAGCTTGAGGGTGGTAACACCAGAATGGCTCTTTTCTGCCGTCGCTCCCCGTTTGCCAAAGGCTCTCCCCAGGGAGGTTGGCCTATCTTTATGTGCCAGAAAAAAAACACATTCCTCTTCTCTCAGACCTTTGGCTAATTAAGCAATCTATGGTTGTTTATACTGTGTGTGGTGGTGGGTTATTGTTTTGTTTGTTATTATGGTATATATTTTTGTGTTTTTATACTGTAAAGTGCCCTGTGATTTCCGGGTGAAGGGCAGTAGACTCAGGGCTTTTTTCACCCAGAACTCACTGGAACTCAGGTGGGGGGTCATTGCCATTATAAGCAGTGCTTCCCCCCCCCCCCAGAAAAAGAGGTGCAGGAACTCCAACGTGCTTTTTTACAGAAAACCCTAAGTCGTTGAGCTTCTTTCAGGATGACGCCAAATTTGTTGGCCTTTTTTTAGAGAGTGCCCAAGTTGTTTTTTAGGGAGCCGCTGAAAACACGCACCACGTACCATGGAGTTTCCAGAGTGTTCCAGCTGAAAAAAAGCCCTGATTGTAAGAAAAAAAGGGGAGGCGTTCATGGTGAGTTCCGGCACCTCTTTTTCTAGTAACATAGCACTGGGTATAGTAAGTAAGTAAGTAAGTAAATAAATAAAAGTATATTTATATATCATACCCCTCAATTTAAGCAGGACATCCCAATTTTACAGGGCCTAGTTTGTCGTATTTGTGCTCTTGGTCACATCTTATATTTGTCCTTTTTGGATTTCATTTTATTGCTACCAGCTGAACCCTACTCTATTTTTTAAGATCACGATGGCTTCTTAACGTATATTCTAATATATTTGCAGTTCCTCCCCAGTTTTTGTCGCCTGCAATTTATGTTAGAAGGAAGGGTATTAACTGTACATTCTGTATTTCCATGCTAAACAGCTTAATCAGCAAACAAATATGAGCAAAGGGGCAATAATTCAGTGTAGCTGAAAAGATAAATGCTTTATTTCACCTAGCAATGGCTTGCAGAACCACTTCTCAAAATGCAATATACAGAAGTAAAAAAAAGAAGAAGAAGCTGGGAATTTTTGCTAGTAAAGCTTTTACGTTTCTGAGAATGCTCATAAATGTCAATAGTAAAATAGAAATTGGCATGGACAATGCATTTTTGCAATGAATCTTTCCCTGGAATTATGAAAGAAAAATACATGGGACTAATTCTGGATCTGAGCACTACCTAGAGCTAGTGCAGGGAATGAGTGCAGTCAACACTTGCCCGCCCTCCGCTCCCACCAGGTTTGGAGAAAAATGCCACACTCTACTTTGGAAGTATTGGGGCAGGGTCATTTGTGTCCCTGGACCAGAGAGAGCCACCTGTCCAAATTTCAGAGGTCGTTATCTTAAAGAGTGGTGGATTTAGCTGGCTATCACCCTGTAAATTTAACGATTTTAGACTCCTTCCCCACTCTAACATGAGTGGGGAAGTCATCTGTAGAGAAGGTCCATGCACTTTCTGAAGTGCAACTCTGAAGCAAGGGAGTGTGGAACAGTTAGGGTTAATTCACAAGTTTATATCATCCTGGCTGCAATGCCTAATGATCTGCTTTGTGGCTAATGTTGCTGAGCTTTAAAAATTAGCAAACTCTTAAGTACAAAAAATGCTACCAACAAGAACAGAATTTGCATGATAACAGATCTGCTCACCTGATTTATAATTTGTCTCATACAACCAGTGCTTTTTTTTCTTTAAAAAAATGTTTAGGGGTACTCTCATTTTCCTGCTCATATTGAAATACTGCCCCTCAGCGAGGCCAAACTTAGATTCACAAAATGTTTATTTCTTTTTATAAATAATTTTTATTATTTTCCAACACAAATGTACAATTCTATCAGGTTTTCACAAATTTGTTTCTTTTTAGACTTCCTTTGGCTTCTCTGACAATCATCCATATTTACCTCTCCGTTTATGCATTCCTCTGTTTATATTGCCATTAAACTTCCCTCCCACTCCTATTTCTTTTTAACAATATATCTCAACTTTCACAGTGCTTCTTGAAATCCCACCAGTGTTGTTTGCACATCACATGTTCTTTTCAGATACTCAACAAATTTCCCCCAGTCCTCGATGAACTTTTGGTCTCGAAGATATCTAATTTTCCCGGTTAATCTGTCCAATTCTGCATAGTCAGTCAGTTTCAGTCTCCATTCTTCTATTGTCGGTATTTCCTCTTGTTTCCATTTCTGGGCCAGTAGAATTCTTGCTGCTGTGGCTGCATATTGAAAAAGTTTACAGTCTTTTCTTCTAATTTCATTCCCTATAATTCCTAAAAGAAAGGTCTCTGGTTTCTTTACAAATGTATATTTTAACATCTTTTTCATTTTGTTATAGATCATCTCCCAGAAGCCCTTCACTTTCTTACATTCCCACCACATATGATAAAACGTACCTTCTTTTTCTTTAAATTCCCAACATTTGTTACACGTCTTATACATTTTTGATAATTTTACCGGTGTAATATACCATCTGTAAAACATTTTCATAACGTTTTCTTTAAGTACTGTACATGCAGTAAATCTTAAATTCTCTTTCCACAATTTTTCCCAGCCCTCAAACTGAATATTATAACCAAAATCTCTAGCCCATTGTATCATTACCGATTTAACTTCTTCATCTTTGGCATTCCATTCCAACAATATTTTATACATTTTTGACAAATTTTTACAATTATTGTTTATCACGTCTGTCTGGAACTTTGAATCTTTTTCTACATAACCACTTTCTTTAATGTCTTTTTTAAACATTTCATTAACCTGGAAATAGTGCAACCAGTCATATACATATTCTTTGACTTGTTCATATGGTTTTAATTTCCATTTTCCTCCTTCTTTGATTATCAATTTACCATATGTAATCCAATTACCTCTCATATTTATTTTCTTTACACTCATAACCTCTAATGGAGACAACCAGTGTGGAACTTTCGGTTCTAATAGGTTTTTATACCTATCCCATATTTCAATTAATGAACTCCGAAATATGTGGTTCCCAAAGCCTTTATGGATTTTCTTCTTTTCACACCATAAATACGCGTGGCATCCAAATCTGTTATCAAATCCTTCTAAGTCTAATAGTTCTTTATGCTCTAATTTTATCCACTCTCTCAACCAGCAAAGACATGCTGCTTCATAATATAGTTTCAAGTCTGGCAGGGCGAAGCCTCCTCTTTCCTTTGCATCCGTTAATAATTTGAATTTAATTCTAGGCTTCTTGCCCTGCCAGATATACCTTGAAAGCACTCTTTGCCACTCTTTAAAGATTGCTACCCCCTTTAATATGGGGATAGTTTGAAATAGAAACAACATCTTTGGAAGGACACTCATTTTTATCATAGATATTCTACCCCCAAAAGATAATTTCATTCTTCCCCACACCTCTAAGTCTCTCTTTATTCCGTTCCAGACCGGTATATAGTTGTTCTGAAACAAGTCAATATTCTTAGGAGTTAACCAAATTGAATTTGGTAGATTCACAAAATGTTTAGGGTATGCATACCCCCAGGAAAACAGCACTGCATACAATCAAGTGATTGTGAGATAGCTGTAGCTATCTGGTTTAAAACTAGGTTATGCAAACAGTATTTTGTTCTATACAAATCTTGGTAAATGTCCAGTATGCATTCTGCGTCAAGAATAGGACTTAGCTGCACTCACAAATGAAATTCATTCACATGAATGCAGATGAACAGAAAGATATTGAATATTAATAAAAATGTATTTTACTATGTTCAAGCTTAAGCCAGCCCTTTGTTACAAAGGACACTAAATGTTTGATGTATTTCTTGAAAGAGTCTCCCACAGACTAGAAGATCACTATGAATTTAGACTACAAATTTGAGTGTCTTTTTCACCACAGATGCGCATAATGTGGTCTTTTCAGACTTTTTTTCATTATTTTTTTTCATTTTTGCTCTGTTTTAAAAATGCATGTTTAACATTCAAGTCAATGGACAAAATAAGCCCATTTCCCCACCCAAATGAGATGAAATATGGAGGAGACATGAAGCAAGGTCTTCAGTTCGCTAAAAGAGTGGGCTCCACATGTAAGAATCTGAAATAAAGCAATCTGGAGGTATACAAGGCCTGAATTATACTTCTAAAGTACAGGATTGTGGAATTTTTGTTTTTTTCCACACCAGGTGCATCAATTTGTGAAATCTGTATTTCTGACTCTTCTATTAGTTTTATAAAGATTAGTAATTGCTAAAGTTAGTAATTGCTATTTTATACTGCTAATATTTGGGGGCCCTTCCCCTCTAGGGAGGAGAATATGACTGTCTGACCTAGAGGTGGGACTGCATGAACATTTAAGAATGAAAAGGAAGAGGTGCTGGTTACAGCACCAAGCAGTAGTATCTCTGTTGGGCTGTGCAAGCCTTTTGTCGGTTATATCACCACAGGATGACACTGTATGCAAAGGCAGGAGAAGCTCCATGACTTAGGGGCACAGCGCATACTTTGCCTGCAAAAGGTTCCGGGTTCAATTCTTGGCAACTCCAAATAGGGCTAGGAGGATATGCTTAAAACAAGAGTTGTGTAACATAACTGCACATAAAATTCAACGAGTTTATTTTTCCTAGTTATTTGAATACCAGCACTTTGTGCGGGCTTTCAGGGGCAAAGGACTGACAAAAGGCTTTTTAAAATAAAAATAATTTAATAAAAGACTGGTGATTTAAAAAGTGTAGCCACACCACTGGCGTAGTGTGGGTTCAGGCCTGTCTTACCCATAGAGGCTAGTGGCGCCGGGCGTAGGGCACCGGGACGCCAAGTTCTGGAGGGCACCAGGCAATAATCCGGGGAACACCGAACAAGCACGCTGAGTGAGTGAGTGAGTGAGTGAGGGTGTGTGCTCTGCTCCCGTCGTGCGTCAGCTTGGTTTTTTCATTTTAGCCTGTAGGCGCCGAATTCTGCGGGGTGCCAGAAGGCTAAAAGGGAAAAAAACCAAGCCGACACTTGGCGGGAGCGGCGCACACGCCCTCGCTCGGCACAGGCCCGCTGGCTCGGTGTGCTGCCTGCTGTGGCCACCGCCTCCGCCTCTTCCCTGCCGGAGGAGCCGCCCTCCAGCCCACCTCCTCCAGCCCTAAAAAAGGTCGACAACTCTGGGAAAGGGGAGGGGCACCGGATGTGCTTAAGACGGCCCTTCGTGGGTTGCCAATGCCCAGGGCCCCACAATGGAGGTTGTTGGGAGGGAAACGGACGAAGTACGCATGCATATTCAGCTGCCTAGCAGTGCCCGCACCACCCAGAGATAAGAAAAGAGTAGTTCTGTGTTGTCTGGAAAGGTCACTTCCTGGTTCACATGGAGAAGTTGTTTTCAATGGAGCCCAGCA
Organism: Podarcis bocagei; assembly: GCF_964188305.1. Taxonomy (NCBI): domain Eukaryota; kingdom Metazoa; phylum Chordata; class Lepidosauria; order Squamata; family Lacertidae; genus Podarcis; species Podarcis bocagei. Next base: position 41,716,658 of record NC_138125.1, on the reverse strand, counting down.
AAAGAACTGCACGGCTTTATTGAGGCAGCACCAGGTGTTGAACTTTTGTGTCCCAAACAATTTTGCATTCAGGGCAACTACTCCTGTGTCCCTCCCCATGCAAGCACTACTCTGAATTAACAATGGTGTGGTTGCATGTGCTTTACTGATTTGAATGCAAAGCATCTGCAAACTATCCAGTGAGGTCAGATTACACCTAATCAAATCTGCTTTATTTAACAAACAGAATGAAATCAAACCATACTTTCACTGGAAACAACACTACTGTATATCGTGATAAATAAATCCCACACCTAGATAGCACATTAATATTATGCCTAGGTAGTGCATTAATATTATGATCCCCGTATGAGATTTGTGTTACAACAACTGAAATAATCTCTGGCATGAATTTGGGTCATAGCCAAAGTTAGTCTTTTTTGAAGTATCGCTAACTTAGCGAATGCTACAGCAAATCTCCAAGAAATGTTTCCTTTCTTCTTTTCTGAAGGTATGCAATTCTTCCACAGCAAGAAAATGCTTCTGAATTTTTCTGAACACCTTGGAAAGGGTAAATGAAGTGGAGCAGTAGATTTACTTTTTACAACAGCAAAAAAGGGGGGAAAGTCACAAGTATTAATGTCAACAACTGGAGTTTTACCTCATTAGACAATTTCTGATCTAAGGCTGTGATGATTATTCTCAGCAGAAAAAATATGCTAATTATTCACTCTGAATGTAGAAGGAAAAAAGGTGTAAAATCTCCCTTTAGCCGTGTGACCATGTACTAATTGCATGTCATGTGTCAAAATAATGCAACTCTCATTGCCTAAAGCAATTAGACATACAGAACTCTATTAATGAAGCACTATCTGTCACTAAAAATGTTTTCAGTGTGATTGCTGAAGATTAAAATATTAACTTCTCAAATATTTATGATAGTTACTGACAGCATTTCAAAATGCTACTTTTAACAAAAGCTTTCTGCTCAGCTGTACTTTTTAAGTTGGATTTGAGATTCAAAGCCATTATTAACACACAGGGATTCTGGGCAATCGTTAAGATGTCTCAGGAGTGTTTACTGAGTCTACGCTAGCATCACAGAAATCCACAGCATCTGTTACTGAAATAATATAAATCCTTAAGAGACAAAAACCAAAAATCCACAAATTTGTATATGTAAGAGCATTAAAAACATCTTCAGTGTAGTTGATGCGTTTGTTTGTTTTTTTAAAAAAGAGCAGTGCAGCTCTTTACACAAATTTCACAACCAATTGAAGTGACACTACAGTGTAACATTTGACGAAAAATATTAGCCCTCTCGGTCAGTTGTCTCCACATGAATCACAAGAGAGACAGATAGACAGAGAGAGAGGCTGTACCCATTGGCCCAATCTATGATGTTATGTTCCCTGCATTAACTATCCTCATGCTTTCCATGCACTGGGGGAATATCTCCAAAAGCAAGACCTTCTGGAGGGGCAAGGGCTCTCCTCGCCAGCTGATCTAGGCTTGCTCTAGATATGGCCAATGTGGGCACAGGGGTGGGGAGAAGTGAATGTGGCCCTGAGCAGTCTTTCTTCTCCCCCCTCCTCCATGTGTTGGAAATGCTTGCTTGCTTGCTTACTCACTGCTGGGTTGTCTTAGCTTGGTTTGGCCTGGCTGGCTGTCAAGACTAGAGATGGCTGGATCTGTCAATTTTGGTGTCTTTCAGTTTATCGTTTTCCCAATCTTGAATTCAGTTTTTCATATTTCCACATCATTTAAAACACTTGTCACTTAAAGCATTTGCATTTTGTCATTTAAAACAAACAAGCAAGCAAGCAAAATTCCTCATGAAAATCCACCAGCGATATTCTCCTAATTTACATGCAATTTTGTCTAACATTCACATTTCACAAAACAATTTCCGAAAATATAATACATTTTAATGTTGTTGTTTTTACTAATATCCGCATTTTGATGTACACATTACCCTTTTATATGCATTTTTGTGTAAATTCATTTGCCTGGAGAACTGTCTTACAAAATTAAAAAGATAGCTATGTTTTGGTTCATGCAGTGTTTCAGAAAGTGTGAATTGGATAGGTTCACCTTTAAATGAAAACTGATTTTAATTTTCCCCCCCCTCCATCTCTCGTTTTGACCCATGGCCAAATGTGTGGCACAGTGCTGTGATGAGAACACAGCTCAAGAACCTTCAGTGATGGTGGGGTGGAACAGACAACACCATAGTCAAGGCCCTCCTGCCTGAAGGGCAGGAGCAATTTCTGGTTGAGTAGATGAGTCACTCAAAGTACAACAGTCTCTCCAGCAACATAGAAGCCAAGGACTGCAAAATAAGGCAAGGACCCTTTAACCACTCAGACAGAACCAAATGAACTCCAGGTCTAGTCAGTCTCCTTAAGGCTCCAGTTGATTCTAGCTTCCTGCAGAGACAACATCTTCTGTAACTGCCTCAGAAGGAGAAAGCATCAGTCTGCAGCATTCCCTATGAATGGTCCAAGATCCTATCTTACCTGGGAGCTTTAAGCTCCTATGGAATTTCACTAGATGCCTTCTCTCAACACATCACATAAAGCATTGTTGGAAAGGTCCCTGGCTGAGTGAGAAGCTCTGTAGCCAGCCAGCCTTGTCTACAAATGCCAGAAGACATCACAGATGTGTTTCCCCGGCTCATGTGATATATGTTGATGCTTGTTCTGCTACATGTTGCATTGCTGTCTCTGCAAGAGAACCAGCATTTTCTAGAGGAGAAGAGTGATGGTCACATGCACTAGGAATAGCAGAAGTTACAACAGTACAGTGGTACCTCAGGTTAAGTACTTAATTTGTTCCGGAGGTCCGTACTTAACCTGAAACTGTTCTTAACATGAAGCACCACTTTAGCTAATATTTCTGGGTTAGCAGTCTGTAACCTGAAGCGTATGTAACCTGAGGTACCACTGTACTCACACAGCAGGCTGCATCACGAACTCTTTGGCACCCTTTAAAGATTTTGTTTCACATGAATCTATAATCCTACCTTAACAGAATGGGGGGGGGGGAATGTTCACAAGATTTAGTTCCAGTTTTGCTGTCCACACCAGAGAATATTTAGAACTGCTTTATTTCCCATAGTAACAAATCAGGAAGGAGTGTTCTATTTTATCTCTGTAAGCTGCATTGAATCCCAGACTGGGGGGAAAGTGGGATATAAATAAATGAAAAAATATTAATACTAATCGTAGAAGGTTCCAGGTTCAGTCTCTGGCATTTCTAGCTAGGGGTGCAAGGTAACCCTATCTGAAATTCTGGAGAGCCATTGTCAGAGTAGCAAGAACTGAGTTATACTGACCAATATAAGGCTGCTTCCTATGTGAGCCTCTCCAGCTCACCTGTAACATATAGCAAAACTCACTACCACATAATTCAATACCATAATATCATGAGCTGCTTCACCTGAGATACAGGATAGTGGTATCACTGGCTGGGCTTGGGGAGACTCATAGCACGATAACTACTTAAGAATATAAGAAAGATCCCGCTGTGCCAGACTGAAGATCCATCTCCTTCAGCCTCCTGTTCCATACACATAATGAGTCCTATTGTTTATTTACTGTTTATTCATAGAATTGTAGAATCAAAGAGTTGGAAGGACCCAGGGGGAACCTCTAGTCCAACCCTCTGCAGTGCAGGAATATGCATCTGTTCCTTATGGGTATTGAACCTTCAACCTTGGCATTATCAGCACCATGCTCTAACCAACTGAGCTATTGCTTCGACCATTATGGACACATCTAACACCAGAGAAAGAATATAATCCGATCCAATATATACATAGATACAACATTAAAGCACAAAATATATGTACATATTAAAATACAAACTAATTCAATATGTCATTCCCAATTAAATCTTTACAGTCCACCATGTTATCCTCAATGAATGTTATCTTCAATATTTCGGCAGTAACTGCAAATCTCGCAACTCTGTCTGTCACAAATTTGTCAAAACCAGACAGCAAATATGTGATTTTAACTTGAATATCCACATCTGGTATCTTACATAACAAATCAAGAATAAGCTTAGCTCTCAGTTCAAAGTACAGAGAACAATATAGTACATTGTGATATAGACCTTCTACTGTTTGGGTACCACATATACAAAGACGCTATTCTACGAAAATTTTCCTATAGCGTCCCTCCAAATATTCTGAGAGCATAGTCTGGAAACACCAAGCCAGAAATGCTTTCCTAATGAAGGGCATTTACTAAGCATCTCCCACCAAACTGTACCAATTTCCATTGCACCATTGCTAATAATTTCTTTTTAGCATTTTTAGTAAATGCTCTTTTTAGTAAATCATATAGATAATTATATAGATAATCATACAGATAATTCTCAAGGCCATGTGTTGAGAGAACAATGATTTCTGGGTTGTCTGTGGATCTTGTTGTACACAGAAATCCTATGATGAGATCTGCTAACTAAACTATATGATCTCCCTCTGTGTGTATAAATATACATACACATCCATACATAAAACTCACAATGGAGATGAGCATCCCTGTGGTGAGAGTAATGTACACATCAGCTCTAAGGTAGCTTCACACATTACATTATAGCACAAGAGTTGAAAACAAGCGGTCTCATCTCTCAGTAGCGTTCTAACATTTAAAGGCTCTACTCATCTTGTGGCTAGCGCAGTTTCTGTGCATCCTTTCCACGCAGCCATGAAAAAAGCCAGGACCAAGAGTGGTGATGGATTGTTAGACTGGCCCTGTCCATATTGTGGTGGCAAGCCTTTATACATTGCAGCTGCCTTGTAGAATGAACCCATGGAGAAAGAGCTCCACTATCACTGCTGTAACACGTAAAATGCTAGACCCGACTGTCTCTGCAGCATGTGGACCTGCTGTCTTCCCACAGAACATGCAGCAATAACAACACCATAAAATACATCATTCTATTTTGTGTCTCAAGTCAGAAAATGATAAAAGCCACATTGTTGCCACTGTATCACTTTTTAGTGCCACGGCAATAAAAATTTACTGTAATCATGCGTTAGTGTTACCACTGTTTCATGTTCAGCAAAGGTATTGTCTTGATATTTTATATATATAGCTATTATAGGAACCACTTACACTCACTTAAACTAAGAAGGATTTACTTGGCAACTTTAATGGCCCTGAGTGAGCCATTGTGATCTGTCATGTAAAAAAAGGAAATGTTATGTAGGTACAAAAGGAGCTCTTCAAAAATCTGTGAGACGTAAACCAACCAGTCATCACGGCTTCATCAGAAACTTCTTGGCCATTCATAATATTTTAATTCAAAATTAACTATCATTTATACCTTACAACTATCGTTTGTGGTAATAAAGAAAAGGGGATAAAGCACTGAAAGAGGTGAGAACAATATGGAAAAGATAATAAGCTAGAAGTCAGTGGAAACCAGGGGCAGTCAACGTGATGTTGGTTAACCAGCCCAGACACAAGCAACCATCTCACTCCTCCTTTGCTCCCAATGCACATGGTGGGATTAATAATTGTGGTGTACAGGATACCTGTGGGAATTACTGAAGTAATATGAATTGCCTTGAGCACTCTACAAACTAAATAAATGGATATTCTTACTCTTATCACCCTTGCCTGCCATTCAGGTGAGGAAGAAACAGGGTGCCAAGCTACAACTGAGATCACACCTGTTTGTAATCCAGGTCGAAACTGGCCAATACAGCAGACATTGTATGCTGAAGTGTTAGAGCTTGTTTGTTGTTGGTCACATGCCAAAAATGACCTTTTATGCAATGCCTTACTATGGCACAAGGGGTTCTAACAGCAGGAGGCCACACTAAATATTTATCGCTTTGAGCAGCTGTATGAAAGCTTCAGAAATAAATAAATCAAGCACACAGTTAGGCCTTTCCTCTTCTGTTTGGCTGCCCCACTTTTCTTACTTATAGATGAGGTAAAAGCAGAATTTTATCTAAGAACTGTAGTCCAGAATGCTTTGTGGTATGTCTCTTATATGGCACCATCAGGGCCGAACTTTGGGACAGAAGCCCATAAGTCTTTTTGTTTTGTTTACACTTCTTAACAAAACGAATAAACCAATTCTCCCAGATGGCTGGGAGGTCGCCTGCTCTTGATGGGGTTACATTTGTTCTGAAGGAGCAGGTATACAACTTGGGGCTACTCCTGGATCCTCTGCTGTCTCACACATGGCTCGGGTGGCCTCAGTGGTGCTGAGTGCGTTCCATCAGCTTCAGCTGGTGGCCAAGCTGTGCCTCTATCAGGAAAGGGATAACTGAACTTCTCTTGTCTATGCTGCGGTAACCTCTATGTTTACTTGTGTTTTATCTTGTGTTTTATTATGTGAACCGCCCTGAGATGTTTTGATGAAGTCCAGTATATAAATTTAATACATAATGATAATAAGTTTAAAGTAAAAAAAGAAGCACAAGACCCCATTCAGCAGAATGAATGAAAAGGCCCCTAAATACAACAGGGCTGGTTTACCATATTTTTATATAAATGAAGTAATACGCCTTCCCATTTGACGATGGGCCCGATGGAAGGCCATTGACTTCGGTGTCCAAAATTTCCCACCCGCACTATTGGCCACAGATGCTGATGGAGGCAGCGTCCTGGCACTTCTTCAATCATGCAGGGAAGCCTTTGCCAATCTGGTAGCCGCCATTTGTTTTGGAGTGCATGGGAATCAACCTTCCCCAGCACTACCTCGTTGGCTGGGGCTGATGGGAGTTGTGGTCCTAGAGGGCACCAGGTTGGCGAATGCTGATGCAGCACATCAGCTTGAAGTGGGAAAATGCCTTGGCCCAGCCCTGCAGAAGAAAGAATCTCCTTCTCTCAGTACCATCTTACTAGGGGAATAATTCCTTCCTCCACACATCTGCTAGGGACTTCTGCCTTTGAAAGCCACATTTAGAAAACAATCTTACATAAAACTTGTATGGCTCGGCTACATCCGTGCTGAAAAATTCAAACACCATTAATGCAGTTTCCCTTTAAATAAAACAAAAAGGCAATAAAAAGAAGTTTATAATTCATGATACACCCGTTACATATTACTAGCGTTATCTAATATGCAACTTCATTACATTGCTTTATTATTGTTTTTGCAGGTTGGGTTTTCTCTCTCTCCACCTTTGAAGTTACTTTACAAAAAGAAAAACCTTTAAAATTAATCTCTAAAGCTGACTGAAATCCATTCTCATATAATTGTGCTCTCTGGTACAGTCGGAAAATGGGGAGGGTCACAGCAACATACCTGATCTTTGCTTTGTTTGCTTGCCGGCTGCTAATTGCTAGCAACCCAGAAATTCATTTTAGAGGCTGGCAGAAACCCTTTTCGTGCAGGCCAAATATATAAACAAACAAACAAATCCAACCCCAGGAAAGAGATTTTACTTTTCTCTCATCTTCGGATTCACCGGGGACAATGAGGGAGATTCATTAGGCCATTTGTTACTGTCATCTGCCATGATTCGAAATGAAATACTAAATGTTTCATGGACTCCGAAAAGAGAGAAGTATTTGTCTTTGTGTTGGCTATGCAAAGACTGCCTGGCTTTCAGCGCTCATACAAGAGGCCTGATGGATGAAAGGGGGAAGGGTGGTGCCATCGGAATGATGATGGGCTAATATCATCCTCTTGTCAGCTGTAATAGGCTTTTCCTCACAGAAATAATTCATAAAACCGCTACATTATATTCTATCCCTGACAGGCCCTATCTATCCTGCAACCCAGCAGGCTTGCTACTAATAAGAAAATATGTGGTTCAGGAACCCTGAAAAATTAAACAGGTAGTTTATGAACAATTTGTTTCATAGGGATGTTTATTATGTTTATTAAATATTGAGCCTTTAATGTTTTGCCAGTACAGATGATATCATAAAAATGCTGACTTAAGCCTCAGTTGTATTCTTGGAAAGTGGCATTTTATGGAGTTTGTGGCGCACAGTAAATAACTAAATTACAGTGGCTTATATGTGAACACAGAGGGTAATTTATTGAGAGCAAAGGAGAAAATGTATATATGAATGGGCAGAGGCATTTTCATAATACACACAAAGAGCAGCATGTACTATGAACTAACAGAGTGATTATGGCACATGTTAGCCACCATCCTAGGTGCAACCGGGCAGCTGATATCTCATTGACGGAGACTGGATTTAATTACACTAACTGTGCACAGCAATATAGCCTTTGGTTTTAGCAATGGACTCATGCAGGTGTTTAAATTGGGGGGGGGGGCAGGTGGGTGGAGCAAAGCTCCAGGTTGCGTGCATGGCTTAGAGGCTCCAGTCCTCACACGTCAATTGAAGATTGCAGCTAGCACTGCTATGGAGTTCTGTGTGTTATGTGGTAGTCTGCTTGCCATTGGATGCTATCCATGGGCATCTGTTCTCAGAAGGGACATGTCTGAGTACTGTTTGGCCTTTAATTTTTTTTAAAAAGTCAAGGTTCTAACTTGCTTTTCTTTCTGTCTTTCCTATGCGCAGTGCTTTTTTCTGAAAAAAAAAATGTTTGGGGTACTCTCATTTTGACTCAGGAAAATCACCATTTTGTAGTTCAAATCAGGAAATATAAATACAGTAAATGGACAAAAGATTCACAAAATGTTTAGGGCTATGTGTACCCCTGCATACCCCCAGAAAAAAAGCACTGCCTATACACAAACACTTGTAGAAGCCCTTCAAAATATAATTATATTATATTTAAATTAATATTAAATTAAATATTAATCAGTAGACCTTGATCAGAAGACCTCAGAGTAGTCTTCAACAAACACAAATGTCACTAGATAACATGTCTCTACAATATAAAATCAAAACAATTATATCAATACAATAAGAATTACGCGGTAAAATTGCAGAAACATACAAAATAAGGGAGGAGAAAATCAGCAGCAAGGTATCTAAAATACCAGAATGATGCACAAACACAGAAACTTCATGAAAGGTAGCTCTTAATCCTGGCCACCCATAGAAAATGGCAGACGTTCCCAGCCATCACCTGGGAGTTTCCCTTTTCTGTCTCAGTCTCTTACCCTGGGAGCTCTTTAATTCAGAGTCCTTCCACAACTTACCTGCCACTTTCCTGTGGGTGTAGTCTTCGGTCCACAATGGCATCCCAGAAGGGGAAACACCAGAGGGGCGATCCCATGTGCTGTCTCCCACAGGATATCTAAGCAAGACTGAGTATTTCAGCAAGGTTATACTTTTCATATAGGGACACCTCACCCATTCAGAATGTACTCTTCTCCATTCTCTTTCTATGAAAGATCTGGGGAGGGTGAGTAGCTTAGTGACAGCACATGTGCTCTGCATGCAGATGGTCCCTGGTTTAGTGTCCAGTTGAAAGGATCAGGCAGCAGATAATGAGAAAGGCCTGTTGCTGAGATTTTGGAGATCTATCGCCCATAGACAACACTGGGTTTGGTGTGCAGGCAGCCTGTCCCAGTCAAAGGCAGCTTCCTACTAAGTGCCTTCCCCTTTCATCCTCAGAAATGGAGCATATACTTTGATTTTCCTGTTTGTGTGTGTTGATGTGCTTGCTTAAAGGGTAAGAAGGCTTTTCCGCAGCACAAAGGAGAACTTTACCCTCTTAAAGGGTGCTATTGCTGCTTTGTAGTGTTGGGGAAAATACAGAAACAAGCTTGCTGGGCCTGCTTTTAAAGTTATCTAAAAGGAAGAGGTGGAGTAATGTATTTAAGACATTTGCTGTTGTTACTTCTTGTACTACAGTGGTACCTCGGGTTACATATGCTTCAGGTTACAGACTCCGCTAACCCAGAAATAGTGCTTCAGGTTAAGAACTTTGCTTCAGGATGAGAACAGAAATCGTGCTCCGGCGGCGCAGCAGCAGCAGGAGGCTTCATTACGTAAGTGGTGCTTCAGGTTAAGAACAGTTTCAGGTTAAGTACGGACCTCCGGAACGAATTAAGTACTTAACCCGAGGTACCACTGTATATGATAGCCAGATATGAAGGGGCTCTTAAGGAATAATCGTGTCATCTGGATCATCTGGAGAGAACGTGACCGTCTTCACCATACTCCTTAAATAGTCTCTTTGGAAATGAGGCGAGCCAGTCAGGCATCAACTTTCTACCTGAAACCAGACTAATCTGGCTATTGGTACTGCAAGGATACCAAAATGTGATCAGGAGCATGATTAGATGATAGAACAAAGCTTTTGTAAGTTTTATTTGTATAGTCGCTCACGTTTCCACCCCAGTTCCTCTAGAGAAGTAAGGACAAAATTGGGATCAACTGGTTGTGTTCTAGTACGCTGCAACCTCTGTATCTTAGCATCTCATACCACATGACTGGATTGCTCTTGCATGCACACAAGAGGTAATGCTATTTAGAACTCCTAGACAAAAGAGAATACATCTGACATTTGCTCTGGCCTAGCCTTGCATAATTTTTTGTCCTGTCACAGTATATTTAATCAGTGGTGCTTGCATGACAGTGAATGCTCTGTAAATGTAAACTGACAAGTCGAGGACTTATCTACATCATACAGGGTTAATGGCCAAGGTTAATAATAAACAGTACCCACAACATGGAAAAAAGCAATAATTCACAGATAAATTACAGAAAGCACACATCCAATGTGATTTACCAAAGAGATCTCAGAGAAGTCTCTGTTTAGATCTCACACAAATCCAGGCTGCAGTGCAAATGAACGTGTAAGAATGTATCCTCTTGGTCTTTAGGCTAGATTTCTTCTCTTTTCCAATGGCAATAATTTTGCTTGTAGAGTGCCTCCAAGCAGCTATGGTAAGTGAAAACAGTTATCACACCTTTTTCAAAACGAGACGAAACCATTTTAGGCACAGGCAGGCTGGTCCCACGTCCCCACAATGCTTGAGCCACAGTGGCATGCAGCAAGGTCAACACAGGAGAAGCATAAACTGTAGAAAGAAAAGCTCATGCACCTCTGCAAACAGCAGCTGCAACAGGATCCCTGCCAATGAAGCTGCTGCCAATCACCATCTTGCTTGCCAACGATGCCCCCACATTAGCCAATCAATATGTGGCGACAGCAGGAATGCCACAATGGTATCATCCCACCCAGGACACAGAGGCAGTAGTAGCAGCAGGAGTAGTATCTTCATTTATTACCCAACCTTCGCCCAAGGTAGGCCACAATTTAAAAGACAACATCAAAAAACAAATTAAGAATAATGAAAAACAAAGTAAGAATAAACAAGAACAAATATTTATTTATTTATTATACCCCACCCATCTTGCTGGGTTTCACCAGCCACTCTGGGTGGCCTCCAACAAAATATTACAATACAGTGGTCTGTTAAACATTAAAAGCTTCCCTAAACAAATAAACAAGAACAAATAAACAAAAAACAAAGTAAGAATAGGTTGGATCATATAGACAGATAGATAAATAGAATGGGCCCTTTTCTGTAGTAGCGCCTCGCTTGTGGAATGCTTTCCTCAGTGATTCGTGCCTGGTGCCTTCATTATATGTCTTTGGCGCCAGGCGGAAACATTCCTTTATAACCAGGCCTTTGGATGATTAATGTTCTATGGCCTTTTAAATGTGTGAGAGAGAGGGGTTTTTTGTTTGCTTTTGCTTTTGCTTTATTGTGTATTTTGTGTTCTCATTTTGTATTTTTATGTTGTGAACCATCCTGTGGAAATTTAATCAACAGCAACAGCAACAATGTTCCCAACCCTTGCTTTAGAAATAAAAAAAGCATGTCCCTGGGAGTTGGGCCAATTGCGTCCCTCTGCTAGTGCTGTGTAATAAACACAACAGGCAGTGGGGTTGTATTTCCAGGTTGTATATGGGGTTGGACATAGGGCTATCCTGTGCCACGCTGTTTCTGTTTGGGGGGCACCCTCTAACCTTTCACCCTCCTTCTTGACATGTTGAAATAATTACACCAAAAGGTGGAGGCATTCCTTAACGGTGTTCAAGGTACCGGTACCTTGGCTGCCCATGCCTTCTGAACTGAAGAAGCTTTTGACGTCTCCAGGATGTGCTACATTCCTTCTTTGCCAGTCATGTTGAGCGAAGCTTGCATATTTTGCCTGTTTTGATCTAAATCTGTTGCCTGCTCTGTAAATCCCTATGGCATATTGTGTAATCATATGATATACCCTAATGTGTTTAGGGGCACATGTTGTGTTGTGTCATCAATGTAAAGAACTATCATTTTCACTGGCAGGCAGTTGGAAGCAATTAATTACCCATGGATAGCGTGTACAGCTGTTGCTTATGTATGGAAACAGAACAGAAATTAGATTTAATTGGTTTATCATAATCAAGAAAGTGGCATTTATTTCATTACAGCTTTTGTCAACTGAGCCACTTGATTTTTCTTTTATTGGTTTTAGACACAATCAGGCAACATCCTCTTGGTATTGAAGAATTCCCACATGAGTTAAAATGTGGATTGTTTTCTCATTCAAAAGGGATAAGCCGCCTCAATTGCTGATTCCAAAATTGTGATACTATCAGCCTCTGACGGGTATATTAACCATACACAAAATTATGGAGCCCACAAATCAGAAAATTATTTTGTTGTTGAAGGTAACAATAGATGGGAAACAGACTAAAATGAAATTTAAGAACTTTCCCACCTAGTGAATCTTTCACTCAGTAGGGACATTTTTAAGTTTTTGTATTTTTTCTCTCTTACATACACAATTTTATTTCTATGCCACTTTTTCACAGTTCAAACTCTGCCCAAGGCAGCTTACAACATGAAAAAATGCCAAACTACAACATAACAAAAGTAGTCATAGAAAATATATGAAACATAAAAAATAAACAACCAAATTGAATAATTTCTAGATCTAAAATAAAGATATAAAATAACCAAATCTAAAATAAATGTACAAAAAATCAACAGCAACAACAAGACCCCAAACAACACCCCAGCCCAAGTGTCTGTTCAGCAGCCTTAGCTTTTGTAACTGAGTCAGCCAGGACCCTGCCCTCTCAGGTCACATGGGAAAAGGCCTGCAAGGCAGGGAGTAGGTCTTCCAGGACTCACAGCCAAGATGGTCTTACAATTCAATAACCCTAAATATACACTGTGTTGGCAAAGCTGTGAAAAGGGAAGAATGTTTTCATTGGGTGTGAAAAGAAATTGTGTAGAGACAATACAATATTTTATTTTATCTTGGTCAGAGAGCATCTACTTGCCTTCAGGCTTGACAGACATTTGTAATGATGTAAAAACAAACAAACAAATAATTTTTGTTATTTATACCCCACCCATCTGGCTGGGTTTCCCCAGCCACTCTGGGCAGCTTACAGCATATATAAAACATAGTAGAATATCAAACATTAAAAATAAATATGTTGCAAATATATTTGTGGTGGGGGGAATGGAAACATCTACATTTAGTTCAAGATGAGTATTATAAAGATATTATTTGTACCAGTGAAATCTACATCTTTGTGGTGGTTAAAGTTGTTTATGTGCAGAAAACAGATTTTTTTTTACCCAAAACACAGACTGAGCAGGCTTCTTTCAGCTCGCTTTCCTGAAATAGATTTTCAAATTATTAATTATTTGCTCTTTTTTCTCTTTTCTGCATTTCAGCTTTTACTAATACCTTCTGCAACATATGCCATTGCGTAATGCATTATAGGTGGGACGTGGGTGATGCTGTGGGTTAAACCATAGAGCCTAGGGCTTGCCGATCAGAAGGTCGTGGTTCGATTCCCCATGACGGGGTGAGCTCCCATTGCTTGGTCCCTGCTCCTGCCAACCTAGCAGTTCGAAAGCACGAAGTGCAAGTAGATAAATAGGTACCGCTCTGGCAGGAAGGTAAATGGCGTTTCCGTGCACTGCTCTGGTTCGCCAGAAGCGGCTTAGTCATGCTCGCCACATGACCCGGAAGCTGTACACCGGCTCCCTCGGCCAGTAAAGCAAGGTGAGCACCGCAACCCCAGAGTCGTCTGTGACTGGACCTAACAGTCAGGGGTCCCTTTACCTTTACCTTTACCTTTACCTTTAATGCATTATAGACCATGGGTGGGGAGCAAGAGGCCCTCCAGATGTTGATGGACTCCAGCTCCCAACATTGCTAATCATCAACCATGTTGGTTGGGAGTGGTAGGACTTGGGAATCTAACATCTGGAAGAGGGCAGGTTTCCAACCCCTGTTCTAAACATCTGCATAGGTATCACTATATCAGACCTGGACATTCCAGTCTGTGATATGGTTGGGGTTGGATCAAATGGAGGAGGGTTAAAAAAAATGTATTTATGGTCAACACTGAAAGCCTTTTTGGACTATGAGGAGTACCCAGGAACTTGGGTAGGGTCATCATTACCCCCAAATCACTCCTGATAGATTAATTTTTCACATGTCCAGAGGCAGAGGAAGTTGACTCTAGATACACTGCCTACAAAGCACCACTTCTTCATAAGTTTTCCTTGAAATAAAAGCTTAATGGGCAGGAGCAGGGTTTGACAGATTACAAAATATAAAGGGCCCAGTGCAATTGCTGGCCAAAACATCTCAGTCTGATATAATGCCGTTATAGCTCTTCAAGCAACTATGAATATTATAAAGAATACACAAATGTAAGGAAATCAAAGCCATCCAACATAGCTTTGAACAAAAGAGACAAAGTATTCTGCACCACGTGAGCCACAAACCTATTTTCACAGGATAGCACTAGATACATGCTAGGAAAATGAAGAGACATTCTTTAATTGCCTGATGTTTTTTATGAAAAATATTAGACCCAAATTCTGGGTGCAAGCAGTCCTGAATTTTTAAAGGATGGGATATGCTGTGCTGCAGACAGCATCCATTCATTCATGTGGAGCTCTTCCTTCCAGCACCAGTCTCTGACATCTTCCCCAACCCCAGAAAATGGGAAAACATTCCGAGTGGCACCTCGTGAAGCATGGGGACCTGTCCTCAGAAGAAAACTGCATACATGGAACTTATTTGTGTTCCTGCCTCGGTAAGGCTTGGAACCCAATCAAGATATTCAGGATGGATACAAAGGTAGAAACTAAGCATCTCAGGCTCAGCTGGCATAAACAAAGTAGAGTTTGGTTACCACTTTCAAATAATTTCATGAGGACCTCATGCCACTTGTGTGTGGAGCAGCACCAGATTGTTAGGGAGATCTGTTGATTTTTCACGACCATGTTACAAATGGCAGAAATATTTACCTGTGGAATGGATGATGTAAACGAACACATCTTCTTCATTTGAGCTGTTACATTTGAAACATTCAGCACCACAGCTTGTTGGTAGGAATAAAACACCCCCAATGTGGTTTTACCTCTCCCTCCCTCCTCAGCACACACATACACATTGGGCATGTTTTCAGAGAAATGTATGGCATAAGCTCTCATATGGTCACATGGCTACCATCCTCAAAGTCTATTTGACTATTGACGTCTGGGTATATGGCAGGCAACACAGTCCGTATCCTAGTAAAGCTGCAATTTAAAACATCCAGAACAATGTACAATTTATAAAACAAAAACCAACACATTTTCAATACTGTACAGGTACAAACTGGGCCTTCAAAGGGAGGCACTGGAATGACAATAAAGATGGTGCCTGTCTGATTATGGCAAGAGGAGCAGTTTCCAAAGGGGATTTCCTTGTTTGTTTGTTTGTTTGTTTGTTTGTTTGTTTGTTTGTAGTAAGTAATTAAATACATCCATCCATACACCATTGTTGTTCTTCACACAAGGCCTTGATTATTTTATCTGTTGTCTCCAGCATGAATGACCAGACTTCCCTATGTGAAATGAATTTGTGAAGTGGACATCAACTCTGGATAGCAAACATAGCCTTATTTGAAAGGTTTGTGGGTGCACCATTAAGACAAGGCTGCTTCTCTCTGTAGCCATAAACCAATGAAAGATTTCTCCCTCCCTCCCTCCGTCTTTCAGATTGTTTCCATAACAAAAGTCAGGGTGAGTCACAGGCTGGTTTACACTCTCAATTTGCTTTATTTGCCTTATTAAAAATCAAAGATAGACCAAGTAAGGGCAGTGCAAGCATATCTGTCATCAGCCCAGCTTTTAACATTTATTCTTTTTGTAGGGCTTCAGAATACACTGCTTGCAGCAGCTGGCAGATACAGGCAGGAAAACAACTGATCCCCCCTGTCAACACCACCCAACCTTCTGAAGCCAAGCAGGCAGTTACACAGTAACACATAAAGGCCAGTGTTTTGTTTAGCCAATATCCTTGTGTGTGTGTGTGTGTTTTTCCCCCTCCTCTTTTGTTCAGAATATGCAACGCATTAAAGGGACCTGATTAGAACAAAGGAACAGGGATCACGGTAACAATTATGATAGGAATGAAAATGCATAATTAAAAAAACCCACAAAAATCAGGAAAATAATGCCAGGTGAAGATGAATACATGTCCGCTGGGAACAATTACATAGCAGATGCATCCAAAAATTCATTATCGACGTATAATTTGACATGCCCCTAGTAATGTAATTCATTACATTTACAAATAATTCATCACAGGTGTTGTCAACTAGAATGCCTCACAGGATCTTTGTGTTATTCACTCAGAAGGGAGGAAGTGTCCAGTCTTTAAATACACGTTAAATACTTTTTGATTAAACGATTTAGCCTTTCTTTTCTTGTGAATACTGGTGTGGCAAAGAATAAACATCACCCCTATCATTTGCTTTCTAAAATGGATTAATTTTCCACTGAGCATAGTGGGAAATTAGTACTGGGGAGGGAGTGCGTGTATACCAATTTCTCCATTTAGACCACACTTGTTTTGTATAAAACCTTGGAATTGTTTTACATACATCCTGTCCACCACTTGTGACAGTTCGTACGCACTGAAATTTATTTGAAATATTATGGAGAGCTGTACTCATTTTGGCTGACTAATAGGAGTTTCCTGGCTTGCTAATATTGTACAGGACGTTAAATTCAATTTAGCTTGTGTTACAGAAACAAGTATTTATAATATAGATCCATCATACATTATGTAACTTTTCATATAAAACAAGTGTGCACACCATGTTCCAACTAGGGGCCAAACCTGCATCTAAACAGACTTCTGCATATCCCTAGGTGGATTAGGAATTATGAGGATGAAGAGGTATGGATAGGATTGCCCTGTTGAATCACAAGTTGGGAGTTCATGCATATAGCCCCACATTCAGCTGTTCTCAGTGGAAGCAAGGGCTGGGTGTACGACCTCCAAACAGCTTATTTGTGCTATTGTTCCACCTCTTTACCATTTTAGGAGACTAGTAAAATACTGGTTCTTCGAAAAAGTCTTTGGGCAGATATTTACCTTTCCTAATTCAAATGCTGTTTCATTTTTAATTACTGCATTGCTTGTTGCTGCTGTGTGAATATGTGGTTTTTACACTGGTTTTAAACTTAAAACAAACAAACAAAAGTTAGCCACCTTGGATTCATTTTGGACGTAAGGCAGAGAGAGAGAGAAAGAGAGAGAGAGAGAGAGAGAGAGAGAGAGAGAGAGAGAGAGAGAGAGAGAGAGAGAGAGGGAGATGAATTGCATGTATCTGAATAGTGCTGTGTGCATGTAGACCTGGCATTGGCATAAGTGTGATGTTGGATCAGGACTATTTGCATCAACAGGATGTTGTATTAAAAAAAGAAATTAAAAGCTGCCAACATCTATCCCTTTAATTGTGTTTTTATGAGAAAACTGACTGGTGAGACCAAGATAGTTAGAAACCTTTCTGGTAGATGGTTTTTAGCCTCCCTTTATTTTAAGCCAATGGTCAATTGTTCTATCTACACACAGGAATTATATATTTTTCTCTGTGAGAGAGGAACACACAGGCTCAGCTCACACTTAATGCTAAGTCAGACTATTAGGATTTACTAAAGAACTTCCACCTGAGGACTTATTTGTCAGAATTGTAGTACAGTGGTACCTCGGGTTCCAGATGCTTCAGGTTACAGACTCCGCTAACCCAGAAATAGTACCTCGGGTTAAGAACTTTGCTTCAGGATAAGAACAGAAATTGCGTGGTCGCAACGGGACGCCCCATTAGCTAAAGTTGTACCTCAGGTTAAGAACAGTTTCAGGTTAAGAACGGACCTCCGGAACGAATTAAGTTCTTAACCCGAGGTGCCACTCTATTTCAAGTCTTATGGGGTAGGATCCCAAATGCTGTGTCAGTGCTTTTCTTAATGCCCTAGGGACCATCTTTCTCACCTCAAT
The DNA here is from genome assembly GCF_964188305.1 of Podarcis bocagei. Lineage (NCBI taxonomy): Eukaryota > Metazoa > Chordata > Lepidosauria > Squamata > Lacertidae > Podarcis > Podarcis bocagei. The sequence continues at coordinate 41,698,473 of NC_138125.1, read as the reverse complement.
CCTCCCAAACATACTCCAGAATGTTATGAACCCTCTTAACTGATGTCTTCTACAGAGTGCAACAACCGCAGCCAGAAATATAATGGCCGTCTTTCAGGCATAGGCATTCTGGGCTGTGCATTTGGACTCTGCATCCTCTCAAAGTTTCTAAACCCCCTGCTATGGCTTTTTCAAGGACTGGGATATTTTTTAATCGGTCTCTGTAGTAGAATATAGTAGAAGCCAACTGAGTCAGATACTCCGGTGGTTCAGGCAAGTTCCAATGTGTAAGTAATATTTAGACAGCAATTCCCCCATTTGATTTCACGTCAGTGTGCAGTGTCAGTTCAGTATACATTTCCTTTGCATGTGTAGAGTTCTTAACATTGAAGTGAACTGGGAAATCCTGGTGGGTCCATGAATGTACTAGAGCACCAATAAATATTTCATGTAATTGGATCACATAAGCATTTGTTATTTTTTTATTTTTTGCATGCAGCACATTCATAAACAGTGTAAATTATTTTAATTGTTGAATGTTATGTTGTCTACTTTATCTTGAATGCTTGGGGCATTTAAAACCATAAATTTCAAAGAGAATATTTTCATCAAAGATACTTTCTCCTTTTGATTATTCTTCTGCACTTCTTATGTATCTTTATTATTCTTATTGCATTTATTTATTTATTTTATTAGGCACTTAGAAATTATACTGCTTAATATAATAAAAATGTCTAAGTGATTAACATCAAAAAGACAACAGTAGCTATCGCTAAAACCTGCTGCAAACTGGATAAAAATGAGATAAGAATGAAACACAACTGTATATCACAAATAAAACTGAGCAGTGTTCAAGATTAAGAACCAAGAGTCTAGGCAAGCTTGAGCAAATATATAAAGTTTTAAGAGGTGTTTAAAGGCCATTGCAAGGTCCTTGATCTCACACAAACTCTTCTGTTACTGATGTTATCACATAGCCAAATCATTTTGGTCATGTATTGGCTTCCCATAGGAATCTGGTGACCCAATGTGAGAACAGATGAGGGTCTCTAGATGTGCCTTTGATCTGATTCAGCAGGGCTTTTCCTATGGAGTGTTCTGATATAATCTGTGATTGGATGTGCCCTGGAAAAAATGGGACATCCCTCTTTTTTTTGCTTGAGGTTGTGGCAGCCATTTTGGGTACTGCAATCTTGTGCACTCTTGTGCTGAGCTTATGCCCCCCCCAAGTGCTTGGGGGAGTGAGACTGCAGTGAGGGTCACATGACTTGCCCAGGAGCACATCCTGGAAGACTCACATCCCAGTTTTCCATCAGAAAAAGTTGGATGGTAAGTATTTTATTAGATGCCACTCAATGTGCAAACCAGCTGCAATATTCCCCATCAGACTATATTTTTAACAGGACCAGCAATACCAACAAGTGGCCTTTACATGGTTGAGGCCTACAGAGTAATCTATTTTGCACACAATGGCTCCATGTTATAACCTGTGTTAAACTCCCTCACCAGAAAACACAGGTTATTCCCCTTGCTACACGTCTGTCTATTTTTAAAAATCCAGAATAGAGTCTTCATTAGAATTCAGCAAGTGCTGTCAACAATTCCAGTGCTATGTTTAAAATAAATACATTTATAAACTTAAATGGGGGGAAACTAACATTATGGTTTCATTATAGGTATTACAATTATTATCAAACTCCCTTTCCCTTTAACTCATCATTTATAACAAAGCTATCATTAGATTTGCATATTTTATTATATACTGTAACGACTTGAGGGCAATATGTCAGTAAGCATCACATTTGAACATGGTTTGAGTTTAAAATTTATTCTCAGCATAGCTCCAGTCATTTAGCAGTTGTGTTTATTATATGTCTGATCTTTATTCTCTCTCTCTCTCTTTTCTCCTCTTTTAAGTTGTCTACCAATTAGGGATGTGGTGAACTTTTATTGTCATTTGCTTAGATGTCAGCAGAGCCACAGGACATTGGAAATTAAGCTTACATTTGCCTACTAAACATAAATACTGGAAGGGGTCAAGGAGGCTGACGTTTGGACAAATCTAGATGGTGGGAGAGCCAATTTGCTTGTTAAATCTTCTATGCATTTTTGCATAGTGAAGGGTTTCTTTCCCAGTGATTGAGGACCTGCACGTACAAAAGTAACCACTGCATTAAAAATAAAGAAGAAAGGAGAGGGATGTAAAAGAATAGTTTCCAGCTCCCAAAACCTCTGAATAGTATTTGACTTTCATCTTCTATCAACATCCTGTCAGTATTTCCTTCATAGGTATTCTTCTGCATATGAAAAAAGTGATGTCATTCTCCACATGCTTGCCAATTGACTTGGGTCAGATATTTTTATACTCATGGACAATAACATTTCTGTCACATCTGATGTGAATTTTAAAACCACTGCATTTTACCTGTTGCACAGTTATGTTCCAAGGGTTATATTCCCTCTTGGATAACAGAACTCATGTTTAATGCCACAAATGATCTCCTGGAGTGTTTATATACCTTACCAACTGATTTTTGTTGCCCGTTCTTATTTAAAAGCACAACACTAAGTCAATATATCTTTCCTGGCAATCTTAATGTAACCTATTATATTTGTATGGATAGATGTTGATAAGACCCGTGCAGTAGTAAGCAGCACCAATAGCAAAGAGAGACTTTGGAGCCTGTATCATCAGGAAGCCCGAAGAAGAAGAAGAAGAAGAAGAAGAAGAAGAAGAAGAAGAAGAAGAAGAAGAAGAAGAGTTTGGATTTGATATCCCGCCTTTCACTCCCTTTAAGGAGTCTCAAAGAGGCTAACAATCTCCTTTCCCTTCCTCCCTCACAACAAACACTCTGTGTGGTGAGCGAGGCTGAGAGACTTCAGAGAAGTGTGACTAGCCCAAGGTCACCCAGCAGCTGCATGTGGAGGAGCGGGGAATCGAACCCGGTTCACCAGATTACGAGTCCACCGCTCTTAACCACTATAGTACCAGGTTCCATGCCTTGTATCTCCAGGCAAAAAAAAAAAAAAAGCTCAGATATAACTTTCTACGAAGACATCTCCTTCAACCAGCCCTACAATTCCAGGGTTGTGGTTTTTTAACCCATTGTTTATTAGGGTTTTCTCATTATAACAACAGTACAATCCCTTAGGCTCCCTTCCGTCCTTCCCATCTCACACTGTCTTTTCTTTTTTTTATTTTTAGCTACTGCATGTTCGTTTCTGAATGCCTGCCAACGCCACAAAAGAGAGGAGCTAAAGAACTTTGATGCCATCTGCAGCCAAATCAATATAACATGGCACAGAGTACTTGCAAACCAGACAGCTCTCAGTGGATGGGAAGGGGGTACCTGGCACGAGCACAGGAGGAATCCAACACATGGAGCAGCATACACAGATGTGCAGCAGAAAAGGAAGCAATGAGAGGCTGTATTGTCTCTCAACATTTCTATTTGATTCATTTTCTGGGTATGCCATTTCTGCTTATAATCCTTCATGTGATATAAAGAGCAACCATATTAGGCCAGTGGACTGAATAATTCATTTCAGGCAGTTGATTCTAGAGGTAAAGCCCTCTTCCCCCCAATTAAATAGTAATCTGAACAATTCCAAAAAGCTGAAATCAACTATCGTTGTATCACAAATCCTTATAGCAGAGCAGCAACCAGCTCAGAATGTTTACGGTCTGTGTTTTGGCCACTTTATTGGTCCAAACACAAGATAACATGCTTGACATAATATGCATCAGTTTTATAATGCCTGTGACTTCTCTGTAAACAGAGAGAAATTCAAAATCAGAGCTTTTAAGGTATTTAGAGGAGATCAGATATACCTTCCCTGTTGATATTTCTCTCGTTCAAAAAGATGAGATATTCCTTAAAATATACATAATACTAGAATGAAGTCAATTGTAAAGCAAAGCAACCCTGAACTTGCAAATAATATCTCAATCTTTTTCACCACACTCTAGTGTAAGTAATTTTGAAACTGCTGCATTCCATTTATTGTACAATTATGTTATATTATTTTCCTATTTCCACAATGCTTCAATGAAAACATGCTCCGTATATGCCTAAGCAGTTTACCTTGTGTGAATATTTGCATTAAATAAATGAAAATTCACCTCTTTCTAAGATATCATGCAGAGACACAAAAGTGTTCCCTGCTATTATAAATATGCTTGTACTGCTATAAAAATAGTAAATGAATTTTTAGTTGGTTGGCTCAATTTAAGTAAAATAGACTGAGCATGCATCTTTATGAAAATGGGCTTATTTAACCATAAACCACAAATATTTCCATTAAATATGCTTTCCAGTTTGGCTCCTAATTCCAGGATTTTTATGGATGTGGGCCTTTTTGAGCTGTGTTAAATCTCAAGTAAGATTGCTAATGGGATTTTTTTCTTTTTTTTACACAAGAATTTGTTAAGGACATAAGCGTGAATCGGATAAGTGGGGAAAGCTATGTTATGATAATCCTGTAGCCAAAAAATGAGCCACAAATTAACCACTGATGCTACAAATTCAGGGGCTTCTATACAAATCTCCCCAGCTGCATGGGGAAAGGACAAGAAAACAGATGCTGTTAGTGATTTCTGATTGCCATCCAGCAACTGGAGGAAGGTAGTATTCCAATAGCCAGCAGGCTGACCGAGTCTGGACTCAATGTCTCATTCTATCACCATGCCAAAGTTTGGTCAATCTGATTATAGGCTCCTCTATGGCTCCCAATAAAAGGGATGCAGGTGGCGCTGTGGGTTAAACCACAGAGCCTAGGACTTGCCGATCAGAAGGTCGGCGGTTCGAATCCCCGCGACGGGGTGAGCTTCCCCTGCTCCTGCCAACCTAGCAGTTCAAAAGCACGTCAAAGTGCAAGTAGATAAATAGGTACCGCTCCAGCGGGAAGGTAAACGGTGTTTCCGTGCACTGCTCTGGTTCACCAGAAGCAGCTTAGTCATGCTGGCCACATGACCCGAAAGCTGTACGCTGGCTCCCCCGGCCAATAAACCAAGATGAGCACCGCAACCCCAGAGTCGGTCACGACTGGACCTAATGGTCAGGGGTCCCTTTTACCTTTATGGCTCCCAATGCTGTGCTCATTTCCTGTTGGATTGGAGCCTGAATCTGTCGTCACACAGAAGTTTAAAAATTATAAGAGTTCCAAGAAGAAGTTAGAAGCAAAACAGCCCTGTTTTGGTGCAATTGGCCAGATATTGTTCATTTATTCCTTTCCATCTCTGAGGATCTCTTTTGGGTGGGAATTTCCTTATTCTGTTTTCATAGGATCAATTAACCCCTTTAATAAAAACTATTCCCTTTCACTCTGGGTGACTCCTCCCTTAGCAGTGAAGGTAGGAAATAGTGACCTAGTTCAGATGAGTCAAACAAGACTGTGCTTTATTAGCCCAGTTCAATGAGAATGGACAAAGAACGACAACTGGACTGGGGAAAGTTTTGTTAATCTCTTGGGAAAGACCTCCAGAGTATTGGGGCTGCCACAGAGAAGGACCTGCTTCTTATACAGGTCAATCTTGCTTCTAGAAGAAGTGGAAGGTGGGGCAGGACTGTCTCAGAAGATAAATAAATTCCTTCCAGTAGCACCTTAGAGACCAACTAAGTTTGTTATTGGTATGAGCTTTCGTGTGCATGCACACTTCTTCAGATACCTGAAGAAGATATCTGAAGAAGTGTGCATGCACACAAAAGCTCATACCAATAACAAACTTAGTTGGTCTCTAAGGTGCTACCTGAAGGAATGTATTTATTTTGTTTCGACTACGGCAGATCAACATGGCTATCTACCTGTAATCAGAAGATAAATGTGAGACTGGGGGGACTAATGTGAGAAGGTGTTCATTGAAATTATCAGGACCCAAGTAGTTTAGGGCTTTCAAAGTCATGGTAACTACTGGCTGAATAAAATGTCCCACTAACTCAACTAAAGTGAAAACCTTCTCAGTAAAGGAATTCCATGTGCTATTCAGAATGCTTATTTGTACAAGGAACCATTGAATCAGAACAATATGCTGTAATAAATTCCTTTCACTAACCCTTGTCACAAATATGTACCTCCCCAGTCGAAGCCCAGCTCTGGAATATTTTCTCCCTGTCTCTTATGCAACTTGGGTACAGGAAATTTTATGCTTACAAGCCTGGAGAAAAAAAGCTCTCACAAATGAGTGTGGGATGCCTAGGAAGCAGAAATTTGAGAGTTGCAGCCTTATTAATTTACCTTTATTTTCAAAGGCAGCATGTTAATTTGATCAGATATTCCAATTACTGTACATGGAGTTCAAAATCATTGCCCTTTCTTTATAATTGCATTTCTTCCTTTTTGAGGGGAAAAGACGATATCCCAGAATGGATTCTGTGTGAATAGAAGTGACAAAAATTAAACACCATCTTTAAAGAATAGCACATGGAGAAATGAAAGGTATGAAAAAAATGTATTTCTATGATACTGTCTGTAATTCATGCTGGATAATCATGATCCCAGCAGTTAATGACCTCCACTTGGAAACATTAAGACCAACTGAAGATAATGGTGTCCCGTGTAAATTAACAAACCCAGTGGTAAACTGGATTCCAGTTCAGCGGGAGATAGTGTGAAAATTAGCATTCATTCTTAATAAGATCAGTGTCCTGCAAGCGACAGTCTGTACTGTTCATAATGCTGTTTCTTTTCAGGTGAAAATTCTGTCTCCTGAGGGACACTTACACAATGCATTCGCCTGACAGAGAATCATCCTCACCATAATCAGTCCACTGCTTCAAAACTTTCCCCCTTTCTTACACTTTCCCACTGAGAGCACTGCTGTGAGTTGTTGGGAATGATTATTCATTTGTTAGCTTCTTTAATAACATTTCCTGTCGATATAGAGAGCCCCCACGGAGCAGGCTAAGGATTTGATTTGAGAACTATGCAACAACAGTAGCGGTCACTCTAGGAGCAATTGTTTCCTAATTTATCAATCACTCCGCATTAATCTCTAAAATAATGCAAAATAGGTGAGGTTCTTTTCATTTGCATTTTGTTTGTATAAAAGGTAGAGGACCTTTCTTTCTTGTTTTCAGCTCATGCTGGTCACATTTTGAACATATTCTCTAGTCTTCATTTAAGGACATGTAGCTCAGGAAACTACAACTCTCCAAATTTGTGTCCCTCCCCACGGAAACACTCTGCACCCGTTGTGGGTATCGTCACAGCTTGCCAACAACTGTTCTACATAGGTGTAGCAAAATAAATATGGCAATAAATCATAGAATTGTAGCATTGGAAGGGTCCACAAGGGTCATCTAGTCCAAGAATCTTTTGCTCAGTTTGGGGCTTGAACCCACAACCCAGAGATTAAGGGTCTCATGCTGGACCAACTGAGCTGGCAAGCTTTGTCCTTCCTGAGGACCACTCTGTTCTCAGGCAATGATCCAGGGGCTGACAGTGTCTTTTCCTACACAGCCAAACACCTTCATGGGTGATCACAGGGGCAAAACTGGGCTTCACCCCTCCAATATGTTTACTGAAAGTTCAGAAAAGTACATACTAATTATATGTGCACTAAACATGGTGAGATGTAAATAAGAGAGAGAGCGCACCCATGTAGAAGGGAAAATAAAGGGGGGAGGGGAAGAAACCCAAAATTGTATACTTTACAAAGTTGTTATTGTACTTCACCAGTTCTTAACCCATTACAGTATTTGTAAGAATGGATTCCAAATACCATTGAATTTGTCCATGGCAAGTCTGCATTTATATGCAAGTTGTTCATATGTTGTTTGTTTGTATAAGTCTTCAATCCAATCATAGAAGGGAGCCACATTTTTATTTTTCCAAAACAAAATGAAAAAACATATGTTTTAGAGAAGAATTATCCCTATTGCATCTCTAACAGTTAGATACCTCAGATAGCCCTTTTTTAAACAAATGTAATGGGGTGCAGTACACACACACACACACACACACACACACACACACACACACACACACAGGTTGAGAGCCTCAATGGCATCCCTCTGGAGGCTTCACCCAGGGCAAAAAACCTGGCTAGCTCTCCCCATAGTGACGGCTCTTGGGATCAGCCTCCATATTAATATGCTGCTATCCTGCAGTAAGGGCTTTACAATTCTGAATGTGGGTGTGAAAAGAGAGGTGTAATAGTAAAGTATGGAATCTCTCTATTTTCAGCGATTTGAAAACCTTTCCAACACAGCTGGGTGCTACAGTTAGAGCAAGTCCGGAGCAGGTTTCCAGAACTGTCTGTCCCCTCTGTACTGGATTAGTTTCAATTATTTTGGGCTGAAGTTGTGGCAAGTGCAGCCGATCATGTGCTCCCTGGACCCCTGCCTACCTTGACTTTTTAAAGTTAGCCATGAGGGATTGACTAGGTGGATCCAGGGAGAGATTAATGCTTCATTGCACGAGGCAGAGGTACTATTTGCCTCAATTTCAGTGAATTTAGAATGCAAAACTGCATAGGCTCAGTGTATTTCTTTTTTTAAAAAACCTCAAGGGTAGCAAACTGTTGCTTTAACATATCAGATATGTAGAAGCAGTTAGAGAAATGTTAATGTGGCTATCTACAGAGGAGCCCTGTAAGACCATTAGCTCAAAGTCTAAAATTACCTAGTTGTATTATGCGATTCAAAGAATGGCAATGGGACTAAGACTAGTGTATGTTGTTGCTAAATGTTTCTCATACATCAATACAAGAGTTGCCCCATAGGGCTTTATGGAATTACTCTACATAAACTTTTGGAGGAGTTCAACCAAAGTCCTGTTTGCCTGTGGCGTACCCTCATAAATTCCCCCCTAGAAGTTCTGCAAGTAAAACTTTCATATCAAACTCTTGCCTGAGTAAACCTCTCACGATAAAATGTTTACCTTCAGTGACATGCACTATTATTTCATGATTATTTTAAAATACACTTTAAGAGTTTTACATGTTAACCAGCTACTAAGAATGCCTTAATAGAGAAACTAATTTTTGTTCGAGGTGTCTCGACAATTTGAATTTTATATGCATGCATTATGTTTTCTTAAAATGGGGAAATTATGCATCTGAAGGAATCTGTCTAGAATAATGGGGTTCTATAGAGGTTACTTTAATCACATTCACTAGCAGTTATAGCTGTTTTACATCTTATCTGCAACAAAAGGGAACTCTAATTATCTTCAAAAAGAGCACAAAATGGTGTGCTTTGCTGCTGATGCAATGTTGATTCGTGAATACTGCTGATAGGAGCTGACAACTAAATACATGTCACACTCTTCAAAAATCAGTGATGGTGACAGGATAACCCTCTTTTGTGACCTGGAGACCAGTGATGGGGTATATATTTGCTTGTTAAGTAGAAACAATTTACAGTTTTCACATGAAAAAATAATAATGCTGCTATAGATGTGCTATTGATTATTTTTAACAGTGTCCCCATTCTGTTGCAGCTTGGAAGGGGCCTGCTGTAAATTAGATTTAAGGCATACCGTCTCCAAAGCACACAGTGTATATGAACTGCAGAATAACTTTCTTGTGCATGTTTCCTTCACACTGATTACAAATGCTGCTACGTGGACTTTTTTTCTATATATGGTCATGGATATTTACTGAATATGTAATTAGTGATTTAAAACAACAACCCACCAAATGTACATGTATTCATTTTACCATTGCTTATATTTCACTAGGGAATTAGTTTCAGAACAGTCAGACCACCATGTAGTTCAATATTGTTCACACTGACTGCAAACAGCTGACAGAGGTCTTTCTAAGCCCTACTTTACCATAGCTGTCAACTTTTCCCTTTTCTTGCGAGGAATCCTATTCGGAATAAGGGAATTTCCCTTTTTAAAAAAGGGAAACATTGACAGCTATGCACTTTACATGCTAGGGTGTTTTGTTTTGTTTGTTTTTAATACCAGAACTGAGCTCATGATTCCATTCTTGGTTGTCTCTGTCCCCTATATTTCTTATCTTTAGCAATCTGCTTTAGAAGGGGGCGAAACCATTTTGTTGTGATTGTTGAAACACTGGAATCCAGAAATGCTTGGAGATCTCCTGCAGGTCATCCAGTTATCTGCCTTCTGCCTACCTTTGATCCACCTTTGCTGTGGGAATGTGTGTGTGTGGGAGGTGAATTTAAGATGGGAAAGATAAACTAAACCAATAGATTCATCCACCCCCAGTTCTCCATATGAAATGTAGCTAGCCTTGCTAACATGAAATGTGTGTGTTGCAGCAACAAATGTGCATCAAAGGAGTGCTTAGATGTAGGGGCGTAGCTAGCTGCTCCGGCACACGGAGTGGTGGGGGCAAGGCGATCCGCCCAGGGGGACACCGCAGCAAGCTGCCCACGGAGTCCGCCTGGCAGACACAAGCCTCACACTGCGTTTTCGGGCACCGCGGGACCCTGAGCTACTGTGTCACTCAAAAAAGAGACGCGTGGCTCAGGCATGCTGCAGGCCAGGCCCCGCGGTAAGTGGTGCCCCCCACAGTAAGCCATTCTGTCACCCCCTCAGGGATGACACCCAGGGCGGATTGCGCACCCCGCTTCCTACGCCCCTGCTTGGATGCCTTGCCTTCAGTTCAGTTTGTGACCTGGGGATTCAGTGTTTCACTGAATCACAAGTGGATCAAGTGAATCTGAAGTGAAGCTGTGGCGATTTTTACACTGACTTCAAGGGATTCTTCATTAGACCCTTAAAAGGTGTATAAAAGGCAAAGGACCCCTGACAGTTAAGCCCAGTCGCAAACAACTCTGGGGTTGCGGCGCTCATCTCGCTTTACTGGCAGAGGGAGCAGGAGTTTGTCTGCAGACAGTTTTTTCCGGGTCATGTGGCCAGCATGACTAAGCCGCTTCTGGCGAAACCAGAGCAGCGCACGGAAATGCCTTTTACCTTCCCGCCTGAGTGGTACCTATTTATCTACTTGCACTTTGATGTGCTTTCATACTGCTAGGTTGGCAGGAGCAGGGACCGAGCAACGGGAGCTCACCCTGTTGCGGGGATTTGAACCGCCGACCTTCTGATCAGCAAGTCCTAGGCTCTGTGGTTTAGACCACAGCGCCACCCGTGTCCCCCCTAAAAGGTGTATAAGGGTGCTATAAATCATAAGACATAAAAGAATATTAGGATTCTTTTCACATTTTTGTTTAATTTAAACAGGTGTGGATTTTTATTGTATTTATTATTAATATATTGTGGTATCTTTGTGCTGGCAAGAAGTCAGTGTGCATCCTTGACATAAAGAAAACAAAATAAGAAAGTCAGTACATGTATTGTCATAATAATGAAAAGTTAAGGCATTTGGGGCACAGGATATCTACTTTTCATTTTATCACATTTCTAAGAAGATGCCATCACCGGTGCTTCGGAAAGAGGTGGGGGTGGGGGGAGAATGAGCAATGTTGAAGTTGTTTTTGAAACTCTTTCCTATTGTCTTGGCATTTGAAAGTATAAATTTAATTTCACTTCAACATCACACGCTCCTTTGATGACAAAGTCACATCTCTTTAGTCCTTAACGCAAAAGTAAAGAAGACATTTAGATAGGTTTATTCTGTGCTTTGAAAAGAAGTTAATATATTGAAGTTTGAAAGATCATAAATAAATTGTTCCGGATTTGCAGGCATAATTCTGTTATGTTTCCTTCAAGTTTGTTTATAAAAACTGCTTCAGTCTCAGAGCTTGGAGAAAGCTCTCAGAAACTTTACATAGTTTCGCATAGCGAGAACTTTGGCCTTGCTTTCCAAATAGTCTTGATTCCTAAAACTTACATTGTCTTTTCCACATGCAGCATGCCAGCCTTGATAGATAAAAAGGTATATCCACGGTCTTGGCTGTTATTGAATTTGAGTCATACTCAATAAACCAATGGAAATCCATGAACTTAAGTCCATTGAATTCAATGGATCTACTCTGAGTATAGCTTTGTTGGATATACTGGCACCAATTCCAGAGGTCCCTGGGGGCTTGGGCACCCACAATTTTTTTTGTGGGTGCTTGGCACCCACACCGCAGGGCCTCCGATGTAACTTCCAGGTCTTCCCGAATAACAATAATAATAATAATAATAATAATAATAATAATAATAATAATAATAATAATAATAATTTATTATTTATACCCCGCCCAGCTGGCTGGGCTTCCCCAGCCACTCTGGGCGGCTTCCAAAAAAATATTGAAATACTATAATATAATACATCAAACATTAAAAGCTTCCCTAAACAGGGCTGCCTTCAGATGTCTTCTAAAAGTCTGGTACAGTGGTGCCCTGCAAGACGAAATTAATTCGTTCCGCAATTTTTGTCGTCTAGCGAATTTTTCGTCTTGCGAAGCACGAAATCCCATAGGAATGCATTGAAAATCAATTAATGCGTTCCTATGGTCAAAAAAAGTCGAAACAAAGCCAAATTTGGTACAACAACAGTTTATTAACTGCTCTTTAAAGTCACACATACTGTAAAGAGCAGTTCAAAAATTGAAGGGAAAATAAATTAACTTTATAAACAAAACATGTCTTTGTTTTTAGACAAAGGAAACAAAGCCGCGAGACGTTTTCGTCTTGCGAAGCAAGCCCATAGGGAAATTTCGTCTTGCGAGGCAAATCGCGAACGGAAAAACCTTTCGTCTAGCGAGTTTTTTGTCTTGCGAGGCATTCGTCTTGCGGGGCACTACTGTAGTTGTTGTTCTCTTTGACATCTGGTGGGAGGGCGTTCCACAGGGAAGGCACCACTACCGAGAAGGCCCTCTGCCTGGTTCCCTGAAAGTTGTGTTGGAGGCCTGGCAGGGCCTCAGAGGTCACATCCAACTTCTTCTGGAGCCTCATGGGGCCTTGGAGGTCACGTCTGAGGTCTCACAGGGCCTAGTGGGGAACTAGTTTGTCATTGTGAGACTCTCTATAATAGAATGGAGAAGGTGTTTTTTGGTTAGTTTAAGTTGCCAGCAAGATTTCCTGTTGCACCAAAGACTGCAAAGACTGAAGGGGATTTTGCTTTCTGCTTCACCACAAGACTGTTATTTATTCAGATCGTTCCTTCAGGTTGAGGGGGGTCTGTCACCATCTTCAGGTTCTGGTGCAGATGCCATTCAAACACAGAGATTCACAGTCAATCAGGAAAGAATCTCCAAACAATTCTGGACAATAAACCAATAATCTTCCAAACATTTGGCTGTTCATAACACTTGAAAAGTCAGCCATTATTTGACTGTTTTTTTAACCAGCTAACATGGATCCACTATTGTATTCCTCGTCCCTGGATCAGCATGGGACTAGGCTGGTTCTGAACAATTTAGCAGTGGCTGACCATACATTCTGTCAGTGGGCACTTAGGTAAAAATGAATGCACATTTTAGAGAGCACGTGTAAAGGAAAGAGTGTCTTAGATTATTTCCATATTCTGTGTGATGGAAATGCTCATATTAGTACAGTTTCAAAGACATGTTGCACCAAATTGATATGTTTATCCCATGATAATTCTGACTTAAATAACAAAGGGTTTCAAAGATTCCGAAGAAACTTTTCAAGTAATCTATGCATGTGAAATTCTATTTGCTGAATTGAAGGCTATTTTTTTTCATTGAGGTGTGAGCTCCAGAATTTGAATTGGCCATGATTTTGGATGTCAAAGCTGAATTATGGAAACACTTCATACTGGCGATCCTAGCTGTGTTTAAACAAGCAAAAGGAAATGTAGAAGAACACAGCATTTCACACCAAAGCTCTAAAGAGGGACTTCTGCGTCTTGTTAGTAATTCATAGTGAATGAATACGGCATATCCGATCCAAGGCACTTATGTGCTGAACTGTTTCTCATTGTACAGCAATGCCAACTGGAGAGGAGAGTAAATCAATTATTGTCCATGGCTATGGTTTTATGAGATTGCAAATAGTGGATCTGAGTCAATCAAACTCACATTTTATTCAAAAGAGTAACCAAGTGTTTATGCCATTAGGCAAGAGTTGCTGCTTCATTAATTATCAACTTGGCACTCTGGCCAACAGTGGTGACAGAAGAATACAGCATGAACATGTCTTCGTGAAGCATTCTTCAGAGCTGCAGTGGTTTCATTAAAGTAATGCTCTCTGTCAAGTCATTAGGGCTCTTTTCCAAGCTCTGTTCAGGACTGTGCACACATCATGCTCCCTCTCATTTTCACAACTTGATGGTGCACAATGACTTCTAAATGTTGATTGCTTGTTCAGGGCCTGAGCTGTTGGTTTCAACATTTCTCCCCATCCCCCTGAATCACTTTGCTCTTGCCTTTCAGGGTCAGAGCTAGTGCTCTGAGACTGTTCTCCATCTCAGTAACAGAGCATGTGTGCGCGATAGATACACTTATTACTGGAAGAAATAAGCCATCTTGCAAGAGTGCATCAATTGTGAGCTAACCACTATAGCAAAGAGACACTGTCACATTCTTCAGCTGGCTTACGGATCAATATCGCTACAAGTCATAGAAAACACAGAGGAGTGTTAAAATGGGTAATGTATGCTTGTTCTGAACCGTAGGCCCAAAAGAGGGCTCATGGGAGTGGTTGGGTGCAGGGATACCAAAGAAGGATGTCAAAAACACCAGAGTAATCTGTTCTAGTGCTTTATTAAAGAAGGGTGTAGATACAGCAAAGCTCTCTGCCAGGTCTCCTAGCTTTTGTAGACACGGGTTGACACCGCAGCAAGGAGATTGATTGTAGATAGCATATGACACTTTGTCTAGGACTTCCCATCGCTTCACCTGACCACATGAGGGAATAGATTCAGAGGTGTAGCAGGGGGAGCAGGGGGCCATGGCCCCAGGCACATATTTTTGAGGAGGTGCAATCAGATGCCCACACAACAGGCGCAGAGCCCTGGCAGCAGGCTGGTTGGTCTAATGGGCAGGTGGATGGATGGGCAAGGAGCTTGTTGGAGGCAGGGTTTGTTCACCCTCTGTGTGGGCTCTGTACGCCCCCCTACCCCAGCTGCCCAGTCCTCTTGGGGGACACAACACTTGCCCCACCCTGTGCACCGGCAACCCATGCTACACCACTGCAGAGGTGGCAAATACCCAAGTCTTACAAATAGTTCTGGGCTCAGAACGCAGCAGCCCAAGCCCACAGATAACAATAACAGCAAAGCAAGCCAATTACCTTATATCGGAGCAAGTGACTATAAACATATATAAGCTACCACAACTACCAGTTAATTGTGGGGTTTTCTTGACTACCAAGATGGCCTTTGCAAAGCTTGCAGAACAATGCTCAAATATAAATGACTACCTTTCATAACTATAGCATTATCAAGGTGCCTTCCTTCCTTCCTTCCTCCCTCCCTCCCTCCCTCCCTCCCTCCCTCCCTCCCTCCCTCCCTCTCTTTCTTTCTTTCTTTCTTTCTTTCTTTCTATAAATAAATTAAAGCAGGGGTGGCTAACCTGTGGCACCCCAGATGTTGCTGAAGTACAACTCCCATCAGTCCCAGTAAGCAGAACCAATGACCATGGATTCTGAGTTAGCCACCCCTGACTTAAAGGAATGTAACACATTCTATGCATTGTTGCCCAGGCTGCACTGGAACGTCAGTTTCAAGAAAACATCTCAGTAGAAATGTTTTTACTTTCAACCAGTAGCTTTGTTTCTGCAGCAATATATGCACTGATTGGATTGAGCCAATCTCACTCTTTCAAATACTCAGTGCAGTTAAAAAGAATATTAAAAAACAAACAAAATAAAAGCAGCAGATGAAATCCATCAATGTACATCCACCAGTGGAATGGACACCGTTGGTGGAATGTATTCCCCTGCCCCTTGCAGCCACCTCATGTCCCCAAAATCTGTTCTGAAGTGTTCAGACACCTTCCAGAGCAAATCTGTGGGAGACACAGGAAATCACAAAGGAGAAAGGAACGAAGGAAAGGTGAAAGAAGAGGAACCCCTGTTGCACAAATGGAGAACTACTCCACAACTGCTTAGCTCTGACTTACAGTTTGCCTGGAAAGCACGGTCTCAGACTTTGGTGGACTCTGGGGAAAAGAGGAACATTCACCAAGAATGCTTTTCTATGTGTCCTTGATCTATGGAGGTAACTGGAAGAGGAATCTTGTTGTGTATTACTATGTGCTGACAGAGCAACTGATGCCTTATGCAATGTATTGAAGCACTCTCTGTTGGTCTCTGGAGCTCATCAATTACACAAATGTTTTATGTAATATATTATTATTTACACATAATAGAAACATATTTCTATGCAAATTTTCCTCAAGGACACTTAAACCACTCCCCTGATTGATCAGCTACAAACCAAAAAAAACACATACTGCAACCTTCAAGATGGCTGAATTGCTCACTGGAAGGAGAGGTCAAATAGTCCCCACAAGAACCCCTTATGTTCAGCAAGCTAGATGATAATATTAACTAGATTTAGGTAATTACAATGCTGTGAGCCAAGTCATGCTCACAGAACCCAAGTTACATAGTTTTCATATTTTAAATCAGAAATGGACAAGTCAGCCTACTTCTGATCTGTGCCACTTTCTTCTTGTTTTTACCCATAGTTATAACATTCATTTCTATATCAATCTGCATTTTTAAAAATACAATCTCAATGTGCTAATGGTTTTTGGTGTTGTTGTGGTTTTTTTTTTTTGCAAAATTCATATTTAAATGCATTTTGGATACATTTATATCGAGAACTGTGCTGCAACATTTGAGAAGTGCAAAATTGCTGTTCTGATCTGTACATTCCGAACTCACAACATTCAAATTCCTTAAGTGTCGCTGCTTTAAATAGTGATGGTGCGCTGTAGAAAAAATGGCAAATTCTCAAAATAGTAGTTTAATTTCCCAGTTGAGAATAAATAACATTCTATTGTATTCTGCTTTATAAGATATGGCTTTCCAACCTCGATTTTTTTTTTTTACCAGATCAACTTATTTTCTGTTTTTCTCTTATAGAATCATAGAACTATAGAGTTGGAAAGCACCCTACTCTATGTTGCAGTTGACATAATTAGCGCAATGGAAGTAAAATAGAAATTAGATAGATGCACACACATCTATATCTACATGTTACATTTACATCTATACACCATTTTTTCCAGACTGTTTCATCTACCAATTATCTGATGGTGTCTGACTATTCTGTCGGCTAATTATCTGGCAATACATTTATTCCTTTTCCAATGTCGGAAGGGCCTGTCCCTCTGATGAACAGCAGGCATTCCCTCCTCTTGTAATGTAATGTAAACACTTGTAATGCAACATGGAACATGGATGCTCCAGGGTTACAGAGGGTCAAATCATATGGACTTCTTGCCCTTCACATGTGAAAAGTATGAGCTGCAGATTTCAGGCCTTTGGATGGTTGCATGGACTGCCCATGTCACTCGCCGTATTATGAATGTGCCAGACAGGGGAATGTATACATGTGTCCTTCCCCACATGACAACATTTTCTTTATGCCATGTAAACATCAGGAAAGTGACTGTAGTTTTATTTTTAGTGTTAATTTAATAACCCATAGTGCTTTTGTTATATATTTTCTTCACTGACCTTTCTTTAGGTTTCATCAAGCTATCTGATAATTAACTTTCCACCTTGTCAGTGTGTATATTTCCTCATAGGGTATGGTGTTACTGATACTAATATATATTGAGTAATAATATCATTGCTATTCTAATGATATTAATATGTGCCATTTTTAGAAATGAGGAACTACCCCACTTTTATTTGCTTCCCCTCTGTTTCTATAGTAACAAGATATGTAAGTCTCGTTAATGAGTAGTTATTTGGAATTGTTATTTTAGGTGATTCCAGATGAATATTCTGGGGGTTTGAATATTTTTTTCCAAATAATTCATAATGCATAAAGGCATCATATGCAAACTAGTTGGTTTATAAGTTGGTTGCAGTATCTCAGAATCTATGCCTATCTTGGAGAAAAAGTCACAGGCCATCCAAGCACTTGCATATGTGTTATATGCCTTTCCCATAGCATCCCACAGCATCCATTTTTTACTCATTCTTTCATCTACAGTACAGTAAGGTTGCAGATATCTGGCTCGTTGTGAAAAGCTAAAAACAAGTGGTCCAGTTTACTGCTTCAGCATTGTACCAAAACCAAGAGTGCCTTAAGAGTCTCCATCTTTAAAGCAATAATTCATGTGGATCAAATGCCTAAACTGTTTGGGCTGAGGGCAAAATTCAGGCTAACTGGTGTAAACATAATCACTAATATGAACCGCACAACTGTGATGGAAGCATGACATTACCATTTAACATTTCTGTTTGCCAAGTTCATATTTCTTTCCACTAGAGAAGGCACGTTCCCAGGAGTAAGAATTTCACGAGGCTAGCACAGCAATTTCCCACCATTTGGTTATGCTGAGCTGATTTATCATTGGCATTGAAGGTAAAGGGTTATGGCTTGATGCCACAAGAACAGTAACACCATCTTCTGTCAGTTTCTATGTGTTTGTTATCATGCGTCCATGCATGTGAAAGTGGAAGGCAAATAATTGCAGGTGGGGAGTTGTACAGAGTTGTTGAGGTTTCTATGCATCCCTGGGATAGCATGGAGCCCCACCAGCGCTGCTCCCCTGGATGCTATTGGTCTCCCCTGCCACACACGCATGTGCACGCACACACACACACACACACACACTGGAATTAGACCAGCAGAGAAAATGAACTCTTCTAAGAACCTTTAAAAAAGTTAACCACTTTCCCCAAATCCTCATTTGTTTGCTCTCCACACTTCTAATTTAGCCTACAAATGCCAGGCCCAGAAATGCAGTTCTATGAAACTTGCCTACATCAAGCGATGTAAGACGTATGTCAACGTTCTGCGCCGCACTTACAACAGAGCAGAGAAAGTTCATAAGTTTGAACCAGATTAATTAGGCTCCAACAGGACTGAAAGAGAAGACATTAACAACATATTGACTTTCCCTCTCATTCATTTTCTGTGGCACTCATTACAATGATTTAGTCATTTTCATCTTAGCTCTGTGTGTATATTGTGTATATATCTTTCTGTTATATATTTAACCAAAAGCCTTATCTGCAAGCCTTATAGTAAAAAAAGAAAGCTGCCTAATTGCTTCCATACATTATCAAGGAGCTCAGAACTTACCTTTTACTTCAGGCCAAAATACAAAATTCAGAAGCGAAAAGTGAGAATAATTTATTTTAATTAATAATCTTCTCCTGTCTCGAATACTGGAGAAAGACATTGTTAAATTGCTTCTTGTAGTAAAAACAAACCTTAATATTTAAAAGGCTTAGAAATACAAAAAATCATTTGAAATTACCATGATTAAATTCTAATGGCTGCTTCATCTTTCTTGTATCACTTTGATGATCCGAGTAAAGCACCTAGGCATTTGCCCTCCACTGAAATGAAAGCTGGGTTAGAACAGGGGAAATGTTAGCATACCACTAATAGCCAACACTCTTCAGTATTTTAGTAATTGACAATAATACTCCTTTTCAAGGTGGCAATTGCTTAATTGTGGGCATCACATTTTCTGCTTAGTCTACTGAGCAGTTAACAGTTATAATTTGTTGTTGTTTAGTTATTTAGTCATGTCCGACTCTTCGTGACCCCATGGACCAGAGCACACCAGGCACCCCTGTCTTCCACTGCCTCCCGCAGTTTGGTCAAACTCATGTTAGTCACTTCGAGAACACTGTCCAACCATCTCGTCCTCTGTCGTCCCCTTCTCCTTGTGCCCTCCATCTTTCCCAACATCAGGGTCTTTTCCAGGGAGTCTTCTCTTCTCATGAGGTGGCCAAAGTATTGGAGCCTCAGCTTCAGGATCTGTCCTTCCAGTGAGTCCTTCCAGTTATAATTACTTCATATGATATTTGTGTGTGTAACATTTAAAGGAAGTTGCTACAGCCCACTTCCTGTCCCCAACTTACTTTAAGATAGTGAACCAACTCTCTTCTTTCTTCTGCCTTCCTATGATACCACTGCCGCCAGCCCCCACCATCCTTGTTGGCTATATTTTAGATTATGAGTGAAGATTATAGCTGTCTCTTAAGAACCCTTGTGAGCTTTCCTATCCCTGACTATGGTATGCAATACAATTATGATCCTCACTGTTTTAAGAGAGCCAGTGTGGTGTAGTGGTTAAGAGCGGTAGTCTCGTAATCTGGTGAACCAGGTTTGCTTCCCCGCTCCTCCACATGCAGCTGCTGGGTGACCTTGGGCCAGTCACACTTCTCTGAAGTCTCTCAGCCCCACTCACCTCACAGAGTGTTTGTTGTGGGGGAGGAAGGGAAAGGAGAATGTTAGCCGCTTTGAGACTCCTTAAAGGGAGTGAAAGGTGGGATATCAAATCCAAACTCTTCTTTAATCAAGTTAAGCCAGTGGTGTTAGAGGAGAACTCTGCCCAAGTTATCTGGAATCCAGATAACCCACCATGATCATCACCATGATCATCACCATCAATCACCATGATTGATCTTTCAGACTTGTTAAGGTGCATCTAAACAACAAGCACTGTAAAAGGCTTTCTGTAGGAATCTTTCGGGATCAGTAAATTCTTCCCCCTGTTTACTTTGGGGTTGCATGCAGGTTTACAGCTCGGAGTTCACAATTAGGGAGGTGTGGTAGAGGGACAGACTTTTGCACCCTACAATGAAATATGTAGCTCTGGCACAGGTGTGCCTCCACAGGGGTCTTCACCTCAGGGTTATTCTCCCAGACCATGCCTTTCCTCCTATGGCAGAGCTGCGAGGAAGGTACCACAGCAGACCATTCTTGTAACCCAGCACCCCAGCTGGTAATGAGGAAGATGAGGAAGACAATGGCTCCTGGGCTTCTTTTCCAGCCAATCCTTTTCCACACAAGAAAAGGTAGACCATTCATTCACTCTGAAATGCAGATTTGAATATGTAGTCAATCTGTCCTGAGACCAGTTCTTGGGGAATGATGGGTTTGGAGAACACACACCAAAGAGCATTTCACCCCATGGTTCTTTAAATTATGAAGTTGGCAGCCCTCCTCACATGTTAAATGATGGGAGCCTATCTATGCACCTTTCCAAAGGGCCACGTACATATGTACAGGTAAATGATTCTGATTTGAACAGGCTTTCTTTTGCTTGTGTTTGTTTGTTTGCAGTATTCTGACAGAATGCTAACATTTTGGACTTTTGAATAAAAATGACACATCGAGAGCCAGACCATCTTGCTGATCTTGTCTTGTTTCTCTCGGTTTGCATACTTTTTATTGCATAAAGGCAGAAAGATAAATCTAGTGCTTTATAAATGCTAATGTAGAAGGCACATCGCTTCGAGATGAACACAGAGCTTTCTAATTTTTGGCATATGGCATTTGTCTTGTAGAGTTATGTCACTTGACAAGACACACGTGGTTCTGCCCCACAAAATATGTCAAACATTTGCAAAAGTGTTGTGTTGTGGGTTGTTTTTTGTTTAGCAAGGAACATGTAGAGATAATTCATTCCATCACTGATACAGTGGCTATGGATTTATATAAAATATGACTGTATCAGTAAAATATGTCAATCTGTTGGGTTGTGTATTTGAGTTCTTTACGCCAGCACCTGGTAACATTTCACATCTATTTAAATAGGTTTTTCTAAAAAAATTAATAAATAAATAAAATGATATTGCTCTCATTCCTATCTTTCCTCTTGTAAAGAAGAGTGAGAAATAGAGAGAAGGAGACAAGTTAGGTTCATGGGAGTTGTGAAGCCAATGAAGGTGCCATATCTACTATGTCTATTTCTCCAAGGTCACAGGGACAAGTCTTTTCTGGCCTTAAGAACATAAGAAGAGGTGGATCAGGCAAATGAGCCACCTAGTCCAGCACTTTCTTCTCACAGTGGCCAACGAGGTGCCTGTGCAAAACCTGCCTGCAGGACCCATTCTCTCTCTCTCTCTCTCTCTCTCTCTCTCACACACACACACACACACACACACACACAGAGAGAGAGAGAGAGGGAGAGAGAGAGAGAGAGAGAGAGAGAGAGAGAGAGAGAGAGAAATTCCTTTGGAGAAATGTGCATATTCAGCAAAACTGCATACAAAATGGGTACAGGTAGGGCTTTTTTCAGCCCTGATTTGTGTGGGGGTTGTGTTCCAGGTCATCCTGCTCCGCCCTGACCCCATTCCACCTCCTGTACTGCCCCCTTTTCCAGCCACTTCTGGGTCGCTGCTGTTGGGATACTGCCAGGGAGACGGGGGGCATCAGGCAGGCACCCAGCTGGCTCCAGACGATTACTGGTCTCCCTTGGAACAGCATCAGTCAATTAGCGACACAAGCCTCAGGTACGTTCCGAGACCCATGCACACTCTGTCAGCAGAGTGTATAAATCATCCACAACGGAAGATGCAGACAGAGAGAGCATATTTACAGCTTTATTCAACGTAGTTCAGGAACAAAGGAAAACATGACTGCTTGCCTTTGTGTCCAGTGAAACAGGCATATATATATACAAAAGCAATATACAACAGAAGTTCCCAGCAGACAGTGCTGGGAGCAAACAGGCATGTGATACACAAATGTCATTCCTGTACCCTTTTAAGGTGGAATGGAACTATATCCTAACAGCTGCGATGTGTGAGTGCACAGTCACATGTCAATTGGATGTGCATAAATCGGTCGCTGCCTGTATATTGAGGGTAAATTGTGCCAAAATGCTAAGGAATTTTCACCAGCAGAATTTAAAAAAAACAAATAAATAATGCAAACTAATGTGAACTTAAGATCGGAAAAAAGAGAAATGAAAACTGACAAATTTACCTGTCCATGCATGCAAGTTGTGTGACCAAAAAAATCGCCAACAAGAAAGCCATTTCCCGTTCCCAGGAAGATGACATTGCAGGCTGGGCACAAGTCTGACCCACGCGCACGGGGCAGGATAGCTCTGGCGTCATTGGAGTCCTTGGCCGCATCATCCCTTGGGGCCGACCAATCCAGTCAGTCTAGGGGCATGGTTTGGGCTATTTAAATCGCCCGCGGTCGAGGACTCACCCCCTTTTGCTTCATCTCAGGAGGGTTTGGGACCTTGCCACGCAACTGTAAGAGACAAATGGTGGGGGGGGGATGGGTGAAATCATACATCACTGTAGCTTTTCCACACAAATTAAATATGTTTTATGTAGACAAGGTTGCTATGCTAAGCATTTTTTTTGAAACATACCATAATACAGACAGTTGCCAGCTATCGATTAATAGGAATAATGGCAAGAAAGCTGCAAATAGTGCAGAGGCTACAACAGTGACTTAACATAAACAATACATTGGTTGCCGCAGAAGCTATTAGCTGGACGTGCTTCCTTGAGAAGATGGGTAAACGGAGTAGGCCTTCCCTGCTCCTCTGGGTGGTGGTGATATCATCAGCTAGTGTCCAATTTGTCTAGCACAGTAACTGGCTTACTGTACCATATATTTAGCATCCTTGCTGGTAGATCCACTACTGCAATGCGCTCTACGTGGGACTAACTTTGAAGGTGACCCCAAAACTGCAACTAATCCAGAATGCGGCAGCTTGACTGGTGACTGGGAGTGGCCACCAAACCACATAACACCAGTCCTGAAAGACCTACATTGGCTCCCAGTACATTTCCGAGCACAATTCAAAGTGTTGGTGTTGACCTTTAAAGCCCTAAATGGCCTCGGCCCAGTATACCTGAAGGAGCATCTCCACCTCCATCATTCAGCCCAGACACTGAGGTCCAGCACCGAGGGCCTTCTGGCGGTTCCCTCACTGCAAGAAGTGGGGTTACAGGGAACCAGGCAGAGGGCCTTCTCAGTAGTGCCGCCCACCCTGGGGAACACCCTTCCATCAGATGTCAATGAAATAAACAACTATCTGACTTTTAGAAGACATCTGAAGGCAGCCCTGTTTAGGGAAGTTTTTAATGTTTGATGTTTTGCTATATTTTTTATATCGTGTTGGAAGCTGCCCAGAGTGGCTGGGGAAACCCAGCCAGATGGTTGGGGTATAAATAATAAATTATTATTATTATGGGCCATTCAACACCCCGTATGTGGGGATACTCTTGAAGAGCCTTCATAAACTGTCAAATCCAGCAGCCAGAATGCTTTCTGGTTTGCACTTTTCAGACCATATTATGTTAGTCCTACATCAATTCTGCTTTGGACCTAAGGCAGAAAAGGGCTTATCTGAAGCTGTCCGAGGCGAAGTGACCTGCTATCCAAAGCAAGTTATGAAGCAAATCCTTTTTCCGTGCTCGAGGAGCTTACAATCCAAATGCATTAAACAATAAATTTATACCCTTTCTAATGGAGACTGTACGTCAGGTTCACCATTATCACTGTATTTAAGTCTGTTTTATTAGAACATTTGTGCTATTGCTCCATCTGGTATCCTAATAAGCTTATCCTTCCGTACTGCCGTGAAATAAAATGAAATATAAGGAAATAGCTTCTCTGATAATACCACCAATAAAATATATTCATTTGTTTAACCAGAAGTAGAAATCCCTGCACTCTGTATTCTTTGATTATTTTTTTAAATGAGGCATTATCAGGCATTCCAGGGAACCTAGTGTATTGTTGCAGAATTGCGCAAGTCTTCCATGGTGTACTTAAAACCTAAATAATAAAAACAGATAAACAGAAGAAATGTCAAGCTGAATTCTGGGTAATGATCAGATCAGCATGCTTTTATACAATTTCCATCACTTTGAATTTTAAATCACCTTTTAAAGGGCACTAAAGCATTCTTGCAAATTAGTCTGCACTCCAATTAATGCACCCAACATGACAATAAGACCAGTTTCAGCTTGGCTAAGCAGACCAGTCAACCAGGAGGATGTGACTTGAGGACTTGGAGAGCCTGTGCTTTCACCTTTTTCTTTCTCTCTTCACAGCAGCTTAGGCCCAATTAGGCCAGTTAATCTGCCTAAATCAGTGGAAAGGAAAGATCCCCCCTCTTCCCACATCTCAGCCCCTTCATAAACCGAAAACTATTTGGGAAAACCACACAATATACAAACTACTCTCAGCAAGTAGCAAAACTTCCCTGATAACAGCTTGCATATATTTTAAGGAGGTGCTTCTCCCTGCCTGGAGTTTTTAATTTACAGAGATTCCCCCCTTCCTCTTCTTTTTTGGGGTGTGTGTGACATTTGTTAACATACACAGGTTCTCCCTTTTGTCTATTTATTTTTCATACTTGATTCATTTGACTCATCTTTGACATCCATTAAGTTTTATAAGAGAAGACTGCCGGGAATAGTGATGAGAAATGCCAGGTTGCATTTCACAAAAATGTTCATAAACAGAAAAGACTTGCTTTTCAATCAAGAAGTCAATAATGCTTGCATGAAGGTATAAGCACTTGAGAAGCTTTTATCTGGAGTTTTGAAATTGAATGTAGAGAGAGAAAGAGAGACAGAGAGAAAATGTAAATGCACAACATTCATATGCACAGCAAAGTATTAAGTACAAAATTCAGGAGAAGCCATCCCTGCTTGGCAGATGCAATAATGAGCTTCGCCATCTGCTTAGACATCTCCAAATACTGGACCTTATCTCAACACCTTTTTGTACACTCAGCAACATCATCAGAGTTCTTTCTGTGTGGTCCTTCTAGGGAACTTCAGAATGGAAAAACAACACACAGTAAATGGGACAATGAGTGGTTTCTTCTATACAAACGCCCAACACCCAGGAAGATAGAACTGGACATATGGAACAAACCACAATACACCCACAGATGATTCCTCCATACAGATGTTAGTTCATGAAGTGGCATACACACCATCATAGATCTGTATGAAGTAAAGCTGAAACTCAGTATTGGTGTATCTGAACTCAAAGTACTATGAGTTAGGACTGATTCACATGACTACTCTATCCCCCTTTGAGCATTTAGACACTATGCTCATTGATGCACCACACAAATCTACAGTTTCTGCTTCAGAGGACATGTATATTACCCTCACATAGTGCTCTTTCAGGGAAATAAAATCAGGAAAAATTAGTAGGTCTATATCAAGGTCTGAATGAGAGATTACCTGGGAACCCCAGGCACCCCAGCTTGGGCCCCATGCAAGAAAGAAAGAGTGTTCTCCCTCATAGAGAACGTGGGTTGCAGTGGGGTCTGCCAGGCCGCCCCTCTGTTGCCAGGCAGGGTTGGAAGGATGGCCTGTGGCAATGATTGGATGGTTGAGTTGCTGGGGTAATTTATGTGTTGCAATTTGTTGGGAGGGATCGAATGCTTTATATTCTGTGAACGCAGCCTTGGAACTTTCTCTTTGCATCAGAACACCCGCCCACCCACCCTGAATTTAAGGGTTTTTGCATTGACCTTGCTATGCCTGTCATGGGGTCGTCTGCCGTTGGGCCAGGCACCTGGTAGGAAATTTGTCCATCTGGCTGATTGGCTGGACCATTTGGATTTTGCCTACTGCATAGCAAATTGTCACAACTTGTAGGTTGCAATTAGGCATTGGTTATCATTTGGATGGAGGAGGGGCAAGGATTGGCTGGGCTTCCCCTCCAATGTTGTTGCAGAAAGGGAATTCCATTAAAGGAATCCAGGGGTTTGCCATGCTTTCGTCCAAATCCCTGGAATGGGGCTAGGGCCGGCAAGCCCCGGGGAGCATGCGGGGAGAAGTGAGGGCCTGTGACTCAGCTCCATTTCTCCCCAATATTGTTTTCCCTTACTGGCTTTCAGTGGAATCCAGAAGTCAGTTCTGTCCCCAGGTGGGGGGGGGGGGCAGATAGTCTTAACCAATGCCTAAGCAACCACTAACAATCATGTACAGTGGTACCTTGGGTTAAGTACTTAATTTGTTCCGGAGGTCCATACTTAACCTGAAACTGTTCTTAACCTGAAGCACCACTTTAACTAATGGGGCCTCCTGCTGCCGCCATGCCACGGGAGCACGATTTCTGTTCTCATCCTGAAGCAAAGTTCTTAACCTGAAACACTATTTCTGGGTTAGTGGAGTCTGTGACCTGAAGCATATGTAACCTGAAGCGTATGTAACCCGAGGTACCACTGTATGTTAATAAAGTTGTGGCCAAAGTTATGCCAAAAACCTTAAACAAAAATTATGTGTGAGTTGTGAGTTATTTGAGGGATGGCTTGGGGACCTCAACACGCAACATACTTTCATTAAAAACAATTAAACCTCTCAAGAGAACTGCATGAATTCTTCCCCTGCAAGCTTCTACAGCACTCCATCCCTGTTTACATGAGCATTGATTTGTTTGTGTCATACACTAGTTCTTCTACTGCCACATGATTTGCACATTCTTCTAAGCCAAATGAAATCTTGTTGTAGAATTCTGGCTCATCTGTAGAATGTGCCACCACTGGCATTAATACAGAGAGATGAAAATATAGTCTCACTTCCAAAGCTGAGAAGCCATCAAAGCAATGAGGTTTGTCAGTGGTTATTTGCTGTATACTGAATCCTGAATGTCTTTGTCACCTCATTTCACTTCTGGGCATAACACGAGATCCCAAATGTGCACACACTTCAAATAGCACCTTTAGTATAAAAAAAATCTAGCAGATTGCTG
This sequence comes from Podarcis bocagei, assembly GCF_964188305.1. Classification (NCBI taxonomy): domain Eukaryota; kingdom Metazoa; phylum Chordata; class Lepidosauria; order Squamata; family Lacertidae; genus Podarcis; species Podarcis bocagei. The sequence goes on along the minus strand of NC_138125.1, from coordinate 41,670,989 downwards.
ATAGCATCACTGAAATATCAGTCCTTGTCTTGGGAATGGGCTATGGTGCTTAAGGGTGCAATCATAAACTAAATGCTACTTGCTTTGTTAATTTCATCTGTTTGGACATTTTGTTTTTCACTACAGCCACCTCTGTTCTTGTCAGCTTGTTGACAGCTGGACTTTCTTTGAAAGCGTTTCCAGGAAAAACACCCCCTGCATTTTGTGGTGGCAGTGGCGTTGAATTTGAGATAAAGTTATCTTGCCAAGTAGAAAAGATGGTCAAGAAGAGTTTCCTGCATGTTTCCTGCATGACGGCCCCTTCCATTGATTGGCAGCATTGCTTTTGCTTCATTTCATCTCACCTTTGTGTTGTTTGGTGGTTGTGATTAAATCTTTATGAGTGCAGATATAAAATGAAGCTCTTGCAGCCTTATTGGAGAGCTCTAGCATATTTGTTCAGCAACTTAACAGGTCAAGCTCCCTTTGAAGCTCCAGGGGCATTGGCTGATGTGGAATGCAGCAGCCCAAGTGTTGACAGGAGTTAAACGCTTGGACGTTATTACACCAATTCTGTGTCAGCTGCACTGGCTGCTTCTTTGCTTCCACACCCAGTTCAAAGTGCTGGTCATGACCTTTAAAGCCCTTAATGGTTTGGGACCAAGTTATCTGGAGGACCACCTGTGCCCATGCACACCTGCCAGAGTTTTAAGGTCATTGATAAAGCTCCTTCTCCCATGCCTGTCAGGGGGAAAGGTTGGGCTGACAGTCATGAAGAATGGGGCCTTCTTCAAGGTGGCCCCACTCTCATGGAATTCCCTGCAAACAGGAGATAGGATCAGCCTTCTCCTTGCTATCATTTAAACTAGCTCTAGAAAGGTGTTTTGTTTTGTTTTGTTGTTTTGTTTTGTTTTAAGAATTCCATGACACCTTTTACTGAGGGTGTTCAAGAGGCAGTGGAGTGGCCAGATGATGGAGTTGCACTCAATGAATTGAAATGTTCTGCTGGTGTATCATTTGAGATTTTCTGTGGTGGCTTTGAGCAGAGAAACAGTTAGAACTCTAACCTCTGCACAGTACTCCACATTTCATATCTTCCAACATTTCTCTGATGAAAACAGGGACGTCCTAAGGAAAAGTGGGACATTCTGGGATCAAATCAGAAACCAGGGTGGCTTTTGTAAATCTGGGACTGTCCCTGGAAAATAGGGGCCCGCAGAGGGCCTGACATTCCAGTCCTGCAAACATCAGCAACACACACACACACACACACACACACACACACACACACACTCCTCCATCCAAGGAAGAGGCAATATCACAGTTCAAGGATACATGTCACTGAGGAAAAAGCACCCAAGGCAGAGACAAAGCAAGGCTGATGAGGGTGTGACCTGGAGAAGGTGTGTGGCCTGGGAAGAATCCCAAAGGCTGACTAGAGAGACCCAGAAGTTTGTGTGCTTGGGATGCCTCACCCCTTCTGAGTTCCTTGCAGTGCTTTGAATTGTTGCCACATTGTCTCACATTTCTTGCAGTCATCATATATTAAAGAAATGAGAGAGAGAGAGAGAGAGAGAGAGAGCGCAAGCCAGATTAACAAAATGCTTTGTGGATGGATATTTAGATCAGATGTTTATGTGCAGAGTGCTGGAATGTGCACTCTGTTTTACAGGCATTGTAGGTGAGAAAGGAACTTTCTTAAAATGAATGGCATTTTTCATACATATACCTAATAGCAAAGAGGAATCATTCCATAATATGTAAGAAGCTTTTATGTGATCAAAGCATCTTTTCCTTTATAGCAAAGGAAATGATTCCCTGCATAGCTGAATTGCAGAACCAAAATATATGCTAAGGTGAATAATGCTCTGCTTCTACATTCTTTTGCCCTAGACCAGCAGAGAGCATACCGAGAGCATACCTGACCAAGGATGACTGTGTTCAAATTGATTGTGGGAGGGAGGTATGGGGGCCTTTAATTAAATCCACAAACCCCACCTCCTCATTTGCCCCACCCTTATTTGGGTCAAAGCATGGTACCCATTGCTTTCTAAAAACAGTAGCTAAGGGAGCTTTTGCAAGAGCTAAGGGGCTGCCTCCCCTACTTCCCATATAATTTGAGCACTCATGTGCACCAATTCCTATAACTGTTATCTTGCTTAAGTATGGCCATTACACACACACACACACACACACACCCTTCAAATACGGAACCCCACATTTTATTTTTATTTTTAAATCGGAACAGATAGGGAATGCGGGAGTGAATCCATCCTTTGTTGTCCTTATTGAACCAAGATTGCTGGAATTTCAAGGCTAGTAAGCACTGCCTTATCAGTTGGATCAGATTAGAGTTCATGCCTGTAGCACACATTTGTGTGGGTGATTTCCTATCCAGTTATGGTGGGTAAATAATAATAATAATAATAATAATAATAATAATAATAATAATAATAATTCTTACTTGCCCTTTACTGTAAGGTCCCAGGACATTTACAAGAATGAAAAAAATGCAGTGTAAAAATCAGCTCACCATTCAAAATCAAAAGGATAGGGGGTGTACTAAAATCATCTGTCTCGGATAAAGAGGTGCATATTCACCATACAGTGAAAGCTATACAATGAAGGTACCAGATGCACCTCTCTGGAGAGGGAATTCCATAGCTTGAGGGTTGCCGCAGAAAATGCCGAAGTCTATTTCCAAGCACATGTAGCTCCTAATTGGAATGGAGGCTTTTCTTGGTCAGTGCATCCTGCTGCTCTCAGCACATCTGACTTCCAAGTTAGTGTGTTTTAGACCAAGGGCTTCCATAAAACAAAAGCCTTTCCAGGATCACCATAGATTCCTCTGTTCGTTGCTCACTGATTCCAATTAGCATCCCCTTTGTATGTCAAAAGAACCTTGGTTCCTTTATCAGGCTTGCCCTCTCCTTTTGCATTTACCCTGTCTGGATTAAGAAACAAGACGCTGGATCAAGACAGTGGCCCATCGAGCCCATCTTCTCGGTCTTACAGTGGCCAACTAGATGCCCATGGAAAGACCATAAGCAGGAAGCAAGCTCAATAGCACTTACCTTTCCTGCGGTTTCCAGCAACTGGTAGTCAGAAGCACACAGTCTCCGACCTTGTATTTCCTAGCCTTATATTTCATGAATTTGTCTAATCCTGGAAAGAGGGGTGGACTGTTAAACCACTCTGAGAATTGCAGCTTGATGAGAGGAATAGGGGCCTCCTACCAAACCCCAACCCAGGACGCAGGTGGCGCTGTGGGTTAAACCACAGAGGCTAGGACTTGCTGATCAGAAGGTCGGCGGTTCGAATCCCCGCAACGAGGTGAGCTCCCGTTGCTCGGTCCCTGCTCCTGTCAACCTAGCAGTTCGAAAGCACATCAAAGTGCAAGTAGATAAATAGCCTTCTCGGGCGGGAAGGTAAACGGCGTTTCCGTGCGCTGCTCTGGTTCGCCAGAAGCGGCTTAGTCATGCTGGCCACATGACCCAGAAGCTGTACGCCGGCTCCCTCGGCCAATAAAGTGAGATGAGCGCCGCAACCCCAGAGTCGGTCATGACTGGACCTAATGGTCAGGGGTCCCTTTACCTTTACCAAACCCCAGCATTAGTAACAAACTACAGTTCCCAGGATTCTCTTGGGGAAGTCATAGCTGTTTATAGTGGCATGACACTGCCAGATGGTTGCAGCTGCAGCACAGATTTGTATAGCGACATTATTAATGCCACTGAAATTTCTTTTCTTCCCCCATGCACAGCCATTTTGCTGACATTGACCACATCCACAAAGCCAACCAGTGCACAGAAACCTGTTTGAGATCAAAGCACAAACATTTAGATAGAGGTGCTGGCAATATTATGCCTACATTGCAATAGCAGGAGCATAGGAAATGACAAGGTTGCAATCTAGCAGGCATTGCTGGTGCATTTCATTAATTCCAAAGGAAAATGCACAGAATTGCTGCACATGCCCTTTGCAATGAATAATGGCTGCCTAACAAATGCATTTGCTAAATTGTGCCCAGGCTATAAAATGATCACTATTAGCAAAATGGCATAAACAAACAGGAATATTGCTAATGTAGCACACAAAGATGCTAAAAGAATATTATGATATGTATTTATGTAAACAGGTAGAGGTTTTGTTGTGTTATTTCCCTCTATAGCATATTCATACTTTAATATATTTGCTAAATTATATGCTGCTACATATTTATAAAATCTAAATCTAAATAACTCATCATAAAAGAAGCTGGCTCTTTACAGGAAAGGATACACTTCCTGACTGATACTAAAAAAACACACACAAAAAACCTTTTCTAAAACTCCTAAAACCACATTTTGGATGGCCAAATGATTCCTTGTAGAGTAATTTGGGTGATAAGATTATTATTAAATTACGATGACTGCCTCACCACAGTGGAATAAAATAATAAATAATTTGGGTTTAGGGTAAAACATAACTTTGCAAGTAATTATTCTCAGCTTGTAAATGATGTCTCTCCATAACCAGCCAAGCATAAAACGAGAAGATGAAGATGAGACTTATTTTCACTTCATTTCACTCCTTTGTAATTGACAAGCTCTCACTGGGTGTCAATTTTAAGAGATGACAAATCCTAAATCTTAGAGGACCCCATTCAATAGTTCAGCTCTCTAAACTGTTTGCAAATTAATCTGCATTTTCAAATGATTCAGGCATGAAATATAAGATGACATATATATTATGAAAATATTAATTTCCTTGTCTCTTTTCCTGCATCCAAAGACAAAAGTAGCTTTTAAAATATTCACTTTGTTAAGAAGAGATTGCATTTAAATGAGTAAATGTACAATGCACCACATTATAACAGTTTACCTTATCTTGTATTCCTGTTTTGTTCCAACACAAGCATTAGTTTCCATTCTCTGATAAAAAGATACTATTTTCTGCCTAATTCCGCATGGTAATTAGGCTTGAGCTATTTCACATGGCACATATTAACCAACAAAAATGTTTCACTGTTGCCAAAGGCTCCTTTTTAACCACATAAGTAGATGTAACGATATAAATTCAGACTTACGTGTTATTATCTTTAGCCCATGCCCTTTTATCTAATAATAAAATTTAGGATCTCACAATGGAAGTGGCAATATCAACATTAAGCTAAACTGGTCCTGGGGAAGAAATTATTTTAAAATTCAGCAACGTTGCCTTGGCCATCTGGGGTTAGAATTCATAGGAACTGCCTTATGTTATCAGATCAGTAGTCTGGCTAACCCATAAAAGTAACCAATTTTGGATGCTTTCCCAGATAATTTACATTAGTTCAGGGTACAAATAGAGTGTTATGCTCTTTCAAGTTTGTTCCTGACATCTGGATCCACCAGGGTTCAGGGTTGGCCGTCAAAAAGCCGGCAGTTCCCTACAGTCGCCAACTCTGGATAAATGCAAACCAAATGGTAACTTGGTGCTTCAAACCACCTGGTAAGCCAAGTCATCTGCAGCACTCTGTCAAGTAGTGGAGAGAAGATGACCACACAGCTGTACTTTATCAGAAATTCAGGGAAGCAGAGGAATGTCACATCCTTCTCAGTACATGGCAACATATGGCCAGCTAAGCAAGTGATTACATGTACATAGGAACAGCCCTGCTGGATCAGACCAAAGGTATTGAGTGCAGCATCTTGCTCTCAAGCGACCAACCAGATGCCAATGAGAAGCCTACATACAGTGCCACTGTATTCTGCTCTAGTCAGACCTCACCTGGAGTACTGTGTCCAGTTCTGGGCACCACAGTTCAAGAAGGACACTGACAAACTGGAACGTGTCCAGAGGAGGGCAACCAAAATGGTCAAAGGCCTGGAAGCGATGCCTTATGAGGAATGGCTAAGGGAGCTGGGCATGTTTAGCCTGGAGAAGAGGAGGTTAAGGGGTGATATGATAGCCATGTTCAAATATATAAAAGGATGTCACATAGAGGAGGGAGAAAGGTTGTTTTCTGCTGCTCCAGAGAAGTGGACACGGAGCAATGGGTCCAAACTACAAGAAAGAAGATTCCACCTAAACATTAGGAAGAACTTCCTGACAGTAAGAGCTGTTCGACAGTGGAATTTGCTGCCAAGGAGTGTGGTGGAGTCTCCTTCTTTGGAGGTCTTTAAACAGAGGCTTGACAACCATATGTCAGGAGTGCTCTGATGGTGTTTCCTGCTTGGCAGGGGGTTGGACTCGATGGCCCTTGTGGTCTATTCCAACTCTATGATTCTATGATTCTATAAGCAGGACAAGAACACAGGAACTCTCTTCTGTTCATGTTCCTGGGCAACTGGTATTCCTAGGAAACCAACGAGCCTCTGATACTGGAGATAATATAGCCATCACAGCTAGCAGTCACTGATAACCTAATCTGCCAATAATTTGTCTAACCAAAGCTGTCCAAGTTGGTGACTATCACAGCATCTTAGTGTAGTGTGTGTTCCGTATTATAATCATGTGTATGTTCTTCCATTAGTCTGCCTGACTATCCTACCATGAAGCTTCATTGGATAACTCCAGGTCCATACCACTCAAGTCGCCCTTAGTGAATAGTCACCTCTGTTCAATTCATATGTGCTTGTTATCTGAATATGAGCAAAACCAGCATTCGAGGAAGAATTCTCAAACACATTCTCCTTACGTTGCTGCTGCTGCTATTCCTTCAAGGTGTAGAATGGTTTACAAAGCATAGGATGACATGTTCCTGCCAGAAGGGCTTTCAATCCAAAAGAACAGCATACTCTCTTGAACCAAATATGCTTGCGAAAAACCTCAAAGTTATGTTGTTCTAATTTTTATTTTGTTTTCCAGGATTCCCAGTGATGTTTACTGCTGAGTGAAAGAATATGCTGTGATGAAAGTATCAGACTTGGTAACACCACATCTTTGCCTTGAGTGTAATCGACAGGATGTAAGTTATATGTTTTTAAGAGTATCCCACAGAATCAAACTCCATAAAACATTCCAACAGTTGATTTCAGTTATGAGATCTGACACTATGACTTTTGGTCCTATCTCTTTTTTTGTAAAGGCAGGTAGAGTGAATGGAAAATCCTACATGGTGGTTTTTGCAGTTAGATTGCACTTGAACTAGGCAGGGATCCTTCAGTTCACAGGGGATGGATCTGGAGCCCTCCAGTTGTTATTGGATCACAACTCCCGGCATCCTTGACATCTGGCCATGCTGGCTGAGGTTGATGGGAGTTGGAGCCCAATAACATCTGGAAGACCACAGGTTGCCCACCACTAATTTAGGTACAACATCTGCATTCGGATTGGACCTGGGGTCAACAAAATAATCCACTGGAACTCTTCTACTTTGTGATTGCATAATGTCACCATCACCTTCCTGAATTGCTCTTGTTGGAGTTATCGTTACCTCCCCTGGGGAATTCTATTTATCAAGTGCTAAAGTGTCATTTAAAGTGTCATTTAAACAGCTGGTACGCCAGTCATCTGCATGACTGAGGAAGCAAATGACTAGGGAAATTCTTCTCTTGGCTTAGCAGGATGTTGCAGGTCAGAGTGTCACGTTACCAGGCCAACTACTTGTTCCAGCACCACAGCTGTTTTCTGCAGCCAAGATCATGAGGACCCTGGAATTTCCAGAAGCATGTGGCCCCTGGGGTCTGAGCTGGCGTGGTTGTGTGTATTTTTGGAGACAGATTACAGTAGCACCAAGTGGTTATATGCTCACCGAGGTAAGTACCGTATTTTTTGCACCATAACACTCACTTTTTTCCTCCTAGAAAGTAAGGGGAAATGTCTGTGCGTGTTATGGAGCGAATGCCTACGGGTGGCGGCGGGGATCTGCTGCAGTCGTGAGCAGAGGATCCATGGTTCCCCTTCCTTCCCTCCTCCGTGGCTCGCTTTGCTCGCTTTGAAACAGCAAAGCGGGAGAAGAGCCACTGAGTGGGGAGAAGAGAGCCTGGTTACAAAGCACGGATCCACATGGATCCTCAGGATTTTTGCACTGGGTCACCCCAAATTCACCATCAGATCACATAGCATGTCCATGGCAACAGCTTGCACCAAAAAAATCATGCACCCACTGTTGCTTGGGGCCGCAGTGGTGCAAAAACGTGGTTACAAAGCATGGATCCACATGGATCCTCAGGATTTTTGCATTGGGCTACCCCAAACTCACCGTGAGATCACATGTCTGTGGCCACAGCATGAACCACAAAAATCATACATCCACTGTTTTGTTTAGAATTTTTTTTCCTTGTTTTCCTCCTCTAAAAACTATGTGCATGTTATGGTTGGGTGCGTGTTATAGAGCGAAAAATACGGTAATCACTTATCACAAATATTTCTTACAAAGAAATCTTATAAGAAATCTTTCTTATATATCACTGAAGCATATAGCCTAAGGGGCAATCCTGTCTTTCCTTCCTTCATCAAGGCAAATGCTAAAAACCTCTTCTCCACATCGTCACCAAAGTCTGGTTTGTAAACCTACTTTTTTTGTTTTTTTGCATTGACTAGTAAAACACCCTTTCAGTTATCCATTGTTTCTGTTGAGTGCCCCTACTCTCATATTGAGCCAGTTCAGCAAACCTTTATTAAAAATCACCCCTTTCTGCCCCCCACCCCATCACTATGATTCGCATGTCACTTCTATATGTTTCTGCACTGGCTTCCTGTCCATATCAAACTTTCATGAGTGCAAATTTTAACTTGAAAGAGGACTTTTGAACTTTCATTGCTCTGCTGCCAGGCAGGGATTTCCCCCCACTCTGCAGTGAGCAAGCTGTAAAAAAAGGCCTTGGGCTACTGTCATCTGAAAATCATGGTTCCTGAGATTTGAGGTGGGCTTCCCTAAAGGGGCATTGGTCGGAGGCAAGCAGTGACCAAGAATTAAGGCATCAAAGGGGAGAGATACAAGAAGCAGAAATACAGAGAGAGAATGAAAAGAATTTCTTAAAGAGTGGGTGTCAGGATGGAGTGGAGAAGGGCAAAAGAGCTTTTTTCTCTCTGCAAGTACGCCAGGCAATGCTGAGTTCCAAAATCATTTCACCTTCCTGGTAGATCATTCATGTAACTGGAGGCTGTTCTCCCTGAATTCCTCCTGGGTCAGAAGTCTGTTCATTAGCAGAAAGAAAAATAATGTTTCTGTTTTCTTTCTTTAAAAGGTACATGTGCTGCTTTAGCATGGTTTGTGTCCTCTGCCTCTTTCTCTTTCGCTCCAAGCAGCATTTTTTTCATATTCACACATGCAGGCCTTGCAGGTCTACAGGTCACAACGTTAAACTGTTGTGTGGAATGCTTAATCATTGGATTCAGGGAGATTTGAGCTAAGGAATTAGTCTCTGCACTCCATGGGCCTGGTCCTCCCAAAAACTTGCACAAGCCAGACGTCACTTGCACACCAAGTATGTGGAGGAGGAGCTAGAGACAGCAGCCTTTAGAAAACCTCCACAGCCCAAAGACTTCCTCCAGTATTTATGGGGAGAACTGGTGAGCAGGGGAGTCTTTAGCATATGTGCCGCTGGGGTGCAAAGATCTGCCCAGTGCTCCCAAGTCTGACAAGCGCCGCTGCTGGCGCGGCGCATTTTCGGTAAATGAGCGCACAAAGTCAAAAGTCCTTTAGTGAAACAGTAGGTATACATTTCGGTAATACCTAGGTATATATGTATTTTGTTTTTCTAGCTTGATCAAAATTATTTATTATTTCATAATAGGTAGATAGTTAAGGGCTTAGGGGGCTTCAGTGGCTGGTGGCGGGCGCCCCCCAGAAATTGACACCCGGGTGCCCCACACCCCTTGCACCCCCAGGTAAAGACAGCCCTGCTGGTGAGTCCTTAGCCCTTGAATGAGGGATTCTAAAACACCCCTCTCCTTTGCTTCCATATCCTACCCAATGCAATGGGATCAAGCCTTAACAGTGTAGTTCCCATGGGGGGAAAGGTCCACAGGAAGGGGGAGGAACCATACTTGCCACTGTCTTGCCCCCATCATACCGAAACAATGTCCCTTGCATAGCACTTCCTACTGTATTAAGATGATAATAATAATAATAATAATAATAATAATAATAATAATAATAATATCTTTATTGTCATTGCCCCCTTCGGGGACAACAAAATTACTTGACTGCTCCATAAAAACACTAATTAAACAATACAGTATAATACAGCAAGGGAGATTAGATGACTTTCAAAGTCCGGGCTTCCCATTCAGGGCCGAGATCGCTCTGGAGAAGAAGCTGTTCTTAAGACGGCTCGTTCTTGTCTTCATCGTCCTGTATCTCCGTCCCGACAGCAAGAGCTCGAAGAGACAGTGACCAGGATGTGATGGATCTTTTACTATGTCCAGTGCCTTCCTATGGAAGACTCTAACAGTCATCTATGGATGACTCTAACAGCACTGAAAGCAGATATTACACCATGGCTGTGGATGATTTCATAGAATCATAGTACTGTAGAGTTGGAAGAGACCCACAAAGCCATCCAGTCCAACTCTCTGAAATGCAGGAATCACAGCTAAAGAATTCCTGAGAGATGGCTATCCAACCTGAATTAAAAAACCTCAAATGAAGGAGAGTCCACCACGTTCAAGGTCAACCTTGCGTTTGCACAGTCTTTTTTTATAGGTAATGCACCAAATGATAAGATCCTTTTGCTATTAATCCATGTTTTGCTCTGTGCTTTTTTTAATTAAAAAAAAAAGTGAAATTGCCCTTACACGGCCAGGTTTATTTGTTTTTGAAAAAGTTGCTCATTACAAGATGTATTCTAAATCTGACCATGTCTGGATGCTGGCACAAACTGCCTACCGACCTTTACATTTCCCAGATTTATGGTTCTCCCTCCTACTTTTTCACCACCTATTCCATGTGTATTATCTACAGATTGAACTGATCACTGCACATTAAGGACAGTCGGTAAGACTGAACTTCCTGGTGATTCCCAGGGAGTCCCCATTGATAATTTCTTCATGATATGTGATATGCTCATTTACTTCTGCTTCTCTGACCTTAATCCTGCCGCTTTCCAAGTAGTTTAGAACTTCCCCTTTGGTTACTTACTAACCCTGTGTCCAGTCTTCAGTGTACAAGCATAAAAAGCTATCCTGATGTCCAAGTAGATTATGTTTGTTTCTTCACCCCTGTCAGATTTCATTGTCACCTCCTCAAACAAGTTAATAACATTTGTCAAGCATGGCCTCCCCTTTATACATGTCATGGTTGTCTTTGACAAGCTGCACCTGTCCAAGTATTTGTCTGTTTTGTCCCTAAGCAATGACCCCAAATCCTACCCAGGCCCCCCCACCCCCGCAATATCTTTAGTGTTTATGCAGGGTGGTTTATTTTATTTATTTTTTAAAAGAACTTCCATACAATTCAGTAGAATCACACTGCTACTTCAAAATTATGGAATAGGTGCTCCTCTGTACAGTTTGCACAAATAAGTCACTATATAGACTCATTGCACAAGCTACTTATATAAGGCACTCCAGTTTCTCAAGATACTTGCAATTAATTAGACTTTTAAAAATACATATATCAAAGATTGCTACATCCCACCACATTCATACTAGGGATAGGCATGGACCCCCTGATCCAATTTGTGGATTGATCTGTAAATTTGGATCAGACCCGATCTGGTGTGATCTGAACCCATTTTGACCTACCCCAGATCTGAATCCAGAATGTGATCTGGAAATTACAAATCTCTGGAAATCCCAATGACTTGCATTTGAAGCCAAAATGGTTATAACAGACTTGTTTTTTCGCAGTGGGGCACAAGATTTGGAGGCAATGTAACTGCTATAGAGGGAATTAATCCTGCCAAATTTCAGGTGAGCATCTTTAGGACGTTACGTGCTAGCCACCTTTAAATTTTGAAATGTTTTATAATCTGAGCAAACATTACTTTTTTATTTTTTCACATAAGAACATGAAGTTTGGAGGCACTGAAGCTGCTGTATTGCTTTATTTTGGCCGCCCATTAAAACAATTATCTAGACTGGTTACAAAATGCAATAATTAAAATCAATAAAAATTAATACTTTGGTAAGCAGAGGTGAACAATCACTGGAATATTGAAGAGGAATATTGAAGGACCACAGAATATTTGTTCTTTCTTTGCATTTGTATTCTCCTGCTACACCTTAAGACAAGAGAAAATAACATTAAAAGGTTTAATGTAATTTGGTCCATTAAGATACATGTCAAGACACAATAAATAATAACACCAACAAGCTTAACCCTACCCCAAGCAACCCTGATATCAAGGCCCTATACTAGTTCCCAAAGATGCTCAGGTTCAGATGCTCAGCCTGTTAAATTCCTAGGCAGTGGAGTTCCTACAGGCCACTGAAAAGGCATTTTTGTGGATAGCCAGTATAGAGATGGCAACATCAAGGCTAAACCAACAGTGCAAATCTATGCATGCTTACTCAGAAGTGTGTCCCACTATGCTTGATGGGGCTTACTCCCCTGTATAGGATCCCTGCCAAAATGAACCACTGATCTGATCCAAGGATGCAAGTCTTATGCTATTCAGAAGAGCAGAGAAAGATTGCAATGCTATATATGCAAGAAAAGAAAGCTGGGGCTTAATAGTTAAGAATCAGAATGCATATGGTGCTTGCACTGAGAAATAATAACTCACTTTAACAACTTCAACAGCATCTTTAATAATATAGGCATGAAAAGTTTGAAATGTGTTTCCTTTTATGTTAGAATCAGGATAGCTGGAAAGTTTAGCCAACGACTGGGAAACACTCCAACGACAGATCAGCAAATCACAACATTCAGCTCATCCAGAATCACATAAGTTGTTTTTCCTTCCTGCCTTTTCTAACATAAATGTGTGATCTCAATTTGGACAACCTATGTTTGATGCACTTTTGTACTCCCTTTGGGACAAAGGTTTTGAGGGCTGCCTCTAGCTGTGGCTTCTTTTGAGAGGAAATCAGATCATATAGGAAGCCCGTACAGTTAGGGAGGAAAAGACTGCTAAAGGAAGTGTTCAACATATGCTGCCTGCAATAGGCCAGTTCCTTCTGCGTGGCATTCAGTTTCGTGTACAGGAGCAAATTGAGGTCTCTGCAGCTTAGGAAGCACAGAAATGAAAGCAATGATCACAGTACTGGCATGATTATAGTACAGTTCACCATAAACCTACAGGTTAACTGGCTAAGTCCATATGTGCATGCTAAGAGACAGATGGATTTTCACAATGTATACACAATACATTTGGGAAATTAACAAGTTAAAGAACTTCAACACTTCTCTGCCTGTTTTGTTGCGTATTATAACTAACAACCGAGAAGAGAACCTGACAGCATGAAGAAGAAGAAAGCTGGATTCAAATGTGTCATCTAACCCCAGAGCAAACAGAAAGCACAGAGCATTCTCCCCAGAGGATTTAACACTGAAGGTGCCTAACAGCTAGGCACTTCAGCTGAAATTATACTGACTCCCAACCTAGTGTGTTTTAAATAAATCACTTGCTTGGTTGTACAAAATGAAAGTTTACCCTTGTCTTTTCTGAAGAATCCGAAACAAAATTCTGAAATGTTCAAACGCCTAACTTATTGGTTAGGATTCCTAGTGTGAGCAGACAGTTGATGTAAATATTAGAATTCTGTTTCTGAAAAGTCTTGCATTCAAATCTCATGTTGTCACTCCGTCTGATCTGCAGCAGAATGGTTGTTTTCCAATTTGCCCATCACCATCATAAAAAAAATTAAGAAAACAGGGGAAACGCCCCAAACAAGACTGTGCACACTCAGTGGGCATGGAATGAAATGGAAGATATTGGAGAAGGCATGGAACCATGGGCAGCCATGCTCCATTCCTTGTTGCTGCTGTTGTAACCTGTAATAGTCATCATCAGTATTCAAGAACCTGTTCTTATGTAGCCAAAACAACACAGGTCAGTACCCAAGAGTGAATTGTCAGCATACCGAAGATTTTCAAAAATACGAAGAAAAATCATTAGAACATAATCCAAGACAGCCAGATGAGGACTTAGCACGCTCAGTGGCCACTTACATACTGTCATTATTTTCAACGTTATCTATGTTGCTCCTTAACTTCTTAGCTTGAAGAAGAGCTCTCTGATTGTGGGAATTTAATCTCAGACCTGGTTCAGATGTTTATCAGAGGGCAATATGCCTATACAGGGACAGAGGAAGGCGTTGTGATGCCCGGGGCGGGCGTCATGACATAGGGCGCATATGCAGTGGCGCTACGTACAACACATGTAGCGACCGCCGCACATGCGCTGCATAGCGCTTTGCCGCCGGTGCCAGCAGAGGATCCTGGCACCAGCCGTTTGGCACTGGAGCGACGCCACACATGCGCTGTACTTAGCGGTTTGCTGCCGGTGCTGGCATCCTCTGCTCACGGCTGCAGCCGCAAACGGAGGATCCTCCAAAGGCGGCTGCGCGATGGCTGCTCGCGCCCCCAAGAGCCCCCATGGGGTGACTTCTTGTCACCCCCGCAGGCATGGAACCTGGGGCATACCGCCCCCACCGCCCCACCGCCCCCGTTGTGACGCCACTGTGCCTATACAGTACACATATTAGGTTACTTAAATAGTAAGAATATTCTAAGATCTCAATGAAAGGGTTTATTTAAATGCTCTTTGGGTTTCCGTTGCTCTATGTATGCGGAGCAACGGAAGTGGCTTCCGACTTACAGCTTTGGGAGATGGAGCCCTGCATTAGTAATGTGAAATGTAAGTGTTTCTTTGTGTGTGTGTTGGTGTGCATGTTCACTTGTGTCTGTTTGTATATCCTGCTTTGGGAAGCGGCAGCCTTGCTGCTGGGCATGGGAAGGAGTCTGCTCTAGTGCCGCATGCTACTACTAGATTTTAAAAAATCTCTTTTTTAAAATAGAAAATGTTGTTGGATTGGGTGGGCATTGATATAAGGGAGTGAGAATAAAATAAGAAAATAAGAAGAACGTGCTGGATCAGGCCAATGGCCCATGTAATCCAGCATCTTGTTCTCACAGTGGCCAACCGGTTGCACAAGTATTTAAAGAGGTGCATTTTTAAAACAAACACCTTAACAGAAGTCCCAAACATCCTCTAGGCTTGAGGGCAGAAGAGTATGGCATTTGCAACAGGCAAAGTGCAGTGACATTGGCTGGGCTTCAGGTGGTTACTTTCAGCTTTTTCTGGGCACATTTCGGAAACTTGCCATATCAAAGACCAGGGGGTGGAGAGAAAGGCTACAGCAGCACCTCCAAACCTCTGAAAAGCTATTTGGCCACAATCTAACCCAGTCAGGCAAGCATTAATCTCTTGAAATCAATGGGCTTAAGTGCACCTTTTTTTCCTGTGTTGGGTCGTGGCCATTTTGTGTGCACAGCCAAAATCCTGAGGCTGAAATATTGCCCAACTGCTGCCCCCAAACAAATGAATAAAGAATTTATAATCTGTTACATCCTGATAATTATATTTCCCCCCATTTTTCCTTTAAAAAAAACAACAACCTTCCAAGGCATTGTAATGCTGTGCAACATGTTCCGAAATACTATTACATGCAGCTTAATCAGTTTTCCTTTTTGCCAGAATGGCACTCATAGCAGTGAAATATGTTTTTCAGAAAGCTATTTTGGCTAGCAAAATCCTCTGTTTGCTTGTTATTTCCAGAACAGGAACAATGGTCTGGGAGTTGTTGTTGCTGGGGTTTTTTATGCCATATTCCCATCTCTTCCAATTCCTTGTAATAGCAGCCATGACAGAAATATAAAGGAGAATTTAAAAGATAATACTCAGTAAGAATGACTGAAGTGGCATGCTTCATTGAAAAAAAACAACCCTACATTTGTATTCTGGAACATCCCTGCAGAAGGCTAGATAAATTAGCTGAACAGGATGTAATGTAAACAAACCTTTACAGCTAAGCTGCAACAACGGTCTTCTATTAACAGAGCGACAGATAGCAAGTACTTTCTAGTTAAACCATAGTGTTTAATGCAACATAGCAGTGAGAAAACCTAATTAGAAATGAATTGCTATGAAAATACACCTTCAGAAATCCAAGTAGACCCGATACAATTTGGATATAAGAGCTGGAACATAGAATATAGGCACTAGGCTTGCCTAGTCTAAAAACCAATGGTTAAAAATGGTACCCCCAAGATGAAGGAATTGCTAGGAAATAAATTAAATTTGAAATGACTGTTGGAACATATGCATTATACAAAAGATCATGAAATTCATTTCATCTGACATATTGTACAATGAGCTACAAGAACATTTGCAACTGATAAGAAGTATGCAAGATCTCATTTATTATTCTAACAATAAAGATTACACCATGAAACTAAGGTGTAATACTTCACGCTGTGTTCTAGCAACCTGAAGGTCAGGAACAAAAGACATGTCTTGAAACTCCTAGTTTTCCAAGTATCAAGGGATGCAGTTGTATGCTAGGAGTTGAAAACCAAACGAATGTTCTGTGCTACACGTACAGAATGAATGAAGCACAAAGGCCCCATTGAAAAGAAAAATAGACACTGGAATCATCTGAATTTTAGATGTTGTCTCCTTAGGTTCACCAAATAGGCAGCACATGGCAGGTATATTTTGAGAAATTACAAAAAAAGTCATAAAAGTCTCTGAAAAACTGACAAAAGTTTAATTGTAGGAGTGCGGAGGAATCTGAAATAAAAGCATTTTGCTACCCTACCAAACGTCTAAGCTGAAATCAGGTATAGACTTTATATTTAAATACACAGTCTATTTTTCTGGAAGAAAGTGCATTTAGAATCAATAATTTAATTTCTGAAGCGTAGGCATATATTTTTAAAAGCTACACAGAAAAGACCTTCCTTGAATATTTCATTCTAATTGGAATCATGATATCTGTAATAATTGCTGTTTGGTTTTCGTATTTCAAAAACCAATTGCTTTTTGCTCTGCATATTCAGTGACTGTTATCTTCTAGGAAAATATATTCTGGGATGTTTTTTTCTTCTAGGAAGGGCTGTGTGCATGTCAAAGGTCCCAGGTTCAGTCCCCAGCATCTTCAGGGAGGACTGGAAATGCTGCTTCTCTGAACCCCTGGAGAGCTGGTGGCAGTCAGTGTAAACAATACTGAGTTGGATGGACCAATGGCCTGAACTGATAGGAGGAGGCTTCCTATGTTCCTAATGCAAATGAAGATCCCTTAGCTGCAGCTGACCAGGAGTGGGGTGCGTGGTGGGTGTGAACAAGGTGGCAGAGCAGTCAACATGGATCAAATACACCAATGGAGCCAATCAAACACTGCCAAAGTCTTCCAATCTATTTCATTCTATTAAAGAGAGTGGGTAAGAGCGGTAGACTCCTAATCTGATGAACCAGGTTAGCGTCTCCGCTCCTCCACATGCAGCTGCTGGGTGACCTTGGGCTAGTCACACTTTTTTGAAGTCTCTCAGCCCCACTCACCTCACAGAGTGATTGTTGTGGGGGAGGGAGGGGAAGGAGAATGTTAGCCGCTTTAAGGCTCCTTCGGGTAGTGAGAAAGGCAGATTTCAAATCCAAACGCTTCTTCTCTTCTTCTTCTTCTTCTTCTTCTTCTTCTTCTTCTTCTTCATCATGTTTGAAAGAATGGTTGTCACATAGCTCAGTTAGTAGAGCATGAGACTCTCAGTCTCACAGTTGTGGGTTCGAGCCCCACATTGGACAACAGATTCCTGCATAATCATAAACTTTGCCTTAGAATCATAGAATCATAGAGTTGGAAGAGACCACAAGGGCCATCAAGTCCAACCCCCTGCCAAGCAGGAAACACCATCAGAGCACTCCTGACATATGGTTGTCAAGCCTCTGCTTAAAGACCTCCAAAGTAGGAGACTCCACCACACTCCTTGGCAGCAAATTCCACTGTCGAACAGCTCTTACTGTCAGGAAGTTCTTCCTAATGTTTAGGTGGAATCTTCTTTCTTGTAGTTTGGATCCATTGCTCCGTGTCCGCTTCTCTGGAGCAGCAGAAAACAACCTTTCTCCCTCCTCTATGTGACATCCTTTTATGGCTATCATATCACCCCTTAACCTCCTCTTCTCCAGGCTAAACATGCCCAGCTCCCTTAGCCATTCCTCATAAGGCATCGTTTCCAGGCCTTTGACCATTTTGGTTGCCCTCCTCTGGACACGTTCCAGTTTGTCAGTGTCCTTCTTGAACTGTGGTGCCCAGAACTGGACACAGTACTCCAGGTGAGGTCTGACCAGAGCAGAATACAGTGGCACTATTACTTCCCTTGATCTAGATGCTATACTCCTATTGATGCAGCCCAGAATTGCATTGGCTTTTTTAGCTGCCGCGTCACACTGTTGGCTCATGTCAAGTTTATGGTCAACCAAGACTCCTAGATCCTTTTCACATGTACTGCTCTCAAGCCAGGTGTCACCCATCTTGTATTTGTGCCTCTCATATTTTTTTTTTGCCTTAGAGCAGAGCTTTCCAAATGGTGTATTGTGACACGTTAGTGTGTCAACTGCAGTGTGTAGGTGTGTCATGTGGACACACCCGGTGCTCCTCCCGGGGTTGGAAAGGGGTTTGTTAACCTCCAGTTTGCTAATAAAGATGAATGACTATGTTGCGAAATGATATAGGTAAAAAAGTGTGTCACCAACGTGAAAAGTTTGGAAAGCTCTGCCTCAGAGTAATTTATAGATAACCCTTTACTGTTTATAGTATGTAGCGAACACCTCCACTACATACTTGTAGATTTGCAAGTGTAAAATCTTTTTTTGCACGTGACTATACGTAGTTACCAGTATTCTATCATATACCAATGTGCGCTAGATTGAGTCTGGAAACAAGATGTTTCAGAATGGCTTGAATGATGTTGTTGTTTAGTTGTTTAGTTGTTTAGTCGTGTCCAACTCTTCGTGACCCCATGGACCAGAGCACACCAGGCACTCCTGTCTTCCACTGCCTCCCGCAGTTTGGTCAAACTCATGCTGGTAGCTTCGAGAACACTGTCCAACCATCTTGTCCTCTGTCGTTCACTTTTTCTTGTGCCCTCAATCTTTCCCAGCATCAGGGTCTTTTCCAGGGAGTCTTCTCTTCTCATGAGGTGGCCAAAGTATTGGAACCTTCAGCTGTCCTTCCAGTGAGCACTCAGGGCTGATTTCAGGCTTGAATGATACATTGATTTAAAATCATTTATAAATCACTAAAGATTTGTAAAAGGATGACTACATAAAGATCCACACTAATCGCTTGCCTTCAGACCAGAGGGAAATGATGCAGGCAGATTATATAGTATTTTAATAGGTAAACACCTAACCTCAAAGTGGAAATAAAAAGAGAAAAACAAACTGAAGCATGGAAGGTAGGGGGTGGGGGACAGCTTTTGCTTTTGTGCCATTCTACCACAGCGAATCTGCATCCGTAATTTTTGTCTTCCTGGTGAGGTGTTTTATAATACAGCGAAGTGACCAGATGACAGCTTCAATGCAAATCTAATTCTCCCAACCAACCCATTGTAGAATACTGAACAGGTTGCACAAATGTATCCCAAACTGTAATTAATCACACACATTTGTTTTCTGTTTCTACCTTCCATATGATTGTAAGGGCTAGATTTTGGGATAATGGGTTAGACGTTAGATGGCTGCCATCTTCACTTTGTGTTCTTTGTTGTTATATTATATTTGTTTTTTTATTAAATGTTCTATCAGTTTTAATTTGTAAACTGCTTTTGAGTTGTGGAAAAGCAGCATAACATCTTTTGAATGGATGAATGAATGAATGAATGAAGAAGCTCTCATGGTTGCTGTCAGGCACTTTCATGGCTGTAGCAGGTGGGACGATCTTGGAGGCGAATAATAGAATCATAGAAGTGTAGAATTGGAAGGATCATCTAGTTCCTCTAGGAATCTCAGCTAAAGCATCCATGACAGATGGCCATCCAACCTCTGCTTTAAAACAGTAGGTGGACCTGGAGGGATGGTGTGATAGGACTGGCTTGATAGGAAGGTTGTTTCTTGTACCTAACCCAAATTTGGGGGGGGGGCAAGCCACTAATGGAACTGGAAGCAGGTAATATATAACATAACAATGTTGATGTACCTTCACTAACTTCAGGTTAGCTCCCAGGAATGATTGTGGTTTTCTCATAACCAAACTACCTCAGCTTAAACATTTTTCTGTGTTTTTGGTATTCAGATATCAGTGCATTTTGTCTTCTTTAGCATTAATGTGGCCAGGAAAGATCTTTTTCACAAACTATTTGCTTTCCTGTTGCTAGTGTGTTTTTAAATTCCTGGGGTTAGAAGAAAATGATTTCCCCCCCCCTTGACATTGTTTGACAGCTGAAACTAAACAAATCCTATTGAAGTACAAAGCTAATAGAAGGTTTACTATGTGTGTCATTAGCACCCTCCATACAAGGAAGCAGAAGATATGAGGTGTGGATTTTTAAAATATGATAAAATGAGAACACTGTTAGAAGCGCAAGAAGGTGCGACATCAGTCCAGGCATTTTCTTCTTACACAATCAGATTGCCTCCACCTTACTCTAGTAAATAATCACCATTATATGATTCAAGTTGACGCCTTTCAAATTATTTTTATCAGCTCAAAAATATAGACCACAGCTGAAATATGCTTTAAATATTGTGTCATTTAAGACCCAAAATGATTCACAGTGTACTGCTAAACTTTTTTTTTTTATGCTCATCTTAACAAAATAATAAAAAAGGAAGAAACCTAATTTATATGCCAGAATGTGTGGCTTTTTAAAAAGCTCTCGCTTTCTTATGGAGTTCCATGCAATGATTGGATAATGGACTGTCACCTGTGTTCTTTAAAAGAGTCAAATATAATCCAGGGGTGGTTAAGGAAAGGACAGGGTTGTGAGTGCATTCACTTCTATAACAAATGAAAAATGAAATGAATGAGGCTTGTTTGAATTATAAAAACAGGTTGGAATTTTAAAAAATGAATGGATTCCAAATGAATAATCCAATATTTTTTAATCCATTTAATTTTTATTCTTATTCTTCCTTCTTTTTTCTTTTTCTTTTCTTTTCTTCTTTTTTGGAATAAAGATGGAAATAGGCTACAACAGCCCATACAAACCATAGAATTTTACAGTTCTAATTTAGGTGGCAGTTATGCTGTGTGCTTGTGGCTGTTTTAACTGCCCTTTTTCCATTCTGAAATTTGTTGGACCTGATGCCTTGAAGGAGAAAGAGACGGTCTGTAAAAGACATGCTGGTTAGCTAGGAAACACAGAAGTTACAGGCAGCAGAAGACTGCCTTGGCGTCCTATTGAGCAAAATGGAAAACAGAAAGAAATTGGAAAAAGAAAGTTATATATTTATTTGCTAAAATCTGTACACTGCTTGATTGCAGAAAAGAAAAAAAACCTCAAAGTCGTTTACAAATAAAACACACATAGTAAAATCAAGAAAAATTCACAACCATCAATACTTTAAAACATACAAAAGTTAAAATACTAAAACATATTAGGTAAAGGTAAAGGTACCCCTGCCCATACGGGCCAGTCTTGACAGACTCTAGGGTTGTGCGCTCATCTCACTCTATAGGCCAGGAGCCAGTGCTGTCCGCAGACACTTCCGGGTCACGTGGACAGTGTGACGAAGCTGCTCTGGCGAGCCAGCGCAGCACACGGAACGCCGTTTACCTTCCCGCTGGTAAGCGGTCCCTATTTATCTACTTGCACCCGGAGGTGCTTTCGAACTGCTAGGTTGGCAAGGGCTGGGACCAAATGACGGGAGCGCACCCCGCTGCGGGGATTCGAACCGCCGACCATGTGATCGGCAAGTCCTAGGCGCGGAGGTTTTACCCACAGCACCACCCGCGTCCCTTAGGTATATTAAAAATACCTAATTTATTTTTTGAGGGTGTTTTCTCCTGCCCAAGCATATGGGACCTGCACACTCTCCCTCCAGCACTGCATTTCCCATCCTCCCTCAGTAGAATGGTGCAGACCCCAACCCCAAGCTCCCTCCTTGTTCTCAAGGCCACTGGATGAAGCTCCAGTCCTTCGCCCTTTCTCTCTTTCTCACCAAGAGAAGTGTCGCGGCTGAGATTCTCTGTGCCAGTAGCAGCCCTGACCCCAGATGCATGACTTGCTAATTATGGTTCAGAAAGCATAATTGCAGCAGCCATGGAAAGCAATCCAAGGGGTCCAGTTGTGGTGATGCAGGTGACTCTCCACTGACTTGGGAAGATTTGTCCACCATTGTTTTTTTCCCATAATATTCTTTATTGGTTTTCATTTGCACACTCCACATACACTTATTGTATTACATTTCACATTTACACCTGCTCCCCAGAGCTGACTTCCCTCCTTCCCGCTTCTGGCCTTTTATATCACATATAACTTTTTCACATTGTCTTCATCCGCTTTGTATATTATTGTTCTTCTTTCCTATTTGTCCATAGAGTGTCTATAGTCAAATAAATCCTCCTGTATATACAATTCTTATTGTGTAGGTTTTGGTGTCTTCGGGTGTCTTCCCGTGTAAGAGTTGGGGTGTCTAGGCGACGTTTCGACGAGGTCTCACTCGTCATCTTCAGGCTGGTGCTTTCGGCTTCTTGTTACTAGAACAGAGCCAATTCTTATTGTCTGTCTATATTCATTTACAACTACCATTGGTTACATAAATCACATTGTACATTTTACTTTTTGTTATTTTCTATATTCTTTGTATTTCACATTATGAGGTTTATTTCAGTTCTGCTGGTTTCACTATTTCACCTTATCCTTCAAAGATTTGTCCATCGTTAGTAGGAGAAGGTATTTACCTCATCATCATCATCATCTAGTCACTTTTTCCAGAAAAGAATAACTAAAAGCAACTTACTAAAGCATTTTTAAAGGGTAAAAATAAAAAGAAAGCAAACCAAATTACACCTTGTGACATCACAGAGAAGGCCTGTTTTCAGGATGTCATCCTCACCTCTTGGGGTGGGGGTGGGGGTGGGGCGAACACAGAGTTTTTGTCTCTTCCAGATAATAGCAACAGGGCACTGTCTTGTTAATAAAGTGAAGAGTCCAGTGGTACAAGCCACAAGCTTTCATGGACTAGAATTCATTTCATTAGATGTAACACCCCATCAAGAGAAGTTGACTCTAGGCCACAATAATAAATTTGTTAAGAGCTGTAACCAGTTGTGGCTTGGCAATCATAGAGGTATTTGCATTTTGGTTTCTTTTAGTCTTCTTTTACACTTAAAAAAATGCTTTTGTAAGTTGCTTTGAGTGGCTAAATAATAATGATGAAGATGAAGTAAAGGAATTCCTCTGCTAGGGATGGACAGATCTGCCCAAGTCTATTCCACTCTGTTTCCATATGCAGCCATCTTAAAGTAAGTCGTGTCCTATTTCTGTGTGGACTTTTGGATAGTTCTGAGGAAATCTTTAAAAATCCCCACAGAGAAATTGCACCCAAAAATGGAGGCGTTCATAAGAGGTGTACTGAGAGCTGTTTGCCTTTCCCCTGCTTTAAAGCTCAGCATCTCCACTGCTCCAAGTAAAAATGCTTTTTAAAATGATACCGAAAGTCACTTCTCTGTAATTCTATGCTGAAATGACCACTGTTGGCACACACAAAAATGCCTGTTAGTACAATATTGAGGCAGCCATATTTTTGTACATACAATTACCCTTTGCATATAGAATTACACAGGAAGTAACACACAGTCACTTCCTGTAATGTTTTTGCCTGGTGCATTAGAGGTAAATCAAGCAGATTTACGCATTGAAAAGTGGGGGGGGGGGGGGAGAACATCCCTCAGCACCTTGCAAGTGCAGTGGCCAAACTAGCCCTCATAAAAGTCTGTACATCTCAGAAGTAAATGGTAGGATTCCATTGCATTCCAAGAAGTGGTTCAACAGGACTGGTGAGGGGCAGGAATTCATGGAACAGACAGAAATCCTCTGCAATCCCAAGTCCTTATCATTTATTATTATTTACGTTAAGGTTTAATGAAGTATCATGAGACCAAATTTCTTCATCTGATGAAAACAATAAAACTGAATTTTCAACCACAATGGCAAAACATGTGCAAGAGGAATTATCCATTGCAGAAAACATTAAATCCTAATTGATACTGATTTCATTTTCTTCTCTGACTTGAATGGGGTTTCTCTTTGTAAAAGCTAAGAAATATAAGGCCCATTCCAAATCGAAAAGGCGGGCGTTCACCCATCTCTTACGATGTTAGAATGAAATATAAACCTGACAGGCAGGATTGATTCAAAGTGTAATGCAGACTTTCCGAATAAAACCATTGGAAACAACTGGTTACAGCATCTCTACTAATCAGTGTCATTCATGCATGTTCAAGTTATTGAACATTACACCATCTTTCAGTCGTAATGTCACTTGACACCTGACAAAAAATCCTGCTGCTGTTATTGATAGAGATAAGCCTAATGTACTGCTGTGGGTACGTAGTTTAATGTGGGAATGGCTGAAAACAGCCAGATTACTTACACATAACAGCAAAACTATTAAAATTATACTTTGTCCATGCCCATAGGAGCAAATTACAATGATATGACCTTGGATCTTCTCTCTGTGTCTCCCTTGTATTCGAGCATGTTTGTTTGTGTGTTTATTACAATTTAATAATTATGGGGTTTTTTTGCTTTGTTTTACACTGTTTAGAAGAAACAAAAAATTTTGTACAAGTAATATGATGGGGCTTCCTAACTCAACAGAACATATTTTCAGGGCACATGGGAGCGCTGCTGGTGGTAGAAGAGGAAGTTCTGTTGCATGAGTGGAATTCTCTTCTGCTCATGAGCTGGATACATCCCACTGTGATTCCCCCCCCCCCAATTTTATACATAATTGAAATTGCTAGGAGTGTGCACTAACCACAATATTTGGTTCAGACCTTGTTTTTAAAAAAGCTAACCTCAGTCCAAAGCACTTTTCAGACTGCCTGATTTGGCCCCGGGGTCAAGGCCAAGGGTGCATCAGGAAAAATAAGAACCACCCAATTCACTACTCAGAAATAAAAGGGGGGTTCTCTTTTTGAGAAAAATAGTTAAATCTGCACGTAGAGTACTCTCTCCAAAGTGGATTAATCTGCCAAATTACAGGAAATTAACTCCTGAGCTGTGTGTGCTGTGTACCTTTAAAGTTTGTTTTTTTAAAAAAAATAATGAAACTGTAACTTTTGTATTTTCTGGCAGGACTGGATGAAGTTTGCTGGTGTGTTGGACTCTTCTGAGGAGATGAATCCTGGCAAATTTAAGAAAGATAGCTGTAGTGGTTTTCACACAGAGGCAGCCTATGCAGTTTTGGAGTGGATAAAAAGGGAATCACTCCCCTAGTGTGGGCAATTAGTTTGAAAACAGCAGACATGAGAGAGTTGTCCCTAAGTGAGAAACATGCCAAACTTCACACAAAATAGATGAGTGGTTTTCATGTATTTAAAGTTTTTCTGGTCGGAGAACTAAAAGGATTTACTTTCCTCCCCCAAAGCACTTGCATTAGAGCATCTAGGTAACATAATTCTCTCTAATTACAAGCTCGTTAGGTGCATCAGTTTACTTTTAGCAGGCACTTGTCTGTAGATATTTTTGGTGTTTGACTTGATAAGGCTCCTTGAGGCATTTTGTGGAGTCCCTTTACAAACCCTGGACAAACCCTGCTTCATCTTGGTCATACTCAGAATTCTTCCAACACACTCTACTCTGGCTTGAGATTTGTGATTTGGCACACTCCTAATTAGGGGACGCGGGTGGCACTGTGGGTTAAACCACAGAGCCTAGGACTTGCTGATCAGAAGGTCGGCAGTTCGAATCCCTGTGACGGGGTGAGCTCCCGTTGCTCGGTCTCTGCTCCTGCCAACCTAGCAGTTCGAAAGCACCTCAAAGTGCAAGTAGATAAATAGGTACCGCTCCAGTGGGAAGGTAAACAGTGTTTCCGTGTGCTGCTCTGGTTCGCCAGAAGCGCCTTAGTCATGCTGGCCACATGACCCAGAAGCTGTACGCCGGCTCCCTCGGCCAATAAAGTGAGATGAGTGCCGCAACCCCAGAGTCGGTCACGACTTGACCTAATGGTCAGGGGTCCCTTTACCTTTACTAATTCTTGTTATTTGCTTTTTTAAAGACCTGTGGCAAAAGTGTGTCTTACTGGAGCGGACTGGTAAAAAATATTCTTATCTTTTCTAGCCCTGTGATGTTGTTGTTTAGTCGTTTAGTCATGTCTGACTTTTCGTGACCCCATGGACCAGAGCACTCCAGGCACTCCTGTCTTCCACTACCTCCTGCAATTTTGGTCAAACTCATGTTAGTAGCTTCGAGAACACTGTCTAACCATCTCGTCCTCTGTCATCCCCTTCTCCCTGTGCCCTCAATCTTTCCCAACAGCAGGGTCTTTTCCAGGGAGTCTTCTCTTCTCATGAGGTGGCCAAAGTATTGGAGCCTCAGCTTCAGGATCTGTCCTTCCAGTGAACACTCAGGGCTGATTTCCTTAAGAATGCATAAGTTTGATCTTCTTGCAGTCCATGGGACTCTCAAGAGTCTCCTCCAGCACCATAATTCAAAGGCATCAATTCTTCGGCGATCAGCCTTCTTTATGGTCCAGCTCTCACTTCCGTACATCACTACTGGAGAAACCATAGCTTTAACTATACGGGCCTTTGTCAGCAAGGTGATGTCTCTGCTTTTTAAGATGCTGTCTAGGTTTGTCATCACTTTTGTCCCAAGAAGCAGGCGTCTTTTAATTTCGTGACTGCTGTCACCATCTGCAGTGATCATGGAGCCCAAGAAAGTAAAATCTCTCACTGCCTCCATTTCTTCCCTTTCTATTTGCCAGGAGGTGATGGGCCCAGAGGCCATGATCTTAGTTTAGCTCTGTGATACCAAGGTTCTAATACCTCAACATAACATATTTTAACTAGCAGACATTTGGTCTTTATGAATGAACTGATTTATTGGGACTTCCGTCTATATTATTGCACTTTATGTGTTGTTTATGTGCAAGATAAACATTTGAGATTGTGATAAGAATACATAGAAGAGTATTGTTTATGTGAATGCCCAGCTGGTTACGTCTTGTGTGTTTCCTGAAAGCATGGCATGACTGGCCAACATTGCATAAACCAGTAACTGAATTACACCAGACAAATTACCACAAAGAAGGATACCTATCAGGGACTGGGCAGAGGAGGAATGGTGGAGATCATCTCCCCAGCCTGAACCTTCCAGAAAAGAAAGAGACAGTTCAGAATTACAACATTGGTTTGAGGGAGGTCACAGCTCAGAGAAAGATGAGGGGGTAAAGCTGGGAAATAATGTGAGAGGAGGAGGAAGAAGCATCACTAGGGAAGGACAGCTGTTTAGAAAGCATTCCAGACTCCCCTCTTCCAGAACACAGCATGCCTTGAAAGTAGGAGAGCAGAGAGCTCAAAGGCAGAAGGCACTTTTCCACACCCGTAGCGATGACTCATGAGAAGTGGGAGAGACGGAGGGAATGGGGTTTCACTTGGAGCAACACCATTACTCCCAGAGGCTGCATTTATGTGTGAATATTGAATAAATAGCATTGGTAAGAACTTTCTTTGTCTTATCTGTTCCTGGCAACCTACCCTGGAGGGTTGTATCTTCTTGACGCCTGACAATGCCACAAAGAAGGGGCGGGGAAATCATTTCCAACTAGCTTCCGTCATGAATAATTGCTTCCCAACCCAAATAATGACTGACCAAAAGAGATTATGATGTCTAGTCAGCACAACATAAGTGGATTCCTCAGTTTTGCTCATTGTCTGCCCCAATTTTTCCTTCTTCTGGCTTTATATAGACCCAGT
Organism: Podarcis bocagei; assembly: GCF_964188305.1. Taxonomy (NCBI): domain Eukaryota; kingdom Metazoa; phylum Chordata; class Lepidosauria; order Squamata; family Lacertidae; genus Podarcis; species Podarcis bocagei. The sequence continues at coordinate 41,643,233 of NC_138125.1, read as the reverse complement.
GCTTGCTTCTTGACAGAGTTCAAATGAGATATTAGGGACTGCAGCTCGGAGGCTCTGCATAGCACATACAATGTTCGGAGATCCCAGCAACTGCCATAGGAACATAAGAAGAGCCTTCTGAAGCAGGCCAGGGCCCCTGCTAGTCTCACATCCTGTTTCCACAGCAGCCAAGTAGATACCTATGTGAAGCCCACAAGCTTCCCTTAGCCACACTTTCCCCATTCTACCAGTGATTGCCATGTGGGGTAAGAGGACCGAGGGGTCCTTCTAGCTGTTAGGATGGATATTTTGTAATTACACAGCACATTTCTTTCACTTTGTGCAACTTGCTCAGCTGAATCTGTAATCTGACCAAAGAGGGCATTAGCTTCTTCTATTTCAGTAATGTGGCAAATGATTAAATTTTACCCTAAGGCTGACTTTCTAGAGAAAACAACTTTGAACATTTGAATTAGTGCAACTGATGTTTGTGAAAAAAACTAATATTGTTCCATTCATTTTAAAATGTTAAACATAACCTCCAAGCCTGAAACAGGAGGGAAGAAAATATTTTTCATGAAAGAACTTGATATGGCCCAAGAAGAACATTTAATTACATCTAAGTATATTTGCCATGATTCATGATGGCTATTTGCATCAAATGATTTTTAAATATTAAATATTAAATCCATTTAAATGTAATAACTTTTAGGAGGAATTTTCATCTTTATTTCAGAGTCATGCTATTTTAAAATTCGTCATTAGAGCTAATAAGGAATGATGTTGGAACTACTCTGTACATTTAAATGAAGCATAAATCAATTATTGAAGCAGAGGAATTTTTTTCATCATTGTAATGATTATTGGAATAAATTTAGTCCTTAGATGTTCCTTAATGATATCCTCAGTAGTGAAAGTAGGAAATTACACGGACTTAATTTTTACTACATACTGTTTAAATGCGCTTGTAATGTTTTCCTCTGGCAAAACCATGTAGATCAGAGGCTCTCAAATCACTGGTTCATTCAGCATTCTTATACAGCTAAGCTTTGGCCAGGTGGATCCTTTCAATAATAAACCCAAGTGTGTTGTTCCCTGTGCGTGTTTATATTGCCTGGCACACACTCAAATAGAAGATGAACTGCAAACATTATAAATTTGCTCCATTATCTCACAGCTTAGAGATGTTGGGGGATATATCCTGCTTCAGTCCTGCTGGAGTCTTTATCTTTGCACTAAAAAGAATAATTTCTTTGCAATTTCAGAACGTTGTCCTTCTGTTCACTGTCTGCCATTTTGTTGTAGCTGAGAATCATCATCATTATCATTGCTGCGTTTGTTTGTAAGCCATCTTTATTAGCTGCCCTATCAAAGAGTACTCACAAGAAATAAAAGAACGCACATTTCAATAACAATAAAACAAATCGCAATAAAAGTCCAATGCAGCATAAGAGCACTAGTTGCAGAGGATAAAAAAAACTTTCTAAGCCTAAGATATATAAAAATGTATGGGGAAATAGATAAATGTGAATTCCTAAACCCTAAGTGGGTGTGTGTGTTAAGACCCAGCAGGCATTCCCACCCATTGGCCTTTGTCAATGTGGGGCCAGAGCAGCAAGACTTTGCCATCATGGAGGTCTCCACTGCAGCTGCAAAAACCATGGCAGAGGCACTCCTAATCCCCAGTGGTGTTTAATACTGGCAGTAGCTGGTGAGGGTCCTGAAATGGGGAAGGCCTTAGGTATGGGCTGATTATAAATACAAGTGTGTTTTAAGTTCATATGTTAATGGTGGCAGACAAATTATCATCTGGCCTTGTATATTCAGAACATTGTTAAATAAATATATGTCAGGGACTGGACTGAAGAGGAATGGTGGAAACTGCCCCCCCCCCCCACTCCTGAACCATCTCAAGAAAAGGAGGACAGTGGTTTGCAGAAGGTCATAGTTCAGAGGCTGCAGAGGGTAGAAGCTGAGAAATATTGGGAGAGAGGCAGCAGGAAGAAGAGGCACCAGGGGAGAGACAGCTGACAGACGCAATGTCTTTAGAAAGCATTCCTGACACACACACCTCCAGGACCTGGTGAGAATTGAGAGTAGGAGAACAGAAAGCTCAGAGGCAGAAAGCACAGATCAGCCAGTGCAGGGATGATGCAGAATAGGAGAGATGGGGGGGAGGACTTTATTTGGAGCAACACCATTATCCGAGAGATACTTCATTTCTCTCTCTCTCTCTCTCTCTCTCTCTCTCTCTCTCTGTGTGTGTGTGTGTGTGTGAATATTGAATAAAAAACTTGGTAAGAATTCTTCTTGTTCATCTAGTCCTCGGCTGCCCACCATGGGAGGAATCAGATTCCCTGAAACCTGACAATATACCCTAAACCCTTCACGACATATAGTAAGCAAGAGCTTTTACACACACAAGAGAAAATTATTTATTTGACATTTAGAGAAAAATCCTAGATACAATGAATTTAAACCCCACTTGCCCAATGAAGCCCATATATTAAGAGCACCCCCTGCCTGTATTTTCAGCTCTCTTGCTTTAAGGCATCCTATTTGCCTCTCTCCAACAGGTTGTGTTCGAGAATGCAACACAAAATACCTCCCCCCACCTTAGGCTGCTAAATACATGTCAGATATTATTAATACTCTAGAGTTGTCTCCAACTCAATTTTACTCAGGTAAGACCTATTAATTTCAATGGGTACAAAACGTACAACTAACATTGATAGCCAGTGTAAGTTAATGCATAGAGTACTATACTTGGACCTGGAGGGGGCAGAGTTTGAATCCCCACTCCGACATGAAGCGCACTGTGTGACCTTGGCCCAGTCACTGCCTCGCAGGCTAACCTCCTTCACAGGGTTGTTGTGGGGATTAAATGAGGAGGGGAAGAACCATGTACATCTCAAGCTCCTTGGGAGGAAAGTTGAGCTATAAAGTCCATAAAGAAAGAAAAGAATAACTTCTACAGCTTAAGAAACATTTGCTCATTTGATACAAGAAGACAAGAAGAGGAGAGGGAGCCCATAGGTTTTTTGGGGGGGGGAATCTCACAAAAACAAAATGAGTCATATCAAAGGAATATGATTCGTAGTGGCCATTTCATCCGTCTTTCTGAATGCATATTGTGGTGATAGTCAAGCAACCCATAGAGGCTACATTTCATTCTTTGTCTACAGTGGGGAGGGAAAGGTTTCAAGGGTTTCATTATCAATTACAGTCACTTCGGGAGATAGGAATGAAAGGTCTTTCAACTTTATCTGGTTTTTGAAAATATTTCCTCCTGAGTGAACTGCTTGTGGATATGATGAGGACTTTAAAACTGAATAGCTCTCAGATCTCAACGATGCCTTTCCAGGATTTAAGAAGCTCTCCAAGTCAGAGTCAGACTAAGAGTTTTATGGCATGACCATCCAGGAACCATTTATGCCACGTACCTCTCAGAAAACACTTTGGTCTCACTGTAATTAATACTTAAACTTTCCTCATTATAACAAGTTCTGCATTTAAAGATGAATCATCTCATATCTACTTGGTGTAATGAAATATGAGCAAAAAAAGCTGGAGAGTTTATGGATTGCCAACTGAAAGAAGGAGAAGCTCCTGAGCTACATCTCTTTCTTTCTTTCTTTCTTTCTTTCTTTCTTTCTTTCATATAACACTTTCTATTTCAGTAGAAATCTCTAAACAGTTTATGTATCCCAACAAAAATCTTTAAGAAAAACACGAATCAATACAGAGTGGAAGTAACAGATTGGCAGTGATGACAATTCCAGATAGGATACTTAACCATAATAATAAATCCCATGTTTTAAGTAGCATAATTTGGCAACAATTGATTTCAAACCAATATACATAAGTAAAATAAAATTGACTAAAGCAAAATTATATTCAAACCATCAAAACACATCAAGATGCAACATCAAGATGCGAAATAGTTATAATATATATATCTAGATAATCTCAAAAATATTTCCCAAAAAGCGATCCCATGTAATAGCACAATTTCTAAAATCATTTGCCTACACACTCATACTACACAAAATTAATCTGAACGCACAACTGCCACATACACAACCATTCAATAACGGCACTATCTCCTTGCACCCAGCATATCTAACTATCCACTCAATTCTCACTTCAAGAAACTACGAAGAACACTCAAACATTTATCAGCCAATAATCAGATACAGAAAAAATAGGTCCACCAAATAGGAATAATTGAATGGCAGCAAAAAAAGCCCAGCCCCCCACCTCTCATTTTTGGTGGGCTGCTAATGTGCTGCTGAATAAGATAATTAAAAACCAAACCCAGCTGGATTATGCTATGTCCCTTGTGAAAACTAGCCTGCACTGGGGACATGGCCTGGTCCTTTTCAACCCAGTGGAAGCCAGACCAGTGTAAACACAATTCAAAATAGGAGCAGCTATCCATCATCTCAGGCCAAGAGACCTGTGCTGTCAATGATTGAATCAGAGGACTCTATCAGACTTCAGTCCCTCATATTAATTCATTCATCTGAAATAAAAGCTGAATTTCCCATTGAGTAAAATAAAGAATAATAGACAGGCATTTGCAACTGAAAATTTAAATACAGTCAGCTCTCAGGACTGTATGGGCTCAGCTACATGGGGACAGTCAGTGTTTTGTAGAATGTTTTTTGCAGACTATTTAGCAGACAGGAAGCAGGAAGATCAGGTGTGCTGACATTTGATTGAAACTGAGCAGGTTGGCCATTTCTCCTTGTCTCTCAACTCTGCCTCCTCTTCATTCACCATGGATCCCCTGCTGAACAGAGGCTTTGGAGTTCTTCTGTCACACTTCTTTCATAGCAGTAAGAACTGGAGTCCCACTGTGCTGTGAGCACTCCTGCTGTCTCCTGCCCTTGATTTTGCCTTACTAAATACAAATCTTGATGAATCACAAAAGTACAGGACTAGAAAGACCAAAGGGTCATGTACTCCAATCCATCTACTTCATGTTCCAAGGTGACTAGCAAAAGCCAAATTCATGGCTCAGCATTGCATTTCTGGAATAATGCAAGCGGACCTATTACAAATTGTTGGTTTACGATGCTTTTTATTTTGTTGTTTTGAGACCTGATAAACCCTTGAGGATGAGCCCTTGACATATACTGAATTCCTTATCTATTTGCCTCAAACTCAATGAAACAGATTCCCTTACAGTCGTACCTTGGAAGTCGAACGGAATCCGTTCCGGAAGTCTGTTCGACTTCCAAAATGTTCAGAAACCAAAGCGCTGCTTCCGATTTGCTGCAGGAAGCTCTTGCAGCCAACCAGAAGCCATGGAAGCCCCGTCGGACGTTTGGCTTCCAAAAATAGTGCGCAAACCAGAACAGTCACTTCTGGGTTTGCAGCAATCGGGAGCCAAAAAGTTCGAGAACTAAGCTGTTCAAAAGCCAAGGTACGACTGCACAAGCATTTTTCCAGTTATGGCCCCATTTACTCAATATATTTACTCAATAAATAAGAAGTAGCTGAGTGGTGTGTATTTTTGCTTCTATTTTTAAAAAATGTTGCAATAGGCCTTTACAGTTTCTGATAGGGCTTATAGTGTGAGGCTGTCAAGAATGTTCCTCGCAGAGTTCTGAAGAGCTCTGGGTTGTTAAAGCAGACCAGCATCGGTTTTTTTAAAAAAATGAATGAATGTTTTAACATTTTTTCAAAAAAATATCCTTTGCTGCTGTGCTTTAGCAAAAAGCAAGTGAGAGTGCTTCAGTGTTTCACTGGCAACATTTTGGACAGCCTTGCTTATTGTAAAGCTCATGCACTAAGAGATATTTTGTAAATACAGTACAGAATAGCAACTCAGCGGTTTCAACTCAAGGTGAGGAAGATCCCAGAATCACCCCAGCTCTCCTCTTTGTTTCACCTCTACCCAGAGGCAGTGCACACCTCTAAGAAACACTGACATTATAAAAGGGGAGAACATAAAAACTGCAACAAAAGCAGCCCTCCCAAAATTTCGAAATGCGCCTCCTCACACAAAATGCTTCTGAAAATTTAAAATCTCTTTAGCCATGAAAAACGGTGAGGGGAAGTAATGCCAGCTTCCACCTATCATTCTAAAACACTTAATTTTTCCATGTAAAACTGAGATTTCTGTTTTATGATATATTGGCCCAGAGGGATCAGAAGGTGGTACTAAGTGTGAAACATTTACGATATCAGTACTGTATATTTTATTGATTTATTTGACGGGTGAAAATAGATCTCTGTTCCATGGCTATTCTTGGCCAAAAAAGTGTAGGATTTTCCACCTTCATTTCAGTTTAATCTAAGGCTGTGGTCCTAAAACACTTAAAGCCCTAGACCCCAATCCCTACTGTGAACTTCCTTTGACATTACCTGTTTCAACAATGACAAAACTATTTTCATGAACAGTAATGATGTGGCAGCTGTGCTTTGACACTGGGCATGTGTTCTTCTCCTAGGGTGCAGGGAAGGGAGAGAGATACATTTGTGGCCTCATCTGAAATGAATCTGTATTTTGTCTTAATCTCAAAAGCAGTGTTCTTATGAGGCCTCCTGCCCACCCTACCCCCTCTACTTTGTGCAACTTTATGGGGCAAGGGGGAGGCGGGGAGAAACATTGGTACTTCTGAATTATAAGTTGGAAACATTAACAGACAGTTTTCCTATAAGCCACACATTTTCAGAAACTTGTGTAATCAGCGCTGGTGTAATTCATAGAGAGTTGAGCTAGGCAATTTTAGTGCTTCTTCCTGATGAATTAATTTTGTTTGTCTTAATAACAGTAGTTCCAGATAAGAGGAAGTCCATAGCCAGCCTGAGTGAATGGAGTCACTCGAGAGCAGCCTTTCTCAACCTTGGATCCCCAGATGTTGGATTACAATTCCCATCATTCCCAACCTGGCAGGATCAGTTATCAGGGATGATGGGGACCCAAGGTTGGGAAAAACTGCTCTAGAATTTACGAATACTTTACTGCCCAGGTCAGTCACCAAACAATACACAGTAATACACACACCTGCCCTAGCAGTTATTGACATCACTTTCTTTAGTGATATATTATTTGATATATTATCTTCTGCCTAGTTGTCCTTTAAGGCATGACTGTGTATGAGCATCACACATTTTCCAAAGGCTGCTCTAGATTGATCAAGTATATAGTAGAAGCTGCCCATGTCAACACTTGGCTTAGTCTAAATATAATGCTGAATAATTGCTTAGTACCACATGCCCAGTTCTGCTCTCACTACCATCTCCTCTTCTGGCACAACTGTGAGGAACAGATCAGAATCAGAAACTAACCACTGTTTCTCATCTCACCTGAACAGGGAGCTTCAGTTAGTTTTAACTGTGGCTTTTCTGAACATCCCAGGATCATAAGTCATGGTTTGGGTTGTTTGGACAAACCATAGTTCAATCTAACCATAGTTTGTCCTTGTTTGGATGAAATGACCAACCGTGAATCATTGCAAATGGAAGTGAATCTTTCCGTCTCCTCACAGCCGTGCAAGAGGAGAGGAGAAGGGAGAGTGCATGAGTCCAAGGCTCATTCACACAGCACTAAACTATGGTTTAGTGTTATATCTGAATACAGCTATTGAGCTTTGTGGTGGAACAGGAACTGTACCTGGTCCTTCCACATTAACTCCCTGTTCTAATCATTTTAGATAATGTGGGGAAAGATGAAATACATAAAAATTGAATTCACAAAATGCTTATCTGAAATACAGAAACCACCTAACCATTCCCTCCCAAAAATATTAGGAACTGATGTGAAACTAGAAAGAAAAGGCATCATTTATCAACATTAAAGCATTTACTGCAAATAGTTTCTGTAGCTAAATGAAAAAATCTTTAAGAGGAAATCCATTAAATGCTTCAAGTGTATATTTTTCCTCTGGGCTCACTAAGTCTTATTTTGCTGTGCCTCCACACTGGCCTTCCTCAGATAAAATAAGCAAATGTAGAAATATTGGCAGCTTTCATACTTCTCCCCCCTCCCCCAAGACTCAGTGAATAAGGAAGGTCCCTTGTTTCCTAGCTTTTTCACAGAAGTATACAGTGAAATATGTGGCAAGCAGGAACAGCCAAGATGAGATTATGGTTTGCTACTGCATTGGGAGCATCTATGCATCTATCTATGAATATTTTAAAGTTTGAATTTTAAAACTCCTATAACATAGAGCAATGTTTTCCTACAGTAATAGTTATAAGAAGTTGTGGTCTGAAATGGGGAACTTTCAACTGCTTAAAGGGTAATTAAAAAACAGTGCCTATCACTGACAGATAAATTTGGTGCTAGGATATAAAGCGTGTTTCATCTCAATGTATTGCTGGATTTTAAATTAAGACGGGAATGGGAATGAATATCTCTCAGAAAGCCTAGGTGAAGGAAATAAACAGAAGGCCTGTCCACAGAAGAAGAAGAAAATCTGGTAATTCCATGTAAATGGAGGAGAAATTTTGGGCTATGCAGCCACCAGAAGGATGGGGGAGAAATGTGATTCCATTCAGATTTATAAGTCAACCTCCCTAATATGCTGTTTCTAAAACAATATGCAAAACAAAGCACAATAACCTCGTACAATTTTTGCAATGTGGTTCAATGGCAAGTTGAACAGTATGTATCCTAAATCAAAAAATATGCATACATTAATGAAACTAGCATACCAGAATGCATTCATTATATATGGGGAAATTGCCTTGAACAAAAAATGTACATATTAGGCAATGTGGCATAAAAATATGTGTATATTAAAAGAAATACACACTAAAATGTTGCTGAATTTTCATCTGGATAAAATGTGGAGTACTGAATTTAAGAGCAGAAAAATGACCAACTGAGAGAAAGTGAAATGAACAGATTCGTTCATCTTGTGTGGGACTTTGCTGTAAAAAAGAAAGCTGGTTATGATTCTAAAAGAGTGGATGTACTCCAGAGCAAGTTAGGCGTTGCCATCTCAAACAGAAACACTAAGAGACAGCCATCTTGATTCATGTTAGACATTTTGTTTCCTTTCTGGTTAATGATTTATGGAAACAAGAGATGAAAAAGAATAAATCTACAAAGCTAAGCACTCCAGCATGGAAAAATGTTTTCAAACAAAGAGGAAATGCTTCTTTTGCAGAAGCGAATTTCCTCAGGATAGAAAAGAGAAATTAACATTTGGGAAGCTTCTACGCTTAACTCCCCTATTTGTCTCATAATCCTTCATGAAGCATTAGATAACATGCAGCTTTTTTCAGTATTCCCTCTTAAACAAATTTAGGGGTTTGTATGCATTTTCTAGTCACTTGTTACGATTCATCTCAGGCCAGTGACAAAGACCTGGAGTTGATAACAATTGAATTGGAAGTGATGTAGAAAATAAATATCTAAAACATTAGAATGACCACACACTTCCTCCCCGAAGTTTAATTCTAGTCACAAAACCCCCCAAAAATTATTAGACTGAGTTTTAAGGCTTGCAAAGTTACAGAATTGTGGAAGAGGCATCACTATACACCGATGTTCAATTAACTTCATGCAACAGGATAACCAGTGGAGAGGGTTCTTGTGTGGTGATTGTAGAAATTATGACAGAATAAAAAAGAAAAATATGTGAAAACAGGACTCATATGTCATCAGAGCCATCAGATATGTATGATGAATCTGAAGAAAACTAATTCCCCAAGATGGCCACCTTATCTTGTGACAATGACAGTGTAATCTTATACATGTCTATTGAGAAGTAAGCACTGCTAAGTTCAATGTATATCTTCTTCCGAGAGAAGATGCTTAGAAAAGTCAAGGTGAACTCTGGAGCACTGGCTTCATACAATCTCAGCAGCTTATTGTTATCAAGAACTGAGGAACTTCTCATGAACCAGCTTCAGTCTTGGAGACATCATCCAAGTTACCACCACAAATAATGCATTAAATTTTACTCTCTGGCATGCATGATGGTTGCCAGATCCAAATCATAGCGGGCTGATTTATTATATTTCGGTTATTTACAGCTCAACCACTAGCAGTTCTAAGCAGTGTGCATAACAATAAACGGTAGACGGAATAAAACATTCCGGAGTCTGCCTGCCTCTTCCCACTCAGCTGCCCTACAGCTGGGGGGGGGGGCAGTGGGCGGACCGTTTTTGTAGTCCCAGGAGAGAGGTGTGGCTCGGGTGCACTGTAGGCCCCGCGGTTAGTGCCGCCTGGCATTTTGTCACCCCTCTCAGTGGTGACACCAGGGGCGGCCCGCACCTGCTGCACCCACCACACACCCCTTCCTCCGCCCCTGCATAAAGTAGAACACTACCTTAACACATTACACCTTACTCCCCAGACTGAATTTGTAAAAAGTTTCTAATCCATGGGTACAACCAAATACGCTACAAAGCTGTCTTAATCAAGGGAGGTTGAATTTGCTCAGTGTCATCAGTCCTGGCGAACAGTTTTATTTTAGTCCCTAAACCGTACCCAGACTGCTCAGGGTACAAGACATTGTTATAACTCATTTCTTAATTACAGTGAAGTGCTGTGCTTCTATGCAGCCCATGCATGGATGTTATATGTACCCTCCCTCCCACCTCACCACAATCCCTTCCTTTTCCTTCCTGAAACTCTGTGGAACTTGAAATTGCAAAACTGCATTGAAAGCCTTCAGTTGCAAAGGGGGGGGGGGAGCTGGATACATTTTCTATCTGCATTTAAAACATTATCCCTAAAATATTTATTACAAATTTAAAGTTTTAATAAGTGATTAAATTTTACTGATCTTGAGTTATTTCGTCTTACAGTATATGCTTTATTAGGGTTTTTAAAAAAAGTTTAAATATGAACAAACATTCAGGCTACCAGCTTGACTTTAAACCAAGTCTCCTTCCTGTACTAAAATGGTTTAATGTATGAACCTATAATTTTCTAAGTACCCAGAATGTACAGTGGTCATTTTGAAACTGATACATGAACTGAATATGTGCATAATTAAACATCTCAAACAGTTTATTCAGCACTTATAATACCCTATGACTTTTACAATAATTTCAACAACCTGGGGAGGCTGTTAGTGCATAGTCTAATAAGACTTCTTTATGGTGTCACAGAAAATGGAATGAGGCTACTTTCAAAAGTTTCATATTTCTCATGGTATGCCACTTTGAACTTTGTGTAGAAAGATACTGTAAAATCGTTTTATGATATTTGATATCATACACTGCAATTATTTTGATGATTGTGGAGCATGGCAGTATGATATGAAGCATAGTCTAAGATATGCAATATGAACAGATTGTGATAGGAGACCAATTTAGTGTGTTCCAAAGAGTAAGTAATAGACATAGTGAATATTCACAACCTTCCTTTTTCTGTTGGTCTCATCTAAGTAAACACTGTCTCTTTTGAATGGCAAGTTCCTTGAGGGTAATCTGTACAAGAGTCAGCTGGAGACACTTTTCACAGCTATTGCCACATGCCATCTTCTGATCATGCTGCTACAGAGCAGGGCCAGGTAAAAAAGGAATTTGGAATTCTACAAATGGCATTGCACTTATACATGCCTACTTGGATTAAGTCCCAGTGGGTCTTGTCTCTTAAATAGACAAGGATAGAAAATAACACTCTAGTTTGGTTAAAGTCAATGTAACACAGTAGCTTGAAGGTCACATTCCAGGCAGTGGCGGAGCTTCATGCTCCGGCACCAGGGGGCAGAGAGTAGGCGGTGGGTGGGGCTGGCATGCATCCTGGGGGCGTAGCGCCCAGTGCGGGCGGGGGGCAGCCATGATGGCACCCCACCGGGATTGCGCTGCCGGGGGCGGTGCGCTCCCCCACCCCACCCCTCTTCCTCTGCCAGTGATTCCAGGCAAGGTACAGTAGATCCATCTATTGTGCACATACATCTTCAGAACCGGGACTCGGGTGGTGCTGTGGGTTAAACCACAGAGCCTAGGACTTGCCGATCAGAAGGTTGGCAGTTTGAATCCCCGCAACGGAGTGAGCTTCCATTGCTTAGTCCCTGCTCCTGTCAATCTAGCAGTTCAAAAGCACGTCAAAGTGCAAGTAGATAAATAGGTACCGCTCTGGCGGGAAGGTAAACAGCGTTTCCGTGCGCTGCTCTCGTTCGCCAGAAGTGGCTTAGCCATGCTGGCCACATGACCCGGAAGCTGTACGCCGGCTCCCTCGGCAATAAAGCGAGATGAGCACCGCAACCCCAGAGTCAGTCACGACTGAACCTAATGGTCAGGGGTCCCTTTACCTTTACTATCTTCAGAACCATGTACAAAATCTCTTACAGATGTGATAGTGAATGTTGAACAAAAGGATTGGACCTTCCTGTTGCAGGTGCTTTTGTACTGCAACATTTCTGTTACCGGTTGGGTGCTGCTCATCTTCCCTTCTAATAAAAGTTTCCAATCCAATGGGTGGAATTTTGAAAGTATTCCTTTCATTAGTGTACAAGTGGATAATTGTGGGATGCTTGTACTTCAACACTGTTGTCAAATTGAATGCTGGGCAAAATATCCATACAGCATCATCTAATTTGCAGGGAGTGATGCCTTCTGAATAAGCATGATAAGGTGCCTGTCAATCAGGAGCACAGCATTAAATTGAAACTCAGGTATTGCTGTGGACCTCAGGTGAAAATACTAACAGTGCAACCCTAATCATGTCTACTTAGATAGAAGTCCTACTAAATTTAGTGGGGCTTACTCCCAAGTAAGGGAGTTTTGTGATTTCAGAAGCTGAAATAATAAATTACAGTTCAAGTATGTCAGCCTAACTCTGCATACTTTCTTATTGATTCATTTTTATTAAGAGATTTCTATACATCGTTTCACCAAAAATGGTCATAATGCAGTTTACACACATACACGCAAAAACACAAATTAATATAAAGCACAATAAGCAAGTATTTTTTAAAAAATAATAAATAACATAATGAACAGCACCATAAAAACGACTTCACCCATCAGCCCCCAAAAGCTGATGTAGTGTTTTTAAAAAATAAAAAGTTGAGGTGAGACACACTTCTGTGGGGAGGCCATTTCACAGATGTGTTCCCCAATGAAGTGTATCATAAAACTACCATTAAGGTTCTTGATCTCCACACAACATTTCTTATTTACCAGAAGAGCCTCTTTCGCTGATTTAATGCATGGGAAGGTTGATGTGGAAAATAAGGCATTCCCTCATTCCCTCATATATTTGGGCCTAGGCCCTTCAGGGCCATATTTACTAGGGAGTAAACTGCTTTGGAATGCTTACCTCTGAGTAATAAGTTCAGGCTACGTATTTGAGACCTGACAAGAAACCAGCCTAAATAATGGTAGAGCGTAATCAAAATCCCACATGTGATAATGGTTTGTTTTCATAGTAGTGTTATCACAGGTGGCTATTAAAAGCTTGCAGAAGGTGTAAGGGTTGTGTGATCAGCACTACAGAGCTTCACAGAAGAATACATAAAGCTTCATCTTACATGAGTTGATGATTGGACCTTATTTGTTCTGTTGCCATCTCTCGGTGCCTTGCCATTATCTAGAAGCCAGAACCAGATATCAACGATGTGACAAGGTTTTGGCATCATAATTTAACTTTGCAAGGTATTCTCAATCATTTCCTATAACATTGTTTTTCCACTTTCTCGACATAGAAAGTGGTCTCTATAGGCTTACATTGGCATAATTTTGCCATCGTCTTGACATAGTAATATGGTCTCTACAGACTTGAAAAGAAAATTTTGTCACTGCCTTAATATCATAATGTCCTTCACAGATGGATCTTCAGATGCATCACAATCACCACATACATGCACCGTGGCATCATCAAGAAACAGTAGGAAACTTTATCTTCCTATGTGAGAGAAAGCAGTAAATTTTTGCTTGGGGGATGGAGGACAATTATGTGTTGAGCATGATCAGCAGAGATATTCTGTGTTATATTTCCAGCTTCAAAACATTTTGAGCATATATTTTTAACGAACACTGAAAACACATGCAGAAGTCTAACCCGTGTTCCTACTTTTTACAGCATTTGAAATGTATTCAGCTCTCCAGAGAGTATGCTAATATTTGTCCCTGATGTTGCGGAATAGCTCAAAAGGCTTGGTAAGATGGCAAATAATGCTATTAAGGTTGCAGTCCTGTGCACACTTACCTGGCAGTTATCTATTGAACTTGGTGGGCCTTATTTATGAGTAGACGTAACTAGGGTTGCACTGTAAATAAATATATATGAGACATTTACAGTCCAATCCCAGATATGTCTGCTCACAGAGACAAGAAATTCAGCAAGCATGGTTGTTTAGATAAGTTTGCCAAAGCTGCGATTCAGTGAAACATTACTAGTTATTTTAGATTAAGGTTTTAGATTAAGGGAGTTATTTCAGATTTAACTGAAAATTGAGACCACCTTTGCCATTTGGTGGTCTGAACATAATATGGCCTGGAATTAATTTTCTACATTCCAGTACAGTATAAGAGTCTAAATGGCAGGCCTTCTTCATGTCAAAATTAACGCTCAAATCAATTCACAAGCTGATTGAATTATCTTATTCCAATTAAATCATAAACCATAATGCTAATAACAGAAGCAGTATATCACAGTGAGTGTGATACATCAGAAGATGACTGGTTCTGATCCACTGACATTTTTAAACATTTAAATCTCATTTGAACTGGTGCAGTTGTCACTAGATCTCAGCTATCCTTTGAAATAAGTGGCCAGGAAGGGTCTACCTGCACAGCTCATACAAAATGTTGGAGGTGCTGTATCATTCTAACCACAGAGGCTTCACAAATCCCCTTTCCTGACATAATGAACTCAGCTAAAAAGTAAAGGTAAAGGGACCCCTGACCATTAGGTCCACTCGTGGCCGATTCTGGGGTTGCAGCACTCATCTCGCTTTATTGGCCGAGGGGCTCTTGACCTTTATGTGGCCAGCATGACTAAGCCGCTTCCGGCAAACCAGAACAGTGCATGGAAACACTGTTTACCTTCCCGCCACTTGCTACTTGTACTTTGACATGCTTTCGAACTGCTAGGTTGGCAGGAGCTGGGACTGAGCAACAGGAGCTCACCCCGTTGCGGGGATTCGAACCACTGACCTTCTGATCAGCAAGTCCTAGGCTCTGTGGTTTAACCCACAGCGCCACCCGTGTCCCTAATGGACTCAGCTACACAGCTGCAAATAAAATGTTTTAAATGTGTTGTGCAGTGCAATATACAAATGTGACACTAGATTGTGACAGTGAGCTATGCAAAATTCGATGTATTTTTCAAAACTTTTTATAAATGCATTTTCACAGTATTTTTCATATGTGTGTAGATTCCACCGATGTTGAACATGGGAGTCACACCACACCTACTGGTGTGAATGAAACTTGGTGGTCCTGTATATCAATCTAAATGCCACAGTTCCACCATGCAACTGGTGTTGCAGTGCAAAAGGGACAGCAGAAACCAGGACAGGTGTGCTAGCATTATAACCAGGAAAATGCAATAATCCTCACATCTGAATGCACTCTAACTTTGCATAAGATTGTACAATGTGATTGCTAAAAACAGAATAACTACCGTATTAATTGTATAACTCTATAAGCTAACCAAATATGTTATTCTTCCATTGAGCAGTGGGTGTTGTTATTATTCATTCATTGCATAAGGACAACAGAGGCGGATTTAGGGGAGCATGAATGGTTTAGTTGACTGGAGGCGGAGCCTTGGGGACACTGCAACTATGATGTAGAATGGAAGGTGAGAGAGGTGAGGAGGGGCAATGAATTTTGCCATTGCGCAGAGCTCCACTGAAATTTGAAACTCCAAGGTCTGCCTTTGAGGACAATCAAGATGAAATTATTTTCTTCTATTGTTACCTCACAAATAACACCGTTTCTTTGTAAAAAGCATGCTGGGGCTGCCTTATGTATGCATAATAGGTGTGTATAATAGTCTCCTGTTTCTCAGCTTTTTGTGCAGCTATATATTCTACAGACATGAAGGTTGACAGTTCCTTCCATGCAGTCTCATCCAGAACCCAGCTAAACTGCAGTGTTAAGACTGGGCCAATTTAGCACCATTGATATCAATGCAACTTTAAAATAAAATAAAAATTCAAATAGTGTTATATAAGTGGGTTCTGGACTGTATGGTAAGGCTGCAAGATTCTCAGCTCACTAATTGTGTGGTGTTTTCTTGAAATCAATGGAACTTACTTCCGGATAAGTGTGTTTTAGATAGGCTCTTGACATCTCACATTCTGCGTTTTTACCATTCGGTCTGGGATATTTCTATGACTCAATTTATTTAGTGAGGATGTGGGTTTCTTATGGAAATCTGTTTGGCATTTTATGGCGTCCTAACAAACCATTCCTCAAGCTTTGTGCGGAAGGGATATACAGATCTCTTAAGTCTACAACTTAAGATGTGTGACCCTAATTAAATGAGAACAGAGATTTGATTCTTTGCTTCACGGTTTTGCTGAAAGATTGCATAACCGAAACATGATGGATCTTCAATCCGTTTCACAGCAGCAAGACAGGAAAACACATTGCAATGTATAATCATACTGTGGTTTAACAATGTACTATTTAAACAACATTACAGAATCTGCAATAACATTTGAAATAACAGCCAAAGTGATGATGTTAAAAACAGCAATTCATTTATTTTATTTCTGCTACCAACATTTCCAGGATGTTGTTTTTTATATATGTAAATTTGAAGATTTAGAGTTATTTGGGTATGTTTGCTTTTTGTTTTCGCAAAATGTTGTTTTGGTTCTCTTTAACAGATACTGTCAGAAAAGCTGATGGTGAGCATTAGTGCAAATATTGCCAAAAGAAATATTCAAACGGCTGAAGACGGATGCTCCCAAACAGCAAACATGAAAAGCTAGATTCTTCTTTAAAGTCTCTCCATGTCTTCCTCTCTGCCTGGGTTCTTTCCTCTTTTTCTTCTTAATGCCATGTTGGAGTAGATCCTGCTTAGCCTCCAATCAACATTTCAAGCACTGGGATCATGTTTGATATTGTCAGATGGCCTGGAAAATTAAAAACCCAATTAAAGGCTCAGCACGAGGGTCAGCTCTTCTGCATATCAAAAGGCCTCCTCTGGCTATTCTGCTCAAATTGTATCTGTTAACAGCTCACTTTGCAGAAAGTGAAATAGCACAGCATTTATGAGTAATAAGTACCTTCCAGCTGATACATTTCAAACATAAACCACTTTCATGGCCCCGGCAAAAAGTACAAGTCATAATCAAATTGTCAATTTTTTCCTGTGAGATGCATAGATCTATTGTAACTGTGATTGTTAAAGAAGGAAATGCATTTTATTCACATGTTGGAAAAAAAGATGCACAATTTCCCTACAATTAAAGATTTTTTGTCACATTTTTACTGCCTTTCCTTTACATTTCTAAATAGTTACTATAATT
This sequence comes from Podarcis bocagei, assembly GCF_964188305.1. Classification (NCBI taxonomy): domain Eukaryota; kingdom Metazoa; phylum Chordata; class Lepidosauria; order Squamata; family Lacertidae; genus Podarcis; species Podarcis bocagei. The sequence continues at coordinate 41,625,846 of NC_138125.1, read as the reverse complement.
GATTTTCGGGTTGCATTCATTTTTTTTTCTTTTTGTAGAAGAATCATTTATAGTTTTTATGTAGTGGAAGAAATGGTTGAAGTGAATAGCATTTTTGTTTAGCTGGGGTATTAATGTTCACCCAAATGTTTATAATGTGAATGTGCAAAGCACTAAAAGCTTTCGAGCGAAATGCAAATTAGTAGAGCACTCAAATGACATTTTTAGAAGGAGTTTTCATCTGTCAATGTGGCATAATATTAAGTCAAACTAAAGTCACTACTTCAGCTACTGGCCATTTGAAAAAATTTCATAAGATACTAGGCTTGACAGAAAAGAAAACAAACTACATAAATATTTTTCATCATATTATATTAACCAAGCAGCTGCTTTAAGATTCCACAAGTTAGCATATAATGTCTCCCTTTAGAATATATTTTGAGTATATGCAGTGTCAAAAATCTAAATCCCTGGGTTTTGCATAATGCATTAAGGTCCACATCTGAGACAGGAAAGATTTTTCAAAGCAATGTCATGTGATGTAGTAGCACGAGCCCTGCTAAGGGGGGAAAATTCCAGGGAATTTTAGAAGTGGGAGGGAAGAAAATAATGCATTTTGTTACTTGGATTTGTACTGCAGGGTATTACGAGAAGCAATTTTTAAAAAATCTTTCTGTTTTAGTGTAATGTAAGTAGCTTAGATTCTCCTATTACATCGTGTGTGTGTGTGTGTGTGTGTGTGTGTGTGTGTGTGTGTGTTTATATATAAAAAAGAAATAGACACCTAAGACTGAAGGGACATCGAGGACTTAAGGGGCATTGTGCTTTAGACAATGCAACATGCTCTGAAAATAGGTAGTCCCTTACATTCCGTGGACCTGTGATATTCTCTGAGAAACCTTCACATTCCAATTAGTAACCTCTTCTTGTTTGGGCTGGCTTGCTGGAATGAAGCAGGTAACTGATACTTTTAATGCAACGAAGTATTTTAGTAATTTATATTTAAATTGTCCTTTTATTCATGGGTGGTAATTTTCACACTTTTAAACACCTCTAGGCTCCTGGGTTAGGGCGCATACCTGCATGCATGTTTACCTGGAAGGAAACCGCACTCAATTCAATGGGATTTAGGCTCAATTAAGTGTGCCTAGGCTTGCATGCAGCTTGGCAGCCCAACCCGATAGTGTTTACTCAGCAGCAAGTCCCAGTGAGACATAGCTAGTAACTTTCTCAGTGATCCAAAGCTCCATGGCCATGTATACACGGAATATCCCCTGATGCCAAACCGAATAGTGCAGCCCCTGAATTCGCACAGACATTCGTGTTTTTATTAGAGCTCAGAGCGCTCGTGAAAGCTGCTGGATTCCTTCTGATCAATTCATGTGACGCATTGATATTTTTTGATCAATAGGACACGAAGCCACACGCCCTTTTCAAAACCGTTTGTCACAGTTACAAAAATGAAGAGAGGCCTGTTCTGCCACGCTGAATATATTTTTAAAAGATTAATTAATTAATAACATGATCTTTCCAATGAAGTGTAGCGTAAACAGGCTTCTTAATTTGGGACAGGATTTGGAGGTAAAAAGACAATAGATTTGTGGGGTTTTTAATATTAAAAAAGGAAAGATAAACATTTCTAAATAAACTCTCCTCTGACGGCTTGATAAAGTGCTTCTGAAAGTTTTTTTTAAAAAAATAAAAAAATTGCCATAATGGTACAGCAGAGATTTAGCTGTGTTTTATTCCTTTAAAAATAAAAAAGTCTCCTGCAGTGCACCCCATCATGGCCACTTGGGAAATAATGGAATTGCTGATAGACCCCCTTAGCCAACATGACACTAGTGGGCGCCATCATAATAACTTCAGATAGGCTGCAACTTATTCCTATTAAAGGGCAGCATATTGCATATTAATAGACAATTTAAAATAATTACAGGCTTTAATATTTTTCGGGGAATGGTTGCTTGTCTCCTGAAAGTTTCACACTTCTTATAGAAAAGAAAGCAAATGCTGCTTCTTTTTTTCCCCCTCCCAGAGAAACAATGTATAATAATATGTCAGTAAAGATTGAGCAATTTTGAGTAGTGATGGGTGAAAAGGACATTATGTTCTTTTTTTCTTGTCATGGTCTGTATTTTTCTGTCAGTTGGCAAAGGCTGCACTCAGCAAGAAGAAGCTAAAGACCTGCACTGAGAGACGTGAGGGTGACAGCTAACCTGACAGGTCAGAAGATGACTGCAGAATTAGCCTTACTTTAATTCTCACTAAAATTCACAGCTTCTGACGAGGAAATGGGAAAAAGAAATTTCCTTACACATTTTCTTTTCATTTCGTGTGCAGATTATACATATTCTGCTTCCATTAACAAGATGGAGATTGTGCTTTATGCAGCTCTATATTTAAGGGCAAAAGACCAAGAAGATGACAAGAATGACCCCTCTCTTGTCTTATGATCACTGCCAGTTTGACATGACACTAATTAGACTCCCTTAATCTAAACCCAGTTAGTTCTGCATGCTTGCAGCAAAACCACTGCAAAACCCGAACATAAATTGCCTTGGGCCTTTGTCTTCACACACATGCACTTACACACACACACACACACACACAACTTACCTTATCATTCATAATCCAATCACAATATTCCTAATGTACAAGCGTTCAAAGAATTGCAATTCTCTTATTCCTAAAATCTCAATTGCCTCTGATTGTATAATAAAAGAAAGAATAGGCACTTGCATGTGTGTGTTTGGTCTAAATTGTCTCCCCGATCCATTGTTTTTGAAAATGCTGTGGATGAATTGAATATCATGTGGGTGAACATATGTAGCATTTTCATGCAATGTCACTGTGCCAATTGATTAGATATTGTGTTTATGCAATGAACACAAAACCTGTTTTAAATGACCAGTCATTAAAAATAATTGCTATAGGCCAATGTTAATGTAGAATGATCTGCACTGCCATAGCGTGAGACTATCATGAGCAAAGAAAACACAAGAATATTCAATATTGAAACAGAGGGGCCATGATCCAACATAGAGCAGTCATGTTTGTCCATTGATGTAAATAAGCTGAAGCATTCCCAACTCGTGGCTTGTTGTTAAGCAAGAAAAAGGATCACTGGATGTTGAGGGGAGACCTGGTGATAGCACACGCCTGCAGTCTTTGCGATTTGATTTATTGATTTTAATTTTAGAAGTTCATTGGTCATTCACACAGATTTCTGAGCCACAGTTTTATTTTATCACCCCAGGGAAACTGTTTTGGGATCGTAATGCAGTCTGAAGCTGCTGTTGCTGCATATGCTGAAGTCATCCCAAAATAGTTATTTGTACCCAAGTGCAAATGCAGTTTTTAGTAATGCAATCAAGTGTTAAGGAAAAGTGTGATTTACCAGTTCGGACTGACCTCAGCCCAGAAATGAGCAGTCCGGCGGACCAAGTTGCTATGGTCTCATGCTCACTTTCTAGAGCATGAATGGGAAAGCTGTGCACTCCGTCAGACCCAACTAGCATGGACACTGGTCAGGGATGATGGGAGTTGTAATCCAATAACATTTAGAGGGCCATAGGTTTTCTCTCCCTGCTCTAAGGGGTCTCCTACATTGCTTTGTCTGACTGCTAGGTGCAGCTTTTAAAATAAATAGATAAAATCAATTAACAGTTTTGCAAAACTTTGGATTCCCACTCCCACTGAGGATGGTCCTGTAGAAGCAGTGGTGCTTGCTGGATTGTCCTTTGTAGCTGCTCATTGCTGTGGCATACAAAGCTGCATGCATAACTCAAACCCATTGCTCACTGCTGCAAAGAACAGGGTGATCAAACCATCCCAAAGCCATCAAGAGGAAAGCCTGGGTTGTACTAATCCTGCACGCTATATTTACTATGTGTCGCTATTAACACATTTAGAAAGAGACTTTAATAGCTGCAGTCAGTCATCTGCCCTCATTTTTTCCCTAAGTCTTCTTTAAAATCAGTTCACTTTCGTTGGCTAGGGACCGGGTGGTAATATGGTTAGGAAACAAACAAATAAATAGGAAGAACTTTCTGACAGTGAGAGCTGTTCGACCAGGGAATGGGCTCCCTTGGGAAGTTCTGAACCGGAGGTTTTTAAGCAGTGTTTGGATGGTTACCTGTGATGGATGTTTTAGTTGAGATCCCTGCATTGCAGAAGGTTGGACCAGATGATCCTTGAGGGTCTACAGTTTTGTGATTCTATGTCTTTGGATAAAGGGGGGGGGAGAGTCAGAAATATTAGTCAATGACTTCAGCCTAGGGATGGGTGAGCAGAAGACCATTCATGCAGTCCAACATTCAAAGAAAGAAACCTCTCAAGGTTGGATTCCAAGATTTAACAGAATGCTCAAAGGAGCCTAATTTTCCTGGAAGTTGTTGGACTACAACTCATCGTCCTTGACCATTGGCCATACAACATGAGGAGGCACCACATCTTAAATTTTTCAAGTTAATATTTAGTCCTTTCCGAGTTTTGATGCTGCTAATCAGGTAAGAGGAAACATTTATGGGGGGGGGGGGAATGTTTTTGCTTATTATGTTTTTCATTGCCCTTTTCTGATGTAAACTGACCTCAACACTGGCCAACACAACATGAGCGCAGTAGTGGTTTGGCATCATGACTTTGTTGTGATGTATTGCTACAAGTCTAGGGATACATACACAAAAATAAGTGCACTAGTTACCATGCTCCCATCTCTGCTATATATTTAAAGCAGTATTATTCCACTTTAAACAGTCATGACTTTCCCTCAAAGAATCCTGGGGATTGTAGTTTGTTAAGAGACTGTTAAAGGTAAAAGGTAAAGGTCCAGTCGTGACCGACTCTGGGGTTGCGGCGCTCATCTCACTTTACTGGCCGAGGGAGCCGGCGTACAGCTTCCGGGTCATGTGGCCAGCATGACTAAGCTGCTTCTGGCGAACCAGAGCAGCGCACGGAAACGCCGTTTACCTTCCCGCCAGAGTGGTACCTATTTATCTACTTGCACTTCGTGCTTTCGAACTGCTAGGTTGGCAGGAGCTGGGACCGAGCAACAGGAGCTCATCCCATCACAGGATTCAAACCGCCGACCTTCTGATCGACAAGTCCTAGGCTCTGTGGTTTAACCCACAGCGCCACCTGGAGACCCCTATTTACCTCACAGAGCTACAGATCTTGAAAGTGCCTTCACTTTTGTGCCTTCACAAAAGTCAATCCCTTTTCCCAGGAAACTCTGAGAGCTGTAGCTCTGTGTGGGACAGGGGTCGTTCCCAGGATTTGGTGGGAGGGAGCCATGATTGTTGAAAGTGACATGATGCTGCTTTAAATGCACAGTGCAGATAGGGCCTCAATTGTAACCCTCCTTTGTACTCTGTTTACTTCTCTTACCACACTGGCTGATCTTGGAGTCTTAAGTTTCAGCAGCGTCCTGAGGGATACCAAAATTCAGCACTCTCTGCCTCTCACCTTCCATTCTCTATCATAGCTGTGCTGCCCCTTGTGGCGTCTCTGAGGCTCTGCACCTGGTACGACTGAACAGGTCGCGTGACCCTAAAACGTCCTCTGCTCACCATCACTTCCCAAACCCATGAGTGGAAAATGTCTGGACAGTATCTGTTGGGCTCTGTCTTTTTCAAATACTGGGGAGGAAAATTAAGAAATCATAAGAATGTAGAACAGATGAAAAAGAATAGACATCAGCTGCCACAGGCATATATTTTAAATAAATGTTTGAATTAAAACTGTACAAATGGAGAACAAAGAGACAAAATGCATTTTGCAAACTAAACAGGCTCTGTATAAATTGAGACAAACCAAACCATGCTTCGGAAGTTACTGAAGAGTCCTAAATTCTTCATTACGCCACTGACTGTTAGCTTGTAGAATTCTAGAAATGCACCCTGCAGTTTGCACTAATTGGTGGGAAAAGGAGGTTCTGTGTCAAAGGCAACTAATTGTTTGATGGGAATAGCAAGCTTTCACATTCATATATACCACACCACTATATCACATCATTTTTTTTGCATTCAGGGATTTATAAGGAGGTGTTATATTGTGCCACAGTTAATTGTAATGAGTTTATGGGCTCTGGTGCCCATATACATCTTGTTTACACATGGGCAAGGTGATGTTACCAGTGAAAGGGCCTCTAAATGAGACTGTTGGGCATTTAACTAAAGACTTGCATTCTGCATAAGCAGCATACATAAAAGTGTATATTATGCAGATTTTTGAAACCTGTGTCTTCAGGAAGACACTGTTTTGACCATAATGCATTCTGTCATGTGAGATAAAATGCAGGGAGCATTTACATTTCTCCCACTCAGTAAGCTTCTACCACACGGCTTGCATTTTTCTCACATCAATAGACATCTTTTTAAACATTATATTTGTGTCTGTCTCTCTTGATGGCAAATAAAATTCAATAAATAAAATTCCTTATGATAAATAATGCTAGATTTACAAAGTGGCTTTGATAAAGTGTGCTTGGTTTCAGGAGCGATTTGTTAAAAACAAATAAATTTAACAAGACATGCACACAAGCTCAAAATGTATTAATAGGTTGTAGATGATGCACAATAACATAATGACCCAAAAGACCATTTGCACAGTTGTTCACTCTGCTTAACTTACTGCCAAATCAGACAATTATTCAACAGAACCTGGGCCTGTTAGCTATGCAGAGCAGATCTTCGTCTGGCTGCTGGGTTATCAAACCAGTAGCTTTTGTGGATCTTCAATACGACAATGGGGCACGCTAGCATCAAAAACATCAAATATAATGTGGCATGCAGAACAGACATTACAGGACATTAAACATTGGTACCGATTATAAACCACACTGTGTACTGTGGTAAAAATGCATAGTAATTCACAAGTGGTCCCAATCCTTCTACCTTTTAGAAAACAAAAAACAAAAGAAATAATTTCTGGCATCATGTAAATGCACATAGTGTTATTTGATATTCTCATGTTATATGCAACATACTGCACATATATTAAGCACTTGGGGCCAGTTCACACTGTCAAACTGAAAAGGCTAATAGTTATTAAGTCAAAATTAGGAAGCCATACTAAAAATCTAATAGATGAAATCACCTAAAGATTGAGGATTAATTTGCCAACTCTTTCCTTAAAATCCAATACAGCTTTTTGCCTTCTTTGTGCCAAGTCCTGCTTAGACTAGCCTGATTATTTTACTAGACTTTTAATAGAATCTTTTTCCTAGCCTATTAACAGACTTCTATTATCTTAGTGGGTTATATTAATGGACTGTGGGTTGGTTGGTTTTTTAAAAGACATCTACTGAATGTACCAGTAGAGGGACTGGTCTCTCTTCCTCTTACCTATCAACTGTGTTTTCCTGGTGGCCATGGAGAAAAGGACTTGCCTTCCTCCATGTCAAGCATGAAAGTCAAGTGATACGTCCCTCCCTTACCATCTTCCTCGCTCACCTGGTTGGGATTCCATGCCCTTGCCTGGTGACCAGGTGAGTAGTTAAATACAAGGCAAGTGTTCATTAACCCTCGATCTCCAGATGCTGGTGGACTACAATTCCTACCATCTTCAGCCAGCTCAGCCAAGGGACATGGATGATGGGAGCTATAGACCTATATCAGGGATCCAAAGGAAACAAAATATGGGAATAACTTGTTCCAAATAAGAAAGTGTCAGATTTGAGTTTCTACTGAAATGAGGCTGCATTTTAATGTTGTATTTTAATCCTGTTTTGAAGTTGTATTTTAATCAATTGTTTTTATACCTGGTGTTAGCCGCCCTGAGCCCAGCCTTGGCTGGGAAGGGAAGGGGCCTAAATAAAATTTATCATCATCATCATCAAAGCACAAGTACTTGGGTGAAGGTTGGTGTGGGGACTGTAATTCAGTCCATTTCCATTATAAACAAAAACAAATGCAAATGCTAGGTTCAAATTCCCTTTGGTTTAAGAATGAGCAATGTCTTCTGCTCATTCCCTCATGCTCCAAAACCAAGGAAACAGGAAGTTGTGTTTCCAGCCTCAACTTGTGCCCCACAAGAGAGCAAAGACTCTGGCCAGGAACCTGAGGCCCTTGTGACCATCTCAGGCCACAGCCTCACAGCCTTGCTCCACACTCTCCTGAAGTGCTTTTGCCTGGATGCAATGTGTTATTTATGGAATGGTGACCATGCCTCCTGCTTACCTGGGCAGAGGAAAGAGAGGTAGTGATGCATGTGTGATCTCAATAGGCAGGGATTTCCAAAGTGTAGGCACTGCCTCACTAAACGAGTTCTTAGAAATGCAGAATGGGCATTATGTGGTACCTGTAGCGGTGCCAATTCCGCCGATTGAAGCAGTCGAGTGGGCACACGTGGAGTCAAGCAATCTCATAGGTAAACTGGTCCCAAGTTGTTAAGGGCTTTGTATGCTAATAGTAACACAAAATGGGTACAATTAGCACTGTCCCGATGAGTTAAGGCATGCCCAAGCATTCGGGTGAAATTTTTGCATAGCCTTTTAGAGTAACCAAAGACCGAGAGTTGTTTATAAGCTTCTCCTTTCAAATTGGGGGAGGAAACGTCCTCCAAATGGTTAAGGTTTTTAAAGGCCACCCAAGAAGAAGAAAGTTGGTACACTCGTGGCACACTTGCACTAATTACTAAAAAAGAAGTCAGACTATTTCTGCACCAGTCACAACCTGATATTTGCCTCATAAGGCAGGCCTGCATTCCAACACAGAACATCACAAAGCCCATATGTGATGGAATGTTGGTCTCTGTGAGTGTTGTTGGATTTGAGGGAGAGAGACTTCTAGCTGCAGCATGGAAGTCATAGCTGGGCTTTCAAACTCTTGCTTTGCGGATGAACCAATGCCCTCCTTGCCAACATAAGCATTGAAAGATGGATTACTGAAAGCTGGGGCTCAGGATCAGGCCAGGGCATAAATGATTTAAATTGATACTTACACTTAAATAAAAGCAGTTCAAAATATAATTACTTTTTGAAATCTACAAAAATTTCTACAGGTATCCAAACTTGCTAGAAAACCAGCAGCTTCTTTGTCATGTAATCTATTTAAAACTCTCCCCCCCCCAACCTGGTGGATTCCAGATGTTTTGCAGTACAACAGAGCCAGGCTGGCTGGTGCTGATGCAAGCTGTGGTTTAAAACATCTAGAGGGCACCAGTTTGGGGAAGATTGGTTTAGAAGATTTGTTAATACTACTGAAAGTGCTCTGCCTCCCACCCTTCTGCTGACATCTTTGCAAAAACAGTGTACTACTTGCTGTTGCCATATAAATGGTTAAAACATTGAAATGCATTGAAGAACTTATATGCTAACACATCAGCCCAGTTATAATTTGGAGACAATGAATAATATATTTCAGACAAAGTGAAGGCAGCTATAGAATTAAACTAAAATAGAAAAATTACGCCCACAAGGCATTTAAATTTAGGATCTGAATAAGTTATTCACACATTAAAAGGTTCATATATTTCAAAGAAAGCATTAAAAAGTTTCTTTCTAAGGAAAAGAAAACTGAGAAACTAACAAAAACTAGGATAATTCTAAACAAGGCCAAAGCTCGGATGGAAACTTAATTAACAGAGCAAACTTATGTGTGCTTCCTTAGAAACAAGTATTCAGTGAAAGTTACTCCCAGGTAAGCATTCATAAAGTCTGAAAAAAACTGCAATCATATATCCCTTTATTCACTTGATGAAATGCTTTTTAATTGTTGTGACTGCAAGACCAGCTGTTTTGTACCTGTAAGTGCAGCAGTTCTTTCACGTGAACTCCTTACTATCAATAAAGCTGTGCTGTGAAATATTTGCTGCCATTGGTGGTAACATCCACTTGATGAGTCGTTCTTCCTCTGATATACTTTGTGCCCAACAAAATCTGCTCTGGAGGACTGGAGCACCATGAGATTCTCTGCTGAATCTCAGTTCTGTCTGTGAACAGAAGGAGCCCTTCCATTTGTAGAAGCCTAGTCAGGATCAAAAGCATTGTGACGCAACCAGCTATCCTTTTGTTTAGTATCTTCTGCACCTTCCTTTGCTTCATAATGTAAATGTTTTATGTGGCAACAATAGCATAGGGGGGAAGCACATTTGGGCCCCTGTGGAGGGTCACACCTGAGCAAGAGGCCTACTCTCAATAGGATATCCTACTTTAGAGGACCATCCTGAGGTGGAAGGATTGCCTAGTCCAAGGGTGGATCTAAACCGGGGGGGGGGGGGGAGAATGACGCTATAAATAAGCCAGAAACTAAATCATTATAACAAAAGAAAAAAACGCTATGGAAAATTGCATAGAATTTTGTTTTGCTCTCTAGCGCCACCTGGTGTTGCATGCTTATAACACATTCAAAACACCATTTTTTGACTAACGTACCTGAGTCCAAGGGACGTGGGTGGCGCTGTGGGTAAAACCTCAGCGCCTAGGACTTGCCGATCGCATGGTCGGCAGTTCGAATCCCCGTGGCGGGGTGCGCTCCCGTCGTTCGGTCCCAGCGCCTGCCAACCTAGCAGTTCGAAAGCACCCCCGGGTGCAAGTAGATAAATAGGGACCGCTTACCAGCGGGAAGGTAAACGGCGTTCCGTGTGCTGCGCTGGCTCGCCAGATGCAGCTTGTCACGCTGGCCACGTGACCCGGAAGTGTCTGCGGACAGCGCTGGCTCCCGGCCTATAGAGTGAGATGAGCGCACAACCCTAGAGTCTGGCAAGACTGGCCCGTACGGGCAGGGGTACCTTTACCTTTACCTGAGTCCAAAGTCTAGTCTAAAATAAAGGACCATATCAAGAGAGAGCAGCTGGGGCTTTGGAGTCGCCCATCAACAGTCAGCAGAGACTTCCCTCCCATGAGGCATGTTGAGGCAGCCCCCTTGGGTGCTGCCACACAACCCAAATAAGGGAGGCTGCAGCGGCAGGGCAGGGCACCTTCCCCTTTCTCCTCAGGTGGCAAAATGGGCTAGGCTGTCCCTGACAGCATCTGGAACAGACTGAGCAGACACACAGGAGCTGTATTGTATTCTATTTGCATCTGTACCTAAACAATAGCACGTGCATATTTTATGCAAATCTCTGACTTCATTTGTCCTCTTTTTTGATGATGCATTTCCACTCTTTAAGTGCCATGTAAGTGGTCACCCTTTAAAGCAGGGGCTGTTGGCCTTTTTCCGCCCAGCAGCTGCATCAACAGTTGACGCTGCCCGTTCCCCTGGAAATCATGCAAAATTGGCAGTGGCCAAATTACACTTGTGCACACACATGCCACCACCGTGCATATAGGACATACACGTGCACTCAGCAAGAGGGACATACAGGCATGCATACATTCATAGGTATATGCAGGCAGCTGTACACACACATTCAAGGAACTTGCATGAGGGCAGGAACAATAAATGCTGCTAAAACAACAGCCAAAGTACCAGGAATGGGAGCCCTTTTCACATTCTCCTAAAGCCTTACCTTCGAAGGGGCAGAGAGGGAGAGAGAGAGTAATCTCTGTGTACATAAACAGACAGAGACGTGTCAGGCGACCAGTGTAGATACCTAAACTTTAATGTTGCCCCCTTCCTCTGCTCATCAGATCAGCCTGATGTACGGCTGGAGAGGCAGATCAGATCTCTATCATCATGCTGGGGCTTAGCATTGTGAGGATGGGGCTATACCTGGATATTTTATTTTATTTTTAAAAAGGAAGATGGCACAGAGGCCCAATGGTTGGGGAGCAGGTCTTGAAAGACCTACACTGGCTCCCAGTACGTTTCTGAGCACAATTCAAAGTGTTGGTGTTGACCTTTAAAGCCTTAAACAGCCTTAGTCCAGTATAACTGAAGGAGCGTCTCCACCCCCATCATTCTACCCGGACGCTGAGGTCCAGCACCGAGGGCCTTCTGGTGGTTCCCTCATTGCGAGAAGCCAAGTTACAGGGAACCAGGCAGGGGACCTTCTCGGTAGTGGCACCTGACCTGTGGAACGCCCTCCCACCAGATGTCAAAGAGAAAAACAGCTACCAGACTTTTAGAAGACATCTGAAGGCAGCCCTGTTTAGGGAAGCTTTTAATGTTTAATAGATTATTGTATTTTAATATTCTGTTGGAAGCTGCCCAGAGTGGCTGGGGAAACCCAGCCAGATGGGCAGGGTATAAATAATAAATTATTATTATATTATTATAAAGAGTTTGACAGATTGGATAAGGCCCATTGGTCATGGGTTTACCACCCCTTTACTAAACCCTCTCACCCCGCTGCTTCTTTTCATCACTGCCACTTCCTGCTCAATTGTCCCTTCTAGGCAACTAAGGGGAAAAGAAAAAGAGCCACCAGCCGCTGGGAAGGTTACGCCCAAAGGAAAGGGGAAAGCAAATGGAGTCGCAAAAAGGAAGTCAGCCTAGGAAGGGCATTTTGTTCAGGACCTCCCAAACCAGCTAGATTTTGTTAGCCACATTGGGAATGTGGCTTTTTCATTCTATTTTTTAATCTATTTATTCTGTCTATTTCTTCCAAGGAGCTCAAGGGGTGTACACATATTTATCCCCCTCATTTTATCCTGTAAGGTAGGTTAGGCTGACAGGAAGGGACAGCCCCAAGGTCACCCTGTGAGCTTCATGGCTGACTGCATTTGAACCCTGGTCTCCCAGGTCGTAGCCCAACACTCTAACTACTATGCCACACTGACTCTCTATGCCCATACCTGAAGGAGCGTCTCCACCCCCATCGTTCTGCCCGGACGCTAAGGTCCAGCGCTGAGGTCCAGCGCCGAGGGCCTTCTGGCGGTTCCCTCATTGCGAGAAGCAAAGCTACAGGGAACCAGGCAGAGGGCCTTCTTGGTAGTGGCACCCGCCCTGTGGAACGCCCTCCCATCAGGTGTCAAAGCGATAAATAACTACCTGACATTTAGAAGACATCTTAAGGCAGCCCTGTTCAGGGAAGTTTTTAATCTGTGATATTTTACTGTATTTTTGGTTTTTTATGGAAGCCGCCCAGAGTGGCTGGGGAAACCCAGCCAGATGGGCGGGGTACAAATAAATTATTATTATTATTATTATTATTATTATTATTATTATTATTATTGATCTGGTAATCTCACTTCTTCCCAGATGCCTTTGCTGAAATGTGCTCACACAGAAATCGGTGGGGCTTTAACAGCATAATCTAGTTCATGACAAATCAGACGTAATTTTGAATTCAATGGTTTTTACTTGCAGGTCAGTGTGTATAGGATTGTGGCATAAACTGGCTACTTGGGCTGGATAATGTCTCTTCTTTTCCTTTACATGCCCATAGCTTATTATATTTTGCTAGCTGTTTGCTTCCCCCGCCCCCCAATAAGCATATCCCCATTATTTATTTCATTCCTGGATTTAATATTTCCCCGATTTTCTTCTGTGGAAATTCCTCCCCACTCGGAGGATGACAATGAAGATTAAACTCTCAGCGTGGGTCTCCTTCAAAAGCCCTGCTGAGCATAAGGATGCCATTGTTTTTCCACAGCAGCCATTTGTTATAATTCTCGCCTTCCAAAATCTGCACCACTGTAATTTGGTACTGCCTTATAATTAAATCCGTGATTTCACATTAACTGAAATCAGCCATTTGGAGAAAATATGCAAGACTCATTCACTGGCCTTTCTGAATCTCTTTTTCACAATTGCAAACTCCTGGTCAAACAAATTAAATTACCGCAGCAATATGTAACTCATTTTATGCAAATTAAGGTATTAATGTTCTGAATCATATCCATGAGAATCATCTGTGGGTATTTATTTTTTTTACCCTTGTAGCTTTCTGCCTTCAGTGCTTCTACGAAACAGCAAAACTGATGCTTAATTTCTGAAAAACTAATTTGACTAGTGTTAACTTTTGGTGTATAAAAGAATAGCTACGTAAATATTTTTTGACATTCTATACTTTTCAGAAGCTTCTGTCTGCATACCATAATAGACAACATCAGTTGCTTGTATTCTGCAGCACACTTTTCATCTTTTCTCATCAGTGATGGGTGCATGATTATAAATAATTAATTTGATTGTTTGTTTATTTTCAAGTATTTTTATCTTGCATAGATATAGATAGAGATGATAGAGATAGAGATAGAGATAGAGATGATAGAGATAGATATAGATATAGATATAGATATAGATATAGATATAGATATAGATATAGATATAGATATAGATATGAATGATACTATGATAACCAATACTGCTAGCAAAATCAAAACCAATCAAAATCACAATTTGTCCTAGAATTACACTAATACTTTTAAAATAATTAAAAGCACTATAGTGGGTACATAATAATTTAAAACAACAATTAAGCAGCAGCAATGAAATAAATATCAATAAGAATGACAGACCATTGGGGGAGCAATCCTACAGCCAGGGTTTGGATGGCTGAAGGGCATCTGGAAGCTGGCAGGGAGGGGGGCCCCTGGTTGGGGGGCACTCCATGTACACCTGCAGAAAGGACATGGGCATACTGCCACCAGTGTCCTGCCACCAGGAGAAACTGGGCACTCTGGCGGGGGTGGGGGTGGGACGCTTCATTGCCCCAACATGCCCCAAAACAGGCCCTGGAGCTTGCATTAATTTCTTCTCAGGGGCCACATACATGGAGAAAGGGGACAAAAACAGAGAGAAGCTTTGGCAGAGTTTAGCAAGCTGGCAGAGTTCAGGAAGTAGTGTAGACCCACTATGGAGTCCCACCCACCATAGCTACCATAGGATGGATGTATACATTTTCATAACATCCCAAAGTCCTCTTAAATAAAGGGTCTTTGTCTTTCTTCAGAAGGCCAAAAGCATGGGAAAGGAGGACAGATGGACCTTCCAGAGAAGAGAGTTTAGGAGCCTGTGGGCAACCACTGAAAATACCCTTTCTTGTCTAACCATCTGCCCCAAATCAGATGCAGAAGAAACTCTGATTTCTAAGTCCTCAGGCATGTGCCTATTGGAACAGGCAGGCCTTCAAGTATCCCAGGCTATTTACGGTTCTAAAGGTTGATAGCAGCATTATGAATTATGCCTGGGGAAAACTGAAGATAGTACCACTACTGGTCACAGTAGATAATATTGGGCTATATGGACCAGTATAAGGCAGTTACAGGTGGACTAGATCAGAGATGGGTAACCTGTGGTCCTCCAGGTGTTGTTGGATTCCAGCTCCCATCCTCCTTGACCACTGACCATGCTGACTATAGAATTTTAAAAAATGAAAATAAGAAAACCAACCCAAACAGCAGCAGATGCTGGCAGAGATTCCTCACCTTTTGCTATGGACCTGTAGGCAGATTGTACTTATTGCTACAGTTATTTTTTTAAGTTTATGGTTGCTTAAGCTATTTTGTTGGTGCTTTTAGCAGCCTTTAATTGGTTTGATGGTATGCTTTATTGTTTTATAACTAGTGATTTCAAGGCTGTTTATTTAATATATGGAACCCCACCCTGTATTTTACCTGGTTTTTAATACAATACTAGTTGCTTCATAGATCCAGGTGTGATCTGGTGGGGGAGCTCTGTGTATACTAGTGGATTTCCCTCTTGCCTTAAACTACATGAACAGAGGTGGGAAAATCACTACCCAATTTCTCAGTACCAATAAACTGATTCATATTCTCTGTATGAATAGGGTAATGAGCTGCAAAATCCCCATTTTCTGTGGCATCACATATCCACCTTGGTCTTATGAATCTCCACCAAAAAAGCAGGCAGCTGTGGATGAAAGAAAGAAATGGTAAAATGGCACTTTTAAGCAATCAAAATGATCTTCAAAAGAGGACTACAAAATAGTCTGTGGAAGTCGCACTCTTGCTAAGAGATGTGAACCACATCATTTGTGTGAAAGTGGTGTTAAATTAGGGGATTCCCAAAGTATTTCTCCAGCCATGTTAAATATCCCATCACAGGAGGAAGGCCCAAAGATAGTTCTGTGGTTATTGTTCCCCTTTGTCCTGTCCAAGCCAAGACATTTGGCCTCTTCAGGCAAAACAGAAAATGGCGTGCGTCCCCCATCACCATCTCCTGCACCACCACCTGAGGCAACAGGAGGTGACCCAGAGAAGTCCCAGCATGCTGAAGACTGCAGAGGATAAAGAAAGTAGGCTGGAGAGCAGTAGGCAGCGACAGCCCTGCTCTTCCCAAGCATCAGCCGTGGGTGATAAGTGCTGGAGGGGGTGAGCAGTGTGCTCCTTTGGGAGCCTGGATCTGCTACCCCTCCCACCTGCCCCCAGCCTGCTGCCAGAGGTGACTGCCTCCCTGAGGCCAAGCGGTCCAGGCCCTACTCCAGGCTGACCAACCATTTTCAGCCTGAGGGTCATCTTCCAATCTAGGCGACTTTCTGGGAGCCACAGAAACGTGTTGGTGGTGGCCAGAGGCAAAAGTGGGTGGGGGAACCAATGCAAATATTTCCTTTGCACCACAGGCTGGTTTCTACACATATCCATGCACCCTTCTCTATCCTCCATGCAAGTAAGAGGCAGAGTTTAAGGATACATTCTAGCCAGACAAAAACCCTGGAAAAGGGTGGGATGCAAGGTCAGAGAGGGTTGACCTGGAGAGGGTTGTGGCTGGGGAAGGTCTGTGGTGTGGGCAGACGCATGAAGACCGCTTTTGGCCCCTGGACCTGAGGTTTCCTCTGCGATATTTGATAACACGAAGCTAACTTTTTCAGCACCAGGCACAACAATATGCTAGTCAAACAGCCCAAAGATTGATATGTTTATCCCTTGGAATTGTGGAATTTGCAAACTTAAAGAATTTGAAACAAATTATTAGAATGTGATCCTGCCCCCCTCCGAGCGCCTTGAAATCAACAATTCATTCGTAACCTTCACTGTTCATGCCAGTAATCATGCATTCCTAGTATTATTATATTTTTATGGAACTCCTAATTGTCATTAGTATCACTGCGAAGTTAAACCAACTTTTACAGATGAGACCTGCCTTTCCGATAGCAGCTGTGACATATATCTCACCAAAGGAACTTTTTGTGAAATCATTGCAAAATGAACCTCTTTGGCTGTATTTTTTTTTAAAAAAAAACAGACAAAGGGAGAGAACAGTCAGCCTGAGATTTACACCTGATTTGTGTTATAGTAATCTTTGAAATTAAGAAGTGTATCCTTGCATTTCATTAAATTCCAGCTAATGAGATAACTGTCTTTTCCAAGGAGGGAGTGATGAAGTACTCATGCCATAAAGCATAAATTAATGCTGCAAGGTTAAACACTGGAACTAACTCATGTTTCAACAAAGGCCCCTACCAGCAGTTAAATTAACTGACATAAATACCATAAAATCTGTCTTTATTTTAGTCTCAGATGATGCTTCTTTTTACACCCCTGCTTTCAGTTTGTATAACTCATTTTTGCACATTACTGCATGCACCATTTGCCATTTAAAGAATCAGCTACAACTGGGGGGAAATTGAGGAATCAAGTGTTCAGGGAGGGGGAACCAACGGGTATAAGGGATACCTTTTCCAATACTCGTAACAGCGCTGGCATTCTTCTTCTTCTTCTTTTAATGCAACAGTAGACAAGTGCAGTTCAAAGAAAAGGACAATTGTGAGAAAGCCAAATCCAAGAAGTCTACTTTTTCAGGGATTTTGATAGACATCTTGGGGAAAAAATGATAAAGAAAACCTGTGGTGATAATAGGTTTGATATATATATTCTAGCAAAAATTATATCACATTAATGAGGTGGCTTAAAGGGCTCATGCATTTTGTAGGAGGCATTTCAATGTATTAGTATAATTAGCAGTGATGAGAAAACTGTTTGGAACTGAATTACCTCTCATGAGTTCATTTGAGCTATATGAAATTACACCATGCAAGAAGGAAAATTATGGAGCCATCCAGAGAGAGTTCATGCCTGATTTGATCATAGCCACTAATTGGATGATCATTTTCCTAAAGCTTTTCAAATGGTTGACAGCTTTCTGCCTCTCGTTTTTTTTTAATGGACTGGGTCTTTATTTCTTGTTCTAAGCAACCAAACATACGCTTGTGTGCGATTTTGGTATTTCTACAGAGACCTACAGGTGTAATTGTCACAATCTGAGCAACCTTTGTCCCTTAATTAGCTGCTTTTGGGGAACCCCTAATGAGAGTTGCTGTTCTTGTTAACAATCTTAGAGAATACCTGATGGGTAAAACTCTCCAAAGTCTGAGGCATGTCAGCAGACACCATATGACAGCAATTTAATGAAGTTAAAAACTGCCCTGATTCAGATCGCTGGAGTAGCATCTGTGTTGTATAGCTTTTGATTCCTGTTAGTCTATTTAAATCACGCATACACACACACACACACACACACACACACACATCCATGAACTGAGTGTTCCGGTGAAGGATAACAGAAAGGTGAAGGATACAGAAAGGAGAGCTTATTAATGGAAATATTTTATGAGCTCTATTTCTGCGCCTCCTAATATCCAATACCACAGAGGGAATTGAAACTGTGGTACCCTTCTTCAGATAATTTACTTTAAATGGAAAGCATTATCTATGTAAAATCTGGCAAACGGATGGCTAAATATTTGGTTCATTTCCCATTTTCGTATATGCCTATACATATGAATCCTTTATAATATTTTGGGATTGGGATCTTTGGCGGCTTCTGATATATATATATATAGATAGATAGAAAGATAGTCATTTTCTTTCTTTTATCGCAAGCATATTGCAACCAGATTCAGGGTTGGTGTCATCCTGAGTGGAAATCATTATTACCTAAAAATAGTACTTTCACAAAGAGAGGGTTTGACCCAGAAAGCCATGAAGGAAAATCACTTTAGAGAACGAAGTGCTATCTAGTTGTTGTGCCCCCCCCCGTCCCCCTGCCTTGTACCAAAAGATGCTGCATTTCTGCAAAAAGAAGGCTTCATGGTTGGAACATTCATCTCTCTTAAAGATACCATGTAGAAGCTGAAAAGATTTAGGGCAACACTCACGTGAACATTTAAAATTCGTTCATTCTTCTACACCTGTTACAATAGTGCTAGGCAACTAATTCAGATTGCTTAAATGTCCTCTACGTGAAGCTGCCCTTAAAGATAGTCTGAAGAGTGCAAAATGTAGAATGTAGCAGCTAGAATTTCACAATATGCCTGTTTCTCAACACTTACTTGGCTGCCTATTTGTTTTCCTTTTAAGGTGCTGGTATCAAGCTGTGATCGGGATGCAGGTGGCACTATGGTCTAAACCACAGAGCCTAGGGCTTGCCGATCAGAAGGTTGGCCTTTCGAATCCCCGTGACGGGGTGAGCTCCTGTTGTTCAGTACCAGCTCCTGCCAACCTAGAAGTTCGAAAGCACGCCAAAAAGTGCAAGTAGATAAATAGGTACCGCTCCAGTGGGAAGGCAAACGGCATTTCTGTGTGCTGCTCTGGTTTCGCCAGAAGCAGCTTAGTCATGCTGGCCACATGACCTGGAAAAACTGTCTGCGGACAAACATTGGTTCCCTCAGCCAGTAAAGTGAGATGAGCGCCGCAACCCCAGAGTTGTTCGTGACTGGACTTAACTGTTAGGGGTCCTTTACCTTTTTTATCAAGCTTTGGAGTTTAGGAATGAGCTCCCTGAAGCACTGCCTACATCTATTGACATCCAAGACCCTTCTCTCAGAATAGTAGAGTTGGAAGGGATCCTGAAGATCATCTAGTCCAAATCCCTGCAATACAGGAATCTGAAAATGACAGATGGCCATACAAACTCCATTTAAAACCCTCTAAGGAAGGAGAGTCCACCAGCACCTCTCGTGGGAATCTGTGCCGCTGTCGAAAACCATTTACTGTCAGAAAGTTCCTCCAGAGTCGGAATCTCTGTTCTAGTTGAACCATACACTCATATGTTATTCACAAGTAATGTCCAATGAGTGTACAGTTTGTTTAGCCATGTATGCAGTGCATACAGTAGTTGAGCTGTACAAATCAACATGTTTTTCACACAGACCCTCAGACATGTGTAGAGGCAGCTTGTACCAATCATTTTCTGCATAACGTTGCCAGCTCCCTTGGCCAATAAAGCGAGATGAGCGCCGCAACCCCAGAGTCGTCCGCAACTGGACCTAGTGGTCAGGGGTCCCTTTACCCTTTACCTTTACCTAGGGCATCCACAAAGACTTTTTAATTATTATTTTAAATGGTTTTCTTTTTCGGATCATTTAATGGTGCTATGATTTAACAAACATTTTCATCTGCTTCTGCTATATTTTAATGGTATGTATGCATGTTAATGTTAACATTGCTTATTTATTAATTTTTTATATTGCCTTTCTGCAAAGACATCTAAGGCGATTTGCACCTTAAAATATTAACACATACAAACAGTACAAAATAGTCTCAGACCCGCTTTAGGAGCATGATGGAACGTTGGCTCCCTGGCCTGAGTGTCTCTACTTCCACTTCAAAGGATACATGGAATTATAGAATGCAGAAGAATTAAGTTACAGTGTGGATTTGTTTTGTTTTGTTGCATACATACATAGTGTTTACATCATACTTTGAATTAAAATACACTATTCTGAGCTTTTCTAGAGTTAATTGTCACCCTTAATAACGTATGCATGCCGCACTCAATAGAGTTGTGAGCAGATCTGAGAACAAAGGATGCAATGCAGTTACCCAAAGGGGCGACAGATGTAAAAAGAACTGCTGGATTCTTTTGGTTATCTGCTTAAAACACAAGATAGAAGGCTGCCAACTGGGAACATAACATACCTTGTGACAGGACAGCCTGTCACTGGCTATAAGATATCAATAACACTCATCCAAGTAACTTCCAAGTGTATTTCATCAGTATAATGTGATATCATTGCCCGTGATAAAAATTATGGTCTTCTTAAACCATGACCTCATACTAGAGGTAGCAATCTGAAACTTCCTCTAGTAATTAATCAGGTTCATAGTAATATGGCAGAAACCTGGCAACAAACTGCACTGGGTCTGAAAACCTTGCCACTGCATTATATACATTCATACGACAACTTCACACCAGCTAGGTTAAAAAAATAAAATAAATGAACTGGCTTTCTCTAAATACAAACAAAGCCTGCTGTGTTTGCTGTGCAATATTTCAGCTAAATAAACAGCAAGGAAAGGTGTCATCCCATCACACTTTCAATACCTGGCTGTTTGTAGGGTTGACAGGTTGGAGAGCAGGTGTTGGGAACCACTAGCCCTCCAGACGTTTGTTAACTATGACTCCGCTCAGCCCCAGCTCATATGGCCAATGGCTGAGGATGATGGGAAACCAGAACTGACACCTGTATGTTTTGGGCCCTCCAAATGTTGTTGGACTCCACATCCCATCAGTCTCATCAGTCCTAGCCGGTGTTGTCAAAAGTTAGGAATGATGGGAATTGTGGCCCAGCAACATACGGAGGGCTGTAGGTTCCCCAGCCCTGGTTAAAACTAAGGCACAAGCAGGATAGAGCATGACAGGGTGAACTAGGAAGTACAGTCATACCCCGGGATAAATGTGCTTCAAGTTAAGTATTTTTGGGTTGTGCTCTGCGGCAACCCGGAAGTAACGGAGCGCGTTACTTCTGGGTTTTGCCACACGCGCATGCACAGATGGTCAAAATGACGTCACGTGCATGCGCGGAAGCGGCAAAACACGACCCGCGCACACGGGTTGCGTTTGCTTCAGGATGTGAACGGGGCTCCGGAACGGACCCCATTCGCAACTCAAGGTACCACTGTACCAGAAAGCAAGTACAAGGGAATAGTCTGGAATCACAAAGGGCCTTCCAATAGCAACACAGTGGTCAAGCTAAAGAACTGTGGCAAGTTTTGGGCAGAGGCGGAGCTAGCTGCTCCGGCACCCAGAGCGGCGCACATGCTGTGCACCTGGGGGGGCGCTGCCCGCTGCAAGCATCCTAGGGAGGTGGGGCAGCGATGGCACCTCCCCTCAGGGATGACACACGGGGCGGACCGCACCCCCTGCACCCCCTTCCTCCGCCAATGGTTTTGGCACTATTTAGCAGGCAATGGCACAGGATCACTGAATCTAAGCATAAAGAGGATTCTGCTCTGTAGAATCTGTATCCTGACTCAAATTGTCTGCAGATAAAAGAGGCCTACTTGCAGAATTATTAGGGAGCCTGAATATTATTTCTGTTCATATATTATATTAAAAACAACTCCACCAGTACCTTTGAACTGCATTCTGGGTTACACCATTTACTCATTTTTTTCCCAGGCTGCTGAATGTGAACGGTCATGGATGCAGCATGAAATAGCTCTGCTGGGTTTTAAAAACAAAAGCAGATTCCCTAGCTTTCAAAGCCAGGCGTGTACAATTTTGTAATCCACCAAGCCTTGGCAGAAAGCTGGTATATAAATGAAATTAATAACAGTGGAAAGAATTCAACATTGTAGTACAGCATTCCATCAGCACAAAAACTTCTGCTTGCCCGACATAAATACCTTCCCTCTTCACCTCATTTTCTGTCCTGGGGATTTTCCCAACCCCCCAAGAGCTGGTTTAGGAGGTGCAGGGGGTGGAGAGAAGGGGAAAGCCATGTTGCACTAGCAAGAGCCCTTGCGCTGGCACCCACTCACAGAACAACTTAGTTGAATCTGGCCCAGTAATAATAACTCAGCCATATATGGGTTGGATCTACACACATCAAAGCAGTGTTTCAGTTAAACGCATTGTGAACTTTGTATGAATCATAGAATCATAGAATCATAGAGTTGGAAGAGACCACAAGGGCCATCGAGTCCAACCCCCTGCCAAGAAATTGCGTTGGCAAAAACGTAACTCCACAGCGCCATCTGGTGTCACAGTGTTGTGATGCGTATACAACACATAAAAAACGCTTTAGCTACCAGCACAGGATTGCAAAAACCTGGACATTGTCAACTTAGTAGTGTGGCATCTGAATATAGACTGCATTTTTAATCAAGGCATATATTGGCTTATATCTTGATCAGGTTCCTAAATTAAATGGGCTTAGATTTTCAAATGTTTCATGCCAGGCAAGAAGGCCAGCTGTTTTTTACAGAACCTTGACAGTGTTTTCCTCCTAGACAAGAGACGCCATCCAGATATATTAGTTGTCAGACATTTGTTTAGAAACCTTCAAATGAAGGAGATCTTTCAATGTTTATGTGAACCCAAGGTCTCTGACATCTGTTCAAGATAAAATTTTAAAATTATTAACCATCTGTTTTGGAGGGCAAGGAGGGCAAGAGGTGAGCTGGTAATTAAGATTCCTTGTTGAGACACATGTAAGATATATTACTACTTATTTGTCATTTATAGATGTAACAATATATAGCTCTTTGTGTTCCATATATGGACAGGAGGATATGAGTGTATCTTAAAATTGGTTATAGCAATCAGCCAATAGGAAATTCAAGCAGGCTGATTGAACAGAGGCAGCCAAAGGAGGAGCAAAGGGGCTGGATTAAGGAAATATAAGGGCTGGCCATAATGGCAGGAGGCAGGCCAGAGCTTGGTAACGATATACCACTGTGCCTCTCATTTATTTGTCTGACAAATAAATTATTATTTAATTTCTCTGTTGCTGCGTTGAATATTTCATTCCAGCTAAGTGTTAACCACAAGCAGGGTGCTACAGTAGGCCGCAATGTTTGACTGATGGTTTGCATGCAGCTTGGTGGGCCACATTGTGCAAGTCTTGTTCTGTGGGATGCAACACATTTTATGCCACAGCCAGGCCACCCGATGGATGGCTTAATCAGCACCCTACAGATTTCCAGCTTCCCCTGCCCATAGCCATCCCTTTTATTTCAGAAGACACTGCTCTTATTTAGCAAGTGCCAAAAGGCAAGACATACTAACATTTTTGCAGACATTTCTTAGTTACACTAAAGGATCGACTCTTCTGTACTCCAGCGGAATATTAAAAGCCAGCACTGTTTAAAGCTGCAGGGGAAAGTAATTAGGTGCAACAGAAACTGTGGTTTTCCTGCAAAGACATAAAAATACACAGTGCAGATAAATGTATCTCCATCAATGAATAATGTTACTAGAAGCTATCTGCGTGGTTGCTGGTTTTATTTATTATTTATTTATTAACTGCATTTATATAGCTGCCCCAGAAGTTATTTGATAGCTTGCAAAACAAAAACAAAAAAGTACTGTATGAAACAATAGAAAATACAGCAAGTTAATTAAAAAGCTGAAATGTAATTAAAGCAAATTTTTAAACTGAAAGGCTCAAAATGATGCTTATGCCTGTCTCTCATTTTGTCATTTATTTACAAGATTTAAATAGATTTAACCCGTCAGTGCCTCTGGTTCTTTATCAGTTGCTAATCAATGTATAATTCTTAATCAGTTCTGGAGCAATGCTGTAATGCTGCTCATAGCTATTTTGTCTCTTCATTGATAGCTTAGTCACATGTGTTGCAAAGCAGGCGTACCACTCGTGTCACAGAAAATAAAATATATCACATTCCCAAAACTGATTCTAGATGCTTTCCTATGCATTTTGGTGGAAGGTTGTTGGGCACGATATCAACAAAGTGATCAGACTGAGCATGAAAATCAGGTTACATTTCATCCTTTGACGATGTTATATTCGTTGCTCTGTCACACTCCTGGATCCTCAGTGTGGTATCACCAAAGTGAACACATCCTGGCAGGTCTAGTAATGATGATACATTCATAATTTTCATCTGACATTGCTGTGCATATTCTGTGTGCAGCTAGGTGATCTTGTTACTTCAGTGTTAAGATTAAATTATTCTGCACTCATCTGCTTTGAAGGTTGTAGAATGCTCATGTTTATATTATTTGTTATTAAGAGGACATTCAAGGATATTCTGCATCAAATTCTGTGCAAATCATTGTTGTATATAGGTTTCCACAGCTTTTCCTTAATCCATTTCAGGGATGATGCCAAGACAGAGCAACAAAACTATCAAACTGCTACATTCCAAAAGAGTTGTTGTTGTTTAGTCGTTTAGTCATGTCTGACTGTTCCTGACCCCATGGACCAGAGCACGCCTGGCACTCCTGTCTTCCACTGCCTCCCGCAGTTTTGTCAGACTCATGTTTGGAGCTTCAAGAACACTGTCCAACCATCTCATCCTCTGTCATCCCCTTCTTGTGCCCTCCATCTTTCCCAACTTCAGGGTCTTTTCCAGGGAGTCTTCTCTTCTCATGAAGTGGCCAAAGTACTGGAGCCTCAGCTTCACGATCTGTCCTTCCAGTGAGCACTCAGGGCTGATTTCCTTCAGAATGGATACGTTTGATCTTCTTGCAGTCCATGAGACTCTCAAGAGTTTCCTCCAGCACCATAATTCAAAAGCATCAATTCTTCATCATTCAGCCTTCTTTATGGTCCAGCTCTCACTTCCATACGTCTCTACTGGGAAAACCATAGCTTTAACTATACGGACCTTTGTTGGCAAGGTGATGTCTCTGCTTTTTAAGATGCTGTCTAGGTTTGTCATCGCTTTTCTCCCAAGAAGCAGGCGTCTTTTAATTTCATGACTGCTGTCACCATCTGCAGTGATCATGGAACCCAAGAAAGTAAAATCTCTCACTGCCTCCATTTCTTCCCCTTCTATTTGCCAGGAGGTGATGGGACCAGTGGCCATGATCTTAGTCTTTTTGATGTTGAGCTTCAGACCATATTTTCCTCTTTCAGCCTCATTAAAAGGTTCTTTAGTTCCTCCTCACTTTCTGCCATCAAGGTTGTGTCATCAGCATATCTGAGGTTGTTGATATTTCTTCCGGCAATCTTAATTCCACCTTGGGACCAGCCTTTTGCATGATGAATTCTGCATATAAGTTAAATAAGCAGGGTTCCTCTGCCTCTTCTAAATCCAGCTTGCACTTCTGGGAGTTCTTGGTCCACATACTGCTTAAGCCTGCCTTGTAGAATTTTAAGCATAACTTTGCTAGCGTGTGAAACTCCAAAAGCAGAAAAGGACACTACCAACTTTTCCCTTGCTGATGTCAGCTTCCTGGGTGCACTGTCTGAGAAAGTTTCAAAATTTGAAATAGCTTTGAAATTCTTTACACACCTGCACACACTTACTTCTGAGTATATAGGATTGCGCTTTAAGCATCCATAAACAAGAAGATAGATAAGGAGCCTATAGCAGGACTATGGGGATAGAGTCTAGTGTAAACTCAACCCTTTTGTTTCCCATCAATTCATTTATTTCTTTTAAAACAGTTATATGCCACCTTTTAGTCAGAGTATTTCAAGGCAGCTTACAGGAAGACTATAAAATAACTGGAAAAAACCAACACTGAAATGAATGTATTAACACAATAGTGTAACAACATCTACAGCAGCCAGTGTTTATTAACAGCACAGATTTAGTGCCTAGAAAACACTTGGGCAAACCAGTTCTTCTCATCAGTTATGGAAGAAAGGCTGTAGCTCAGCAGTAGAGCACCTGCTTTGCATGCAGAAGGTTCCAGGTTCCGCATCTTCAAGTAGAGCTGGGAGTGTTTCCTGTCTGATACTCTGGAGAGCTGCTGCCAGTCAGTGTGGACAATACTGAGTTACATGGACCAATCTTCTGACTCAATAGGAGGCAGCTTCTTGTGTTCTGTAGACACCAGCCTGCACAAGGATGAGCACAGTCCCAGGGCGGATGTTAATAAAGTGGGATTGATATAGGTATGCATTTTGTATCCCATCTTTCCATCACAAAATTCAAGCTGATGTCCATGGAAGTTCCATTCTTTTTCCATTTAAAGGACTGGGATGTGCTCACTGTGGGCTCCACAGGAATTTGCCAGAGCAAGGCAAAGGGTTTCCATGTGTATCCCTCAGTTTGCATTCTGCCATGGTGACCAAAGTTATGTTAGATACCACCCCAATGATAACAACTCAAACTCCAGTCCAAAGATCCCTACTGTACACTTGCAAGGCATCATAGCTACACAATGGGCTATTGCCTGGTCTTTCTGACTTTAACCAAACCATTATTTACAGTCTGCACAGTGGTACCTCAGGTTAAGAACTTACTTCGTTCTGGAGGTCCATTCTTAACCTGAAACTGTTCTTAACCTGAGGTACCACTTTAGCTAATGGGGCCTTCCGCTGCCGCTGTGCCACCGCCGAGCGATTTCTGTTCTCATCCTGAAGCAAAGTTCTTAACCCGAGGTACTATTTCTGGGTTAGCGGAGTCTGTGCCCCGAAGCATCTGTAACCTGAAGTGTCTGTAACTTGAGGTACCACTGTATCCCCCTTTAATTTGGCAGAGGATTCATAATCCTCTTGAATTCTACCCAGAAAGGACTATAGGCCTGGAAAGTCAGCAGGGAACCCTGCTGGACTTCTCCCTTCTCCAGCGGGTTCCTTGAACCAATGCAGAAGTGGTTCAAGGGCAGGGCAGCACTGTTGACCAGGCATCTCAACAGCACAGATCAGTGCTGCTTACGGAGAGGGGAAGGAGCAAGGCCGAAGGGAGCTCCGGGCAGTGTGGGCATGACACCAGAGCAATCTATCATTCCTGCCACAGTGTGTGCACACTGCCTTGCCCTTCCCCTTTCAGTACCCAGCAGCGATGGCGAGAAGCTGCTGTATCTGCACCACAGGCTGCCACTGGACCCAAGAGTACTAAGTGGGCAGGAATAACATATCCTTGACTTTGTAGCTAAGCGCTGTTTGACAGAACCCCTTCTTTAAGTCATTAATATTTCTGATCCAGTTATTATTAGCCAACAACTGGTTTCATTGCAAGGAGATGAAATATGTGATATAAATATTGACAGCAATAAGTTAGAATATTTTGGGACTAATGTCCATCAGCATTTTTTGATCACTTCTCTTGCCTATAATTGCCATCATTGTGCCTGCCAAATTGTGGATACTTTTAGGAAATGAATGCCCTCAAATAGATAATTCTTCACAATATAAATGCATCTATCATTTGAAACGTATTAATTATTTCCAGATGGGTGGAATATGTTTGGCATCGCATATTTCTCAAGCTAAAACGAAGCAAATATCAGCATTGTAGTTATCTCAGACTGCTCACTTCCCAAAAGCACTTGTAATTGTTTTTCCCTCTGCGAACAGCCTATGAAGCCCTGCACCTTCTCTTTCCCTCAGAAACATTGGCTTAGTGAATGCTGGAGAAGCTTCCTTTTAGATTTTAAGGGAAATTCTAGAGGCACTGGTAGGAGTTTATGGTTATGAAAACAAAACATTTATTGTGTAGATAAGTAATAAAAAATAGTTATAAAGAACAATCCAAGAGCTTTGTAGGACTTCTCTGCTATGGAGGTGAAATCCTTTCAAGGAAATTGTATAGAATTTTATATTTAGGAGTAGCTATAGAATTACTGTGGAGGCAGGGTAATTACCTCAAGAGACTTGCTTCAGTGAACACATTTATGATGCTATTCCCTAAAATCTTGAAACATTCGATCAAGCAGAAACACCAGGATTTTGGTTATACTTCAGTCAAAATCAAACATTTTTAGGTCATGTTCATTTCAGTTGCAAAGTCTTAAGCACCAGACTCACGCACTGAAATTATTGGGACTTAAAATATTGTGAATTTGGGCTGGCATCTTTTAACCTCATCTTCTGAGTTCTGAGTTCCATGAATGTGCTGTGGACCCAGGGCTTAAATAAGCTGTAGAGGGTAAATGGTTAGGGCTTTTCCCATCACCCTGATGAGTAAGCAGACAAAGAGGAGTGCTCATTCCACTGAAGTGAATGGGACACTACACAAGTGCAGTAGCTCAATTGCAGTGTGGAAGCATAACTGAGTTACTGTACTTATTTTTCTTTCTACACAAAAGCTACTGGAAGGACGCAATGTAACTTCAAAGTTCTTGACCCATTTTTGGTCCCAGTACAGGTGGGAGATTCAAGACAGACAAAAAGAAATACTTCTTCACACAGTGTATGGTTAAACTGTGGAATAGTCTCCAGCAAGAATTAGCAATAGTTGCTGACTTGGGTGGTTTTAAAGTGGATTAGGAAATTCATGGCAGATAAGGGTGTCAATGACTCCTCGTGGCTATATGCTATGTCTAGTATCAAAGAACTTATGCCTCTGAATTCCAGTTGCTGGGGAATCACAAGAAGAGTGTTAGTGTACTCATGCACTGTATGTGGGCATAATTGAGGCACCAGGATAGGTTCTGTGGAAATAGAATGCTGCCCCAGAGAAGTCTTTTATCTGTTTTTGGAAGGGCTCTTTTGCAAATTACTTGGTTTTGCTTGTCGAGTAGGACAATGTGTAGTAAGTGTCAACTTTCTGCAAATGATTTTGTTGGTTGTTTGGTTGTATTAATTGCTTACTGTCTGCTATAGTTTATTGTTCTCATCATGTTACACATATAACTTGGCCTGGAACCTTTGGTGAAGGGCAGGTAAATAAAGATGCAAAATAAATATATAAACTGTATAATAAGTTAGTTTTCACTCTGTAGCAGCAACTATCCATTATAATTGGCCTCTTTTTTAAAATAATAATAATCTAAAATTACTTTTAAGAACTTGGGTGAGGGTTCCCATTCATCCTATCCTATGCTAAATTAGATAGGTAGCCGTGTTGGTCTGCCATAGTCAAAATAAAAAAATTTTCTTCCAGTAGCACCTTAAAGACCAACTAAGTTAGTTCTTGGTATGAGCTTTCGTGTGCATGCACACTTCTTCAGATACACATATGTGTATCTGAAGAAGTGTGCATGCACACGAAAGCTCATACCAAGAACTAACTTAGTTGGTCTTTAAGGTGCTACTGGAAGAAAATTTTTTTATTTTGACTATGCTAAATTAGTCATCATAGTCTATACATACATTCTGGGAAATTGAAAACAGATATTTAGCTTTGTGTGAAGTACTTCAGTAGCTGGAAAGTATGGTGAAAATGTGAGCATTAGCACAAACAACCCCCACCAAGAAATTAAAAAGGGAGAGTCTGAACTCTGTCTTGTCCGATCCTCACAAATTTTCACATTCCAATTAAGCACTAAAAATGTGAGAGAGCATTTCTTCCAAATGCATTTCAGTTCTAATACCAGCAGAATCCAGCGCATTTTGCCTTCTTCCATTTCCTTTTCTTTAGAAGAAGAAGAAGAAAAATTGCCCACCAGACCAGATAATTCTCTATGAATGCTGATAAAACAATTCCGTGGCTAGGGACATCTAACCTGGCAAATATAATGCATATGAAGCAGTAATAAAGAGATAATTAGCTGAAGGGTTACAATGCAGCGCACTTCATGCCTGGGAATGCCAGGGAATGGGGCGAAGGCATGCAACAATGCATTGGTTTGACAATACAAGAGTAGAGTAAATGTTCACAACATATTTGCATTTCCTCTGAAGAGCTCTTGACATGAAAGTGCCATGTTTCTAACCTTTTCAAAGATGATCTGCTGACAGAGGCTCTGCATTAGCCATACAGGGCTGATGTGTTGTCCTGAGTCATCCATCCACTTTGATTATTCTCAATTGACAGATAATTCTGCATTTTTCTGGGCCACATTAACAAGGCAGGACACAACTGGGCCAGCTGCTCAGTCGTTCTCATTTCAAGCAGTTCGACCGGATAAAGCCAAGTTACCCCAATTTACACCAGCTAAGCGCTTTACCCTACTTCATATACTCCTTGGCTCTTTTCTAGCTTTCCACGCTCTGACCTTCTCAGTGCAATAAGATTAATATCTTTCACCTCTCTTTTATAAACATTACGGAATACCCCCCCCCATGGCCACCACCATTTTCTCTGTTTGTAAAGTAAGTACTGTAAGATTACAGGAAGAGATAGCAAGCAGTAAATAAATATCGCCACATTTTATGAGGTAAGGCCTCATCCAAGGAATTTTGTGTGAGATTTGTCACTGGAGAGGTAACGAGAGGCATTTTCCCAGGAACTAGTAGTAAATGGTTCGATGAGTTATGCTCTCTGCTTAACTGGTTGTTGTTTTTACTCATGATGGGTCAGGTTTCCAGGGAGCTAGGCTCTCATTTCTCCATACACCAAGCCCTCCTGAAAAATCAGGGCTAAACACAGCTTCTCACAGGCATCAAACGCTCCTCAATATTTCCAGCATTAACCTTTCTGGCAATATATGTGAAGGGGATGACTACTGATTAGCTTGTTTGGAGCTAATCCCTGAGATTTTGATGCTTTTCTACTAAGCCTGCTTTTGTCATGGCCCAATTACATTTTTCCAGGCTCTGTGCCCAAAAGTCATTTTCATATGTATTGCAGCCCTGAGGGACACAACAGAAAGGACAGGGAGAGATGACTTTAAACTCTGCAGGGTACATTTAAGTTCCATGTTAAGGAAGTCATAACTATAAGAACAATACAGCAGTTAAGAAATCACCTGCCTGAGAGGTGGTAAATTTCCTTTCTCACTGATTTTCACCAAAACACTGGAGAGAAATCAGTTCTGCCCTTTCAGTCCATTTCTGGGCCCAGTTCAGAGTGCTGATTTTAACCATCGCAGCCTCAAATGGCTTGGGGGCATGCCATTTCTGCCTGGGCCTTAAGATCTTTGTAAGATGTCCTTCTCCAGGAAGGTTCCTCCAACAAATGAGGTAAGATGGGTGGCTACTTGGGAGAGGGTCTTTTTCATGGTGGAATATGCTCCCCAGAGAAGTTTGTCTGGCACCTATGCTATGGCTTTTGAGAAACCAGACAAAGGTCATCTTCTTCTTCTTCTTCCTTCAACTGCAGTTGACAATTCCATATAAATTCTTGGAGTATAAGGCTATTCATGGCAACAATTAACAATGGTAGTACATTATATTTATTAAATGTATTAAATTTGTAAAATGCCCTCCATCCAAAAATCACAGGGTGACTCACAACATAAAAATACAAAATGAGAACACAAAGTGTGTGTGTGTGTGTGTGTGTGTGTGCGCGCACACACACACACACTGCCCCTCCCATAAATGCATTTAAAAGGCCCTAGATTGTTTAATCAGCCCAAGGCCTGGTAATAGAGAAATGTTTTTTGGCTGGAGCCATTAGGTTCACTGTTGCAGGCACTTTGGTGCTATGTGCCAGTTGCTGAGATCTGCAAATTGGGCAAATGCTGTTGTATTCATGGCTTGCTTATGGGCTTCTCATATAGGCAGCTGCTTGACCACTGTAGGATGCTGGACTAGATGAAACTGTGATCTGATCTAGCAGGGCTCTTCTTAATCCATACCCAGGTAAATGCTGCCCCTGTAATTTCCTCACTGGTTGGAGAAGTGGGGAGCATGTGATGTAGTCATATATAGATGCTGCATGAAGTCTCGGTCAGTTCCCACAAGGCAAGACACAGTGATAACATGCAGAGCTGGACAACAGGGGCAAAGCAACTGCTTATATACATTTCTGAAGGCCTGGGCCACTCCCAGTCCCAACATGATTGGCTGTCCAAACATCCAAGCTGTGAATCATAAGTCAGATCTCAAGGGCCAATGGCAGAAGCCCAAATCCTGAAATGTTCTGTGATTGGATATCATGTATTGAATAAGAACAATGGGACTCATAATCCTTAGTCCAGACTCAAGCTCAGGCAAACACAGACCACTGAACACATAACCCTGCAGCTCACTTTTTCTTATATTGGCTTAAGGCCATTAAGTAAGTGGGAGTGTCAGCCTCCTTAGGTATTAAGAGAGGAGCCCGAAGGCTTGTGTACGTGCAGCAAAAACAAAAAATTAACTATGTTTTCCATTTCTAATTGCTTTTGAAATTCCTGTCAGACTCAAAATAAGTATTTTATGTCATATGTGGTAGGATTGTTGTTCAAGAAACATAAGCAACCAATTGCCCCTGGACAACAGAAGTACTTGTGCAGATCTTTGGATCCAGAACCTAGTATTTACTGTAATGTTTGCCTCTGAACCACACAGCTTTAATGCTTTCACCAGAATGGAGGCTCTGAATTTGCAAATGCATGTGCAAGCTACTTCTTGGGGATGCTTTCCTAAGCAGGGTTGAAAAAACAACAGACACAGTGAAGGATATATATATAATTGAGAAAAGTAGTTAATACACGAGAAAAGTTAAGGTAGCCATAAAAAGCTCTTTTGCTCCCCCCCAAAAAAACAGGTTTTCACTGGGGGAGAAAATGAAAAATGATTTGACTATGAGATATTTCAGGCACTACATCTATGTGCTACAATATATATCTTTTTCAGGTTTACTTTTCTTCCAGGGTGGCAATTACATCTACAATTGCATGTGCATGGAGAAGAAAATATACCCCAAATTGCACATGAACCCTTGAGATTAGCACTTCATTTCATGCACTGTTGGATTTGTCTCCTGTCTCTCGTATACACCTTCCCACAGCAAAAGCGCAGAACATCTCCCTGCTGCCTCTCAAACAGTTTGTGCGGCCGGCTTGCCACCCAACTTGCCATTAAAGAAAATGAGAGCAACAGCTAGAATAAAGAGCAAATCTTTCAAAACGTGAGAGGTCTGTTTCATTGTTTAGATGTGAATATTCAACCTTGTGTGCTAGTTAAAGAAAAGCTCTCCAACCTGCTCTGCCCTGGCTTTTCTGTGTAATTTACTGGATTTCAATATGTTTCGGACAAAAAACCTTTGAACCGTTCTGCAAGGATGACAGAAAACATTTGGAAAATTGGAGAAGAAAAATGGAATCTGAAGTAAGTAAGCAAATGAATATAACAGCTTGGCTCTTAGGACCCAAAAGTGGACTTCCACTCTTCCCCCCCCCTTTGTACTACGATCCCTGGTACCTACCCGCCAAGTGAAGTTAGAAAACCTTACAGAATGGGATTCACTGTGTCATAGGAAGTTACTACTTCAGAGGAACTTGGCAGAAGCCAGGAACCCTCTTTGGTCAGGAAAAGCTAACACAGTTGGGGTTTTGCTGCAGAGGCACACACACACACACACACACACACGCACCAGCACGGGCATCACTGCCATGTTTCCTGGATGGTGCAGAGGTTGGACTGTGTGAGTGTGCACTAGTGAAAGTGTCCCATCATACAAGCTGCTCCTATCTCTGGCACGATCAAAAGGATGTCAACTGGATCCAACCCACTGATTAGAAATTATACCAGCTAGATTGGTAGGATATCAAACTAAAGCACGAAATGTTTATATGTACCGGTATGTTAAGGGGACTCTAAGTTGAACTACTAATGTGCATAATAAGCAGCCATTGTGGACATTCCTTAGGCCTCATGGAGAATGTGCATACAATTTGTCCATGAAGAGGAAATTGTGCACATTCTCCGGTCAATATACATAATCTTCAACGGGTCTTGAAATTGTTTTTGTGTCAACTGAATTTAGACATTTTCCAGTCATTATGCATAATCTCAAATAGGTTTTTGGGGGGAATGTTCATATCTTGGCTGAATTTGTACATTCTACAACCACATTAAATGCTCAGCTTTCATTTCCTTTAACATATACATTATATGATATCGGCATACTATTCAAAGGGTTGTATGCAACATAGAGCTATGTGATTGTTCCATAAGCAAGCTGATTTATCCGTGCACAATAGAATGTTCATTCTCTTCTCCCATGCACCCCTAGATGTGTTTGGGGGTTTCCCCAACCCTATGGAGCAGATTTGGGGAGGGCGCAGGACATGCAGAGATAGGAGAGGGGAAATTCCCATTGTGCAAATGGAATACTGCCCAGAGTTTCTCCTGGAACAATATAGACAAGGTATGTCCAAACACTTTTTTATAGTAAGGTAGCACTGGATGGGAACATTGTACAAATTCTGAGAATAACATTGCATAGTGTGTACAATATATTGCAAACAATTTTGTAATGTTAACTGGGTTTAGTTTGAACACTTGTTGCTGAGCAAGCTAGGATCTGAAACTACAGTTTGAGCATTCATATTGTTGTTGTTTAGTCGTTTAGTCATGGCCAACTCTTCGTGACCCCATGGACGAGAGCATGCCAGGCACTCCTGTCTTCCACTGCCTCCCACAGTTTGGTCAAACTCATGTTAGTAGCTTCGAGAACACTGTCCAACCATCTTGTCCTCTGTCATCCCCTCAATCTTCCCCAACATCAGGGTCTTTTCCAGGGAGTCTTCTCTTCTCATGAGGTAGCCAAAGTATTGGAGCCTCAGCTTCATGATCTGTCCTTCCAGTGAGCACTCAGGGCTGATTTCCTTAAGAATGGATACGTTTGATCTTCTTGCACTTCATGGGACTCTCAAGAGTCTCCTCCAGCACCATAATTCAAAAGCATCAATTCTTCGGTGATCAGCCTTCCTTATGGTCCCCCCATAACTGCTCTCACTTCCATACGTCTCTACTGGGAAAACCATAGCTTTAACTATATGGACCTTTGTTGGCAAGGTGATGTCTCTGCTTTTTAAGATGCTGTCTAGGTTTGTCATCACTTTTCTCCCAAGAAGCAGGGGAATTTTAATTTTGTGACTACTCTCACCATCTGCAGTGATCAGGGAGCCTAAGTAAGTAAAATCTCTCACTGCCTCCATTTCTTCCTCTTCTATTTGCCAGGAGGTGATGGGCCCAGTGGCCATGATCTTAGTTTTTTTGATGTTGAGCTTCAGGCCATATTTTGCGCTCCCCTCTTTCACCCTCATTAAAAGGTTCTTTAATTCCTCTTCACTTTCTGCCATCAAGGTTGTATCATCTGCATATCTGAGGTTGTTGATACAGTGGTGCCTCGCAAGACGAAATTAATTCGTTCCGCGAGTTTTTTCGTCTAGCGAATTTTTCATCTTGCGAAGCACGGTGTCAGGAAAGTTTTGGAAAAGCTTCAAAAATCACCAAAGTCTTCAAAAACCTCAAAAAAGGCTACCACGCCGCGTTCTTGAGTTGCTCCTCAAAGTCAAGTCGCAACTGTATTAACGGTGTTAAGAAAAAGGAAACAAACTTGCAAGACGTTTTTGTCTTGCGAAGCAAGCCCATAGGGAAATTCGTCTTGCGAAGCAGCTCAAAAAACGCAAAACCCTTTCGTCTAGCGAGTTTTTCGTCTTGCAAGGCATTCATCTTGCGGGGCACCACTGTATTTCTTACAGCAATCTTTATTCCGGCTTGGGATTCATCCAGTCCAGCCTTTTACATGATGAATTCTGCATATAAGTTAAATAAGCACGGAGACAATATACAGCCTTGTCGTACTCCTTTCCCTATTTTGAACCAATCAGTTATTCCATATCCAGTTTTAACTGTAGCTTCTTGTCCCACAAAGAGATTTGTCAGGAGACAGATGAGGTGATCAGGCACTCCCATTTCTTTAAGAACTTGCCATAGTTTGCTGTGGTCAACACAGTCAAGAGCCTTCATATTAAGAAGAGTTAATAAGTTAACAGTTCTTTTAAAAACAACAACAACACTGCTCTCCAGGTTTGGAAGAAGAGAAGAGGAAGAAGAGTTTTGATTTGATATCCCGCTTTATCACTACCCAAAGGAGTCTCAAAGTGGCTAACATTCTCCTTTCCCTTCCCCCACAACAAACAATCTGTGAGGTGAGTGGGGCTGAGAGACTTCAAAGAAGTGTGAATAGCCCAAGGTCACCCAGCAGCTGCATGTGGAGGAGCTCTGCTTAGTTTTTAAAGTGAAAGCTTTCATTGGCCTTCTCTAGCTCATGGAGTGGGGAAGGGAAGCACATCAGTTCAAGACTCTCTGGGATTTAGTCATACCATGGTTTCGCAGGGCACCGTGGTTTCTGTAATTTTTGAACCTCAACATGTTCTCCGATGCCCATCAGTAATGTGGGAATTAATACTGCTGGCTGTTTTAAATAGCACACCAAGATAATGTACTTGAAGTGATTTGGCTTTGGAAATGCAAATTATTGTTGTTGAGACTAGATGTCATCCTATTCTGAAGAATTTGTACAAATTGGTAGAGATCCCAAGGGTCATCTAATCAAACCCCTGTAGGAATCACAGCTACGTCTTGGTAGCAGCTAGGACAGAGGCAGTAGGGTTGTGATCATGCAACATGACAAAGCATTCAAAAGGCAACTCGCCTTCTCACCCACAAAAATAAAAAATAATCCTATGTGGACTTCTTAAATAAAATAAAAAAACTCATCTGTCAGCTAACCTCAAAAAGGTACCAAGTTGGAAAGCCATGATAAGAATGTGGTTATCAGAAATCAGACTGATATCTAACATGTTTGTCCAGATACTGAGAATTTTCTTTCCTTGGCCCTTTTTTTAATGCAAACACAGCATACATTTGGCAATAATGTTTAAGGTCCAAATTTACTCTGTTTTATTATATTATTTTATTTGCTGTCTTAAATAGGATTCAGTCACCTTTTCTTATGTGCAGCGTATTAATGCAGAGTGATTGCAGATTAATTTACAATTGCATCCAAGGAGAGTTTAGGGTAGTCATCACAACAATACATATACTCGTTTTTATGATCAATCAAATCTGAATCATCAGCCCATTAAATTTAAGCTTCTAGCATGTACTAAGTCTATAATTAAATTAAACTAATTAACATTTTCCCATTGTATTACATTTTCTTTTATTAGAACGAATCTCCATCCTCCTGTAGAACATCTGCATTGATGTTTTTCTAAAACGGAATGTCCCTTTGTGTGTGTATGTGTACGTATAACATTTTAAATTGCTATGTAAAGCAATATATGCTTCTCTACTAAAGAATGTGGGGTTTTTTTCCTATTTAGAAACAAGCGAGGGACACCATACTGTCAGCTAACTCTTATCTCACAGTCAAAGATTGATTTTTGTTTGCAAACCATATATTTTATATCTAAATCATGTTCACTGGCTTTCATTCATGATTGGAGATTGATACAGCCCTCTATAAAGAATGTATTTATCTTTTGCAACACTCACTGAACACTAAATAGCAAACTAGGTCAGACGAAGAATCTTTAATTCCATCATTTTATGTGGGTAATTGCTTTTGCTTCCTTATGTTTAACTACAGTAAATGAACTATAATTTTAAATGTCGTTTGACACTTGCTATCAGGCATAGCATAAAACACAAGGAAGGCGGCAAATATAGCCATGCTCTAGCAAAAAAGCTGTAGCCATGCTCCACTATGAAGATATGAGTGTAATCCACAAAGAGTGACTGCTGCCTGTCTTACTTCCAAGAGAACTTAACGCAGAGAACAACAGGAATATCCCTGGTGGTGACTAAAGGGTCACTGCTAACCTAAAATAAAGAAATAGAGTTATAAATCCCATCCTTTTGTCCTCTCACCCTGAACCCTCTGCAGATCTTATCCAGAGGTTTTGGGGATCCCCTAGAACAGATTCATGGGACACACAGAGGGACAAGAGGGGAGAACGTTCCATTGAGTGTGGAAAAATCATTGTACTGACAGGGCAGTGACTTAGCACAACTTTGAACACAACTCAAGCTGGGCTGCCAGTTCCTGGGGCTGTGCAGAGAGCAGAGAGTGAAAATGGTGGAGTACGCATGCACATTCAACTCCTGACGGTGTCCATGTCACCCAGAAGATTGCAGTCACAGAGATAAGAAGAGTCCTTCCATTGTCTGGAGAGGTCACTTCCTGGTTCGCATGGAGAAGCTGTTTTCAATGGAACCCAGCAATGGAAGCCCACAGCTGTATTGAGGCAGCACCAGGTGTGCATTTTGTGCCCCTAACAAATTTGCGCCTGGTGCAACTGCCCCTGTGGGCCCCCCACACTATACCACTGCTCCCAAGAGAACATGGGGCTAGCTCCCTGGCCTCACATGTTCTTTCAATGCAAGGGTATGGGATTGTGACAGGTCTATTCTCCATGACTTTGCCCATACCACTGGCAATCACCCGTAATGGCAATCACAGTAATGGCAACAAACCCATATGATAATGGGTGAAGAAATGCCTTTTTATTGGTCCTGAAAATAAAGCATAATTCATTTATGCTGAATGACTCTTCATCACTTGGCAGGACAATTTAAGCAGCTGGTTTACCAACATGGCTTACAAGTGCACTCTGTAATCATTTACTACTTGTCAATGATTGTATTCACCCAGGAATTACCATTTTAGACCAAAACTTTATCCTTTATGGGGAGATCTTTCTACATTCAAGGTTTTTCACTTTGAAGGAAGAACTCCAGGAGACAAAGTGAAGAGATTAACAGGCAGATGTTTACAAAAATCTGAGCTCTAATGATCTAAGTTTGATCCCAGTTACCATAATCATAATGATCTGTGGTCCTTTAAAGACTGCAGCCTTCAAACCAACATTCTAGGATAACCCCATTAAGGTCAGTGGTGCAATGTTGTTTAAAGGCTGTGATTGTAATTTCTGAAAATGCATGCTAATGTATGGACGACACTCACTAATTATTATTGTCCTTGAGGCTGCCCAGTCCTTAGTGCCATCCTTTCCTACTAATTCTCCATTATTAATGTTTAAAACTATTTAGTCTGGAGTGATATGGCATTTCAGAATAAACAACTGGTGTCTGCTTTATAGTTTTATCAGGACCTTCAAAGTCAACAGCTCTCTTTGTGCTCCATGCAGAGAAGAACTCTTGGGCATAATTTGGGTGTAAATAATTGATGCTGTTCGTAAACTGGATTATTCATATGGTAATCAGAGCTCTATGCCCTGTGTGCAATATTTAACAGCAAAAACTAAAAAAGATTTTTTTTGTAAAAACAACAACAACTTGACCCTTCTTGTATTGAGGAGAAAACAAACAATTTCCCACAATTGTCGTTAATTCTGAGCACTTCCTCCCTAGATTTTACACTACAAATCTGTGTAACTCCTTTTTTCTCACTACAGATGAAACAAAGCATATATGTATTTCCCTTCCAAAGCAACCCAGAACTGCAAGTTGAGTTACTTGTCAGATTTGTGTAGTCTGTGTTTCCTATAGCCTACAAAAGGATTGCGAGGGATATTAAGAAGAAGCAATGTCATGCCAAAATCTATTCAAAATCCCGAGGAACTGAAATGTCAGCAACGTGCTACTCCCTATTTATAGAAGGAGTCATAGCTGTGGCATCTAAAGAAAAGGCACAACCAGGTAGCCGAAAGAGAATGAGTTGCAGCCTGCAGATATTAAGGAGTGAGGATGGTCTAGGAATGGTATCCTATAAACATGTCTGTTTTTTAAACGCAGCAAAAAAACCCTTATGTAGGACATCTACCACAGTCATTCAAGCTCAGAGTGACCTTTTGCTCTTCCATCTAGAGAGGCAATGGAGGCAGGCACAGCCAGTGTGGTGTAGTGGTTAAGAGCGGTAGTCACGTAATCTGGGGAACCGGGTTCGTGTCTCCGCTCCTCCACCTGCAGCTGCTGGGTGACCTTGGGCCAGTCACACTTCTTTGAAGTCTCTCAGCCCCACTCACCTCACAGAGTGTTTGTTGTGGGGGAGGAAGGGAAAGGAGATTGTTAGCCGCTTTGAGACTCCTGAAGGGGAGTGAAAGGCGGGATATCAAATCCAAACTCTTCTCTTCTTCTTCTTCTTCTTAATTTTAAGAAAGAGAATGTCACAGTCACAAGAGAAGTGGAGCTATGTCTGCTTTTTCAGACCACTCCTTCTCTGGACTTGCCACACACACGCAGGGCTAGACCACCTATGAGGCAAGTTGAGGCAACAGAATCCACAGGGGCAGCAGATCTGGCCTCCAAAGAATGCA
Organism: Podarcis bocagei; assembly: GCF_964188305.1. Lineage (NCBI taxonomy): Eukaryota > Metazoa > Chordata > Lepidosauria > Squamata > Lacertidae > Podarcis > Podarcis bocagei. Next base: position 41,585,329 of record NC_138125.1, on the reverse strand, counting down.
ATGCCCACAATTGCTGCCCCCTTGTTCCCAAAGTAGATATTCAAACTCACCCCTTCTTCCTTGGCAACTGGAGGGGAAGCCATTTTGTGGTTCACCTCAGGTGCCAAAATGTCTTGGGCCAACCTTGCTAGCCCCATAACTCAACCTAGAAGAAAGGCTAAGGCTATGTTCTTATTAGCAGCTTGAAATACTACAAGGTCATTTCTCCCCTTAAAAAACCAGTGGTGAGAGCCTGCTGGAGCCGCAGCAAAGGGTAATGTGAACATACCCTTAATTTCAATCCCAGTTGAAGGCTCAATAGTGTTCTGTCGGGTTACTGATTTTGTACACATTACTTGGCTGAAGAACCACATTGCAAAATTGGGAGAATATCTAAAGAGCTTTCCCATGGAAGATGGAGCAAGCTTGTTTTCTCCACTCTAGAGTGTAGGACATAAACCAATGGATTCAAGTTACAAGAAAGGAGATTCCGACGAAACTGTTAGGATATTTCCGTTCCACCTTAAAAGGGAGCAGGCTTTGTGAGTCACAGAGTCTGCGCATGTCCTGTTCACAGGATGTTTATGTTTGCTATTCCTTTCGATTTTGCAGTCGGTCGGAGGCACTGACTCAGAACGGTCATGTTTTTCTTTGTTCTGTTCAACGCTAAATAAAGTCTGTAAAAAATGCTCTTCTGCGGTGCAGCTTTCTGGCTGTGTTTTCTGCTGATAAACAGTGTGCACAAGCCCTGGAATGTGGCAATCTATTTCTGAGGCTTCATGTTGCTAATTGCTGGATCTGCGTGACTACGGGAGATTGATGGACGTCCGGCAGCCGGCTTGGGGCCATGATGAACTATATCTCCCTGGCAGTATTCCCAACAACACATCAGGAAAAACTTTGTGACATTAAGAGCTGTTTGACAGTGGAACAGACTCACACGAGAGAGGTGGTGGAACTCTTGTTCCTTGGAGTTTTTTAAGCAGAGGTTGGATGGCCACCTGTCACATATGATCTAGTTGAGATTCTTGCCTTGCAAGGGGTTGGATTAGATGACCCTCAAGGTCCCTTCCAACTCTACCATTCTATGATTCTATGATGGACAACAGTGTTTTGGTTCACAAATTGTTTTGGAACAATTCTGTAGGTTCACATTTCAATGTGATCTGAATTAATTTCTCCTCCATTCCTACAGGGTAGACTTAAGGAAGCCAGTCAATATCTTTTGGGGGTCTATCCATAGAGAATAATAACACGTCAGCATTAGTGTAACAACAGAAGGACAGGTCATTGCTTAGAGTAAGTTTTAATAGACCATTTATATATAATTTTGATTCTTTGAATGTTTGAATATTTTTTAATGATTGGGGTCCCCCCCAAAAAAATGTTTTTAGCTGTTCCTATTTAATCGGTAAGCTACCTTGAGTCCTTGGTTAGGGGAAACGGTGGGATAGGAGTAAATATGCAATAATAATAGGGCAAAAATGGTTTGCCATATTTTGGGGTAAAATACCACTCCTTGAACAAATAAATGAAAAAAGCCACCAGTGAAGAAATTCTGTTGATCTTCTGCACTATGTGGTTCAAGCCCAGTAGTTAACTGCAACCTGGGCTTGCTGCTTTTGTAATGGCTGGTCCTATATTGTCCCGTTCTCATTTTAAGAACAATGCTGCAAAGTGTACAATCATCTTTATTTTCCTATGTTGTTGTGCCTTAGCCTATTCACCAGTAAGCAACCTCATGTTCTGGGCCTACGAAACCTTACTTTATCTTAAATAAATAAGAACATAACCATTATGAAGAGATATTGAAGATTCTAAAACTCTGCAAATGAGGTAGAAAAATTGCACCCTCTTTTGCAAGGAGAGACAACATTTGGGAAATTGGAAGAGAGCGTTTGTGGGGGTTGAGGGCTGCAACTGGGAAGAAGAATCAGCTAACACACACACACAGTGTGTGTGCAGAAATGCTGCTTCTTTGTGTGTGTGGATCTTTAGAGGCAAGCCTTTAGAGATGGTAATGATTTGCTGGAGCACTTTCAGCAGTGAATATGGCGACCAAGGATGTGGCTGTTAAATCAGGCAGACTTTGAGAGGAATCAAATGAGGCTTTGTATGCTCTTGAACTGGATTATCGGACGGGCTTTTCACACATTCTTGTGTCTAACTCATATGCTTCCATGGCTCTTCAGAGTATTTACGTACATATTGCTGACAATATTGTATCTGACAGAGAAATGTGTTTATAAATTGGGTGTTTATGGGGAAATACGGAATCTCGGCAGCTAGTGGTATTGTTGAGTCTTAAACAATAAAATGTTCCTCTAAGAAACAAAGCTACAGAGACACTTGTTTAAGGGAGCCATTTCAAAATATTATTTGTAATTTTCATCTCCTTTAATTTCGATTGCATTGAAAAAAAGAGTTTCCTTCTTTTTAAAATGTGTTTTTCCTTTCCCCTAGCCTGTGATATCATTGTCATCAGCATGGAATTGGTGTATCATCAGTAACAAGACCAAAGCAAGATCAATGTCAGTAAAAGAGAAAGGAAGAAACTATGCTACTGCAACTACTAATGGTGGGGTTTGCCCCCAACAAATTGTTGGAGAATTTCCACACCCCTGAAGAATCTTCATGAAATGAGTTTCATACAAATAAGGTAGAGGATTTTGATAGGCCATTTGCACACAGCTCTATATACCTGTACACTTACAGCTTTCTCTCAAGCAACAGCAATTGACAGCATGATGGGGTGCTGCCACTCACCTGATCTGCAGTCAGTTGTGTTGCTACTGCTTAGTGGAAGGTAGAGAGGGAGGGAGGAGCCATCAGCAAGGTTAGCATGGTGCAAACTCATGGGCAGTGTCAATGTTGTGCTCTTGACATGGTGCTTGAACGGCATCAACCTCGCCACCACCTTACCCTCTCCCCGATCTACTGTACCTTCCAGTTTGTAGCAGTGACATGGCCAGGTGAGCAACACCACCTCAACACACCTTCTGCTAGAATACCCATTCTTTGTGTTTTCAGCCAAGAGGGCAGTTCACAGCACAGGCCCTTTTTGAACTCATTCTCACCTCCTGGATGTTCAGGTTATGTGATAATAAAAATAATTAATATCAAACGAAGATTTTTTTAAAGGAATGTTGACAGCCCAATACAGAAACAAGTTTGTGTGTCATTGGAGGGGTGAAGGAGAAATGAGTCAAATTCACCCCAGAAAAGAGTGTTCCAACCCCTGTTTGTAGAAGCATTTGGAGACAAACTTCTTCAAATAAAATTAATCAGCACAGAGAGAAAGACAAACAGTGGCAAGTGCAGAGAAGAGAAGCCCAGCTGCAGCTTAGGAAAAGTTACTTTTTGATTAGAACATTTTTGAGGGTTGAAATCATTTGACTTCAAGCTCTTTTCCATTGTCTGCACTTTTATTTCCCAGGATATAAATCCATTTTGTAATTACTCCACTAGTCTTATCTCAGAAACTTTGCCTGACACACCATTCCATATGTTTATGATTCTCTGAATGAAAAAGTGCTCCCTGACAACCGTTCAGATTTTTCCTTTAATTTCCATTTATGCCTTATTGTCTTAGAATGTTGAACTGGAAATATATGTTGCAATATTGTGTGACATTATCTGTATTACTTAAGATTTTATATACCCATACATCAACCAAACATCAGATAAATCTCGTGGTTGCTCTTTTTTTCCTCCCTTCATCTTCTTTCCTACTGCTCTGTAGGTAATAGATTCAATTTAGTCTCTGTGACAAGTTAACTTTAAGGGTTTCTCACAAAACTAGGAGAGAATACATCTACATTTGGGTTTGAATTATTCAGAAATGGCTCCAAGTATCCTCCCCCCCCCCCATTGTAGAGTAGGAAAAATAAGTTGGATTTAATAAAACTCTCGTTTGCTTATAAAATTATTTGCAAATTAATCAATATTTATGATTATGAACAGAGATCAGTCAATAAATTATAATCAAACCAATACAATTTTACAGTTTACAGATTTGCAAATTACAGCCCAATCCACAACCCTGAGAAATGTAGCTTAATTGTATTATAAACCACAGTAGCTGATCTGATTAAAATCCAAGAATTTTGGATTTTGGAACATTAGATGTTCTGCGAAGTGGAGGTTACTACTGCGGCACAATAATGCCTCTATCTTTTAGCAGCTGCTACTTGCCTGTGCAGGACTAATTAATGCCAGCATCCTAAAGGAAGTTAAGATGCATGCCATGAGTATGAGGTGCACTTCTGTGTAGCTAGTTTCAGAATAAAGATCTAGGGAATTGCAACATGCACCTCAATTAGGCAAACAGAATTAAATCCCAATGAAATAATGTTTTTTGTGATTAGGGTGTTAAGCAATTACCCAGCTACACACACACACACACACACACACACACACACCTATTTGTGATCCTGCAATACTGATTTCTAAATACTTATGGTTATGTTCAGAGATGAAGCAGAGCATTTCCCCTTATTTATCATACACCGGCACAGAAACAAAATCAGTCTTCCGAAAATTCTGATTACTTGTGAGCAAGTTTCTTGTCAGCAGTTTTCAAAATGTACAATGGAATTAATCTTCTGCAAGGTGGCGGTACAGTCTATCAGCTAAGCATCTCTCTCTACCCTTCTCCCACACCCCTATTTAGCTTCTCGCAGAATATATGGTTGTGATAAATTAGCAGGAGTTGGAGGTGCAACCATTTCAATTCTGTTTTCATTCTGCACTGTCAGAAGAAAACGACACTAATTGTTTTGTGTTGCTCAGGTGAAACAAATGGAGCTTTAGGGGAGGGGGAAAATTAAAGATCAACATGTACCTTTGTAAGTCCCAATTTTACTGCTGTTTATTTGATTAAATTCAAAAATATTAACCTCAGTCCAGAAACTGGGAAACTGCAAAAAAAATGACATTTATAGATTTTATTTCTGGAAATATCACTGAAATGCTTTACAACGTATTTAATAAGGCTGTGCAACTGATGTTTCCTAATCCTGAATGGAATTCAGCTGATTCGTACTGATCTGTACCAAATCTGGATTGGGTTGAGGCAGCTACAAATCGCTAGAGTTGGGTGGATCCAAATTGATTTGTAGCAATTTGTGTTGATCTGGAGCTCAAAATGTTCTCTGAAAAAGCCAGACATGCTATCACCAAAGCATTTAATTTATTGATTATAACACCATATAAGGAGAACACCAGGGCTAGGGAAGAGGGAGGCTCATTGGCAACACTAGCTTCCAATTCAGGGCTTACAATCTCACCCAACCCACTCAGTGCTTGGGGAGAAGGAAGTTCACATTGCTTTCACTCTTTTGTAAACTCTATCTCTTAGAAAGAGTTTGGTGTATTTGTTTGACTTCTGTTTTGTTTTCTTCACAGTACTCTGAAAAACCTTATACCTGTTTGCTATCCATCCCTTCCTAATCAATCCCAATCCCATCTTTATACAAAAATAATAATAGGGTTTTTTCCGGGTCCTAATCTTAGTTACTTAGGCAATGATACTTTCCTTATGCCCTGCTCCCATTTTGGCCCTAGTTTTTAAGGTTTGGTTTGTATTTTATTTACAGGTGTTTTCTGTGTTGGTCTTTATTAGTACATGTGTTTGTTTGTTTGTTTGTTTGTTTGTGGGTAAGTATTATGAGTACACTGTGCATAGTCAGTGCACAAGCAGCACACACAGGGTAATATTACATATATCAGTCTTTTTTAAAAAATCTTTTTTTGGGGGGGGAAAGCAAACTTTAAGGGTGGCTGGCATAAAAATCTATTGATTGACCTGTCTGAAATTTGCCAAGATAAATCCTGCCTTGAGGGGCTATCATGTCTCCAAATTTCATGCACTATGTGAAAAAGCAAAAAAGTTGTGTACATTTTGGTTTTCCAGCGCAAGTGAATAGGATTACAATATTTGGATTTCTGAATCAGGTCCAGATTGATCCAAGCTAAATTGGAGCCAGATCTGGATAACCACATTGGATGGGTGTGTGTGGCCCTCATATTGAACCAGTTGCTGACTTGGTTTGCTCACATACCAAAACCTCACTGTCAGATATGATAATCATATCACCACAATGCAAATTTTCTTTCATTTACAGCACAAACTGCACATTTCAACCACATATGAACTATAATGAATCAGAATTTGACATTGTGAATGGAGAACAAAATGAATTGGAGCCACACCTATCCATGCATTAAGTAGACCCACTGAAATCAACTGGACTTAGGTAAATCATAAGTAGGTCAGTGCTTAACTTTGGCTGGATCGTGCTAACATAGTGCAATGCAAAATAGTGAAGCCACGAGAACTCACTCAGCTGTGCATAATAGAGGCATAGTTAAAAACACAATTAAAAATTAAAAAGTGGCTTGATCTGAAAATATTATATATGTATTCATCCACTTCAAATCAGTTTCCATATTCTTTTTGCCATTAATCTTCAGTATCACACTCAAAACAGGTGTTTCAACAGCCCATTAATTGCTTATAAATCTATCCGTGCTTCTTTCCAAAGTGCAGAGCAGTAGGAGAAAGTCATCACTGTTTCTTTGTTTCATTCAAAGCTGCAACTCAACTTGCTGGGAAGCAAGTTTCATTGAACTGTGTAAACCGTATTGGACTGTTATTGAGTTCAGTGAAGGATTGGAAAGTTGACCTTGGGTCCCATTGCTTAAACCTTACTAGAAGAAGCTTCTATACACATTGGCTAACATCTCCAACATCCTTTAGTTTCTGTGTTTACTCCCGCTGAAGGCAATTTATTATTATTCAGTGGTGAATGCCCCAATCCTAAAGAAAGCCAGTGAAGTGTGGTGGTTAAAGAGTTCGGAAATAAGCCTCATGGATGTAATTTTATGTGGTGAACTGCACTGAGATCTACAGATGAATACAAATTTAAGAAATGATAATTACAATAAAAACCGAATGGTCTATCTTCTGTTTGTGACAAACATCACAGTTGTTTCAGCAGAACTTACTTAAGGTAAAGACGCTTGGCATTGCTGCATAATTTGGCATGGGAAAGAGTTGGCCAAATTCACACCATACATTTAAAGCACTCTTATACCACTCTGTCATGACCTCCCTGAAGGAACCCTGGGACCTGTAGTTTGTTATGGATTCTGAGAGTGGCTATTTCCCTCACAGAGCTACAACTCCCAGATTTCCCTGGGAAGAGTGATTGTTAAACCACTCTGACAACTGTATCTCTGTGAGGGGGGGCATGGGGTCTCCTAACCGCTCTCAGCAACCTTAACAAACTACAGTTCCCAAGATTCTTTAGGGGAAGCCATAACTGTTTAAGATGCTAGATTTGGCCCATGTCTACTTAACAGCCAGAAACTAGTTTGCTGAGCTGCTTCTCGATCTTAGCACATCTGTGTCAAACTTGTAATTAGAGAAATGAAAATCTTCTTCATCTATAGCTGTTCTCATCAAGGGAATGTCTTGGGAATAAGAATTGTAATCTGAGACTTGTCCTGGAGCCTCACAGTGCATCTTTGCAGTAGCTTTGTAAAATGGGGTGGAAGGCAAAATAGTCACAAGGAAGGTATGACTGATTCCCCCAAAGCTATGAATCAAATTACTGATAGACTCAAGAGATTAACTGGGATGGATACTCCACCTCCATACTCCCAAAGATATGTCCATTAGATCACCGTGTTTCTCGAGAGACAAGCCTCAGCAAGACGGAGAGGCATGCACCAAAGTAAGCAATATTTTAAACAAGGTCTTGCCTGAAGTCATATTTGTAGAAAGGTGAAGTATTTGTTCATTTATCAGTGTTTGGTTACTCATCTGGCTGGCTTGATCTTTTTTCTTTGTGTGCAGATAGAATTTCAAAAAGAGCTAAATCATTCTCTTTGAAATCTGGCATAATTTGCTCCAAGGCTGAAATTTTACTTGACTAGTTCCGGCTCAGGGACCTAACATGAAAATCCTGGAACAACTTTAATTTCAGAAGCATAATAAACTGGCTTTTCCTGAACTTTGTGACCTCATTATTTCCAACTAGTTTAGTTTGTGCTCTCCTCTTTTTCTTTTCCCTCCTGGAATTTAAACTATTTGGGGCTATTTTCATAGTTAACTGAAATGAAGTTTTGAATGTAGATTAAGAAACAATAAGAGCTCAGCCCTGCCTTCCAGCAATGTGTCAGCATCTCTCATAAATTTCTGTGTGTGTGTGTGTGTGTGTATATATATATATATATATATATATATATATATATATATATATATGTTTATATATATGTATGTTTATAAAGGTACTGGTAAAATGTTAATGCACATGCAGTATGTAATATGATATAAGGGAGATCCACTGTGAGTCTACCCACAGCCTACTCACATACTCATAATGAAGAAATGGGACTTTTAGGTTGCGCTTAAATGCTTCTTGTTGCTGCTGCTGCTGTTGTTGTTGTTATCATTATTACTATTTTATTTACAAACCACCTTTTACCCATGCCTCATGTTGATTTATGCCATAAAAGCAGGATAAAAATAGTTCTTAAAAACCAGTATAAAACAATAACTGAATATGATAACAGAGACCTTTTCCTCCAGCTGGAAAAGCTCAGCCTCATCTAAAAATCCTGACTCTGCACCCACAAACTGAACCTAATCCAAGGCTTGGTGTAATGCCAGGGCCTCTAGCTCATCCTCTGATGAGGAATGCCCTGGCTAAGACATGACATGTTGTTGTTGTTTAGTCATTTAGCTGTGTCCGACTCTTCGTGACCCCATGGACCAGAGCACGCCAGGCACTTCTGTCTTCCACTGCCTCCCGTAGTTTGGTCAGACTCATGTTTGTAGCTTCGAGAACACTGTCCAACCATCTCGTCCTCTGTCGTCCCCTTCTCCTTGTGCCCTCCATCTTTCCCAACATCAGGGTCTTTTCCAGGGAGTCTTCTCTTCTCATGAGGTGGACAAAGTACTGGAGCCGCAGCTTCATGATCTGTCCTTCCAATGAGCACTCAGGGCTGATTTCTTGATTTCTTAATCCAAGGCTTGGTGTAATGCCAGGGCCTCTAGCTCATCCTCTGATGAGGAACCCCCTGGCTAAGACATGACATAGGAACCTTCAAACATCTCAAACAGAAGGTATTTCCTAGCTCTCTTGCCTGAGATCCCCACCCCCCATAACACACACTTTCCCCCTAGATTTGCCATAGATAAACTTGGACCTTTTAGATAAAGAGCATGTACTGTGCAGCTGACCTATAATTCATCCCCCCTCCGTGGAGATCAGCTATGCTGTTCACAATGCCTAGTAATAATAATAATAATTAGTGAAGTGCTGCTATTTTAAGCCCCAGCGTGCTTTGTGATATGGAGACCTAAAAAGTAACAACGTTCTACTAAGATAGCTTACAATCTACATAAAATGGTCATGAGAAAGATGATGATGAAAGTAATAAACGGAATGAATAAAAGTGAAGGCGTGCGGGATGATTTGACAAAGGAGGATCAGGGATGAATTCTGGAGAGTTGATGACGGCGGCCAAACTAGCAACAGTATCTGAAATCCTTTGCATGGAAAGGAAGTTTTTGGAAGAGGGGTTGTAAAGCAGAGGGGTAGGTGGTGTGATGAATAGAGAAACAATATGGCGGAGGCAACCATGGTAAATCATGAGAGAATACCTGCTGGACAGACTACGTGTCTAATCATCCCTGCCCTTTGGCCACAGTGCCTCTGGCTAATGGGAATTGGGAGTCCAACAACATCTAGAGAGCCACCAGTTCCCTAGCTACGGCTTAAATGAAAAGAGTAGACACTTGACTAGAAAGCAAGCAGGTGGAAGCAGATAGCGAGGGTGATTTGCAAGCAATTGTAAAGAAAGGGACTTTTAGCAAAAGCAGAGGTATTCAAAACAGTTGGATGCAGGAAAACAAGAGGAGGAGGATAAGATAAGGGAAGAGGCAAACTTGTAGACTGTCTCCTCCCTTATTTTGCATTTTAACAAGAAAATAGCTGTAGCTGACCACCTAAAGAAGAGTGATACTCACAATGAAGAAGCACGATCGCTGGCATTATCCCATTTATTTCCTCATTTGGTCATGCTCCCATTTGTTTTGGCCCTACCTACCACTGGAATGCATCCCTGGGAAAACTGGTCACCGGGGAATGCAGCCTTCAGTCTGAAAAAAGTTCCCCACTCCTGGACTAAGCCTATTCAATGTCTCCTTTTTCACTCTTAAGCCATAGATGCTTATCCTTAGCTTAGCAGTTCATTTGCCTTATAATTCAGTGACACCAAGTATTGTTTTAAGGTACAATAATACATAGTCTACCATATCTGAATAACAACTTGAAGCCCAGAAGCTCTCCTATACTACAAGTGTGAGAATTTTTATTATTTATTCATTTATGTATCACTTAATACCAAAATAGGCTTCTATGTGGTTTGCAAAGAATAAAACCAGACCCATTGTGGAATAGCACATATTGTTGAGGAAGACACAAAATTCAGATGTACCGTATTTTTTTGTCTATAAGCCGCCCCCATGTATAAGATGCCTCCTATTTTGGGGGACTCTGATTTAAGAAATTGGCGGGAGATGCATCTGTGTATAAGACACCCCCAAATTTTTGACATTATTTTTTAAGGGGAAAAACCTAGTCTTATACACGGAAAAATACGGTAAGTCATGATAATCTAAGATTCTTGCTGACTTTTCTTACATACTATTTCATGATAGCAGAAAGCAATAGCATCACTTATACTGATGGCAATTTACTTAACATTAGGATTCATACAAAATCAGAGGGGTTGGTGATTTCCATCTCATTCGCACTAGCTATTAACCTCTTCCAACTAGATGGTAGGGGTGAGTAGTTCTTCAGGGACACAAAGGACATGTTGGATGTAGAATGCAGTTTCTTTAATCATGCAATCCCATGTATGCCTACTCAGAAGTGAGACCCACTGATTTCAACTGGATGCTAGAGGCCAGATTATAACAGTGTATTAATTCCTAACATATAAATGTTCTGGGTAAATAAATGTTTTTCAAAAAGACATCAGACTGAGGGAGTTTTCCATAGAAGAACATTTCAGAACTGAGGTGCTGCAGCAGACAAGGGAATGTCACCCCCAAAAAGGCTTTATCTAAGTAGTCCCTTCCCCCAAAAAGGGGGGACCTGGGGAAGATCTTAGCTGGAGCATGCTTGTGTCGGTGGAGCCAGTTCTTAGCTGCATCCCATTCCACTTATAAGTTAAAACCAGCATCCTGAACTGGGCTGGGAAATGGCCTTCCAGTTCATAGATGCTGTGGTATAGAGGAAAACTTCAGCCTTTCAAGAGTCTTCTTGTGTTCTTATGTCAACTTCTATCCCCTCAAATTGCAGTAGCTAGGGAGGGAGAAAATCAAACCATTAGGAATATTGAAAGTTCACCCCTGTTAAAATAAATCTGAAAGATTAAATCTCTGTTACAACCTTACTTTTGCTGCCATACACGAGGCCTCCGTTTACTTACATCCTAAGCAGCAGACATACATGTCTGTACCCTATTACCATAAGAACCTCTGTTGCATTGAAATGAAGCAGTGATACACTGGGAAGTGATAGTTTATACACCACCTTTCTTTCCCACTGGAAACAGCATTGTTGTTGTTGTTGTTATTATTATTATTATTATTATTATTATTATTATTATTATTATTACTACTATTACTATTTCAGTTTATGAATGTGAGAAGAAATGGCAAAAACCACAGCAGAACATGGTTTGAGCAGCAGTAATACAGTTGTCTAGGTAACTGGAGGAGCAGTTAAGTCATCTTGAGAATATAACTGCAGTCATCAAGGTCATGTGCTAAGAACTTGACGGGGAAAGGGCGGGGGGAGATGCAGAAACGGTGTGTAAAATGGTTCTTATTCTAAATGCAGAGATACGTGGATTCCACTGTCTCGGTTGCTGTTTTCAAATCTGTGTTCATTGGATTGAAGTTGCACATATACCGGTAGGTTAAAAAGAAGAGGGCAGTGTTATTCTTCTACTATCACCAGCACTCTTAACCCAGCCCAAAAAGTATAAAATTGAAGATGATCTGGTTCACATTAAAGAGTGAACTCAAATCAGGTCAGGGTGCTTCAGTTGCAGAATAGCAATCAATTAGTTTATCATTAATCAGATAATTTTTGGTTTCTTGAATAACATGAAATGAAAAGTAGAAATAACTTGCAGTATCATTTTCAGGAACCATCTCTCAGCTTTATAAACTAATCCTTCTCTAATGGCCCTTTTTAATATAATTTATAGGTTCGTCATTACCCTTTTTGTATTAGTAATTATTTCTAAAATACCAGAGAACCATCTTTTTTCCCAGGGTTCTTCTATGTGCCTGATTTACAGCTAGTCTCATGTTGGACTCCGTCTTTCTGAGGTTTGACATTTCAAAATATTTATAGCTCTTTTACATTAATGCCTTTCTCATGAATCTGAAGGTGACCGTTATTTCTTTCATCGTGTTGCAATTAAATGGATCAACTTTGGCTTTATTATTTCCACTATTTATCTGTTCAGCACATTAAAAAAAAATTAAAATTAGAAAATGACACAGCGCATTGTGTGAACTAGAACAATTGCATATTTTCTAAAAACACAAGGCACCCTTGATGCAGTGGCTAAGAAACTGTTCCAAGCGAAAGCGCAAAATCTTTAATATTTTATTGATCAGATCTAAACCTTCTGCCCAAAGTGGCAATTAAATTTCAATTAAACTGACTGAAAGCATCATATTAAATTTCAGCACTTTACGAGCTATCAGATAATGCTGCAGGACAAATCTTTAGTATGATCACACTCTTTTCAAATTATATTATCCTGTTCATTCACAATAAAAGTGACAGTTTTAGGTATACTTTCAATATTTCTTGAATATAAGCCCTCTAATGAACACATTTTATTGCCTTTAAATCAATTATTATTGGATATTTTAATAAAGTGAATTGAGCACTTTGTTTTACACACTGCTTAGAAGTTATTATATTTTGCAGACAGCACAGCAAAGGACTGTATCGGGATGATAGAAATATCCAAATACCTAACATTGCGTTATAAATTTAATCAGCTGCTTACGATTGTGAATATGCTGCCTCGCATTTCACTGCATTTTGCAATGCCTTATATTAATTAATAACAGATTAACTATTCCAGATTTGGGTCTCCAGCCTTCCAATACACCTCTTGCATTAATGAGATAAGGTTAAGATAATATAACCGAATTACTGAAATAAAACACCGAATAAGCTCTAAAGATATTATTGCATATTAAGTCTCACACTTTATTACTATATCAACCCCTCAGTCCCATGGCCATGTGCCATGCATCAGCATTTAACCTATTCTAATAAAGACCTTGCTGTAGAAAGAAGGTGCTCTGCAACTGAACACACACATATATATAGGATAGTGATTTGTCATATTCATGTAGACACACAGCAAATACGACATAGAACTAAAATTGGACATGAATATGGTAGAAGGACACAATTGCATCTGGCTTAAAGCTATGCTGAAACGAGCAATATTATACTCCTTTTGTATGCAGGATACACAGCATGCTAACAGGATGCTCTCATTTTATTGATGACACGTGAAAAACAATGATCTGTACACATGGGCCCAATATTTATCTGCAGTATTTTTCAATTACATTACTGTCATTTTCCAGGGTTTTGTCACACTCTTCCCTTGCCCACTGGAGATGCGCAGCAATTGTTGTTCCTCCTGTAGGGACATAGAACATGCCATCCAGTTCCGGGCTAAGCATTTGGAGCAGGAACCGCTAAAAGGAAATACAACAACAGGGATGGCAAGCACAGCCACAACAGGGAGTGACTAGTTAGCTCTGGAAGCTGCAGTAGTATTCCTTCCCATCTAACATCATTCTTTGTTTCTTTTCTTTGTCTGTTAATTTTTCAAGTATATAGAGATGAACGCACACACTTTCGAGAGGGGGAAGGTAATGGATGTAGACGGGAGACTGTGTTCTTCCATTTCTTGCTGCTGTCACTTTAACCGGGGTGGGGGGTGGGGGGAGAGAGCTCAAATCCCAACCAAGGGCGTATATTTTGTTGATAACAATCACAGCATTTCAGAGATAAGATTACTTTGTATGAATAAGTATGTTTTGTTTTCACTATCAGTAAACATCTCTTTTTCACTCCGCTATATTTCACCCTTGGGAACCGAATAAAAAATCAGTCATTTCAGAGAACAGGAAAAGGAACTCTTCAACCTAGTTAAGCTGCACAACATAATTGGCTGCGAGCGAAGGGCATTTTCACACATGACACTAAAATCACTTTCCCCATCTCCCGCACCTGAAATTAAGATGTGAAGCCCATGTTGGCTAAAATTAACCTCCTGTTTAAAAACGGGACTCTTCTTCTTTCTGACCCACATTAATTATATTCACTTATGGACACAAATAGTGCAGTCTCAGTGACACTTTTAGCGTTAGGTGTAGAAAAAGCCAAACACCTTATCTGATCTGAACACGTCGCATTCTAGAAGGCTGTAATCCTATAGTCTTAAAATTAATTCCCATTGATTTCATTGGAACTTGTGATTTCTTTTATTTCTTTTTGCTTGTTTGATTGATTTATATCCTCCAAGTTGCTGAGTGTGGCATATGTGGGGGGGGGGTCCCCTTCTCTATTTTATCCTCACAACCATCCTGTGAGGTAAAGGTAACGGTAAAGGTAAAAGGACCCCTGACCATTAGCTCCAGTCGTGGCCGACTCTGGGGTTGCGGCACTCATCTCGCTTTATTGGCCGAGGGAGCCGGTGTACAGCTTCCGGGTCATGTGGCCAGCATGACTAAGCCGCTTCTGGAGAACCAGAGCAGCGCACAGAAACACTGTTTACCTTCCAGAGTGGTACCTATTTATCTACTTGCACTTTGAGGTGCTTTCGAACTGCTAAGTTGGCAGGATCAGGGACCGAACAACGGGAGCTCACCCCATCGCAGGGATTTGAACCGCCGACCTTCTGATTGGTATGTCCTAGGCTCTGTGGTTTAATCCACAGTGCTACCCTAGGCTAAAAGACAGCAACTGGCCCAAGGTCACCAAAAGAGCTGTGGTTTTCTGCTTTGAGATTATTGCTTCACATCGTACCCTGAATTGGAAAGGGGCAGGGAGTTCCATTCAGAAACAGAAATAGATGTATGGTGCACCCTTTAGAAATATGAGTCCTGCTTAGGCAATAGTTGCCTGTTGAGCACTCACTGTTTGAGCAAGTAGTGGGGATGTGTTTCTCGCCCTCCCCTTGACATCAGGTCTCCATACTAGTCCTGCCCCAGTGTCTACATCTTGAGCTTGGTTGTCTGTGAAGGAGTCCACTCTCAAGCAGCTGCTCATGTAGGGATTCCCCTGCAGAAAAATGTTCATGAAGTATGGATCTCGGAGGGCAGAGCCAGAATGAGGCCCTATACCTGAACACTGTGCAAATTGGGCTAGATTGTTGCCCTTTAAGGTAAAGGGACCCCTGACCATTAGGTCCAGTCGTGGCCGACTCTGGGGTTGCGCGCTCATCTCACTCTATAGGCTGAGGGAGCTGGCGTTTGTCCGCAGACAGCTTCCAGGTCATGTGGCCAACATGACTAAACCACTTCTGGCGAAACCAGAGCAGTGCACGGAAATGCTGTTTACCTTCCCGCCAGAGTACCTATTTATCTACTTGCACTTTGACGTGCTTTTGAACTGCTAGGTTGGCAGGAGCAGGGACTGAGCAACAGGAGCTCACCCCGTCGTGGGGATTCGAACCACCGACCTTCTGATTGGCAAGTCCTAGGCTCTGTGGTTTAACCCACAGCGCCACCTGCGTCCCTTGTTGCCCTTATTGAGAAGCATTTTTAAAAAGAAAAAGAAAAAAGAAAATTGGCCGTTAATGATGTCAAATTTTAATACTGAAGTTTTAATTGCCCTACTCTCCTTGTCTTTTTAATCTCTGTTTTAACACTGTTAAAATGATTTAACTCATTTTGCAGTGCAATTCTATGTATGTCTACTCAGGAAGAAGCTCAATCGAGTTCAGCGGCGCTTTCTCCCAGGCATGTGAGTAAAGGATTGGAGCTGTACTGGATTGGAAGGTATCATAAACACTATGGAGGTCTTTATGAGGCTCAAAAGGCAAACTATAAATGTTTTTATATCAGTAAACTTACTCCTGGTCTTTAAATTTATTTAGAATTGCAAATATTAGATTGCTAGGGCGGGGGGCAGATTGCAGTTCAGATGGGAAGGCAAATATGTCCAACGTATTGTCCAAGTCTGCCTTTGCCTGTTTCTGCCAATTGGTTTTAGGTGTGAAGAATTCAAATAATCTGCTCTTGTTTTTGTGACTGGACAACATTTAGCTTGGTAAATCTACATTTGATTAAAAAGCACATGAACTGCTCTCAGAAAACCAAGGAATTTTAATTTTCCATTCTGAAAATGTCAGGTAATACTATAAAAACATAGTTTCTATGCATAAAACATATCCTACTAAACATACAACATGACCTTGTAATCACAAAACATTAGAAAATAATATCAGTTAATAATAATAAATAGTTATTAAATAAATAAATCAGTTAATAAACAAACAAACAAATAAATAAATAAATAAATAAATAAATAAATAAATAAATAAATACCCGTTTCATCAAGTTGTCCTTCGGTTCATTCTTGGACATTAGCCGCTGACTTGCTTTTTGGCCTTTGGTGTAGCCCTCATGTTTCTCATGTGTATAAACACTGCCTGCTGCCTCTGTGACTTGTTTCACACACCTCTCTATATATTCAGCATGACAAGGCCACCGTGGAACTTGCATGGGCTTGTCAATGAACTTCTCTACTTCCATTGTAAGTTTACATGTCAAGACCAGTCTATCAGGTCCAACAAGGATGAAGCACGGGTTGATGCAAGATGTCTTCCTTGGACATACAGAAAGATCTCCCAGTGTGTCATCCTCTCCGCCCTTCAAGTAAATGATCTTTTGGACGCCAGCTCTCCTCTCCTCATTGTTGTAGGACCACAAGAGTGTCTGGGTTTATTTCACTGAATGCATACCACACTGAGCGCTGGGTGGTTGGCAAGACAGCATCCACTGCAACCTTCTTTTGCAGCCTAACTCACTGCAGCTGAAACAAGATGTGGTGTGGCCTTCCACCCAAGAGTGTTTTACTTAGATGTTGAACCAAGGGCAGTACACGCAGATGATGTCTTTCAATATCAGTCTTAAGTTGTTGTGGGTCTTGCCTTTAAGGCCATGTTTTGAAACCCATATGCAACAAAGCCTGTTTGGTGTTGTTAACCACCTTGAATGACTCACTGAACTAATTTCAAGAAGGGCCAGATCTGTGAGAAGTTTTCCTATGGCCTGCGTGATCCGATACCTGTGCACTTGACCATAAAGATCCTTTATGACATTGCCACTCAGTGAAGTAAGAGGCTTTCCAGTTGAGTGTTTGGTGAATGAAGGATCAGTTTCAAGTTGTGTAGCAGAGTCTAGCATCTTGCCAATGTTACCTGTCCACATGCTGTTAGATTTTCACCTTGCCTGCATTGTATCTCTTGCCCATTGCTTAGAGATGTTTGTAGTTAAGCCATAAATACATTGTTTAAATAAATAAATACCCCCCCCCCAAAAAAAGGCATGATTGAGACGATAAGAACACACTAAACAGGTTTGCAGAAAGTGATTTATTATAGTGATTTATTATATTAACCCCAAATGCATCCTTAGGAATCAACAGAGTTGTGATATGCATGAATTATTTTAATTGGTGGGTTTTATCTGACTACAGTTGAATTCTGCAAAGCACACACACAGCCCTCCTGCAACTTCTGACAAGGGGAGTACAGCAGATGTGAATGCAGCTTGCATGTCCTTGTAGCTCTCATCTCTGAGCAAATCTCTTTGGATACCGTATAATAATCACCTTCCCACCAATTCCTGAAGGAGTCCTGAAACTGCAACGAACCGTCCTCCCCACCTTATACTTCAGTAAGTACCATTGAGATCAATGGGACATGCTTCTAAGCAAATACAGATAGGGTTGAGGTATTAATCAGAAAAAAGCTGAGGCCAACATCAATCTTCCAGCAATTATGCATCTCTGGTGAATATGCAAGATTTCTTGCTGATACCAAAAGAACGATGAATACCAACCGGGTGTCTGTATGAATTCACCTCTGTTCTATAGAATGCATTTTTTTTAAAGACTGCCCTACAGTCCCACAGTGCAGAATGCAATCCATCAGATTCTCTATAAACCAGGGAATATATATCTGGCTAAACCTATCTAAAATGAGATGCAGCATTAGCAATATGGAAGGCCTCAGCAAGGTAGGCAATAAAAGGAGATATACTATAGTACCTGACATCAGATTGTTTCAAGCTTAATTTCAGTAAAGTAATAAGGTCAGGGAGAGAAATGCTCAGCGATGAACAGATTGATAGTAGGAAATGGAAAGGATGGGACTCTGTGTGTGGGACTTAAACCATTTTTTGACTTCCATAGAGAACAAAGAGATGTACACAGACCATAATCTCTAACAGATTTGTAGCCATTACTGTGCAGTGGCCAGATGGAGGGTAGGGCAGCATACTTAAAGGGGGAAATCACATGCTTTACTGCTGAAGTTCAAAAGGACTGGGGCTTTTTGTGTCTCATAAATAAATAAATAAATAAATAAATAAATAAATAAATAAATAAATGTACTGCTGCATAGATTAAAAGGCACACCGTTCGTATCTCTCTCTGTGTGTATGTGGCACAGATGCTGTTCTGCAAGCATGCCTGTATTGCTTTCTGCAACTAGGGATGCCCTTTGCTTCAGTCTGAGCGCTGCTCAAGTGGAAAGGGGAAATCCCAAATCCATCTCACGATGGGTGATGCATCTCAGGTTACGAACATTCTTCACTGCCATGGTATATCCGCCATTTCTAATCTAAGGCTGGCTCAAACCTCAATTTGCCTGTCGATATATGCCATGTTTCAATAAGCATAGTCTCAAAAAAGGTGACAGAGATATATCACATAGTTATTTATTTAAAGTGTTTTTATCTTTATTTTGGCCAAAAATGCACTCAAAGCATCTTACAAATGTCAGTTATAAGGCAGTCCCTGCCCTCAGGTTTACAATCTATAAAGCCTAACTCAAAAATAAAAGGTCTTGGGGGTGAGGAAGTTGCAGTTGAAGGAGAGAGTGTGGAGAGAGTGCCAGCAGATCACATGCTTATCCTTTAAACTATGGGTTAGCAAACTACGGTCCGGGGGCTGGATCCGGCCCAATCGCCTTCTAAATCTGGCCCGAGGATGGTCGGGGAGTCAGTGTGTTTTGACATGAGTAGAATGTGTGCTTTTATTTAAAATGCATCTCTGGGTTATTTGTGTGGCATAGGAATTCATTCATATATTTTTTTCAAAATATAGTCCGGCCCCCCACAAGGTCTGAGGGACAGTGGACCGGTCCCCTGCTGAAAAAGTTTGCTGACCCCTGCTTTAAACATTGTAAGGGATCCCTTCCCCTTGCTCTCTATTTTTGAACTGAAAAGAACTTCTAATTGTTTTCAATGACTATCAAGTTTAGAGGACTCTCCCACTGCTTGGAGGTAGGGTTTTCTGTGAATCTTGCCTTATGAATTTCGGATTCGTGTCTCATATTGGAAGTCCAACAGGAGAAATAGCTGAGTAAATTGTCACGATCGTCAAATTGTCACAGCTCACCCTCTGATGATTCAGTTTAGTGCTAGGGCTGGGCAATACTTTTTTAACATTGTGATATGTCAGCAGCTAAACACTAGTATATGCTGATATATCACGATGGAATTTATCTGACCTGCTTCTTCGCGCCTTAGGGAAAGAAGAAGCAGCTGAGATACATGGCCCAGCCCTGCACAGTGAGTGAGTCACGATGCTTCTCAGGCTCACATGCAAACCAAGGAGCATTGAGGCTTCGCTGAACTATTCACTTGGGGGTGGAAGAGGCCTCCCGCCTTCCAGCTGAATGACCCAGAGGTGGGCTGAGGGCTCTATTAACTGCTCGGCTGAGGGGGACGGCAACCTCACACCCCTCAGTAGAGCAGTTTCTCAGAACCCCCAACCAGCCGCCAGCTTGTGTGAGCCAGCGGCAGGGCAGGGGCTTCGTAAAATTGCTTGGCTGAGGCAAAGGCAGCTGTGCACTCCTCACCCAAGCAGTTTGAAGAAGAGGAGGGAGGAACAAGCCGTATTGTGCCTCGCCGACGCAGCTTATTTCTCACTCTGCAGTTATGAGGGCAGAGTGGGATGGTAGCTTCACCCAGTGGTATATCGCTGGTGAAACCGCTGCTGCTCCTGAGTCCCTCTGCTACCAACACCAGCTGGAGGGAGCCAAGAGTGGTGGCAGTTTCACTTGCAATATACCACCAAGTGAAGCCGCCATCGCAATGTATCAATACATCGCCCAGGCCTATTTGGTGCAAAAGGCAGCCTGCGTGGAGGTTGTTTCCTTGTTTTCTGTGGGAAGCTATGTGGTTATATTTTGGGGTGGGAGGAAACAGATGTATGGCAGAATCCTAATAAATTAAAAAGTTGCTTGTTCCGATTCTGTAATCAGCAAGAATAAAAACCTCACCCCAAATAAGTGCTGTATTTAACTAATTAACCTCTTTAAGCCAGGGATGAAACTTGGGTGCAGGAGGACAAAATAACAACAACAACAACAACAACAACAACAACAACAACAAATTATAATTACTACTACTACCAACATTACAAAATTCCAGCTCAGTCTTCACCAATTCTACTCAGTCTTCACCAATATTTTATCAAACCCTGACCATGTTTTGAAGATCCCTCCGTTAGCAGAACCATATAATACAAAATTTGGCTAAGATGTACCATCTCAGAGTAAGTAAGTACAAGTAAGAAACAGCATGTTTGAATACTCTCTGCCTATGGAACACATGTAAGTTAGGGACACAATTGCTTTTTTATTATTCAGTTGTAGTAGAGCAATGGAGACAAGTTTTTCCTACTGCCTGGGGATAGGCAATTTATGGTAATATCACAAATTTGTGGTCTTTTTTTAAGTATACCTAAAATCCTTTGCTTATTAGGGGCTACCCCACATTTTCTTCAAAAAATTGCTTTGCCACGTTAACTACAATAGAGTTATCAAAATATTCAAAAGTAGGGGGTACATGGTTTGGCTTTTGAAAAATAGGGGGTCCTCAGTAATTAGCTAACTGGGAACCACTGGTCTAAACCATTTCCTGAGGTCAAAGTCAACACAATTCAAAAAAATGTTCCACTTGATGCAATGGAAGCAGAGAGATTGGTTTGGGGTTTTTTGCTCCCCTCACCACCAGACAGTAGGGACAATGTTCAATTGGCTTCAGAGCATGTTTCTTGCCAGCTGGTTCTAGTCACCATCCAGCTTGTTCCTCAGCCCTCCCTCAGGTCTCTGGCATACCAAGGTGCAGAATGGGCTGTGCAGTGCTGGAAAGGGCAGTTGGGAACAGCCATGCCAAGAGCCCAATGGGTCTCAGTGTTGCATAGTGCAGCAAGGACTTCAACATCAAAAAAACAATGGGAGAATGACATAGGCTATGAGATTAGACCAGAGTGTGGTCTAAACCCCCCTTTAAATCCATATAAACAAAAAGAAAAGAACTCACTCTGAAACTCACCTACAGGTGGTACCTAACACCAAGAAAACTAGCGCTAATACGCCCAGGAACCTCGCCAAAATGCTGGAGAGGGTGCACCTCCACAGGCACATACCTCCACATGTGGTGGGAGTGCCCCAAAATCCAACTATTCTGGACAATAGCCATACGAGAAATATGTAAAGTAACTAAGCAAGTATTAGACATCACCCCAGAACTGGCCCTACTAAACATCTTCCAGGACAACAATGCCCATTTACACCACAAAGAACTCATAACCCACCTACTTTCATCAGCCAGAAGCACCATAACCAGATACTGGAGAGACCTGTCAGGAGTAAGCATGGACCAATGGTACCAAATAGTATGGGAAAGAGCCCTGCTAGAAAAATTAACCAATAAACTGAAACTGACACGGGGACAAACAGAAGAAGTTGCCTTTATCCCGGTATGGCTCCCCTTTATCGCGTACACAGCCCAACAAGACAATGACAATAATCCACCAACAGCATACAAATCAGTATGGCTAACCTGATCCAAAACACCCACCCACCCCACTCACACACGAAAACTAAGATCACCACAGCCAACCACAAATGAACAAGCACACTCTAGGCCAACCCCAACCTCTCTCAGCATCAAAGGAACACAAGTGAACAGCAGAGAACCTGCATGAGCAATGCTGACACCAAACCCTACATACATTAAGCAAAACCCTACATACATTAACCCCACCGCCACCCCACCCCCACCAATGTCTCAACAAATGAAACTGATTTGTAAAAATGTTACATGGAAAAAATACAAGAGATGTTACCCATACTTCTGTAAATCAAGAAAATCTTTAATAAAAAACAAAAAACGGGGTCCCTGCTCTATTAGAGGAGCCCAGAATGGGAGACACAATAAGGATAAAACATTTTTTTAAAAGAAAAGAACTAAAAGCGGTTTTAAAACACCTTTTTTAAAAAAGCAGTTTAAAACTTCCTCAACCTCAGGGTTGCCGGTAACAGCGTCTTTCAGCTATCAAATGCTTGATCCATTGGATTCCATTTGCCCCTGTGTGGTCGGTTATAAAATTATGCATAGTTTTTTCACAATATGAGGACCCAGCATCTCACAATCCTGACTTCACTTTAGCCGGGGATAGTAATTAGAAGTAAATTCCATTGCCTCCTCTCTCTGTGTTGTTCATTGCCGTTGCTGGTCTTCCACATCATTAAAATACTGACTGTAAATATCTTGGGGCAGGAACTTTTCATTTGGCTTATGTGACTTTATACAGCTCTGTGTACCCTGATGGTGTAATTGCAAAGGTATTTTTAAAAATACAATATATTTCTATTTTAATACACAACAGGACAAAACAGAAGAGGTTATCCCTCCCCCCGTTCCACCTCTCAGCCCCCACCATTGCATTACTTTACCACCCTTGTAAAACATATATCCAGAGATGTGCACACATAGCAGGTGGGAAAGGATATATCTGGGTGCCATATTTCAGCAAAATTGTCTGAGTTCTGGGTTTAATGCCTTCATATGTTTAGTCAATTTATCCATCAAGGCTGTTGGCCAGACCTTTTTCCTCCACTATGTGAGCTGGAGATGGTCCAAACTCCCCCAGTTCCATGCAATATGTTGTCTGACCACTACAAACAGGAATATTATAAGTTGTTTATAGTATAAATTCTCCCGATCCTCATGAAAAATATTCAGAAAAACCAATTGTGGTAAGCTTTGTATTGTTTGTTGCATTGTGAGGCTTATTTCATCACATCTTGTAGTCCAAAATACCTGTATTCTGTCACAAGTCTTTCTTCTTTGACAATCACTCGTAGCCGAGTAAGATTGTCTTCCATAAACACGGTTTTAAAAGTGAGTGCGTGACTGTGGAGGCCACACCTCCTTCCACAGTGGGGACATTGGTTTCCGGGTGGGAGGTGATCACGGTGAGGGTTTGCTAAACATGTCTTCCTCTTAGCGCGTTTCTCCCTTTCATCCTGAGTTCAAGCGTCTTCAAAACCCATGACACCTTTGGTAAAGGCTGCTCTCCAATTGGAGCACTCGCAGGCCAGTGTTTCCCAGTTGTTGGTGTTTATACGACATTTTTTTAGATTTACACCACATGTGGTACATAGAAACTATACTAGTGCACCATCTCCAACAAAGAGGAGAGGAAGGTGGGTGAATATCATGCGGAAATGTAAGGTACCACCTTGTCATAGAAGTGTGATCCTTAATTTTAACAGGTATTGATGACAATGATATTTTGACCCACATTACACCAATTCCATCATCATCATCATCTTCTTCATCATCTCATAAACACTCATAAACATAAATGGATTGAGATCTGGACTATTATTTGGAAGCAAATCCCACCAAAGCCAATGGGATTCCCTTCCAAGCAAGTGTGCTTAAGATCAGAATGGCAGCCATAACATCGATATAGAGATACAAAATCCAATTTCTGCTGTGCAATTCTATGTCTGCTTTCATTTTAAGAGAAGACCAATATTGTCTATTTATTGCAATCCATTTGACCACACATTTCCTCCCATTTAATCCAGTTGTAAAGTAAGGCAATTTTCTGGTTAATCCCAATTTTCAAATGCTAACATCCAGGCAGTTTAACTCTGTGTCATATTTTTAAAAGGTTTCTTCAGCCTTTTTCTCATAAATTACATGCATTCTCATCCCTTATCATTGCACCTGTTCTCAGCTAAAAATAAGGTGTTAGGAGTACCTACCACCGCCAAACATTTAAATGATCGGTGACAAATTAATGTTCACATTATTAATAGTCACATCCTAAAGCTATTTTGAGGAAAACATTACACTTTCTTCTATTTATATCCCGTGTGTCTGTCCTCTGTCATTGTCTTCCTCTTTAATCTTGTTTGAGTGTATGGCTCATTCGTCCTTATTTTATTGACTCAATCACAGGCACACTGTCACTTTTTATAAAATGGTCACTGCAGAATCACATCAAGCAAATTCTTGATTCCTCAGTCAGTAATTTAGTGCCTTTATGGAATTGCAATTTCAGGGCTCACTGCTTGTTTTTCTAAAATGTACTTTAGGAATTAGTTACTCCAGCCACAAATCAGTTGAATTTATGCACAGTTGTAATACAGTTTATGGCCTCATGGTACATTGCTTCAAAAACAGCAGATGTGAAATTATGATAAATATAATGAGTGTTTTTTTGCCTGATCTACTGGAGTAGAGAAGGATCTGGAGCGTGTTTACCTATCCCATATAGTACATTTAATGTCTTAGTCAGGACTCCTGACAAAGGCTGATTAATGTCCTCATCTCTTTTATTAAAGATAAGAGTAGCGCTGCAGTCAGGAGATAGAAAGCACACCATAAATCTTCGTAAAATGAGCAGTCAAATAATCACTCGTCAGAAATAAAATCTACATACATTAACACTAACACTCAGCCTACCGTGTGCACAGCCATAAAAATATGAAGAAGAAGGGGCAGAAAGAGAAGGGTTTCTGGAAGTTCTAATTTCAAGTAGTCCTTTAAGTTTAATGTTACTGTTCCTGTAACCTGGATGCAAAAGCTGGCATTTGAAAGCACATGTGAAAGGACCAGATGCCTCATCATTACATTAAGAGCATGAAGCAGGCAACAATTAAGCGATTCACTGGAAAGACATAATGCTGATCTATGCTAGCAATTAATCACGGAATACATTAGACAATGATGGGTGACCTACAAATTTTTGACAAAATAATTTTTCATCATGTTGGCGATTTCTTAGCCTAATATGCCTGCAAGGCACAGAGTCCAAACCTGTCATTTATTCCATCTCTCCTTGACAGGCGGCAACCTGTCTTCCAGACAAAATGAACATTATCTGTGCTCACTAGACATTTAGTGCAGGGCTTAGCTTATGACTAATGATAATAGGCAGACAGAAATGTTAGAGTCTGAAATAATGTTCTCTTTGTTAAAGAAATTTCTTGAGGTAGATTTTTTTTTCCTGAAGACACAGAAAGATAAAAACTATTTTCCCATGGACTTTATAAAAGAAAATATAACACACATTTTCAAAAATACATGAGTGTCGTTTAAAAAGAAGAAGAAAAACCCTTAAAAGATGTCATTTGGTTTTTTTAGTTAGTATTTCATTAGACTCTGTGCCTCAGATGACATGCACAGACAAGGGCTTGATTGTAAAAAGGAATTTCATTGATTCCTAGAGTTTGAAATCTGCATAGCTGACCTTAGAGTTTGTGGGGTCAAAGGCAAAATCTTGGCAGTGGCCATTTTGGGATTATAAATGACAATGGCAAATCAATAATATATTTTGGAGCCTTGCTGGATCCTAAAGCAAGCACAAAATGGGAGGGAAGAGGGGAAGGATGGCATTAACTGTTTGTATGCCAGGCTGTTCCAGGAAAAGTGCCAGCCCCTTGGAGGGAGCCCAACCTCCCACTTTGCATAACCCTCATACATAATACTTTACTGCTTTCCCCCAACCATACATTTTTAAACCAACCTGTTTGTGTTTCCCTTTTTAGTCAGATTATGGCAGCCATCTTAGACCAAGAACAAACTTAGTTGGTCTCTAAGGTGCTACTGGACATTTTTTTATATATTTTGAGCTTAAAATGTGTTTGTCATTTCTGTGGTGAGTTCGCTGTAGTGATTAATAATTTTGACTACAATCCTAACTCCACTTACCTTGGAGTAGGAATGGGGGACAGATTCAGTTTTGTTTATATTGTAAGAATGAGAAAATGTATAGTTTGCAGTTCTCAAAGAAATACAAAAGCTGAAACACAACGATCCTTTGAAATTTACACTTCTAATGTTGTGGTGCAGTTTTTCAACCAAACAGTGTCTACAAAAAAGCAAACACTAGGGAGAAGTGTGCCCAAAAACATATAGATTTGTGAATGTAACATGTGGGAAATTGTTTGGAAAATGTATATATTTGTCAAAACTGTGCACCAAAATGTATCACAATGAAATGTTGATTAATTTTTAAAAAATATGATACAGAATTGTAGAGAACTGAATGTTAGACTGGGGAAAATATGGGTAACTGAGAGAACCAAAATTGACGGATTTGTCTACCCCTACTGCATTAAATAGGACTTATTTCTGGGCAGGCATGGTTAGGACGGCACTGTTTGCGTGATCCTGCTAGGATGCTCTGTATAGGGCTGGCAGCCATCAACTCCTTTGAGATCCTAGACTTGGTATATGGGAGAAGTGGCATTGGAGGAGTCGGAAATACCTAAACACAAAACAAGATCGCTGCTTGGCATCAGGATGCTGATTGGACCTTTGCAACTGAAGCTACAGATACAGAAGAGACAGTATTCAAAGGGTCAGCTGATAACTTGCACAGCAGATATTCTGGCACTTTTAAGAAAAGTAGCTCAAAGGTGTTGCAGTAGGACTTAGGTGCAAAAGGGAAATGAAACAGTGAAATCTACTATGCTACAGATGTTGTTGGACTACAGCTCCCATCATCCCTGACCATCGGTCATGGTGGGTGAGGTTGATAGGAGTTGAGAGTCCAACAACATCTGGAGGGCCACATATTCCCCCAGCCCTGCTGTTAAACATATAACCCGTTAAAAGGTAAAGGTAAAGGGACCCCTGACCATTAGGTCCAGTCGTGACCGACTCTGGGGTTGCGGCGCTCATCTCACTTTATTGGCCGAGGGAGCCGGCGTACAGCTTCCGGGTCATGTGGCCAGCATGACTAAGCCGCTTCTAGCGAACCAGAGAAGCACGGAAATGCCGTTTACCTTCCCGCCGGAGCGGTACCTATTTAGCTACTTGCACTTAGACGTGCTTTCGAACTGCTAGGTTGGCAGGAGCAGGGACTGAGCAACGGGAGCTCACCCCATCACGGGGATTCAAACCGCCGACCTTCTGATCGGCAAGTCGTAGGCTCTGTAGTTTAACCCACAGCGCCACCCGCATCCCCATATAACCCTTTGGGGGACTCTAATACTTTATTTGTTCTAAGAATTCTCTTGTTTTGGGAACTTAGGATATTTATTTTAGGACATATCTTTCATCTTGCTTTATTACATGTGGTTCAATTTTATTCACAACGTTACAAAAAGAGCATTGCATTAGTCTATTGATTTTAAAGTGATATTTGCAGTCTCCCACTTCAGCAGTTCTGTGGGTGAACTCTTGCTACCTCCTGCTATGGGACTTATCTCTGCTATGGAAAGCCCCCCAAGATACTGGTTGGCAGTTGGATCGTGTGGGAAAGGTAGGC
This sequence comes from Podarcis bocagei, assembly GCF_964188305.1. NCBI lineage: Eukaryota > Metazoa > Chordata > Lepidosauria > Squamata > Lacertidae > Podarcis > Podarcis bocagei. The sequence continues at coordinate 41,557,400 of NC_138125.1, read as the reverse complement.
ATCTGGAGTCAGTGCAGGCATAGAGTGCTTTTCTTCTCTACTCGTTTAATGGTGCTCTGAAAAATTTCAATTTACTACAGTATATTTTAAAAGATAGTGCACAGTGTATCACTCAGCCACACCCACTGTCTCTCTCTTTCACAATTTAATTGATGGTTGTGCAGATCTACAAATCAAGCACAAGTTCAGTTGTGAGTCTTGCCCCTTTCTCCATGCCCACTTTTTAATATGGGGAAAATATGTCTACATACATGCGTTCGGTCACTATATTAATTTTTAAAAACAAAAAAATCAGAAACTTTTATTGTTATCATTCAAAAACTGGTCCAGGGATTGGCAGGAGGCTTCCTGATTACATACTGAGGCACTGAGAACATCTCTGAAGAGGAAAGTTTTATTGGATTTCTGCATTACTTCCAAATTTATTTTATTTGTTATATTTAACAAGATTTAGACACAGCTTCATCATCCAAACCTCTAAGCCATTTACATAAAATATACATTTAAAAGAATGATAAAATCAAATGTTAAAAACAAGCTGATTTCCTCCCCCACCCCCAAAAAAATAAGTAAAATGAGCAGTTTGTTTGTTTTAGTAAAACAAAACAAAATTTCACATTAAAGCAGATATCAAATATTCATGTCTAGGTAGGCTTACCTAAATGAAAAAGGTTTTAACAATTGTCAAAAACATTAGAATGAAGGTGCCAGTGAAATATCAGTTGGCAGGGCGTTCCACAGTATAGACGCTGTCACATCACAGTTAAGGATGAATTCCTTGAAAGTGCGAAACAGAAATGTCACTTTGTAAAGGCTTTGCCTGCCTTCACTTTCCAAAGCCTCTCACAGTATCATATGGAAAGTCAAGGGAAGGAAGCATATTCATTCTTGGCTTCTGTTTGGTCAACATGAAGTCAAACGCTCTCATGCAGCTTCACTATACGATTTTACTTGAGTCTGGTTGTGGCCATGATATTGATGTGTAACAGTGTCCTTAACTGTCTTCATTCATTTGGATCAACACGTTGATTTGCCATTAATAGAAATTATTGTATATGCTATGAGAACAAATTAAGCTTGTTAAATTAACTGTGTTTCTAAGAAATGCTAGGAATTACAGAAATATTGAAGAGCTGGCATCCCACGCTGCAATTTTCAGGATCTAAATTAGGTATGAATGAGACAGAGATGGATTGTTATTGTGAAAATAAGTAGTTATGGACAGATTTTTGTTATTGCTATATTTCCTTTCATTTTATATTTACCTTCAAATTGAAATTAGTGTTGAAATCGGCTGGGCTGAAAGTTCTACTGTGATCCTTTTTTTTGCAGACTTTCAATAGGCATTGGGTAAAAAAAAAAGGGTGAACACTACAGGCAATCCGTCTGCAGACAGGAAGAGAAGAATTACAAAATGTTTTAAGGGACATAGAGCTTTACCCGGAAATTATTTATTAATTAATTAATTTTAAAATAGCCGCACATCATTACAACACATAATCAAACCATTACATTAATGTTAAAATAAGTATCCACAACTAAAATGTACAATAAACAAGCCCATTAAAACAGCCTACCAATTAAAACGGTAAAAACAGCAATTAAAGCACCAGGTTCAAATCAGAAGATCAGGACAATGCTTGTTTAAACAGGTGTGTCTTCAGGAGCTGGTATGATTCTAGTACGAATGCCAGTACCAATAAGGCCTTTTATATTTCAGCAGAGAGAGCATTCCACAACACTGGTTGCGCAAGTCGAAAAGCCCACCTATGTGTTACCACAAGCTGATGAGTGTCAGCCCACGGCAAAGCTAACCAGGTTCCATTTGTTGTCTTAATCCTCTTACCATAAAAAAGGACTTCGCCTTAAAAAACAAAACAATTATCGCTCTGCATTTTGCTCCTCCAAATTGCCTAGCGGCTATGTCTTTCCCACAATGCTTCCTCGGAATGGTGTTACATCATCATGCATGACAATATTCAATACAGTGGTACCTCAGGTTACAGACGCTCCAGGTTACAGACTCCACTAACCCAGAAATATTACCTCAGGTTAAGAACTTTGCTTCAGGATGAGAACAGAAATCATGCAGCAGCGGCACGCCGGCAGCGGGAGGCCCCATTAGCTAAAGTGGTGCTTCAGGTTAAGAACAGTTTCAGGTTAAGACCTCCAGAACGAATTAAGTTCTTAACCAGAGGTACCACTGTACAGTATTACTCCTACTCAGAGCAGACGCATCAAAAACAATGGGCCTGGCTAAATTAGGCCCATGACTCTCAATGGTCTACTCTGAGTAAAAGTTAGCAACAAACCACAGTGTCACTCTGGATCTGCTCCAAGTAAAGGTCTGCTCCCAGTCCTAAAACGTGATTCTTCTCCTGTTCTCTTGAAAAATTGCAGAAAAGCCACACACGCCAACTTTTTTGACTTTCAAATGGCCTCTGGAAAGGTACTAGGATGATTTTGAGAGAGCTCCAGCGAAGGCCTGGAGGCTCAGTCCTGCCCAAACCAAGCTGGTAGCACTTTGCCACCAACTCCCTTTGTGCATTCCATCTTGTACCCTGAGGATGGCAAAAGAGCAAGAGCTACTCATCTGACAGCAGTGTATGCACAGACTGCACAGCCTTGTCATTACACTGGCAACGAGAGCAAATCAAGGACATCCTTCAGACAATGAAATAGCTAAAGTGGCTATGGGCCAGCAATGTCATAAAACACGAACCTGTGGAACGCGAGCTGTCATGTATTTCAGACCAATTTGCATCCTTACTTATTTATTTATCTTGCCGAAACCCGGCACAATGGAAACAATAAGACAAAGATTCTACTGGCAGAGGTCTCACCTCTATTTTGTATAATTTGATGCTTAAAAGCTTACAAGTAAAACATGTAAATATATGCAGACCTGAGAGTAGGCCTTCAGTATGGAAATTACAGAGAAGAATTTACAAAACCACAGGCCATAAACAAGAACACTGTGATGGCTATAAACACTTAGGCATCCAATGGGGATGCCGGGAGTCTCCTTGTCTAAATGCAGTTGTCGATATTCTAGAAGATATGTTTTTATGCCGTGTGAAAAAAGGTTGTATCAGCATCCGACTGCAAGAATCATCCTTATACTCAGGCCATCTCACAGTTCTCTCTATGCTGTAAGATGCTGGCATTAGCAGACTTATTCCCCTTGCTATTTATGCACATGCATAGAGCTTTGATTCCTTGTCAGCAGCAATTTTGAACTGAGAGTCATTTTCAAGCCACCGGCCTTTGCTATCCATTAAACACCACTGTGAAGGAACACAGGTATGCTGCAGCTAAGTACTAATTTTCCTTGGCAGCTGGAGGTGAAAGGAAAGAGGTGACATGAAAATACCAAAATTATAGTCAGTTGATGCACAAGAATAAAAGGTGGCAAGACAAGACACACTAAGTTCACGGGAAAAGTATAGAAATGGGCACAAAAGTTGCACTTAGGTAAACAAAAACAAAAAAGATAAAATACTGTCAAGGATTGGTGTAACTGCTGGGAACTGATGTCACTAACATTTTTACATTCTAGCATGGCTGAGTGTGTCATTCATGAGATTTCCTAAAGTTTTTCTGAGCCTGGTAACAGCATGAGATCCCCCCCCCCAAAGTAGCTGCCTTAGATTATCCCCCAGAAATTATGGATAGCAATTTTTATGCTATGCCTCTCCATTTTTATGCAAAACAAATATCGCTCATCACTAAAGTAGCAGTCCCAAACAGACTTTGCTAGTTGACTCCGGTGGGGTTAGCCAGCTCTTATTCTAAATGATCATATATATCTTTAATTATTTTGTTTTATTCTGCTGTTGTCTCTGGCTGCCAACTGTTTTCCTTCGTGCTATTTCTATTGTCAATTATGCTTTAGTTTGCCTTATAGGGTTTTACCTCTGTTTTCAGTTGCAATATTGTATGGGGGTGTGGGTGTGGGTGTTTGAATTGTTAACCTTGGACTTTTAAGGAAAAGTGACATACAGAGGTTGTAAATCAAGGAAGGTGAATCTCAGGCCCCCAGGGCTTACCCTCTCCAGAGTCACCCCCCTCTCCACCCCTGTTTTGCACTCTCTTTGAGTGCCTTTACATGCTTGGAATGTGTTCTTGATACTTCTTGCTTGCATGGATGAAGTGCAGAGAGGGACATGTGAATGGGAAGGTCAAAATTCACAATTTCTGCTTTGCTAACCTTTCTCTCTGGCCATGCCCACTTTTGTCATTTGCCCCAACCACCAGTGCCATGTAGCCCCCAGAAAGTTCCCCAGAAGCGAATGCGGCCCTCAGTCTAAAAGAGATTCCCAATCTCTGTATTAAATAAATATGTGGCCCTATATTGAGCCATAGCTGAAGCCATATTTCTCTTGTGAGCAGCCTTACAGAAGACCACCCCACAATTCTAGACGCCACTCTGGGTGCTGTGACTTTTAACAATAACAAACAGAAACAGGTTAAGAAGATTTCACAATGGCACCAAACTCAAGAAAGCTTCCATCATCTCACTCTTTTCATTCAGTCTGGACAGCCCATAGATTCAACCCATAGAAGTAAAACTGGGATCATTTCAGACACATACCTTTCCTCTTCACTTAAGTTGACTTTCTAAACCACAGAATGGTACACCTCTTCCCTGTATTCTGTTAAGAACAGATAAAAACTGTTAGACGTGTACACAGCTTTTTTCCATGGAAACTGTCGTCAAAGAAAAGAAAGATTTATGGAAGAAAAACATAGCATAAATGACTTCCCTGTCATAGCTTAAGTATTAAACACTATAACTGACTATAGAGTTTAAAACATGAGTTTTACCAAACTGTGGTCTGACCTCACACATTTATTTTTATTTTTAGAAATTGGAAATATTTCTTCCCAAATAGTGGTCAGGCTGCAAGTCTATACACACTTATCTCAGAGTAAGTCCCACTGAACTAAAATGAAAATCCCTGCTGGATCTGACTAGAAGCCTATTTATTCCAGCAGTAGGAGGGTAAGAGCTCTTTCCTTCTGCTTCCTGGTGACTGGCTTTCAGAGGGATGCTGGTAACCAGTAATAGCTTTTACTGCCATGAATTTGTCTAATTCCCTTTTAAGGCTATCTAAGTTTGCAGCTCTCACCATGTCTTGTGGAAGAAAGCTCCACAGTTTCACTATGTACTGTGTGAAGTTCTGGATTTCCCACCATTCCGTTTCATGAATGACCCTGGGACCTAGTATCATGAGAGAGGAAGACAAAACTCTTGCTGTCCACTTCTTCATACCATGCATTTCTTTATATACCTCTATTCTATATGGGACAGGACTGTCTCAAGCAAGGGTTTCAAGATGTGAAGCCAACTGGACTGGTCATGTTGTGCAAATGCCCAATTATCATCTTCCAAAGCAACTACTCTATTCTGAACTTAAAAATGGAAAGCGTAATGCTGGTGGTCAACAAAAGAGGTTTAAAGACTGTCTCAAGGCAAATCTAAAAAAAAATGTAGTATAAATACTGACAACTGGGAAACACTGGCCTGCGAGTGCTCCAGTTGGAGAACAGCCTTTACCAAAGGTGTCATGGGCTTTGAAGACACTCGAAGTCAGGACACAAGGGAGAAACATGCTAAGAGGAAGGCACGCTTGGCAAATCCACACCATGATCAACTCCCGCTCGGAAACCAATGTCCCCACTGTGGAAGGATGTGTGGATCCAGAATTGGCCTCCACAATCACTTACAGACACATTGTTAAAACCGTGTTTATGGAAGACAATCTTACTCGGCTGTGAGTGATGGAAGAAGAAGAAGAAGAAGAAGAAGAAGAAGAAGAAGAAGAAGAAGAAGAAGAAGAAGAAGAAGAAGAATTTAAAACGCAAATAAAACACAGCAAAGCTAAATTTTGGCCTCACACAGAGCACCATATTATGAAAGATTATCAAAGTCTGCCCTTGGCTCGCTTGTATATTGTGGGGATCCTGGGCCCACATAAGGATATGTAAATCCTTTGGATGGAAATGTGAATTGATGAGAGTTGTTGTCCAGCAACAGCTAGAGGGCACCGTGTTGCTTACCCTGATGCATGTTTGTTTCTTTAGAGAAGATGTGATAAGCAGGAAAATGAAGAGCCATACTTTTCAGGTACACTCAATTTGGTAGTAACAATGCATTTTGGTCAGAAATTGGATAATATACAAATGTTCCCCATAGATAGAATGCAGATATTGCATTTGTACTTTAACCTATATTTGCATTATGACATATGCAAATGATTCAGGCAGGGGGAGGGGGAGGAATCAAAGCTTAGATTGGACCATGCACCAGACTTTGTGCTCTCAGTGCCTGACCCTGCCCTGAAACATTTGAAGCAATCAAAGGAGTTCCTTTGAGCCTGCCTTACCCTGCTAACTGAAGCAAAACAAGTGCTTGTGAAAAGGAGTGAGCACTTCCACGGCAACTGGTGTGTTTTTCAGAACCCAGCACCTTTCAGTTTGTAAGCAGAGCACAATAAAAGGTGCTATGCACCAACTGGTGCCATTCTCCCTATTCCTCTCCAAAACAGTTTTGCTAAGATATCGTTTTCATAAAGGTCTGGAGATCAAAAAGCATGAAAGACAAGCCAGTGGGACATTGCACCAACCATGCTATTACAGCATGCATCCTGACAAACCTGAGTAAATCATGCTACACATTACACTGGACTCCTGCATATCTGAAATGCAGAGTTATTTGAACCACCTACCTGCTGTAATCACAGTATTGTAAAATGGGTGGGTGCACAGTGTTCAGCCTGCTGAGATCTATTTCATGACTCCCAATGCATACCAGATTCTAGACTGGCAGATTACTATATCTGTGTTCTGCTGCCTGCCTGTCAGAGTGAATAAGTGGTTTAATTTACAGTTGCGGGACTTGAAATTGAGAGGGGGGGAGCAATTGGGGGGGGGAGCCTGCATATATCCTAGTGAACTTTCACATCAACAAACTGTTGCACATTTGAGTCATTCAAAATGCTTTATTAATCTCTAAAATTCTATCTACACTTTTTAAAAAAATTGACAACCTGCAGTGGTCCACATATACTACAAGGCTCTCCATGCTTTATTATACAGGTTTAGTATGGAAAACTGTTTCCTACCAACAAAAGTGTCAGGCAACCTGATGTATTGGGGAACCTGGCACCCAGGTACCCTGACAGGGGATTTAAAGGGAGAGAGGTTGTCAATCTCTGGCTCAGTAATATGTAAAGCCCACTGGGAGGGCTTTTAAACTGTGGCTTATTTAAATCTAACTTGCTTCTCTCTGTTGCACTCATATTTTACACTTAAGACAAAAGCAACACTTCAGGCATTCAACATTTTTAGAATTTTCATGTTTCATTTAATAGTTCCCCACTGATGCATAACCCTGTCCCTTTGAAAAACACAGACAAACAGCTCATGTGAATAGCTCTGTGTGTTGAGCAAGTGGTGCACGGGTCACCCAGTTAAACCAAGTACATTGGTACCTCATTCTGGAGGTCTGTTCTTAACCTGAAACTGTTCTTAACCTGAGGTACCACTTGGCTAATGGGGCCTCATGCTGCCACCGCCGCACGATTTATGTTCTCATCCTGAAGCAAAGTTCTTAACCCGAGGTACTATTTTTGGGTTAGCAGAGTCTGTAACCTGAAGTGTCTGTAACCTGAGGTACCACTGTACTTCCACTAAGCAGGAAGACCCTCAGCAGTTGCCAGGAATAATGATGGGGAACGTACCTCCTGTTCTCTTGCCAGACTCATCATAGTGGACCATAGTTAGCATATGTGTTTTAGTCTTTGGCCACTGGAACTCTCTGAGCAGTGCTAGGAGGGAGCATAGACAAAGATGAGTGAAAGGGTGCTTATATTAAGCTCTCATAATCCTAGAACTCTGGGCCATCCAAGGCAATTGAATGTTGGATGATTCAGGAAAGACAAAAGAGAGCATTTCTTCACACAGTGCATAGGTAAACTATAGAATTTGCTCCCACAAGAGACAGTGATGGTGACCAATTTGAACTAGACAAATTCATAGAGGATAAAACTATCAAGAGCTACTAGTCATGATGCAGAGTACCAATTTCTGGAAATGACAAGTTAGCTGAGAATCTTGCTTGTGCTAAGGTGCACATGTGCGCAGCCAGGATTTATGTTTGTGAGGGCACGCTTTATGCTGGTGGGGGACCTCAGTTATTTAAGTATTTCTATTGGTTTACTTGATTGGGGGGAGGGGACAACAGGTTGCAGGCTCCCCATCAACATCAGTTTGGCTTTTGTGGGAAAAGAACGCTGGACTAGATGGGCCTTTTGATTTGAGAACATTCAGCTTGATAAGTCTACGTTTGATGAAGAAGCACATAAACTGCTTTCAGGAAACCAAAGCATTTTAATTTTACCTTTTGAAATTGATTTCTATGCAGTTTACACACATTTTACTTACTAAGCAAAACTAAATTGCAGTGGTACCTCGGGTTAAGCACTTAATTCGTTCCAGAGGTCTGTTCTTAACCTGAAACTGTTCTTAACCTGAAGCACCACTTTAGCTAATGGGGCCTCCTGCTGCTGCCGCCCCGCCGGAGCCTGATTTCTGTTCTCATCCTGAAGCAAAGTTCTTAACCTGAAGCACTATTTCTGGGTTAGCGGAGTCTGTAACCTGAAGCGTATGTAACCTGAAGCGTATGTAACCCGAGGTACCACTGTAAATTGATTTAACCAAAACACCTTTTGAATTCCCAAGTCATGTTACAAGTTTTTAGCACCCTTCATTTTGGGAATTTGGAATTTGAAAAATTCAGCACACCCTACCACCCCATCCTCACCATGATGTAAGAAGCTCCAACAGATTTATTTAGAAAAAAAGATATATTAGACACAGGTGATAAGAACACCTTAATTTTCGTTTAGTGTCAAATAACTGTAGCTAATGGGGAGTTGCTAAAAGGTTAGTAAAAGCACCAAGCAATGGCAAAGCTTCAGCATGTAACTGTATAAAATAAATGCACAAATGTATCTAAAAGCAGTGGCTAGAATGACATTAATATATATTTCTCATTCTTCTCTTGCTATGGGCTTAACCTCTGAGATGCTTCGGAGAAATACTCTATTACTTACCCTTTAGTGAGCATCTCTATCTCCTACATATGAAATTTGCATATGTCAATTATTGTAGAACCTACGCATCAAATTCAGCACTTGTTACAGGCTGTCTGATTGGCACTTTGATCCTAAAGGGAATTATGTTTCAGTCCTCAATCCGGTTATATCTGAAGTAGTCCCACAGATTTTGATGGGCTCACACTAGAGTAACTACCTTGAGGAATGCAGTTCAATTCCCTGTAGGGAATCCACTTAGGGCATGCTTCTCCGAGTCACTGGGGAATCAGTATCTTTAAGATAAAAATTTAATAGCATCATTTATTAAATTAAATTAGTTAGCACTAGTCTAGCAATTGATGCTACAGCACCTGACATACCTGTTCACTGCATTCTGTAGGGCTGTTATTCATATGGAACATGCCTGTAGTATAAAGTGAATCAATACGCAGAATATGAGAAGAAGAAAAAGAAGAGGAGGAGGAGGAGTTTGGATTTGATATCCCGCTTTATCACTACCCAAAGGAGTCCCAAAGCGGCTCACATTCTCCTTTCCCTTCCTCCCCCACAACAAACACTCTGTGAGGTGAGTGGGGCTGAGAGACTTCAGAGAAGTGTGACTAGCCCACGGTCAGCCAGCAGCTGCATGTGGAGGAGTGGAGACACGAACCCGGTTCACCAGATTACGAGTCTCGCTCTTAACCACTACACCACACTGGCTCCCATGTTTTTTCCAGAAGAAAGACAAGAGCATTAAAAATTAAAAACAATTGGCGCTTTTCTTTCCAGTTTGTGGTATCAGAACTTCAGCTACAATTATAACCTGACCGCCTGCCTTGGCAACTTTTGGACCAGCATGGCCTGCTTGGGCTTTTGGCACACTGCAGCTCCATTTATATTTTCCAGAAGAACATGTGCCTTGGAGACACGCACTTTGTGTCCACCGACTTAAGCACTAATATTAGTATCTACTGGGAAAACCCAGCAGCGACAAGATACCCAACAAGACACCATCAAGTCCTGGTGAAGAGAAGCCAGGATGGTGCAAATATGGTGAGTGGTCTGTGGTAGAGAGAACCAGGTAGGCTGCTCACATTGTGGGGCAGAAGATAGAGGGCCCTTAATTATGTCCATAAAGCCCACCTTTGACTCCTCGCAGTTTTAGCTAAATTATGCCTCTGTAGCCTTTTAAAAAGAGCAACCAAGAGAGTACCAGGAGTCCTCAAACTTTTTCAGCAAGGGGCTGGTCTACTGTCCCTCAGACCTTGTGGGGAGCCGGGCTATATTTTGAAGAGAAAAAAATGAATGAGGGACAATGAGCGGTGCGCAAAAGGGCTCCAGAGAAGGGCTGCTTTAAATGGCGGCTGCTCGAGAGGGGCACTCAGCCAACTGTGGGTCCTGGGTCTTGTGAACGGCAGGGGCTGGAGGTGGCAGTGGAGAGACGATGAGTGGCACACGAAAGGGCTCTGGAGAGGGGCTGCTTTAAATGGCGGCTGCTCAAGAGGGGCGCTCAGCCAACCGCAGCTCCTTCCTTTGGCAAGAAGGAAAGGTTCTGGTTGTGCAATCTAGCCGTGTACAGTGGTACCTCAAGTTAAGTACTTAATTCGCTCCGGAGGTCCGTTCTTAACCTGAAACTGTTCTTAACCTGAAGCACCACTTTAGCTAATGGGGCCTCCCACTGCTGCTGCTGCGCTGCCGTGCGATTTCTGTTCTCATCCTGAAGCAAAGTTCTTAACCCAAGATACTATTTCTGGGTTAGCGGAGTCTGTAACCTGAAGCGTATGTAGCCCGAGGTACTACTGCATTTGAAGAGCTGTTAGTTTGGTTAAAAGCACACAGGCAGAATGCCCTCCCTCATCTTCCCCATCAATTTTCCCACACAGCCTATTTTTAAAATGCCAATTTCACAGCAATTTACAGTGCAGACTTAACCATGTCTACTCAGAGGTAAGTCCCATTCAATTCATTGGGGTTTACTCCCATTGTCCCACTTACATGGGATTAGGGTTGCAGCCTAAATATTTGAGAAACTGAGTAGTTTACACTTGTCAGTTTCTCTTTATTCAATATGTGTTTCCTTCTCAGACTTGCTGTCATGTGGATTATTTATTTCTTGTTCTGCGTTTGAAGCAAGGAAGCATGAGACTTTTGGTTGTAGAAAGTGAGGCTGCCAAAGTTTACTTGCCCGCCTGCCTGCCCACGTGACCTGCCTCCTGCTACTGTGGGGTGCACCAGACACATCTCGTTTGCTGTGGAAAGGGAAGAGGTCTGCTTTTAGATGCAAGTTTCAGTGCAATATCTGCCTTCCTTCATTCTAGGCTGTTTCTGATTCTTAGGCTAAGGGCTGAGATGAGTCACAGGGGGCTAACTTGTAGGCTCTTTCACAATCCCCTGCAATAAATTGGTTTTTTGCCTTGGTTCCAGGGCCGTCTTAAGTATATCCAGCGCCGTGGTGCAAAGATCCCTTCAGTGCCCCCCCCCATTTCCCAGAGTTGCCGACCTTTTTATGGCTCTGCTGACAGCTTTGCAGGGCTGGAGGAGGCAAGCAGCGGCTGGAGGGTGGCTCCTCCAGCGGGGAAGAGGCAGAGGCTCTGGGCGCGACGCTGCTTCAGCGCAGCATGGCAAGGCGGGCAAGTGCAGCAAGCTGATGCCGTGACACGCCGTGTCCAGCCTCCGCCTCTTCCCTGGCGCCCTCCAAAACTTGGCACCCTGGCGCCCTGCGCCACTTGCCTCTGTGGGCAAGACGCCCCTGCTTGGTTCATGTAATAGACAGAATGCACACTCCTTGGAAGGTAATGCAGGATGTTCAGCTGAGTTGCCCCCAATCTTTCCTTTTTTCTGCTTTAACCAACCGCCCTGAGACCTCCGGGTATAGGGTAGCATATAAATTAAATAAATAATAATAAAAAAATAATAATAACATCAAAATAAGGTCATCCCTTTCCCCCAGTACTGAACTCTTTTCTATGCCCTGCAATAGCTCCAACAGGCAATTATGACAGTCTACATTTTTTTTTTTGCCTTGCACTGCTAACATGTCTCTCTGTCCCCCCTCAACTTGGGGTAACATTTTATGCATCCAGTGAAGTGGTTTCTAGTCTGTGAAAGCTTATGCCACCACCATCACCATTATTATATGTTGCCCATCTGACTTGGTTGCCCCAGCCACTCTCGGTGGCTCCCAACAAAATATTAAAAACACAACAAAACATCAAACATTAAAAACAAACTTCCCTGAACATAATAAATGTGATAGTTATTAAATTGCCACAAGTTTTTAGTTGAGCTTTGCTACAACATGGCTGCTCCTCTGGAAATAATTCCAGCAGGCTTGGGTTTTTTGGGTTAGGGTTAGGCTACAAAGACAAAGGTCACCTCCAGCTGTTGCCATTTTGTGGAAGGGATTCTATCACATACTGTGGATTTAGGTTTGTGCAATTAAATTGGATAAAATTGCTCTGTAGTAACAAGATCACTGTTGTTTTTAATTTGTTTTGCAGTTAGGGAAGTGATGGGGAAATGCGTTCCAAAGTGTGTCCATATATGGAATGCTGTGGCCGCAAGCAATTTCTTCGCGATCTTGCAAATAAAGCTCAACAACTTTTGTGTCCGAATCTTCATGGCAACCCTAAATCAGAGTGAAATAAGGATAGGCGTTATTGTCATATAACCTTCCTGCAAACAAATCAGAATAAACGCTCAATAAAAAGCATACATCATATAATCTCTGCATGAGCTTTGTGCCTGCACATCAGAGTAAATGCTTAAGAAACAGGTCATCTGGAGGAGCCCAAAGTTCTGAGGTCCATTTTTCTTGCACATATACAAAAATATTTTTTTCCTTTACCTTATTTTTGCCTTCCTTAAAAACTCCCTGTGGCTGTTTGTCCATATCTCTTGTCTATTTAATGCAAGTGAAAACTGCAAAATGAAACTGAGTCATTCTGGCATCGTTAAGAAAGTGCAAGAAGAGAGTCTTGAACAGCCAGCGGACATAAAGGCCCTCCTGCCATCTTATAATGCTCTTTGTCATTTCAATGTGAACTGCAGCAATAAGTGTATGAATCATAAGCAGACTTGAACTCAGGTATGCAATTGACTTTTAATTAGCGTTTTCATGCCCCACTCTCCAATCCAGTAGTAAAATTAGTGTCACCCGCCCCTTTATTGATCATTAAGATTAGTGCAACTGGGGAGGTTGAATGTCCCGTTGGAAATGTTTAGTTGCTTAGGAAGCTGCCTGGCTTTCTTTGTTTATTTGTTCTTGTACTTGCACTTCTGCCGCGTTAACTCATGGAAATTGCTTAGGGACAGATTTAAATCAAAACAGACAGTTTCCATTTTTGCTCTGTAACTAGAATGGTGACATTGGTTTCAAATGTGCTGCTGGTGAGAGGCAGGCAGCCTTGTAATATTTGTTTACCTTTTGCATGGAGCACAGTTGACACCCCTCCGTGGAAAATAAGGAGGCTTTCTTTGCAGTGTGATGAACCGAGCTTCTTTAAACAAGATGGGGTGGGGTGGCTGGAGATTTGGCTATGTTCTGATTCTTTTGAAATATAGATGCACGGGCCTTCTCTGCTTCAGGGGCTTCAAATATTAACCACACACTTACCAGTCATTAAAATCCTCCCCAAACATTTGGCACACAAGCATCAGCGGTCCTGGGATTATGGTTGAGCAACTTGAAAGTGTTTGTATTTCTTCTGTATTGGGCATCTTTTGCTTACCCAAGCGGACAAGTCCCCTTTTGGTTAATCCTCTCCTTTTTTTGTGACTTGCCTATCCCTGTGGGATTTGGACCATGAAGGCTATTTGTTCCATTAGTTCGGCAGTTCCTAAATTCTAATCCCTAGTAAAGCACTAGCTCACTGCCTGACCTTGGCAAGTTGCTTGACCTCCCTTTGCCTCAGTCAATCCAGCTGGAAAATTGGGTAAAAAGCAGGACTCTAGGGAGAACCAGATGTTGCATCTGAAATGTGATGGGCAAAGTATGCACTGCACAAAGTCGAAAGTTTTGTTTGGCATTTATTTGGCAATTTTATTTGGCATTTTCAGGACAGAGCTAGAATACATTTATAGAAGTAAAGCCTGGAGGCCTTATTGCAGGGAAATGGTAGACCTTTCCTGTTACTGTTGCATTTCATATGTTAAGATTGGGAAGTTTTGTTTCAACAAAAAGATAAAGAATGATCTAGGTAGTGCGATGTTCTGTGCCAGAGCTCCACTATACACTTTTTAAGATGTCACACAAAATAAAAAACAAAGTACTGTTTTAACTTTGTATTTTGTATTTATTTGTGTACTGTACATTGCTGCAATGTTTTTGAATGGTGGGTGGTGGTTTATAAATTCTTTAAATAAAATAAAGAAATATTGTAACAGGTTTTTGAGCCAGAATTGATACCTTATTATTTTCACTATTATGCTATTCTAAAATAGTGTAAAGCTCTGGAGCCTACTTACCTACAAACTAAAGCCTAATATTTGTTGCTGTTTTGGTTGGTTAAAGGAAAAATTGGATTAAAAACGAGGTCCAGGTTGGGGCAAGTACTCTTTGCTGGGAGAACTCCAGCAGAGATTTAAAATCACAAAATGTGTAGCAAAGTAAAGCATGGAAATATAGGCTATTAGAGCTTTAAAAGTTTCCCTCTCTAAGTTGCTTCCAAAGATCTCCACTTCCCTTAGCATAGAAAACGAGCACATTTGGTAAATTAAAAATTTACTTACAAACTCTTCAAAGGTCAGATTCATGTGCTTTTTCATATAGCAGTAAGAAAACACAGGCAGTAAAATTAGGTTCCAAAGTGGTGAATGCTTCTAAATTATTTGTATAGAATACTTGTCAACTGCTCTAAGGTCTTCAGATGAAGGGCAGTACACTAATTTAATTAATAATAAACATAAACACAAGGATGACTTGCGTAAGCCACATGGTCTGAGCTTGGAGCAACCAGCCCAGACCTCCTTATTTGTAGGAGTTCACATGGTGGAATTGAAGAACAAAGAGTTTGATAACCAGGCCTAGCTAAGCCTGGCAGCAAAGCTTACTCTATGGTCTTAACTAGGATTTTTTCAGCTGGAACACGTAGGGATTGTGTTCCAGCACCTCTCAGGGACCCCCAGAAGCGGGGGGAGAGACCTGACCAGCCTCAACAAAACCCCATTGCGCCTCTGGCTCATGAGGAGACCCTCCCCAGAACCTGGAGCAGACATCCTCCAGAAAGGGTCTCCTTGCGAGCCAGAGGTGCAGCAGGGTTGTACTGTGGCTCTTCAACCTCCTGGCCTCTTTCCTAGCTGGTACACAGGAAGAAGCGTCCCTGCATGTCAGCTCTTCAAGCCGCCTTGTCTCTCCTGCTTGTGCGCACGAGCTGGAAAAGCAGGGCTGCTTGGTGGACTGGCACAGCTGAGACACAGGGAAGAAGCCTCTTGGTGCCTCAGCAGACCAAGCCCCCATGCTGCTCTGGCGCTTCTCTTAATTTTGCAATACTAGCCACGGAATGTGTACAAAAATACATATACTAAGGTGAAGTGCGGATATATTTGTAAATAAAATAGTATACAAACATGCATTATATTCAGGAAAATTACACTGCAAAAATAAGTATGTTAGGCAAAATTGCATACAAAAATCTGTATCTTGGCAGAAATTAGGAGGAAAAGGTGAACGAATATTAGGAGAAATCCAGACTAAAATGCCGATGAATTTTCATGAGGACTTTAAAAAAAGGCAAACTGGTGTCAAAATGTGGAGAACTGAACTTGGCAAAACAAGAAATTCACATATTCACTCAAGAACAAAATTCAAGGAACAAAGTGCAGCATGCAATAATTTAAGGCAACAAAATCCTACTTTAAAAAAGAAAAAAGAAAGAAAATAAGTACCATATACATTCATCTCTTTGCCTAAATGTCCCCTCCCAAAAATGTCAGAGAGGGCAGGAATAAACCCCTCAAGTAGTAGCTCCTCCTAATAAGGGTCCCAGTTGTGGGGGGAGGCAGGGAGGCAAGTGGAAACCTTGACCCTGGGTGGTTTAACGGAATCTTTTTCCCTTAGGAAACAAAATATATCAGTGCATGAGGGCTATGGAATGGTCCATCTTTTATTTTATTTTTTTTCCATCTGTGCCAACGGATTCATGCACTGTATCTGTCATCTTAAAAACGTCAGCTATTGCTATTGTGGCTTATATTAACATTGGTTTTGCTTCCTCCTTCCTGGTTCATTGCCTTAACAAAGAAGACCTTCATGAGCAATCAGGGCAGTCAAGCCATATCAAGCAGGGAAGCAGAGAAGCATCGTAACCTTTTCTCAAACAAAGATGACTTGTGGCAAAGACTTTAGCATATTCTGTGGGCCCATAGCAAACAGAGGGGAGTAGGCTGCCTCCTGCTTGCTGCTTGCACTTATAAACACTGGAATTGACCTTTTAATGCCTCTGACCCATGTCCCTAACTTCACTTGGTAAGCCTGATACATTTTATAAGCTCCAGCAGGGGATCCCAATAGTTTCCTTTCCTCCTCCTGACCTATGCTAATTTCTGTTGGAATTTTAAACTCTCTGTCCAACCAAACACCATCTTATACTACAGGCAGGGAGCCATGATATTGATTGGTCTTTGTTTATCTTTGAGCTTCTTAGTTGCCCTTTTGCAAAAGTATTCAAATGGCTTATAGAGTTAGTAATGAATGTAATAGAACTGTGCCATGTCCACCTCGGTCCTCTCAGTGGCCACAGCATACGGTAATTATAAAAGACTATGGGTTGGTCACACTTAGGTCCCATTGAACCTCTTCACCTTGATTTCAGTAGGTTCTAACTGAATCTGGGTCCATCCCATGATGAGCACAGACTGCACACCGAGAATTATTGCAGGCTCAATGTTGCCCTGCCCCCACCACTGGTTTACTTTCAGTGTGAGGAGGTGGACTAGATAGCCATATGGGAGGTAGAGATGGGTTTGTGCTAAGTGGCTAGATGAGATGGCACACACAGCACTTATTAAAAAATCAAAATGTGTCCATGGTAGTAGCTCTTCAGAGTTTCGGATGGGGGACAGACATTGCCAGCCCTTTAGTCCCATGAAGCAGTTGGGGTCATAAAAGTACTTTTCACCAGCTTTGGTTGATAGTCCAGTTGTACTCCTATATGAGGCCTTTGCCATGTAATTCTTACCCCGGTGATTTCTCAATTTATTGTAATGTACTGTGCCTTTCAAAAAACAGCTGGTCTGTACGAGAATGCAGCAACTGCTTCCTTGAGAACATTACATAAATCTGCCCCCCCCCAAATATTTTGTTTCTGAAATGGTTTTGTCCTTAAATGGCCAAGACCAGGATATGTGAGGATATGACTTATCTCATATGACTCTGCTATCCCCCCCCCCGCCCCCGAAAAATAAGATGTAATTCAGAGATGGTGCTCCCAACAACAGACACAAGATTGTAATCTAGTGGAATAGTGGCTTCCATTTGTGGAATTCCTTCCTGAGGAGATTTCAGTAGATTAATTCCACTGGTCCTTGAAGAAGGGTTGCTAACGCTGTTTTGTTGTGATTCTCCTTTTGAGTTTCATACTGCTGATTTTATGTTGCCTCCTGCTGGTTATATTGATGATTTTAGTCATAGGGCGGGTGGGTGCGCACACTTGTGTGTTTATTATTTCGCTCCATTGTTAGACTGTTTGGCTGAAAAGCTGCTTATTTATTGAAATAATAATAATAATAATAATAATAATAATAATAATAATAATAATAATAATAATAATAACAACAATAAATAATAATAATAATAATAATAACAACAACAACAACAATAATAATAGTAAATAATCAATTTCTCCTTACATTGCTGCAGCTAAAACTGTTCCATGGATTGCTAAAGTTTAACTGGTTCCTGCTTTCCTCTTGTGTCTGCAGCCCAGTTCCCTAATTCAATCTGTGTGAATGCCATTTGCATGAGCCTGTCAAACTCTGAAATCAATGGTGGGGCAATGCTCTTGGTGCTGTCCTGTTGGAGAAGTGAGATCTTCTCATGCTCAGAACAGGTCCTGTTCCCCCATAATTCTGCTGCATGTGGTTCATTGCAGGGAAGGTTGCCAAGCTCCTTTGCTGTGTAGTTTTAGCTGACTGATAAAGAAGCTCTTATTTATGCAGGCATTTTAAATTATTTTATTGATTCTGTCTGGTTTGTCTTCCAGCAATTTTTGATTGTTGCTATTTGTTCTTTTAATGTTTGTCTGATTGATTTTCATTTGCTTTCATTGTCTGATTGGACGTGGCTTTCAGTATTTTATAGAAAGAATTTTATAGAAAGGCAGAATGGATGTGTTTTAAAATAAATATAAATTAATAATAAGAACAACAATAATTTATGTCTCGCTTCTACTCAGAGTGGCTTGCAACTAAATATATATGATAAAACCCAGCAAAAAACAATATAATAATCAACTTACAATTCCTTTATTCAGCAGGATACTTCACTCAGTCCAGTGGTAATCAACAGCATATTATATCCAATTAAAGATACATGTAGTAATGTGCGTCTTTAATTGTTACATATATTTGGGGGGGAATTGTAACATATAGCCAGCTGCCATTGCTCCTATGGATGGCAGTAGCAGAATAAAGTAAGATTTGAAAATAGACAGTCACACGAAGGGCAAGGGAACCTCAACTCATGTTATCTTCAAAATGCAGTTGAAGGTGTTTATCACCTCTCGGAATGGGGCTTTGAAAGATGAGTCATGTGGTGAATTTTAATATTCAGCTTCCCTTCATCCCTGTAACATCCTGACAGCACCTTGCCCTGGAAACAAACTCAGAAGCTTTGTATTAAAGGCTTCTTCTTACTCATAGCCAAATGTATGTATCGTTGCCAGATAAAATATGTTTTTAAACCAGATAAACAATGATATTTTTGTCTTTTATCTGTTTTTTTAAAAACCTACTAATGCTCTGACCTTGATCCATTTGGTTAGGACACACAAATTGACACACATAAGTTTATATTAGAGATGATAGATAGATGATAGATAGATAGATAGATAGATAGATAGATGATAGATAGATAGATAGATAGATAGATAGATAGATAGATAGATAGATAGATATAGATAGCAATAGATAGGCAGACTGATTTCTTTTCCCTTAGGCAGGCTTCCTTTCTTATCCACTGCCTTTTAACTATACTTATACACATAATATATATGAAATCCCAGTTTCTGCCTGCAATCTTTTCAAGTTTTTTAAAGTTCTAAATTCAGCCCACAGAGTATTTTGTTAAAATCTTTCTGTCATAATAAAAGAAGCCTTCAGTGATTTTTGAAATAACACCTTCACTGGGGTCATGGATATTATGTATGTATGTAATATCTTATTTATGGCATACTTGTATACCCTCCCTTGTTATAGATACATTGGTGATTCATCGACCTATATGGAAATCTGTTTCACAGGTAGAAAATCTAACATAGCAGTGAAAGTTGTATTTTATGTTCGTTATCTTTCAGAAATATAACAACTCCCATTCATGTAGAAGCTTACAAAGGGTGGGTTTTTATCTAACTTTCGGGGCTGTGTGTGGGAGGGTACATTTGTATCTCACATTTCTTCCCTCACAGACTCAAGTTAATTTACATGGGATTACCAGACCATCATCCACTGAGGCACTGAATGGACTCAGATGTGCTTTAATGCATTATAATTTAGCTTTCACATGACATTAAAGACACTTCTGGAACTATAGTGGAATGTAGTGCAAGTTGAGTGCTCATTTTCCGTGTTATTTGCTTCCAGGAAAAACAATGGTTTGCAGATAATGAGGGAATGAGTGCTAAACTTGCACCATAGTTCTGGAAGTAGCGTTCATATTGTGCGAAAGCTCAAATGTAATGTGGAAATGTTAATATGGAATAAAATGTTATGTGCAGCCTACATCACATCCTTTCAAACCACGTTCTGGGATCTTTTAAGGTAGTTTTGGAGCCACCTGCAGATGACATGGAAGCAAGAACCATCACAGTATTGATTTATTAAATTTCTGTCCTTCCTTTCCTAGCAAAGGAACCCAAGACAGCAAACCTCAAAAAGAGGAAACAGTACAGTTAAGATAAATATTACAAATAAAGCTAAAATGAATATTTACAGTGAATTTAATGAATCAGCATGTGCTTCTGAACTGAAGAAATCATTCCACAGTCACACTGCCTCTGATTAGAAAACCAAGATCACTCTAGTTAAATGTAGCTGGATGAAAACTACCACCAAGTATGCTTCATGCATAACTGCTTGGTGTTTGAGCAATATTTACTGTAGAGTCATGAGTATTTTTCAGCATCTGGGTCAGGTTCCCATTTCAATGCCTTAGGCATGAATCCAAGCTATTTCCCCTGGTATAAATGGATTTATTCAATTTAATTAGCTAACCCAGTATAAATAAATTTAGAATCTGGTTTTCTATGTCCATCTGGCCACATGAAGTGAAGACCAATTATGCTAAAATGATATGCATGCATAACTGTAGATAAATATTGAAGCATACATGTTGCTTAGCATAGTTTTTCTTAGCATTTTGAGTATTTAAAGATAACTCCTTGTGTTGTCAAAGCAAATTAACTTATTCTTTGAAAATCAGCCTTCTTCTTTTTTTGTAGGTGCATCTTGCACATCCTCACACATTTCTTATTATTGATAGCTTGACACGTTTTTATCTCCATGAACAACAAAGACATGTATAATTCCATGCGATTGTCTTCTAAGAAATAGGGGAAAAAACTAATTTACAATACAAATATATTAGGGCTCTTTATGTAAAAAAGCATCACATGTGTTGATCAAAATGACTTACTTTACAATATTTGATGCTCAAAAGAGAACTAATTGTATTGCATGTTATAAATGTATACTATCTCCCATTCAAGCTGTGCTAAGGAGGAAAATTGACAGTAGACATCCTGCTAGCTTATTAATACAGCATCAGTGTTATTCTAGCAGACTTTATAGAATCCCACACTAGAAATTACTTTATTAAATTACAAACTTGAATGTAGATTAAAGATCTCCTACACATATATTTTGCATTAGCTATACTTTTGGCTTCCCTGATATATTCACTAAAGCTACACAATCCCGCTGGAAGAAGAAACTGTTACTTATTTAATTCCAAATTCCACCTTAGCTAGGACAGTTACTGCAGAATGAGAGAATATATATATATATATATATATATATATATATATATATAACGCACATACTTGCAAATGCTACATGATGAAAACATAATTGTCATGTATGCATACCCGATGTATGTGTGTATGCGTATGTATATGTATATTGGAATAAACTCTTCCTAATCAGTTGTGTGCTTTATAAAACAATGCAAGCGAAATGACAATCCTGTCATTTGTATATGCTACTTCAGTTCTGTAATGGAAATCTGTAATTTTTTTTCCCCTTGCCAACTCATTCCTGACAATGTTAATGATTCACTATAAAGCAGCTTCTGTGCTATGATTTGTGACATCCGTACTGGTTAGATGGGAGGACTAGGCAGGTTTCTAGGGAGTGTTTTGGATGCAGAAATGCCTTGAAGATAGCACTTTATTATATTTAGGACAAGTATGACATCCCACTTCAAGGAAAAGGCCCCTATACATATTGAGAAGGGATTTCTGTGGTTTAAGTGGGGAGGAGAAGGTTAGTTTAAAAGAATGCCTCTGTGTTTTTTGAGACGACATGAAGATAGGGGGGGTAGAGAAATGGAGGCAGGAGGCAGAAGGATTATGGATAATGGAAGAATTTTGCCTGAGGGTATGTCCCTGCTTTGCCTATTCCTGTATAACTAGAATATTTATAATTCAAATACTTATCTTTAATAATTAAAAACCAACGAATATTAAAGACAAAAGGTAGAGAATATTACGTACACATGTGTAGGCATCATGTACTAAATCCCCACAATTGCAAAATATAGCAAGAGCTAGATTTAAAGAAGGTTTTAAAAAAAAGTGAATGTATTAAAATTGTCTAGAAAATAGAATTTCTAATTCACTCTAGTTCTGCCAGAAGTGATACTCCCTTACTGCTTATCCCTGCACATCCAACTAGTCATGGAGAGAGCTACTAAAAATACACTGCTTGGTGATGTGACATCAGTGCATCAACAATTAAAAAGTGGAATGCAAATATTGTAGGTTTTTGGTTGCTGGGTTTTTGTTGTTGTTGTTTTAAGTTCTTGAAAGTTTTTTTGTCATGATTTATGAAAACAGTGGGTTTGGCAGAGAAATTGGAAGGGAGGGCATCCTCGGAACGTGGTCTTTACATAGCTTAAGTAAACT
The DNA here is from genome assembly GCF_964188305.1 of Podarcis bocagei. NCBI lineage: Eukaryota > Metazoa > Chordata > Lepidosauria > Squamata > Lacertidae > Podarcis > Podarcis bocagei. Next base: position 41,534,962 of record NC_138125.1, on the reverse strand, counting down.
GCTAGTTATAGTGGAATGTCACAGCCTACCACATTCTGTGCCAGCCTCTGATCTGCTTTCCATAGACAGCAAAGAAACAAAGAAAAACAGCCCTTACTGTGGATAGCGAAGAATGTTTGAAAAGAAAAAGAGACCTCAAATGTGCCCCCAGGAATTATAAAGCTGTCAGTTACAACCAGAAAACAATACAAAGGCTTCAACAAATAATTTATAAAGAGGAACTACAAAATATATTGAAACACACAGTAATAATAAGATTGTTCCTATCTCTGTCTTGGGTTTTTTTTATAAAAAAATCGTTGCTTTTTGAAACAGTATAAATAAAGTTGGGAAATTAGAGCAAACCAATCGGCTACTATTACAAAACCTTGTTACAAAACCTTATATGCAGGTAGCTTAGTAGCCAAAAGATGGGTAAATCATAGGTCTGAGTGGAATTATTCAATCGGGGCGAGAGAGCTCAGTTATTGAAGCATGTGGCCTTTAAGAAAGTGAATTTATGGATGGTAGCTTAAACTGATGTTTGAAAATCAGAGGTGTTAATATTTACACCTTTATTCATTATGGCAAGGAAAAGATTAATGAAGAATTAAACATCCACATCTCTTTGCTCCTCCATCAAGCAAAGTAATCCCTAGTTGAACATTAACTCAACCTGACAATAATAGGGAGAAACTCCTCTCCCCTACATCTAACATGCGAAAGAAATGCAACCCCATCTGATTGCCAGATTAATATATTTATGCAAATGTAACTATTGCTAATGAATTAAGCCAGTGATTTTATTATTATTATTCAAGGGAGTTAAGTGTACATAGTCTGAAAATATGTCTTGAGGCAGAGGTAAACAATAGTATTAAGCAATGATGTTAATAATGAATATGCTGTATAACACCTCTTCAGCTCCTTCAGGTTTGCAGCAGTCCTGTGATTAGACCATGTTGCTAATGACTTGCCTCAAATATGACTGATCAGGTAAAAACCTACGTACATATATTTTAAAGAATTACAATCTGAAGAGCGAAAGATGCACAGCTCATGCTGTAAGAGCTTCCACATCAAATGCTCTTCATTGTCATGAAAACCTCTCACCTAAATGTTGCGAGTCTCCCGTTATTATGAAGACTAGCAACCAAATATAGAAAATATGACCAAATATAGGTTCTCATTCTGAAATTCTATATGAATTTAATGGCACGTTTAAAATATATAAGCATGTGCATAGATACTCTCAAGCACAAGGGGAGAAGCAGCATGCCTCTCAAAGTAAGTTGCTGGTTCAATGGAATAGTGCTGATAGGTTCCATTTCTGCTTGTAGGCTTCCCAGGCATCTGGTTGGCCACTGTGGGACAATGGAGGTGGGACTAAATAGACTTTTGTTCTGATACAGCAGGGCTCTTTTTATGTTCTCTCTTAATTACTCTGCCCAGGCTCCTGTGCTGCCCATTATGCATGAAACCCTCACTCAGACCAAATCCCCTCACCAAAACCTACTTTTCATACGAAACACTGATCTTTAATTGAAATGAAGCCCAAGAATGTTTGAGTACATTTCCCCACATCCATCCCTGGGTAAGCTTGCATTGGGTTATATCCAGTTAAGTTCAACTTAGAGTAAGCCCATTATAATAAATGTTAGCCGTGTTCATTCATTTCCATGGCTGAGCATAACTGCACTGGGTACAACTCACCATCCTCTCCATATTTCCTTTCCTTCTCTCATTTTATTTGGAAGCACCTCAAGAAAAGGACCTGCCTACTTCTTAAAAATACCATATACCTAAATCATCATATGTATAAGGTATCGATGAATTATCAACACACAGGCATATTCTGCTTCAATTGCCACAGTTGAAGCACCATTTGGAAATCACTGTATACATGAACATTGCAGTGGCATCTATCCGTGCAGTGACAGCCCTTGCATTACGTTTTCCAACATGAAACAATGCCAATTGGGAAGGATTACATATGGGAAAGCAGTAGCCATCTTGCAAATGTGAAATCTCGAGCATGCAGGCTTCAAATTTGATATCAAATTATACATCTAATTTATTTTCTCCTCTGAAGTAAATAAAGAAGCATAGTGCATGGTAGTATTTTCTTCCAGATTTAGGAATTCCACCTGAAAGCATCCCATGGGGGTGAGAGACACTTACTGGAATGCATGGCATGTTTCATCCAATTCTGGGAAGTGGCCAAGGGAAGCATGACTGTTCTAGGGTGCTTTGAGACATCTGTACTGGCTGTGGCTTGATAGCAGAAATAGATGGACACGTTATCCCCACAACATCTTCCAAGGTTCCCAAAATACCCCATGACTCTGAATCCATCACATATGTGTAATAACATTCCGTGCTTCTGTTCCATACTGTGCCACCCATGGTCTATGCAAGAGCACCAACTCCTATTATTATCCAGGTCTGGCAGTTTCTGAAGGCAATGGATGACTGTAGCAAAACACCAAGGTTTGTGTCCCAGGACAACCAGGAATTATTCAGAAATCCAGGATCTAATTCAGACATGGAATTTCTGTGTCCTGGTCTTCTGTCCCTAAGTCTTTCAACATGCATTTCCCTTTCAGCAGCAGCCAGTGATGTAAAAGAGGGAAAACACACATCATAATCAGAACAAACAATATGTAAAACTAGATGCCACCCAGGGAGGAGAGGAAATTCAACTTATGGGTGCCATGTTCTTTATAACGTGTCATTCTGCCTAGAAATGGGCACAGATGCACACATATATATTTCAGGCATAGAAACAGATCATTACATTTCTTATATGTGTGTGTAATCTTTTTTCCTGTTTTCTGAATGTTTGAAGCATATCAAAAAGGTAACAGAGGCTTTGTTAGTACTGATTTAGTGTAATGAAACTCCAGAATTCACTGTGTACATTTATTTCACTTAACGCTTGCCTCAACATTCCTCAGTCACAATCTGGATGAAACTGTATACCTTTTCTGGATATCACAAAGGTGAAATCTATTCTAAATGACAATTATTATTTTTTCCTTTAAAACTCATATGGAAGAAGTAGTTGTGTGTCAAATTACAGGACATGGTTTGAATCAAATCTCTCCACCTAGGGAGTCTTCCCACCTCTTTGGGTATTTGCATGTATCTTCTAAATCTATTTTAATGAGCTCTGTATAACCTAGCGCACATACCTCTTGAGCCTGATGAACGAGTAATTACTATTTTGATTCCCAGGAGAGGCCTTTGAAAACCCATCTTGTCACAGAAGTTATGGGCATAATATTTTAATTGTGGATAGGATTGTATTGAGATATTGCTCAGGTTGAATGTTTTCCCCAATATAGTGATGTTCTAAATGCCTCAGTCTATGAACTCATATTTCCCCCATATTTTACAGGTGCTGTAAAAACAAAGAGATATTTGCTGCAAGGAAATTTGAGTTTCTTACGCAAAATGCAGGGAAACTTTTAACAATTCTTTCATTCATTGCCAATAAGTAACCACAGTGACACTTATCAAATCTGTGCTCAACACTCCATTTCTAAACATCTACATTTTTATATACAAGGTGGTCTGTGGTTTAGTTCCAAGCTGCTACAGTCAATACATTTGTATGTTAGCAGGAACAGGCCAACCAGTTTTTTGTTTTGTTTTTAAGTTCTGACATATCCTACTGCTTTTGAATTTGCCACAAGCATGAGAGAGTCTAAAAACAAGTACAACTTTACTCATTTGCCGTATCCCAATGTGCCCAGAAACTGAAACAATCTTGCTAATTGTTGCGCATACCTCATTATAAATGTAATGTCTGTGTAGTTTTTCCATACAGAGCAGCAGTGGTCAGCAGCAATGACCGCCTCCTGCATCACTGCAGCTTACCAGTGCTCCCAGTGCCAACTTGCCCTTCCCTCTCTCCGTCCTGATGAACAGCAGTGACACTGGCGGCAGGAGGTCAGGTAGACACCACTGCCCCACCAGCTGCTAGCACAGAGATCATCTATGCTTGCAGTATTGTTACTCCACCCATCCAAATAATCTGGGTACCATTACTGCCCTAAGTCTTCTATATTCACCTGGGGGGATAGTAGAGTTTGTAAAAAACAAAAACAAAAAACACCTCCCTTCTCTTCCATGTAATGAAAAGTATTAGGCTAAACAAGCAGAACTCAATCCTGTTCTGTAACGGGCATGATTTGTTTCAGAATGCCTGGGTATGGGCTATCACAAAAATAATTAATCATTGTATTCACCCTATTCTACTCCTATTTGTTTGGCCCTAGGTTTCAGAAGGCTTTGGCAAACTTTAGCTTCAGCAAACTTCAACAAACAGCAGAGCACTCATGAAGGACCAAAGGAGATGACCCAAGACTTGAAAACTGCAACTCTGTGATATTTTGTTCAAGCTGCTTGGAGCTTTAGCTAAAACATGGGGGCAGTTGTGAGAACTTGGCATCTTTGGGTGACAGGAACCTGATGATAAAGTTAAAGAATTAGATAGATGATAGATTAGATAGATAGATGATAGATAGATTAGATAGATAGATGATAGATAGATTAGATAGATAGATGATTGATAGATAGATAGATAGATAGATAGATAGATAGATAGATATGCTAAAGAACTGCTGAGAAAACAGAGGTCCCAGGTGCACTTTACCCTAAATAGACTATGGACACCCATAATCTACATCTTATGTTGGTTTGCCTACGTATATTGTAAATTTAATGTAAAAGACGGAAAATTCTGCTTTGTCCCCTGATCAGTATAAAAATGTAGAGAGATTATGTTTAAATTAAGCAGTTAAGAATTTGATAAAAATATTTAAAGTTTGAGACATAATATTAGAGAAGCACAAAATAAGAATTGAAATAGGGTAATAAATTGCTGTTTATAACTTTATTATTGAGAACGCAGGAAAGGGAGACGTGAGGAAGTCCAGATAGTTATGAAAAAAGGCGGTATGATTTTCTGTATTCTATGTCTATGTTTCTGTCTATTTATGTCTTTCTTTTTTCCTGTTTTTTGTTTGTTACTGTTTGGTGAAGGTAATGTATATGTCTGGTGATTTTCTTTTGTTTAAAATATGCAATAAAAAATATTATTTTAAAAAAAATGTAGAGAGAAACATTCCCCCATTCTTCACTTGTGCTTTCTGCTTGCTCTGGCTGGATAACTATGAACTTGATTCCGAAATCCTAGTTATGTGAGGAAATGTGGAAAATTAGGCTATGCTATGGGAATTATAAATTCTGTTAGATAACTAGATGGCTGAAGACAAGAGACCAAAACTTAAGTCAGAGTAGAAAACAGCAAGTTTAAGATTCTCATTCAAATTCCACTTGGTTTATTGCTTTGTCAATGAAATTATAATACTATAATTGCTGATCTCATGAAATTTTAATCCATATTATTTTTTTATAACAGTATTGAATTGCTTTATGTTGTTACGTTTTGCTTCATCAGACAGAATAACAACATCTTCCATATGAAGATACTCTACTATGCCCTGAATAGGTTGTAGGTTTTGCGTCTCCTCTAGATAGCCTAGTAGGTAATGCTGGGGAGGAGTCCATGGTTGTGGTGCATGCATAGCTGTCAACTTACAGATTTGAAAATAAGGGACCAGCAGCCTTGAAACTAAGGAACCAGCAGCCAAAATAAGGGACCTGCAGCCTCACCTGTTCCAGGCACTCCAGTCTTCCTGTCCTCCTGCAGTCTGGTCAAACTCATGCTGGTAGCTTCGAGAACACTGTCCAACCAACTTTGTAACCAGAGGGTCAACTGAATAGAATCTGAACCACATGCACCACAAGGCCTATGCAGCCTCAACTTAAGATGGCTCCCCGGCCTGGCTTTGCACTGGAAAGTTTGCAGCAGCATGTGCAACAAAATGGCGTTCAGCATTCAAAAAACCCCTCAGCTTGCATTAACTAGCCACACACAAGGCATGCAAGCTCCACCCCCCCAGTCGTTCTTAGACTTCTTATTGGGTGAGCAACACAGCCAAGCAACACAGTTGGAGCCTCCCTCCTCCCTGGCCGGCAGGGAGGGAGGGAGAGGAGCTGCTTCCTTTGAAATTTAAGGGACATCATTTAAGGGACATTTAAGGGACATCTATCAGTGAGGGACAGCAGCAGGACATGGCGCTGGAATAAGGGACTGTCCCTTCAAATAAGGGACACTTGACAGCTATGGGTGCATGTTGGCACCAATAATATGGGCAGGCCTGTGCAAAGTTGGGGGCAGCCAGGTACATTTGCCCTGATCCTTGGAGTGCTAAGATGGCTGGGTCTCCCTGCTAGGCACTGGCTGCTTTTTTGTTTGAATTTATAACTTTATTCTAACAGGACTCCTGCCCCGGGCCTCAGACAAGCTTTGCACAGGCCTTAACATGGGGATATGTAGTTGTGCAGTCCCTGAAACACACAAAATAGGTAGTTAGGTAGGAGGTTGACCTCTGAAACCAAATTGGCCCGAGAACTTCCAGAAGAGTGTGTCTTGTTCAAAACAAAACATTTTGGTCTGCCCTGATGTACAGTCTGTTGCATAAAAAAAAATTGTGATGAAAATTTTGCTAGGCAGAAAACATATTGTGCCCTTCAGGTAGCGTAGCTGATTCATAGCAGCCACCTTAGATTCAGAGACACTTGACAGATGGATGAATACAAATATCCCCCACGTATACCTGCACAGAAAGCTCTGCTAACGTAAAGGTCGCAAGGGAAAGAGGAATCCAGAACATCACATTGATGGTGGGTGCTCATGTTAGAATGAATCTGTAATGCATGATCAGCACACTGCAATGTCCCAAAACCATATTGACAAATCATATTGTCAAGCTATACATTACAGTGAATGGTCTCAAGTAGAATGCTTGTATTTCTATGTGAATGCTGACAATCCTAGATAAATCTTATGGATGTCTGAAAATATACATTTCTTTGGGGAATTTGTTTTCTGTCAAACTTACCCCCTGCACACAACTGTTGAGAGGGTAAGACCCGGCATAAGCACCCAGTATAGCGGGGAATTTGCCAGGGGGCATCATGTGCAGGATCCAACAGGACTTAACACACACACAAAGAGTGCCCACTTCCATCTGGGTAGCCAGCAGTGCCACCCCTGCAATTTCCACTCCCCTTCCAGGCTTGCCTATTAGTGGGCTTACTTATTGGCTAAAGCACCACTGCCATGGGTTAACCCTGCTCATTAGTCGCCATGAGGGAGAGGCGGCTGGCAGCTGCAGGAGCATCATCCTGCTGCAGGCCCTGAGTGGGTGAGGAGGGTACCAAAGGTTCATAACTTTCCAAAATCTGGAGCCAGGCCTGGTTAAGACACCCAGTGAGGGCCTCTGATATTTATTGTATGTATGGGCAGGTTGATATGTGTGAAGACAGTCCTGTTTAGGACTTTGAAGATCATCCTCTGCACTTCAGATTGGTACAATATATTTCTTATTCACATCTATATCTTTCCTTTCTTCCTCATGGAACCCAAGGTGGCATGCATGTGGTTTCCAGGCAGTTGCCCAGCCAAACGCCAACCAGATCCAGACATTGCTGTGGGACAATATAGATGTAATAGGATTTGACTCCCCAGCACCAACCAGTACCTGGACAGTCACATAACAGTTATGCACCAGCTGAAGTTTCCAAATCAACCTTAAAGGAACTTCTACATATATGGCATCATAGTATGTATGTAGGCTGGATGTCACAACCACGTGTACAGCAGAGGCAGGATCTGTTCTCTCCAGATAGTTTCACTTGTTGACACACCAGCTTAGCTTGGAAAGATGTGCCCCAGGCTACAAGCACCACCTGAGCATCCCTAAGTTTTCATTGTGTTTTTTTCCCAGGACTAAAAATAGACTAAGAGCAGTAAGGTAAAGGTAAAGGGACCCCTGACTGTTAGGTCCAGTCGCGGATCACTCTGAGGTTGCGGCGCTCATCTCGCTTTACTGGCCAAGGGAGCTGACGTACAGCTTCTGGGTCATGTGGCCAGCATGACTAAACCGCTTCTGGCAAACCACAGCAGCGCATGGAAACGCCGTTTACCTTCCTGCCGGAGCGGTACCTATTTATCTACTTACACTTTGACATGCTTTCGAACTGCTAGGTTGGCAGGAGAACCTGAGGTACCACTGTATATAAATTTCATAAAGCACTTTGATGTGCTTTCGAACTGCTAGGTTGGCAGGAGCAGGGACCGAGCAACGGGAGCTCACCCCATTGCAGGGATTTGAACCACTGACCTTCTGATCGGTAAGCCCTAGACTCTGTGGTTTAACCCACAGCACCACCCACGTAAGAAGTAGCTGATCTTAAACTAAATAATTCTGAGTTTGTATCTAAGGGTGCATTCATAATATTCATGTTATCAGAAGTGAGTTGTGTGGGCTTTGTTCATTAGTTTGTGTCTGTGTTTGCTTGCTTGCTTTTTTTTGAGTTTTAAATTTTCATTTTTTTTAAAAAAAGTACACTCTTTACATCAGAGGATTTTACAACCAAAATAAACCATAATACAAACAAGAACATGACTTTGCTTTTCATTCATGTTAATCTCCTTCTTTTAACTCCTTTGCTTGCTTGCTTTATGTACCACCTTTCAGTAAGTTCTGCAGGTCCTCCATCCACAGCAAGTTATCAGTGCTCTTCTGAATGTGGGCCAATATGTTGAAACTGAATCCAGATAAGACAGAGGTATCTAGGTGTTGGGCTCTTAGGTCTGCTCCAGATGGGGTTGCACTCCCTTGAAAATGCAGGTGTGTAGCTCAGGTGCTCCTAGAACCAACTTTGTCATGTGAGTCCCAGGTAGTTTTCGTAGCTATGGCTGCCTTGTCTCAGCTCCAGCTATTTGCCAGCTGCAGCTTTTCCTGGACAGAGATAGGCCTAGCTGGAGTTAACCATGTTTTTGTAACTTCCAGATTGGACTGTTGTAATGCATGACCTTGAAAATAGTTCAGAGCTTGCAGTTGTTGGAAAATGTGGAGGCCTGGAAACTAATAGGCATGGCTGGTCAACCATATTTAACCCCTGTTTTGAAAGAACAGCGCTGGCTTCCAATGATCTTCTGAGATTCAAGGTTTTCATGCTGATTTGAGGACCAAATAGCTGAGAAAACGTCTCATTTCATATTATTAGCCACCCCTATCTCTGACAAGTGATAGCAAGAGATTCCCAGGGTCTTGGAACTTAACCAGGATTGTGTTTCCATTGGGAAATCAAGGCACAGCAGACACTAGCATCTTTAAGAAATATAGTTTATTTTACACATATTCACACCTAAAGCCTTCAATGGAGCAAGTGCAGAACATTACACTCCAAGGGTGTCTCTTATTACTCTTCTCATGGCTTCACCAAGCTTTGGGTCATGGCCACTGGTCTCTCAGTGCAGCCTCTCCCAGCCAACGCGCATGGAGTTCTGCCTGCTTCCTGATCCTTCTTCCCAGAACCCCCTACTCCCAAACCTCTGTTGTAAAACAGCAACCTCTCTTCCTTCAGTGACATCACTCACACGTGTTACCCTGACAACCTCCCTCTGTGCCTGCCAAAGCCTTCTGCCTGGTTGATGACTTCCACTTTGGGGCTAGGGCCATCAGCACCATTGTTTCTTCAATGACCCACCATCACCAGGCTGGCCTCACGGGGAAGTTAGCTGGTGTTATTCCCAACCCTTGCTAAATTCAGGGATTTATGAGTTTGCTCAAATTTATGACCCTGCAAATTTATTCAGGGATTCATGAGTTTGTTCAAATTCTGACCCGTCACTGAATGTAGAGATTATGGTGGTTCTGCCCCTCCGAAAATCATAACAATATGAACAGTATGAATCTGCCTTTGCATAAATGCTTGCAATCTCACAACCAAGTGAGGCCCACAATGTGGGGGTAAATGGAAGGATCTCCTTTGTGGTAGCCCCACACTTTGAGAGTTACCTCCCCACTGAGGTGCACTGTGCATCAACATTACTGTACATCACCAAGTGAAGGCACATCTCTTTGCCCAGGCAAAGAGAGCTGAAATTGTTGATTAAAAAAATTACCCTGTGCACTTTTATTAATGGCTTAGTTGTAGTTAATGTATTTGTGTCAAAATATTTTTAATTGGTGGCTTTAATGTTCTGTGTATTTCCTGCTCTAGGACTGTCTGCTGAGGAACAGATTGTACTAAATGCTTGAAATAAATACATAATAAACAGTGCTACTATAAGGAACAAAGAGTGAATTTGGTGAAAAAGGTAGTTCGGACAAAGAGATTTGTATAATAAAAATGCTATGAAGTCTGCATGAGATGTAATGAAATAAGGAGTATTTAACTGCTTTCATGAAGTGCAGCCATTTCATACCTAAACATCTTCATAATATCCCTTTTATTGCTATGCTTCCACAGGTGGAATGCACTGAAAATAAAACTTTCTGCACTTTCAAGCAAATTTCAGTTTGACCTTTTAAGATATTCCTTGAAAATTTTAACCACTTTTCCTCTCACAGAGCACTTCAAAAGATGTGTTAGTAATTGTACATGAGCAAGAATGAATGTGAAGAGCATTCAGGCAGCTAATATGAGTGCATTTGAAAAGGCTTTGTATTGTAAACCCAAAATAATTCTGGAATGACAACTACAGTTTCTTCTCCAGCCTAAGGAACCTCTTATAGTATGAAAAGAATAATTTCACAAGCCTGCCTTTGCCTGACAAAGATGTCTTGGCTCATTTTTATAGGATCCAGTCTAAGGAATATTTTTTTTTAACCCCCTTGTTGTACTTATTACAGGGCTTGTCTTTAGATTGTTAGCAGCAAAAGGTTCAGACTGTGTAAGCTTTAAGCTCTGTTTTCTCCAGTAGATGTCACTTGCAGTACATAATAATTTATGTAAAGAAATAAGTGAACATAGTGTTTGGTTCTTTTGCATTTGAAAGCCATAGTTAAAAAGCTGTATGGTGTTTTATACAGGCAGTAAATTTGGGCATTTGAATTCTGTAAATACCAAGAACTGAAGCAAAATCGTTTATTTTCAGTTTGATCTCAGGGAGATTATGACTAGATCTGCTTTAGCTAGAAAAACAAAACAGAAAACAAACAAACTCACTTGAAATATGGCATCTGGGCTAAAAGATACCTAATCAAAAACAAATTTGGAGAACCAATCCAACGCATGTATTCTATTTTGACCGATTTAAGAGCCATCCTATATACTAATAGCATACTCATTTACTGAGTGTGAATCCTTATGTAGTATAAACAATACACATTGTGCATGGATGATCAGGTGGGGGGGGCAAGCTTTGCAGATGTACCAAAAGTATTTAGAAGAAAAACACTAAAGCTGCTGTCCTACACCTGAGAGTAAGCTCTATTAAGCTCAATGGGACTTCACTTCAAAGCAGACATGGGTTGCACTGTCAGGGCAAGGAACCCATAAAACAACCCAATGTGGACTGAACGTGCTCGGTGGGCACAGAATGCTAACTAATGTGTTTGAACCCGTTTTAATATTGTATTTTAACATTGTTGAATCCAGCAAAATCTGGGACCTTAGGGTGAAAGGTGGGTAAGAAATCTAATAAATTGCTGTTGTTCACGGGGGGGGGGGAATGGATTGGCGATGTAATGGAGTATCCTGGGAGAGAGCATGACTTGCCAGCTGCAGGAGAAAATTGAGGGGTTTTGTTGTTGTTTTTAAATTACTCCTCTTTCTAAATGTACTTGACCAGCACTTGAGGTTGAAGCCAAAAAGGATGTACTATTTCCTTGGCACCTTCCCTAACAGGCAAGATTGAACAGTGGCACATTTCCTGTGGGTGGTAATGGCAAATCATAGGGCTATAAGTCTGTTAAAGAAATTGCTAAAAGAGGAAAACCCAGTGCATCGTTCTAAATTTATGGCCGTAAAAAAAAAAAGTGTGCGATCTGATTCAGCGTTAAGGCATGCAAGAAACTTTCTTGGGGCCACTTACGGGTTCTTCCTTCTGTAGCATTTGCTACATGCCAATTTGTAGTTTACAGAAGCTTAACTTTTGCCTTCCTGAACCTTGCAGGCCTCCTTTGAGGTGCTGGATCTGATTCTTCTAACACACACCCTCACTCTGCTCTACTGAAATTATAAAAAATATAACCATGCTGAAAAAAGAGAAGAGGCTCAGGCAGAGCCTGAGATGCATGAAATACTGCTGCTAGAACATTCTTCAGTAAAATCCTCTGTTTCTCCTTCCATAATCCACCACTAGCATGGCCCTTTGGTTCCTTGAGCTACTGCATGACCCCTGATTTCAGGGAGCCATACAATAGTTGGCTTGTTAGGGTGGAAAAGGTGAAATATCCTCTGCTGCCTCTTATTCCTTGGCAGGAAATTGGAATTGCCAGGGTATTTTTTTTATCGCAGGTCAGACTCCTTTGTTTTTAACAGCTGTGGGGAAAGTAGAAATTCAGTGGACGAAGCTCTTTGAAATATGGCCATGCAGTGATGTGGAAATGAATTCGTCTGCTTAATTTCTATATGTTCCACAGCTGTTAAAAGTAGAGGTGTCTTGTGGACAGTGGGAGAGTTGGCAACCCCAACTGCTAACACTCAGCACTTGGTCTTTATTGGTAACCTGAGGGTTAGCTTCTAATTTATGCAGTGCAAAGGTTTGTTGCTATTGTATATGAACTGCAGGCACCCACAGCCAGCCTTGAATCTCTGTTGCATGTACCTGCAGGCTACTAAAATTTGCAAATACTTTTTTGCCGCACACATGCATGTTCTATGTGCACAGGTAGCACATTTTACGTAGCTGTGTAAAAAAAAATCATAGCCCTCGGTTCAGAGAAAAAATGGTTGCATTAAGTTTCCTTTGAAGTCAGTGGGATAAACCAGTGAATTATTACTAACTTGTCTCATTAATTTGTAGGATTTAGCAAACCTCTTTTGGATTAAGATAAAATTATGTGATACAGCCTCAAGACATACTGCAAACTTTGTTAGGGCTACTACCATAGGATCTCTGTTAGTGCATCTTGCTAGAAACTGCTAAACTGTTCATATGCCACAGAAAGTATAACTGTGGCTGTCAGAATCGGGCCTAAACGCTTTGTAAATGATTAAACTTTTTAAATGAATTGTTAAGAAAAGAAGAAATAAAACACGAACAGGTTTTCTGAATTACATATTAGGTCAGTTTCATTTATTATTATTTTTAAATAAAAATAATTATTTAAATCATTATTTTAATAATTATAATTATTTATAATTATAATTATTTAAATTATTGTTATTTAAGTAATAATGGTTGATGTGATGGAACACTACCTTTTCATGCATGTGAAGCAATATTAGCATTTTTGCCATTATGGAGTTGTAAGTTTGTTTCCCTTTTTTGGTAATTATGAGAGTAAACAGTCTTGACCTTCAAAGTAGGATATGCATTGCCACCGCCTTGTGCTTTAACATCTACGGTCAGAACAAGAAATGAGAATATCCTTCTTTTCCCATTTTTTTTCCGCTCCAAAATTTCATTCTGCATCAGAAACCTAGCTTATATAGCCATATTTGTATTGGAAGAAGCTGCTAACTACCAATGAAACCAAAAGGTGCACAGGTCAGTTTTCTTAATTCTCAAAGAAGAAGAAAATGACTTGCAACTTGGTGTGCTTTTAAAAAAATATAAAGGAACTGGACTCTCATTTTGAAAGGCAATGGTCTGGATCCTAAGTGCCCTTTTATTAATGGCAGGGCCTTTGACTTAGTGGAGCAAGGAACCTCCAGGTCAGCGGTTCTCAACCTGTGGGTCCCCAAATGTTGTTGGACTACAACTCCCATCATCCCTGAGCTCTGACCTTGGATGATGGGAGTTGTAGTCCAACAACATCTGGGGACCCAAAGGTTGAGAACCGCTACTCCAGGTGCTACTACTGTCATCCCTGACCATTGGCCATGCGGACTGGGGCTGATGGGAGCTGGAATCCCAGGAGATCAGGAGGTCTACAGGTTTCCAACCTCTGCACTGACATTAAGAGGCAAAGTAATTTTCACGCCTTTCTCCCTGCAGCTCCTCATGCTTCGTCCCACAAAGTTCTAGGAGGTCCTCCAACCGTCCAAAGTTATGCAGGAGCTCAGGGCTGCATGAGCTAGTCGAGAAGGGGGGAATTGCCTCTCTTCCATTAGCAAGCACCATTCTGTGAGCAGAATTATTAGAATTTAACCCAATATGTTTTAGAGCTAAGGAACTCCCCATATAAGCTTGGAAATACCAAATATATATATACAGTGGTACCTCGGGTTAAGAACTTAATTCGTTCTGGAGGTCTGTTCTTAACCTGAAACTGTTCTTAACCTGAGGTACCACTTTAGCTAATGGGGCCTTCCACTGCCCCTGCGCCACCATCACACAATTTCTGTTCTCATCTTGAAGCAAAGTTCTTAACCCAAGGTACTATTTCTGGGTTAGCGGAGTCTGTAACCTGAAGCATCTGTAACCTGAGGTACCACTGTATTTGAAAGGTTCAGAAGTTTAGTTATCATGAGTAAGATTTTGAAGCTCATGGGCCATAACTGATCTCAGATTTAGCATACATAATCCAAGTCTCCACTTGATTGTGACCTTTAAAAATGATTTGCCCACTTATTTGTTTTTATTACTTGCTTTCTGAATTTTATGTTTACAATCTACCATAATATATGAAGCTATTTAGTTGGTTTTAATATGATTTGTGCTAAAATGCAGGTGTAATGACATACAGATCTATAGAGATTTTTTGTAGTTTAATATAATAAAATAGGGGAGAAATGGCAACAAGATACCTCTGAATGGCTTCAGTGACTTCAGTTTTTATCACTTTTGTGGGGGAAAATAGTTTATTCCTCTAAAAGCTGCAATCATGTCTAGATCATGCAATTCCATGTTGTGCTAAAATTAATATACTAAGCAATTAATCTGACATTTCTATAAAATGCTATCAAGTGCCTCAGTGTTGCTGAAAGTCTGGCAACAAAGGAAATATCACAGTGACCTATTTTCACTGTTAGCACAATTGTTTTTTCAGAGTTCCGCTCTCTAGGAGGAAGAAAATTCTTTGGAGTCACACTGGAATGCCATAGCAATGGTGTGTACTATATCTTTTTTTAAAAAAAAAAACTTAATAGACTGGGGAAATACTCTTATTTCTTTCACGTTTCTGCAAGCTTTTATAAAGTTGCCATCAATTCCTAGTTAAAAGAAGCAATAACATTTTTGTTCAAAAGGCCAACTGTGACAAGAGGCGCCAATCTTCTGCTTCCCTTTCGCTCTCACTTCCCAACCCAGTGAAATGGTTTAATCTGGAGAATTACAGCAAGATGTGAGGAAAAAGTGAGTCTGGCAATACTTCATTTGAGGGATTATAATGAAAACAAGAATACAGTGGTTACTTTAGTGTGCCAAATAGTGTGTGTGTGTTTGTGTATGTGTGTACTAACAGTGACCTTGATCTTACAGGTCTCTTTAAACTGCAGAAGTAGATATGGTGACTTGTATCACTGCTGTGGAAAGGAGACTGACCATTGGAAAATGACAGAGCAGGCTTTGGTCTATTTTCAAGGTAAGCCTTTTCACTTTTCTGATTATAAGAACCTCGGCTACACATCTGATAAAAAAAGGGCACACAGTCGATATCATTTTCCTTCTGTGCTGCAGCAGCCCAGTGGACTTTTGCCTTATATGTGCAGAATTTGGTTACAGGAGTTGGCGGGACATGTCTATGTCGAGTCTTACACTTTCTCCAGGTAAATGTAATCTGATATTACTCCAGTAGGAAATGCGTTCCCTCAATTTCATCGGCATGCTGTAATTATTGTCAACTATATTCTTTCACACCACTTTCCCCCTTCCCAGACTTCACGCTAGAAACAGCTATCCTGTGAATGATAAACCTTGACTTGGAGAACAAACCCTTTCCACCACCTTGTCAGGTTAGAGCTAGATATATAAATCCATTCATGCATGTGCCCACGATATTAAATAATGTTTCATCAACGATTTGTTGTGAAAATCAATTCCATCCCTGAAGATGTGAGTGAAATCTCTCGTGTTTATTTTTCTCTTTTTAAAAAGCAGCCTTTTGTTTGGTCATAGTCCAGAATTGACAAACAGGAGTTGTTTTCCGTAAAAAATAAATAAAAAATCTGTTTGGAATTTTAACATGGAGCACAGAAGTATCTTTTGGTGTTATGGAAGCGCAGGAGACATTTCAGCTTCTGACAGGCCCATCTTGGGGATTGGTGAAGAGGACACAAGGTTATCCTTTTCCAAAGTTATTTGACATCCGGGTTTACCCTTCTGCAATGTTTTGACATGGGTTAATTGTCAACCTCACCCATGTAGGTGGATACTATTAAGCACAGTGTTACATGAAGTCACATGATTCTCTTGTTTAAAGAACCAAGTACCACTTCCAATTTACTTTGGTTTTGGTGTCAATGTTTAGGAATATTTTATTTGACTTAGTAGAAAGACTTTATTACTCCTACAACAACAAAAAGGCCAAACAAAAGAACAAGAAAACAATCCTGGACACTAAGCAACTGAGGGGGAAAAGGCATCGCATTACAATTTCTCGTTTTTAGTAGTAGTAGTAGTAATATTAAAATCTAAAAATGTAAGCCTGCTGTTGTACATTAGAGTCCTGTTTTAAGCAGTATTCTAATTCTGTGGGCTCATCGGTATTTTAAACTAAGGTATTTGAAATGTCCAGTATGATTCACAAAATAATACACAAGTGTCAGTACTTTATTCCTCCTGAAAAGCAAGCCAATATGAAATAGCTTTGATTTAAATGGGAGACTTGGCTGCCTTTCAAGGTATCTTCCTGTACTCAAGCAGCCTGCACCAAATACTGGCAACCCACTGGACTGTCATACTCTAGAAAATATTGCATAGATCATCTTCAAGAGACATACTTTCATGACAGTCCCTTGATTAGCATGCGGACCACATAACTGAAGTTATCTTAAAGGAACTGCACGTTTTGATTTTTGCATTTTACTGTACGGTTGTGGAACTCAGTGCAGTCCACTATGGGTGCAGCAGTCACAAAAGGAGAGGTCCCTGCAGAGTAAAAGAAAGCCCCGTTTTCCTGCCTTGGTAGAGCAAAGAGTTGAATGTAGACATAGGAAATAAATACAGACCCCCCCCCCCATTTCCTGTAATGTCTGTGAATGTGTGCTGAAGATGGGAGGGTGAATCCTCCTATGCAGTGGACTGGATTAAACCTCTGGCGTATTATTGAAAATTGGTTTGTAGTGGTGGGGAAGTATTAGTATTACAAGCAAAGGCAATACAAGATTTGGGTAGTCAACTTTAAAGTTTTTACTGATATTTTTTTTTAAAAAAAAACCCTGATCAGATGGCAGGTTTCCAACAGCAGACTGAAGTGGAAAGAATACAAAAGATATTGATGCTGCTTTATTTACCACATATACAATATTTTATTTTTCTCTTGTGACACAGAAATTGTAACCACAATTTACAAGTGTATGCCCACTCAAATTGCTATTGATTTTGGTGATGTGTTCCCCTGATATTATCTTGCCTTAACCTCATTCATAGAACTGTTTTGAATTATTTCAGCCTGTCAATTATTTTGACTGCTAAATAGTCAACTCAAATTTGCACTTACCTTTTTTGCACTTGTTCTTATTGGCAGAAAGTCTCTATATTTGCCTCTGTTTGCAGATTAATGCACATGGGAAACTAACCATAACCCTATTGGCTCAATTTGCTCTCTTTTTTCAGCCAATAGATGCATCAGGACTCTGCTTGCTAGATTACATATATTTTTGATCTTAAACACATTTGCATTCACATGTGGATTCCAGCAGAAGTTATTTCACCTAAGTGTTGTTAAGATTTCTATCCTGATGAGAATCCTTTCCAAAATTAACCATGAATAGGTTAACCCGCATAATACAAAATGATGATGCTGATAATCTGTAATTGAAGAGACAGTTAATTTATACCTCCTGCTGTTTCAAAACAGTCCAGTGGGACACAGAATGTCAAAGTCTACTTTAACTGCGAGCTTGGGGAACTGTTGTGGTTTAGATTAGATGTTTTGTGACCCAAACAAATTGATTTCTGTGCTGTCTTACCAAACTAGTATGGTACTTTTTTACTACGTTTTTATCCTGCTTTTCAGGAGCTGCTCAAAGCTGCTCACATCAATAAAAACAAAAGAAGAAGAGAGGGGGTGTGAGGCCCTGCCATTAGCCTTATAGACGGAAAAATACAAGATACACAAGTGAGGGGGAGGGGGGGAGATAGACAGTGCAGATCTGTTCTTCAAAACAATGTGGTGAGCCTTATGTCCAGTTCAAACAGGTTGATCTTCCTTGTTGGTGTTTTTGACTATTGTTCCTTCATTTAATGGATGGGGCCAGAGTGTCCTTTCCCTTTGCTTCTATTCTAGAGCATCCTTTCAGGCAAGGAGAGGGCATGTGAGACTCCTGAAGCTACTTCTCCTTTGGCAGTTGGATGGAGGCAATGTGGTCCCTCCCTTTGCTGTGATGTTTTTCCTGGGAGACAGAGGAACCAGCTTCCCAGTGGCCCTTGGTCCCCTGGCCAATGGCAGAGAGTGCTCATATCTTTCAATTCTGCCGTGTGTGTGTTTGGATTTGGATTTGATATCCCGCTTTATCACTACCCGAAGGAGTCTCAAAGCGGCTAACATTCTCCTTTCCCTTCCTCCCCCACAACAAACACTCTGTGTGGTGAGTGGGGCTGAGAGACTTCAGAGAAGTGTGACTGGCCCAAGGTCACCCAGCAGCTGCATGTGGAGGAGTGGAGACACGAACCCGGTTCCCCAGATTACGAGTCTACCGCTCTTAACCACTACACCGTGTGTGTGTGTGTCCTTTTGCAAGTACAAAATACCCTGAAAGCTACAACCTTTTCTTTATCATGTGATAGTTCTCCACCCTAACTTAGCTTTTGAAAAAGATATACCATGGGGAAGCATGAAAAAAAAATTAACTCCACCCCATCTCCAGTCTGACATGAAACCGTTTCTTTACTGTGTCAAGATTCAGCTGCAAGGGTAGATACACTGTGCCTCAGGCTCTGTTCATGGCTCACATCATTAAACCAAATCACTTTTTGGCCCGATTATCCTATTATTTCTGCCATCTCGTATATATCTTTATTATTATTCCTATATGTATAACCTATGATGGCCAAGGGGGGTGGGGACCTACAATATGTTTCAAAAAGGAGAAACCATTTGATTTCAGCATCTATCTACCATCACAAAATGCATGTTTTAGGAGGGGGTTATTTCCCAACAACTTCCCAAGAGTGCAAAAAATGCAAAAATAAAAATAAAAAAGGGGAAGGGTGGTGGTAAAAAAATATTATTCTATACATTCCCAAGTATCGATTTGGGAATTTTGCTTTGGCAAAGTTATCTGAGTTTCCCTGATGTGGGTATATAACATACTTTATGCTCAAAGCTTGGATGTATGTGGTAGATCCCATGTCATTATGAACAGTTTTCTTGTTCTAGAAGTGAAAGGGTTCATTGTCTTCCCAAAGTTTGCAACCCATCCAATATCAGGAGAGGATTGATTTGTTTCCATTTACCTGGTGCAACAAGGCAAAGTGTGTGTGTGTGTGTGTGTGAGAGAGAGAGAGAGAGAGAGAGAGAGAGAGAGAGAGAGAGAGAAAGTATCAGAATAATCTGTCTCTTAGCAAACATGCAAAGAACATAAATGATAACACAGAATATACAATAAATAAACAGCTAAAACGTAATAATGAACACTTTCCACATGAAATTCTACATAAATATTTTTCACGGAGCTTGTAGGTCAAGACAGTGGCCAAAACAATTAGGATGTACAATACCTCGGTTACCAGAATTTGCTGTGGTATCCACACACTATTTTAATGATGACTACTCCATTGTGGGTATGATGCAGCTGAAGACAAACATTCTAAAGTTCCATTAATTTTGGTGAGTTAAACATGTTTTCAGTGGAAGAGATGGAGTCAAAAATGCTTAATTTGTCTGAGATTTGTGAACCGAAAGGCTACTTTCAGGAAGGCTAATCAATAAATTCCCAGAGGTTCAGGAGCAGCAACTCATGAGAGGGTCTCCTTGGTGATGACCCCAAAAATATGGAACACCTTCTCAACAGAGTTGCATCTGGCACCATATCTTTACAGCTGTTGTTGTTGAAGACACACCTCTTGAACTTGACCTTTGACAAATTAAGAATTGTTTTTGGTGTCCTCCCTGCAATGTATTGCAAAGATTATTGATTTTGTTGTGAGGTGAGGTTTTTGTTTTTTTTAAAAAAAACTGTTTTAATTGTGCTTTTATCTGCCCTGGGAAGTTAAATGTAATTCTGAACTTTTTTTTTCTTTTTAAGGAATAAGTCCCATTGAACTCTGTGGGGCTTCTTAGTAGACATGTATAGGGTGGCACCTAAAATCCCATTCAGGTGTGGGCTTAAATCTCCCTTTGGAATTAATGGGATTAAAAAAATACTGAATATTAAGTATTTCTATAAATATAGATCTATTTATGTGTGGTTCAGCAAACTTTACACTTTAGCCAAGATCATGCTGCTCAACAGCTCAGCTGCTGTGAATCAAAAGGTTAGATTTAAGTGTCCTCAGTCACCCAAGGAACAGTATTATCCAGTATGACACAAGCCTAGATATGTTGTCTTATGATTGCCATATAGCCTCGAGTTGAGAATATAGGACAAACTCTTGTGATGTTTTTGTTTCCACACTGCTTATGCCCATGTATACTTCTCTAGGCACTTCGATCAGAACAATGATAAACAATGAAATTAGCATGGTAATTATTGCAAATGCATTGATAGATATCATAAGGAGTTTGCATATGTCATTTTATATCAAATGTGTTACCATTATTTCATACATAATGATGAATGAGCTTATTACCATTTATATAGCACTTAGCCATGCAAAGTGTGTAACAGTTTTCGGCTGCAGACTTCATATGTTAACATCGGTGGGAGTTTTTTTGCAGAGTTCAATGTAAGATTTCATCCAACATTTTGTTTGCCCTATTTGTCTGGCACTATTTAAAAAGAAATAGTAACCATGTTCCAGTAGACCCAAGTGGTAAGGTCTTTCCTGGACTGTATCACTTTATCTTATAGGTGTGTAGAAGGTGGGTTGCATGTATGAATCCTAGCCCACCCCCCAAGAAATAGAATATTCCCCAAAGATAGAAGTCTTACCGATGTGCTAGTTTTCTCCTGACTAAAACTTGACTAAGGTTGCAATTGTACACACACTGACCTAAGAATAACCCCCATTTAAAATTGTATACATAGAGGACTTACCAGGGATTGAATGCCAGTATAAGCATCTGGCATCTTCAGACTCCAATATGAGTGGCATTGTTCTCTGTGGGCTAGTAGATAGATAAACTGTTAAGATTTGACACCAGAGCCAAGGATTCACTGGGAGTTCTTAGACAAGTCACAGTCTCCCTTTCTATAAAACAGGAATTTTTACGGTCTCCTTGACAGGATTTTGTAAGGAACCACATTGTAGAAATGTCTGGTATTAATTATCTAAACCTACCTTTGCAGAAGCTCATTCTCCAGGTTTTGTTATGTATCTTCTGTGCAGTCCCACTCAGTATTGGATATAATATTGGAAATAAGTTTCCCATTAAATATGTCCCTGGCATTTAGGTGAAAGAGAAGGAAATGTTGAGTGTGAAGAAAAGTTGATTGTCATATAATCTCTTCTCTCCGGCCACGGGTCTAAGGCACTTAGGAAAGCCCCAATCAACATGCTAGCTCTGCTCAGTAGATATCTGGCCAGGTGTCTCTTAGAATGGCGCTGTCTTGCTTCTTCAGTGGCTCTGATAATACACGTGATACTCACAAGGCTGCTGTAGTACTGCTGAAATCGCCCTGAAGTCAATGTGATTTAAACAGGCTTACAGCCTGCAGGATTGCACCTGAAGAGATTACACCTTGATTTTGTACATATTACATGGAAGTAATTCTCACTTAAATCAATAGGAAAGCTTTTCCAGGAAGCTCTCAGGACGGCTGGGCATTCTGAGTCCACATATGTGGATGTAAGCCCCACTGAAATCAGTGCAGCAGACTTCGGAGAAAATATGTTTGGGGGCAGGCACCCACCCACACCCAGAGAGAGGGATGTCTGCCTTTCCCATTCCCCGGAGAGCTGGCTATGATGTGGCACTGTAACATTATTTAAACACCTTAGAAAATGGCTTACATTTGACTTAGCTTCTTGATCCCAGATTTCTATAGAGGAATCTGAAACGATTTTTTTCTAAGCCCATCAAAAGTTGTTGCGCTCTCCCTCCTGCCTCCGCATCCCTGAACTGCTCTTCTCTAATATGTGGCGGGAAAGTCTCAGGTCGAAACTTTGATGGAAGAATCACACTACCGGGCTGGGCTGTGGCGCGGGGGGGGGGGAGAGTGGAGGGACCCCTGAATAACTTAACTGCGGAGGACAACGAAGCATATGTTTATAGGTAGTGAAGAAAGAAGAATCCCCGAATCTGTATTAATTATCCTACAGAGGTAACAGGGTTGCAACGATTCTCAGTTCTGACTAACACCAGCAGATAGCAGCAAATGTGAGAGCTCCCAGACATTATTGAGCGCTGCTGCTGGCTTGTTTTGTTTGCAAAAAAAGAGTAAATGTGGTTGGGAGGGATTGGGGGGGGGTCTCGCTTCCTACCCACCCGCTTCGCTTCTTTCTGCTCGCTAGCGTTAGATAGGGTCGTGTTTCTCCCGTTCCTCCTTAACGGGAGTGGAGGAAACTTTTAACAGGACGGGCAAGAACTACCTCGTGAGAGAGAGAGAGGAGACCCCGCAGCCCGGCTGGCGAAAGGGAAAAGTTCACGGCAGGGTTTCCCCGCCTCCCCCGCGCGCGTGTTTATCTGAGGACACAGTCCTGCCATCCGGAGTCATTAGGAAGGTGGGGCGCCGCGACGAGGCACTAAAGCACCTTTGCCTTGCCGGGGGGGGGGAGGGACTTTGTACTTTAATCGCTGGGTAAATAAAGAAGGGAAAGGGCAGAGAGAGAGAGAGAGAGAGAGAGAGAGAGAGAGAGAGAGAGAGAGAGAGAGAGAGAGAGAGAGAGAGAGAGAGAGAGAGAGAGAGACTTGCCCAAGTGAGCGGATGGTCTCGTTGCGCCTGTTCCTAGAAAGAAGGAAAGGAAGGTTGGAAGAGTGTGGAATCGCTTGCTTTTGAAATCTCAATAGAGATCTGGCCCCCAATCCAAAATCTCTTCAGTGTAACCTGTGAAGACCAAATAAAAAATGTTTCTTCTCACGGGCTTTGTTTACTGAGAGAGGAAACAGACCGTGTGTGTGTATGTTGGTGGGGTTTTTTGTTTTTTTGTTTGGTTTTTTAATTAAAAAAAAACCAATAACGCCGTGCATCCTACTCCTGGACAATATTGTGCCGAGGTACAAAACACGGGAGTTAAGGCGCTAGTCCTCTAGGCGCCAGCCTCCTGCACAGATGCCCGAGGCACAATTCGCCTCTGTTGTTCCGAGAAGACAAGCTTTGCTTTCCTGAAACGAGATGCCCGTCCATGGAGTTTGTCAGGGATCATAAAGTGTGCATCGATTATTCAAAGAGCCATCGATTATCCCAGAATGCTTACTGCAGCAATGGGAAAGGTTAAAAAGGAAACTGACCTCCTGCCTACGTGACACAAAGTCATTAGGTAAATGAGGTATTCATACAGGTTAGAATCAAGGTCAGGCGGATTTTATTGGGGGAGATTAAACGCAGCCTTGAGCTTCGGAGTGCGGGGAGGAAGGGGGGGTCAGTAAATCGGATCCTAAATCCCAACAAAAGCAAACAAGTCTGCCCCCACTTCCAGGTTTCATTTGGAAGGGGTTGGAATTTGCTTGCTTTTGTTCCCAAATACACAGAAAAGTAATATCTGCCGGAGTTGAGCAGCCTTCAGCGAGGGACTTCGGTGAACTGATGCGACCCTCCGGATTTGCTCCTTTGGGGCGGGGGCTTCTGGTCAGCCCCTCTTCTCCCCCCCATCCCATTATCAGGTCGGGTTTTTCTTTTTTTAAAAAAGAATTAAAGATGCGGGCGATGATGTCGAGGAACACCCCGGCGCGCCCCCTGCCTCACTCTCTCCTCCCCTCCCATCGATAGGAATCCGTCAGATTAAGGAGAAAGGAGTGAGGAGAGAGATATGTATTTATGCACATATTTATCCCCTCTAATTAGAGAAATTAATCCTCTTATGGCTAAAAGGTAAAGTCGGAGGCATCCCTTTGATGTTTAATAGCGTCATTTGTGGCCAACATTCCAGCTGATTAAGGCGTAATTGTTGTTAAATGCTTTCCGAGCGCGCGAGGGAAGGAGGCGCCGGGCTCGGAAAGGAACGAAATTCGGGCGCCGAGGGGACGAGGCTCGACGGATAGGCGCTCCGGACCCTCACCTTTCCCCAGCTCCTTAACAGTGGCCTTTGGGCTTATTGCTCCATGCTAAGGCAGTGGGGCTCCTCGGCCATCCTGTCCCTTTTTCGGGGGGAAGTTTGCATCAACCCACACCGTCTGCTGGGTGCGTCCCGTCGCATTTTTTTTACAGGGACCGAGGAATCTTCTCCTTGCCTCCAGCAGGGGAGACACGCCGGCCGCTAGCAGCAGCAAGACGCCCCTCGTCTTGGTCGCGCGTACGGTGGGTTCCTGGAAGCCACCACGCACTGCGGAAACCCTCTCCTGGAGGGGGGGGGGTCACAAGCCCAAGTCGACAAGGTCCCTTATGGGGCCAGAGCCTCCGCGCCCCCAATCCACTCGCCTTACTTCTCAATTTACAGGCAGGAGAGAGTTGGAGGTCCCTTTCCAAGACTTATCACAGGCTAGTTTGGATGGAGAGGAATCTTAGACCGTAATAAATAAATAATAATAATAATAATAATAATAATAATAATAATAATAATAATAATAATAATAATAATTAATGCTGTCCTCGCTAGTGCAAGCATCCAGTCTGGAGGAAACTGCGGGACATCCGCAGAGCAACCTGGGCTTAAGGGATGGGGATGGGGATGGGGATGGGGGTGAGTCCAGGTGTTTGTTTGTTTTTACACATTTTCGCCTCGCGAAGCGGCTCTGCAAGAAAATGCGAGAGAGAAGTTAACCAAGAATTTGTGGCTACTGTTCTTTTCAAACTTTGTGAGCGGGATCTTTTACGCGTCCTAGAAATCCAGGGGTTTCCTAAGGATGGCCCCGATTTGCCTCTGGCCCTCCAAAATCCAACAATGTATGTTTACTCGCCTTGCTCCTGTCCTGCTCGTTTCAAAGGAGAGGACTGAGGCGCTCATTTGACCATCGCGAGGGGCATTTAAATCCATAAACACACAGATCAAAAGGCAGCTGGTTATTCTTTTTATGCCCTTGCGGCTCCTGGGACCGAAGTATCTGTGCGCCTTTCTCGCGTCCAGTCTTCATACAGGTGCGCCTGTTTGGACCGACCCGCCTGGCTTATTCGCCCCAATCTCTTCTTCCTCCGAAACAAGCCTGTTATTTCAAAATCGGTTCGGATGTTTATCCGGAATCGAAATTCGGCAGAAACCAAATAAGTGACTAGGAGCGTAGCCCGAAGTGCAGACTCAATTAAGCGCAGCCACTTCGAAGCGGGATCTGACGGAACGATCCTAAACCTGTAAATCCTACTCTCTTCCGCTGAGCTTACTCCTTAGGGGAGCGAGAGTGCAGCCTAAGTAGGCAAGAAAGCGAGAAGTGGCAGGGATCATACCAGTTGAAATGGGGACTGAATCGGGATGGGCTTTATTTAATCAGGTCGGAAAGGCAAGGGCGACACGGCGGATCCCTTTTGCAAGTTAGGCGAGGCGACCCAGGAAGGGAAAGAGGCGGAGGGGGCTTGATGTAATTGTGCGGGATCTCTACTTCTGCTTCAGCAAAGGAGCCCTGAATCCTTTGATTAAACTGACAGTCGCCCCCCCCCCGCCCGCTTTCTTTCTAGAGATGGGGAAAGGCGTGTGGGAGTTGGTTTGGGGTGGGGGTGGGAAGAGGAAAACTGGAGGGGGGTTTATGCAAATGAGCAGCTCCGAAATGTATTACAAATCCACTGTAATAAACCTGACAGTTTTGACAGTATTGACAACATAAATATATGTTGGAACGCTGCACTTTCAGACACTTAAACCGATGAAGCAATAAAAAGATTCGACTACAATATTTCAAATAATCGACATTGATGTTTTGATACATCATTTTTATACCTCCGATCGATACCCCCCATCCCCACCCCCAACCGCTCTGTGACCGGTCAATTTTAAGTAAAAACCCACCGCAATTATTTACGCTATTGCCAATGACCACCTAATAACTGTTTTCAATTAATTACAGCGGGGCTCAGCATAGGGAGAGCTCACTGGCTATAGCAGTGTGTGCCACAAGGCCCCGCTTCTTCTACAGAGAGAAAATCACCAATATTGCATTCTCTTTGTAAGGGGCAGCGACGGTGTGATTTTTTTTAAAAAAAGAAAGGTGCATTAAGACTGCCCGATTTCTGGGGAGAAAATCGAAAGAGTTTAAGACGCTGCCCAATACAGAAAGCCTCGCTCCAGAAATCGCGCTGTGTCCTTTTGACAGCTTCCGTGGTGCCCAGGAAAACGCACCCAATATTGACTTTTCTTTCTCAAAGTTGAAACGGGTGGTTCCTTCCAGGCAGCTCCAGAAATGGAGCTTCCTTGAAGTGCCAGAGAGAGTTTGCAGTTTCTGGGTGCGTTCAGATTGGAAGGGACTGTCCGGAATTTAAGCACAGCGGAATCCACAACTCGGCCAGAAGCCGGTTTGAGCCACTTAAGGGCTTTGGGACAAAAGGATCTGAACGCCTGAGCATCTCGGTTTTTAGCTCGGGTGGCGGGCAAGAGAAAAGATTGACCGTTGGGGTCTGTGCTGTCTAGAATCCGCTTAAAAACAGGCCAGGTTTTCCATTCCATTTTGTTTGTTTGTTACATTTGGTAGAATTAAATTGGGAAAGTGGGGATATCAAACGCCATCCCTAACCTAGTGAAGTACCAGGCGCATCCTCCTGCGTTCCCTGCTTGTGTATTTTCTGCCCGGCAGGCAAGGAGGCGGCTTGATTCTGCAACAGAAGGGTTCTCCATCTCTGTCCTTTCCTTGCTCGCTACCTACAAAACAAAGGGCCGGCTTCCTATTTGCATTCCGGCTTAGGATGCTAGTGCGTAAAGACGGGGCTATGGAGAAGGTGGGATGTGTTGGGGCGCGCGCTGCAAAAGACCTGGCAAGAATCGGCCCCATTGAAACAGGCCGATTTCGAGAGAGCCAACGTGCTTAGGGATCGGTGCTTGACCGCAGGGGCTTCCTATCTGGAAAAAAAATTCGACGGCGAGTTTGGGATTATTAAGAGGGAAAGGCAGAGCGCGCGCGCAAAGAACCTGAAAGGAACGGGCGAAAGTGCCTTCTTGATCTCCGAACTTTCTGCGGTTAGGGAACTCCTGCTTCGAGACCAGAGATAGCATCCCTTTCCGAAGAAGGGCTTTCAGTTCTGCGGCCAGATCTCTTTTAACTATACAGTACAAAGAAGCGCGGGAGAAAGCGATCTTCAGGGGCTGGTTGGAAGCGGCAGATTCTGGGAGTGTTGGAGTCCCGCCAGATAGCGCTAGAGGGCTGTTTATTGCCTCGCTTCTTCAGTTCAGCGGGATCTTTACAGAATAAACAGGAGAGATAAAGAAATAAAGGGGGGGGACCCACTCCACAAGTGCCATTTTAATTCCTAGAGGTGTTTGGGGAGCATAATAGAGGCTTGCAAGTGAATAAAGAAACTGGAGTTCATGTTGATTTTGAGCAGAAAAAGGGAGGGAGGGAAGGAGGGTGCGGAAAGTTTAACAGGTAACTTACATGAATAATCCTCCTAATTCAACTTTCAAAATTGCAAGCATATAGCGATAGAGGTCAAGAAAAGTTCACCCTGCTGGGCTAGCATTTACTTGGGGTGGGGGGTAGAGAGGATGTTTGAAAAGTTTGAAAACAGGTTGCTGAGAGAGGAAAGAAGACTAAAGAAGGGATAGCACGAAACGGCCTTTGGAAATAGGGGAGGGAATAAAGAACTGGGTGAACAATTATCAAGACCAGAATCAAGGAACACCTCCATCCGTCCCGCGGAATATTTGGCCCTGTGTTTATATGGTGGCGCATTCGCCCTGACTGAGTAGTTCTGATTGTGCGTGTAATAAGTAGGAAGAAAGATCGCTACTGCTCAAAATACTTTACAGAAATCTGAGCGAAATGACCATGCCCGATCCATAGCCCAGTTTAGCTAAAACGCACGAATTCCCACCAAAGACAAAGCATTGAAACGCATTGAAACCGGCGGAGGTTTCTCAACGGTTTTCTGCAGCCACCCACTTTGGATTAACTGGTGGATTGGAGTAAAACAGCAGGGTTTGGGGTGCTGTTTTTTTAAGGATTTGGAGAGTTAAAAATAAATTGCGCCTATTTAAAAAAAAAGTCGTGCCAGCTTTCTGAATAGTAATGATTGTGGTGAGGATACTTCCAGTATAAAGAGAAAATAGAAGTGAGGAAGTGGCTGAACTGTTTTGAAGAGTTCTCCACCTCCCTGCTTTCATCAGTAAATCTGATCCATTCTTTGTCATTGGTTCTCGAAGCAGAATTCAGATCAAAATATTTAAGAATCATCCAGAATTTTCCTATATTAAAAATGGAGCTATTCCCCCCTATTCAATGTGCATAACCAAAACCAAAAATACTTCATTTCAGCAAACAAACACTGAATAAAGTTGCAAACAAGATTATGGCTGAAGTTATTTGTCCCTCCAGCGAGGCGCCGGTCCTTCTAACAGATGTAGAAAAGCTAAGAGGATTTGAACCACGCGAATTTAATAAAACCAGATTAGCTACATGCACTTTCCACACTGTTAGAGACCCCCAAGTTAATGGCACCAGAGAGTATCTATTAGAATATATAAATAGCAGGGGGGGGGGAAAGGACTTTTGGACGGTGGTCAATAGCAACGTTCTGCATCGGTATCTCACCCAGCCGCCATAAAAAACCCTTATCCTCTGTATAGTTCAGAGTGTAAATCTGAAATAATAATTTTGTACACATACACATTCTCTCCCACACACACGTAGACTGAGATATTACCTGTTGTGCAATTCCGCTCTGTCAAAAAGAGAGGAGTAATTTAAAAAAAAATAAATCTAAAAAGACACTCAAATTGTAAAGATGCCACCCTTCCAAAAGCCTGGTTGCTGAAAACAGATTCTTGAAGTTTTAGAGGATTTTCCGAGAGACAAAGGAAGCGGTTTGGAAGTTTGGAGTGAATAGGGTTTCAGCATCCATATTTGTTCTGGCGCACTTGTAAAATGCGATTTGGAGAGGATCTTTAGCCTACTGATTGTCTCTGTATTGTTTTTCTTGAAACGGATCTTTTGCCCTTAATGAATCCCCACACAGCTGGACAGCTCCTTCGCGGACACTGAGAACCCTAACCCCCAACTGACCCCAATTTGACACCACAAGATGAAATTTTACCGCCTGTTAAAACCATTTCCAGCCTGGGCCAAAAGGGGGGGGGAGGGAAGGAAGGGGGAAGCGGATTCTTGACGGAGATGCATTTCCACGCCGGACACCTAATTTCTTTTTTGGACTTTGGGCCGGTTCTAGAAAGGAGGAAAGCCCCACTTGCAGCTTGCAAGAGGACAAGGCTCTGAAGGGACAAGCTAGCTTGGAAATATCACTGAAGTCCACTGTGGCTGCCGTCCTAAGCACACTTATATGAGAGTCAATCCCACTGACATAAAAGGGCCTTCCTTCTGACTAAATATGTTGAGGACTGTACAATGTATTATTATTATTATTATTATTATTATTATTATTATTATTATTATTATTATTATTATCAGCCCAAATGTAACCCATCTCACATATCTCACATGCGTCCAAATTCCGATAACCAACTTCAGACTCTAAATCAAGAACAGTGCTACTCTCAATTAGCTACCCGGGAAATGTGCGTTTTACCGATTTGGAGATGGGGTTAGCTTTTCACCGACCCAAGGAGGGTATGAAATTGGCCACATTGTTGTTATTACTTTGTATTCTTTCAGGTAACTTCAACAGAAGAAAAAGACAGTCGGGGGGGCGGGGAACAGAAATTAAAATGTAGCATTCGAGACGGCAAATGTCCTCGTTTATTTTCCAGATTTTGTTATTTTTGTTATTGGGATATTTAGGTGTTCGGTTGTTTTATTCAGATGCTCGATCTCTTTCGAAAGATATTCAACTCAAAAGTGCCATGCAAATCAGCGTTACAGAAGCCTAGCCGTCAAGTGGTTGGAACAGAAATCAAACGCACCAACTTTCCTTCCTATGAGCCCAAGTATATGAAAGTCTTTCATGCAACTGGATTATTATTTTTTACAAACTATCCTAACATACACCCCCCTATAGATTTCTAAACTAAGGCTTTCTCTATCCCCTGCAAGGTCAATTCTTGCTGCCCTCCCTAGAATACAAGTTTAAAATGTGTCCTGGAAGGCGGGATTGTGTTGGCTGTGTTACAACAAAGCGATTCCCAAGGAATTTAGGAAAGTGACATTTTCGGAAGAAGGAGGGAAAAAGCCTCCGTAAGCACCATTCATCGAGGAGTAGATCTCTTTTAAAGCAATCCGTTGGAAGAGTCCAGCTGCAAAAGTAGGAAAGGATTTGCATAACCTACTGCTCTGTAGGTCTCCGGGCACCCAAAGGATTAACCAAGTATTCATTACCATGAATATCTTGAACTGCGTTACCGATTTATAAGACAGAGTAGAAAATACTGCACCACGACAAAAACCTTCCCTCCGCCACCCCCCGCCCGAAAGACGCCTTTCGCCAAAGGAACCGACTTAAGCGCCGCTTGAAAGAGATCTGCATACGGAGGGCGGTTTTACTCACCTTTCAGTAAAGTCCCGGGCAAGTCAGCCACAGAGGAGAGCGCTTGCTCTTCAGGACGGCTTTAATCTTGGAAGAGGTCCTCTAGAGGGGAGAAAGGAAGAGGGGAGGGAAGAAACGGGGGGGGGGAGAGAGAAGGGGGAGAAAAAGCAGCGTCCTGGATCTGGCTCCGCAGCTTCAGAGGGTGTTGGAAGAGAGCGCGCAAGTCTGGCTTAAAGTCTCGCCGATCCTTTCCTCGCCTCGCTCGCCTCTGGAGCGGCGCGTTCAGCCTCTCCCGCTTTGCCAGGCTGAGCGCTCTGGGAAAGCGAAGCCATGCCCAGTGGCGTTTGTCAGCCTCTCTCTCCACGCTATCTTTCTTTATATGTGAGGGCTGATTTCCCGCAGACATCATTGTTATGATGGCTCATTTAATCAAACTGTTTAATTGCTCCGGTAATCACTATCATCATCACAGGTACTCAATCATTCATCATTTTGGAGGGCTTTATTGACCTCTGGAGCACATTCCCATCGCCCATTAAAATCTGGCCAAATTTCTAGAGCCAACCCCACCCCCACTTGGGTGATTTTTTCCCTCCCTTTCCTCCCCAACTTTCCTTCACTGTGACCCTGTTACGAAGAACCGACTCTCCCTCCGACTCTCCCTCTTCCCAGTTTAAGCAGTGGTGTCATTGTTTTGGGGGGAGTTGTTCTCCCCCCCCCCTTCAATGCTATGTATGTGCGAGGCCACATTCACAAGTAGATACATTGATAAACCCCACTATTAACAGTATTGTCTGGTTTAGATTTTATGTTCAGGGAGCATGAAAGAGAGAGAGGGGGGAGGGGGGAGTACAAAACTGCAGCAATCAATAGTTTGACCATTGCTCCTCCCCTAAACTTCAAGCATTCCCCATGATTGATGATCTCGGGTAGCTTTGGTAATTGACTGCTCTGAGGTAAGGCATGTTTTAGTTCCAGCAAAGTGATTGGAGGAAGCTGCACAAACACATACACACTAACGTGATAGGTAGCGTGTGTATGTATGTGTGTGTGAGAGAGAGTGAGAGAGAGAAGGAGCGAGGGAGAAAGACGAAGAAAGTGTGTTGTGTGTATTTTCAAAAGTTCATTTGATCCTTGGGAACGGAAAAAGGGAGCACCATTTCACTCGATTTGCTGAATAACTTTGCTGTAATTAACATAGCCGTAAAAAAGACATTACCAGGGCAAATACTTTGAGCACAGGTTCCACAAAACACAGGTAAAATTGTACATGTTCACAATAACAGGACGGATTGGCCCATTTAAAACAACAACAGCAGCAACAACAGCAACAACAAGACCCCAGTGCATTCTACACCACTATTTTAAGATAGTGATTTTGCCTTCCAGTCTCCTGGCAGCCTCAGAGCAAAACCTAAAAAGATTTCCCTCTCTCATCCACCCCCCCTTCCAAAAACATCACACAGCGTGGCTGATGGAAGCGATCACTTAATGAAGAACGATGCCAAATGGGGTTGGTCTATCTTCTGCTCCTGGAAAAGTAATTTCGACAACAACAGCTAAAAGGTAGTGGTTTCACACAGAAAAGGAAACACGCACACAGAGATCTCTTTGAATACAAGATTCTGGCATGGACGGAGGACTTTGTTTAAAGCAGGCTAGTTTCCGCTGGCAGATCAACTTTGCATGCTCTCTCTCTCTAACTCTCTCCCCCCCCCCTTTAAACCTTTGCAACTGCCTGAGTTCCTTCGGCTTGCATAGTGGCCATTGAATCGCTGCTAGAAGTAACCTCAGAAGAGAGAGAGACTGAAGGGGGGGGGGGGACACAATGCGAAGCGCTGGCTAAAGAGTGCAGTTAGGCAGATAAGGGTATTGAGTGATAAAATAATCTAATAATAAAAAGCATGCCAGTGCTAGGCTTGTATGGCACTTCCCCACCCCCCCCACCCCATTTCTGGCTTTTTGCAGTTCCCCCACCACGCGCACGCACGAAGCCAGGCAGCCTTTCTTTCTCTCCCTCTCTTCCTTCTCCTGTGCCTCCTTCTTTATCCCACACTCTCCCTTTCCTATCTGAAAAGGCACGTTGATTTGCTATGGGTGTGATTTGCAGGGTGGCTTTCTTCCCCCCCCCCTCCCCGGGTGGCGTGGAAGCAGCCCTGATTGCATACTCTGCATATCACAGGCTTTAAGCGCTCGCTCGCTCGCTCGCTGGTTCTGTGCTCGCTCTCCTCTCCTCTCCTCTCCCTCTCCCCTCTCCCTTGTATGTGTCTCTGTTGTAGGACTGGCTATGGCCACCACTACTTCCGGGTTCCGTCATTTCATTCTCCCGCCGATCAGCGCTGCAAAACTGAGCCTCTTCTATAAGCCAGCCAGCAGCCAACCTGCCAACACTTACTGACACTCACTCATCTCAGAGGGAGAGGTGAAGAGGGAGACAAAATACCTACCGGGGGAAAAAAAAAGAACGGAGGAAGTCCACGTTTTGCAAACTATTCCATTTTTCTTCGCATCCTACCCCACCCTCCCCCTCCCGGTAGTTAAAAAAAAGGGGGAGAGAGGGAGAAAAGAACCTATAGCTCTCCTACAAGACAAACCCCAAACGCGGAGTTACTGAGAGAAGAACCCGAGGTTAAAAAGATTCCTCTTTTCTTCTTCATCATCATCAGCCATCATTCATTCACTACCTTGACATTCCATGGCTTTGATTGACAGCTGGAGTGGCAAAAAGCCATGAGACACGACAGTTTGGTTACATGTGGGTTGCTGACGGGCCGATCGTAACCTTCAGTTGGGGGGTTGACGATTTTTAATTTTTTTTAATTATTATTATTTTTTACGCAAAGGAAGAAAAAAAAGGAAAGAGACAGAGAAAGGGGAAACGGAGAAGCAGCGCGCGGGAAAAAAGAAGATCACAAACTCGACGGGGTTCTTTGCCTACTTTTTATTGTTATTGCTGTTGTCTTTTATGATTATTTAAGCGTGCTGGAGAAGTCTATAAGTGGGTCGAAAGGACAAGGGGGAAAAGGGATTCTTCTTCTTCTTCACCACTCAATCACTTTTTGTTGTTGTTGCTGGACTGGGATATTAAATATAGGACACCTCCAGGAGTTTATCGGAGCGCAGACTGATGGCGCAAAGGGTAGGTTTAAATCTCCAACACTTACCTTACGTGTATAAATCCTCTCTTAAGAGGGCCTGTCGGATTTGCTCGCCTCGGTCGCTGCTGCTCATGGCGGCCACTATTTAAAAAACAACAAAACAAATAGCAGCAAAAATTATTCACCGGTTTTGTGTGTGCGCGCGTGTGCGCGAGTGTGTGTGTGTGTGTGTCTATCTCTCTCCCTCTCTCCCTCTGTGTGAATGTGCGTGCGTGCGTGTGTGTGTGTCTGTCTGCAATTGTTCCACGCTTCTTTCCTCTCTAGCTTTTTCCCCAGCAGCGCGATTTCCCTGCTCCTCTCTAGCTGCTCAGTGGCGCGGGGTTCACAGGGGGGAAGGCTTGCCTGCTGCTGCTGCTGCTGCTGCTGCCGCCGCCGCTGCTGTTGCTGTGGCTGTTGCTGCCGCCGCCGCCGCCTAGGAAATTCAGCTACGTTTGCTGCTTGGTTTGTCTCTGGTTTTGACAAGGACAAGGGGGAATTGCTGCTAAATAATGTTTCTGGTAACTTTCAGATTATTTGCTCTCCCACCCCCCACCCCACTCCTCCCTCGCGTTCTTCCTTTCCCTTCCCAGCCCTGCTTCCCACCGCCGCTCCGAAGTATTAATCTGTTTACTTGTGGGTTGTTTTGTTTATTCGTGCTCCGCTCTCTTCTGACTCGGCGAACATTTTTCGCTTCTCCCTCTCCACGCTTCCAGTTTCCTCCTTTATTTTGCCTTCGGTAGATTTCTCCTCGCCATCAGCAAAAACACACACTCTGTCTCTCTCGCACACACACATACTCCCGGTCCCTTCATTCCCTTCCCCCAGCTCTATAAACTGCACTTTTTATTTTGATTTCAGTCTGTACAGCTTTCTCTCTCTCCACCCTCCCCTCTCTCTGTTGTGGCTGGTCCTGGTTTGTAGTTTTGCTCTGTTTTGTCTGAGTCTGGGTGCTTTACTCTCTTCTGACTTTTGTTGTTGTTGTGTTTTTTTTATTTTATTTCTCTCTCCCTCTTTTTTTGCTCTTTTTTCCTTTCCTCAAACCCTCTTTTCTCCTCCTGGTTTTCTTTCTTTCTCTTTCTTTCTTTCTTTCTTTCTTTCTTTCTTCTTTCTTTCTTCTGGCCCATTTTCTTTTTGACAGTACGATGAGCTGCCTCATTACGGCGGGATGGACGGAGTAGGGGTACCTGCTTCCATGTACGGAGACCCTCACGCCCCCAGGCCGATCCCCCCAGTCCACCACTTGAACCACGGGCCGCCACTCCATGCCAGCCAGCATTATGGAGCCCACGCCCCGCACCCCAATGTCATGCCGGCCAGCATGGGATCGGCTGTCAACGACGCCCTGAAGCGGGACAAGGATGCGATCTACGGGTAGGTACGAGGCAGGGCGAGCCCGGCGCCATGGCCCGGGTCCTTTGCAGCTTCTGTGCGGAGGGGGTGCGCGCGCGGAGGGCTCGGGGATCTTCTTTCAGAGCAGAGACGATCGTAGCAAAGAGTTCCGAGCGGGTAGCCCTGCTGCTTCCATGCGAGAGGGAAATGGCAGGGGAAGGTTTCGAGCAGCGTTTTCAAACAGGCTGCCCTTCCCTGTGTTGCTGCGCTTCTTTTAAGTGATAAGAGCAATTTAGGTCGGTTTAGTCAGGAATGCCGTGAACCCCTATATGGGGGAGTGCACTACAGTGCAGAAATCCACCGATATTTCGGATGGACCCATAAGGTAAACTGAAACTGTATTCCCTTTTTCAGTTAAAGCAGCCTTGATCAGGCTTCCCTAACCGGAGAGTAAGCCTTTGTATAGTTCCGCAGGCACATTTTACACAGAAGTAAGTTCCACGGGGGTTGTTTTGTTTATTATTTAGGGGCTGAGCTGTAAATATAGAGCCGACTCAAAAATAAGACGGTGGGGGTAGTCCTTTGAAAACACCCCCAACGCGGACAAAAATAAATTGAGAAAAGAGGTGGGAGTTACTGACATCCACAGGAGAACAACTAAGCATTGTAGTTGGGAGAATGGAAGTAACTCTCATCAGTACAGATCTGTTTGGCTTATTATTACATTGCTCTAAAATAGGATGTAGTGTCATCACCATCCGAGGAGAGATAAAGAAGGAAAAACTAGAGAAAAACACATTTTCTGCTTATACACAAATGCCATACTTTCGCTTTCCCCTACTTCAATGTCTGCTAGGGCAATTGGGGTGTCTGTGTTAGTATTTAATATACATATATTTCTGTTCAGCTCGTTTATGGCTGGGCAGTTGGTATTTTTATCAGGATGCCCTTCTTCAGCCTGGAGAAACTTTGCTGGCATCCTCTTCCCCCCTCTTCCCTTCCCTTCAGCAAAAATGCACGTTTTCTGGCTGCTGTTAGATTTCACCGAGATATTAAGCAGTTTAAACAGTTTGCGTAAGAATAAAGTTTCCCCTTTTAGCTTGGGGGCAGGAGCGCCCACCCCACCCCTCCTTTAGTTATTGTGGAAACCACGAAAACTTGGCAGCTGAGCTACTTACTGCTCGCCTTCTCGGTGCTTATTGTATTGGCTTATAGGTTCGTGAGGGCCCGATTTTGGCGCTTCTTTTTTTTTTTAATTTAAAGTTTGCATGTGTGTATGTATGTTGTTTTCCTCTCTGGCCTTGGCCTCGCTTTCCAGTGCTGCTTCCCCCCCTCCCCCGCCCCATTTTTTTTTCCTTTATGGAAAGGCTGAGGCGTTGTGAGAAAGCGTGGACGTGTTTTGCTTTTTATTTTCGACAGGAAAAAAAAAATACTTGTTGATCAGACTTTTTTTTCTCTCTCCCCCACCCTCTCTCTCCTCCTTCTCCTCCTCCTCTCAACATCTCCTTTAACCCCCACCCCACCCCACCCCCTTTTTTCTTTTGTGTGTCACTGCCCGGCAGGCACCCGTTGTTCCCCCTCTTAGCTCTGGTCTTTGAGAAGTGCGAGCTGGCGACCTGTACCCCGCGAGAGCCTGGGGTGGCCGGCGGAGACGTCTGCTCCTCAGACTCCTTCAACGAGGACATCGCCGTCTTCGCCAAACAGGTCGAACGCTTTTTAACCCGCCTTTTCTCCCCCCACCCCGCGCAACACCCCCCCCCCAGGCAAAAGCAACACCTCGCACAAAACACCTCTTCTCCCCCCCCCAACCCAACCCCACCCCGCGCAAAACGCAACAACACAACTTTTCCCATGTCTCATTCCAAGTTGTGAGGGAGAGAAACGAAGCGTGTGAGAGTGCTTACATAACATGGTTGTGTTTGTGAGGAAAGATTCCTCGCCAAAAACTGGCCCAAATCATATCTTCACCCGCACCCCCCTCTCTTCTCCCCGTCTCCCCTTTCTCTCTCTCTCTCCTCTCTCTCTCTCTCTCTCTTTCCCCCTCTCTCTCTTCAGTGGACACTGGGAGACATTCATTGGTCACTCTTAGCTTAACAGGAAAGGGGCATTGTTAAATGCGGGTGGGGAGTTAAAAACTCTGCGAAGGGTTTTAAGTCTTTCTGAAACCTCTCAGTTAAACAGGGTGGGTGGGTGGGGTGGGTTTGGGGGCAGAAACTGCACAGAGTGGCCTTCACTTTGCGGCACTCTCCTTTAGTTCACATATTTATATCCTTTCCCCCTCCAGTTTGGACTGCTGCTGGTGGTGTTTGGGTGGGGGGGGGTGTTAATAGGAGTGTGTATGTTAAAGACAGCTGAAATATGCACTGATTTCCCCCCCTTCCCTTACTTCTACTTCATGTAGGTTCGGGCGGAAAAGCCACTTTTTTCTTCAAATCCAGAGTTGGACAATTTGGTAAGGTTCACTTCACCCCCAACCCCATTTTGACTTTTCTTGCCCCTCTCTCCAAGAAACCCCAGCTCGCCCTTTTTTAATTATTATTATTTTTAAAAAAAGGTATAATTGCTAAGCAGGCTGTGTGTGTGTGTGTTAGAGAGAGAGAGAGAGAGAGAGAGAGAGAGAGAGAAACAGACAAGACAGAGAAAGAAAGAAAGATGCTTATAGAAAGTGACACTAAGGAACCGGGAAAGAGCGAACCATCCTTATCCAGGGGCTTCAAAGAGCTCCAGTTCTTAAACATGGCAAGAGGACAACAAACACTTGAGTCCCCAATGCATTGCAAAGCTGGGTTTAAGCCCCGGGAAGCAAAAGGGAAGGAAACGGTGGCAACACGATTCTTTTGCTAATGTGGGTGATTTCAATATTAAAAGTACTAGAAATCCGCTTGCAAAAGAAGTGAAGGCAAACCATTCATCTGGAGCATTTCACCTTTTCTTCTTTTTAAAAAGCCGGTGGTGTGGCGAGTGGCTGTTTAGCTGCTTGGTTGCTTTGCGGACTTTCAGAAACCACTGGGGGAAGGACACCTCTGTAAACCACTAATAACTGCTTCTCTTTAAATGTGTGTGAGAGAGAGAGTAAGGTTTTTTTTAAAAAAAGTGCTTTAGGTTAAAGTTGATCAAAATTGCCCGAGCGTGTCCAATGAGCTAAAATCCTGGATAATGAGGGTGCGCCCTGACCATCAGCGGCTCCCTGCTTGGGTTTTTCCGTCTCCCAAATGACAACTTCTCTGCTCCCAATTTTCTTTCAGATGATCCAAGCAATACAAGTCTTAAGGTTTCACCTTTTGGAATTAGAAAAGGTAAGAGCAAGGGGTGCTACCTCCTTTTTTATTCTCTAACACCCGCCCATCCCTGCATCTTAAAGGTTGTCTTTTGGGAAATGTCAGCTGGACACTGTAACTAGTACTACAAAGCACCGGGTGACACTCAACAAAACAGGCACTTCCCCCCCCCCCTTCTGGAACTTCTCTATTATTTCCAGTTCCAATCACCCTTTCAACTAGCCCCTCCTTTCCCAATCGATTGTATCTCCCCTCTCTGTCTTCCAGCCCTCTGCAATTTTCTTCAACCAGGGATAGTATTTTAAAATTAAGTATCTTCTCATTCAGTGCAGACCTGATCCTCCCATTATCTCCGAGCAAAACATTAAGATTACAAAGAGAGTCACAGTGCCTACGGAAAGGCTAAGGTGCTACAAGGAAATGATTTTGTGATAAAGATCTCTCCTAGTTCCTATAGGAGGTTTCAAAATGTTCACTGCTCTGTCCCAATCCTTTCTATCACTCTTCCCTGCTGAACTGCCTATGCTTCTAGATTTTATTTACGTTTGTCCAGATTTCAGTGCTTTTGATATTATCCTAAATCAGATTTTCTTCTGTCTATAGAGTAGGCTCTCCCCCTTCCTAACTTGTTGCTCAGGCAAGTCTCAGGGGAATAATATGTGCTGTAACAATTTCTCTATTGTTTCCTTGCCTTCAACTATTATGCCCCTTAATTAGAGTTATTCTTGGAATAGATTTCTTTCACAACTGGGGGAAAACCCTCTCCAGTTGCAATCTGATATTTTTCCTCCCACACTCAATTATTATTTTTAATTTTCTTTTTCTTTCCCTTTATTTAAATATATCCAGGTCCATGAGTTGTGTGATAATTTCTGCCATCGGTACATTAGCTGTTTGAAAGGCAAAATGCCCATAGATCTAGTTATTGATGAAAGAGATGGCAGCTCCAAATCTGATCATGAAGAGCTCTCAGGATCATCCACAAACTTAGCAGACCATGTAAGTCTTTTTGATAATTTGTAAAGGTTATAACACATTTAGTAAATCTGTGGATTGTTGTTATTACCACCACCATCCCCACTATTTTGTAATTATCTGCTTTAAATCATGCTTCATTTTCAGTAGGATATTTTAAAGTTTTTTTTCCTTCAGTTTTTGGGGGTGGGAGAGGGGCCCTTTTCATTCAGTTACCGAAAGGTTAACTTATGGCTTGCAGAGTTCATGATCTGAGTAAACGGAAGAGTTGGCAAACTGTCGAATTGGTAGATGCAGCCTTTTCTGCTTTGCAAGACCTATGATCAATGTCACAGAAAAGGAGTAGTAAATAGAAACTTAGTAAAAAGTTGTTGATTTCTGCACTCTGTCTCTAAATGTCAAGTGTTGAGACTTATTGGCAATTATACATTGCATTAAAACAAAGTTATGGTTTCCAGTGCTTTTTCTATGATACAACTTATTATTAGAATGTGGACTTATTGCCAAGTGCCTGGAGCATCTTCATAATAAATTGCAATAACTTTGATGAGCCAATGCACTGCAGAGGCTGGAGAGAATTAAGATTGAGTAACTAGCTACAGGTTAGTGGTTAGTTTTATCACTTCAGTAGCTGGTGAATAAGTTAATGTTTTGGTGGAATGTTCACAAGTGCAGCTGCATGTCTGGCAGTGGTTTTTCTGCATGTGTTTGCCAATTTACTTCAGAGAAGAACTTGGGAAAATTTACCATAAGTATCTACATTGTTAAGCTTTTAAACTTGGGGAAGAAGAAAATACAGTGAAGAAACCGGTTGGGGGGAGTTACTTAGGCTTTGGCAATGAGCTCATGAAACAAACAACACAGACCATGTTAGGAA
Organism: Podarcis bocagei; assembly: GCF_964188305.1. Lineage (NCBI taxonomy): Eukaryota > Metazoa > Chordata > Lepidosauria > Squamata > Lacertidae > Podarcis > Podarcis bocagei. Next base: position 41,494,439 of record NC_138125.1, on the reverse strand, counting down.
CAATATTTTAACTGTGGGGTATTAAAAGGGGATTCATATGCTATGTATAGGCATCTAGAGGTAATCTTTAATATGCCAAGAAAAGTAGATATACATGTGAAGAAGCAGTTTTCTGTTTGATTATTTTCCTTTTTGAAAGCATGTTGTCAGGTAGTTAAATATTTGCTTTTGTTGTGTATTACCTTTGTTCAGAAGAGCAGAAGTAGTTGTAAAATGAAAAGAAAAAACACCTCAGGTTTATATACGTTGTAAACCATTTATTTAATTTTTAAATACTATGATTCTATCGTTCCATTGTCAATTTCCCCTTCTTTTGAAATATGGTAACTTCAGGGACAAATTTTCATGATATTTAGTATTTTATAATTATCACTCTTAAGCTACACACACACACACACACACACACACACACACACACACACACGTACGAGTAGAAACTACTGAAAGTTTCCTTGTTGTTTTATGATGTCATTTGCTGCTAATAAGGTCCATGAAGCATGACAGAACTTTGACAAATATTTCTTGTATGCAATTTCAAACCTTAAAGTAGTGTGCATGTGAGTTTGTGGGACCCTTAGAAAAGGTTCTGAAATGATAGGCATCCTGAAGGATCAGCATCCACTATATAAAGCAGTGCAAAAACATTGCATGTGTTCCCAGAATAGTTTCATTATAAGAATTTGTTTCATGTGGAAGTGTAGAAATGGAGCATGCTGATGTTTATATTGAGGAGATTAGATAAACTAGCCTGTTTAGGGCCTTGGCAGATGGCGAATGATCAAGCCAATTTGAAGTGCTCTATTATAATATTTAAATTCACCTACAGTGATAGGATGAGGTTTCAGGGGGTTAGCATTTTATAATTTTATAACTGCCTTAGTGGAAAATAACCTCTTTTCCTTTTTGATCTGAAACAACAAACTCAAAAAAGTGACAATATATTTATCTTACACCCATTAGAGTTTGCCACTTCACTGGGTATTACAATTTAAAGCCTTTTATTTCCTGGAGATTTGAGCCATAACATTTTTACCTTAGCCCCCTGCTATTTGTCTTGAAAGAAAGCAATAATTTGTGCAACAAGAACACCAACTGGGAAATGAAGAGTTATATCATGTAGTTGCATTTAGGGAATAGTGTCTTATTAGACGTGTGAGTTAACATTGTCATCCAACATAAAACTTTAAACTAATATTATATAGTTGTAGATGCAGATTGTATGTATGTATGTATGTATGTATACAGATACAGATATCTATCTTTGTAGGAAGTTTCATGTAGCTGGTTTGTTTTATTACAATGCTCTAAAAAGCAGTTTGTAATAATGGTGCCTTTTGTAATTTTAATATTTTGCTGGAAATGATTCATTTGTGAATGCCTACCTGCAAATTAGAATGGTTAGCATGAAAACTTCTCCAATTTGATTCTGTAGGTTTGTTCCCCCCTCCCATTTGCTTTGATATGCATATTTAAAATACAGCCCCAGGCTAAATCTCATTTGGTGAAAGTTGGTGCAGGGGTGATGATGAACCACTTCAGAAGGACACAGACAGCATGTTGTTTCCTCTGTTTTATTTCTTGGCCCACTGTTCTGATCCATGGATCCTTCTCATAGTTTTATATGCATTTGAAATACTGACAATATTTCAATTGATTGAATATGAATAATGACAGCTTTAAAAAGAAGTGTAATTTAATTTGTTCTGTGCCAGGGCTTCTCTTGTGGATATGACAGTTTGTGACAGATACTTGACACCCCCAAATCTCTATACCTCTATTCAGTGTGCTTGTGTATGTTTATGGGTATAGGTCTACAGCGGTGGCAGCAGTATATTAGATACTAATGGGGCTCATGATTTTATATCACTACCCAGCTTAAGAATATAGCTGAAGGATACTGAAGAAATAAGAGACTAGCTAATATTTACAGAAGGGCTCTTGAATACGTGATATTCAAATACTGTATATTTTCTTTATGGGACCCCACTGCTGTGATATTTATCTAACTTAACTTGGTAGGAGAAACAGTTTGGTCTCTACAAAAGCAATAAGTTTTCTAGGAAAGCCAGATACCCCTGCTACGGTTGATGGCAACAAAATGCAAATATTGAATTATATTTTATTGTTCTGTTAACTTTTATATAGCATAGTAAGGGTAAGTTGGCATATAACTTTGTATATCAACTAGGATAATGCTAGCCACTGAAAAGCTGCAACTGTTATATACTATGCTGCATTTAGTAAATATAACAGCCCATAATTAGCATTTGAATTTTTAACACCCTCGTATACTTTTATTGCTCTAAGGTATTAGCTATAGATGGGTAGAAGGTAATTACAACCATGCCCTGACTGAACCAGACTAACTAAAAACCTACTCTAGCTAAGAACTTGTGGTTCTTAGGAATGACAATTTATCACTGTTTCATGTGTACATATATAGCCTAATATGTATTCCTGACGCTCCAGTTTTCGTTTGGGTTAACCATAACTCATATTTTAAAATAATGGCAGTAAAATGTTAACTACTATAGGTATTTCAATAGCAACTAACAGTTTGTTTAACCTATACAGTTGAATGTTTACGCAGAATCATTTTCTATAGAAATCCCACTGATTCCAAGGAGCCTTGCGTGCATGTAACTACTCAAAGGATTGCAGCTTCTTTTGGCATTTCTGAATTAATGGTTTTGAGAAAAGACATACCAATCTTTCCCCTTGCTTGTATATCATTTCAAGCTGAGTTCTTTCTTCACAGAGGCCAAAGCTGACTCTCCTGTCAAGAACATGGATGAGTTGGGCCTCATGTTGTAGGATAAACATCAAAACAGAGTTTGGGAAATATTAATGTGCATAATTTGCACAAGCATTTTTCTATATAACAATACTTCATATTTATGTAAGTGCTCAACACTGTTTATAACCATTATCTCAATAATTCTTACAATAGATGTGTAAGGAAAGTTATATTATCCCCATGTTACATATATACATATACATATGACTGAGGCTGAGAGATTGGCTTCCTAAGACCACCCTATAAACTCTTCTGTAGTTGAGAATGAGTTCACATGTTACATTTTCTTAAATATATAAGATTTTTTAAGTTTAAACCTAAAATTGTAAATTGTTAATACAATGAATAGTTATTTAAAACTACATAGAAACCGAGCCAGAACGATGTGCAGCTCTTGTTGAGTGTGTTCCTGCTGGGTTTGTTGCTTTGTAACATGTGAAATTGCTTAATATATTGACTGTACGTTTATGTGTACTTAAAAAAATTATCATCACCATTTACAACAAATTGATTCCATATGTGTAGGAGAAAATATCTGTTTTCATATGTGCTTCAGTTTTCTTTTCTGGACTTTGAAATGTTGCACCGTTTTCTAACATCATGCAAAGCATGATTGTGGTAAAATGAATAAATTACATAGGGCAACATTCTTTTTTCCTGGTTGCTCAGATTTATCTTTAGCTCTTTTATTAACCAAGAAGTGAACATCCACTTACTCTAAAAGGCTATTGCCAGGAATGCAAGATCAGGGCATAAAGGCTTTTTTGTAAGATTTAGGATTGAGACCCATGTTACTACCGGCATGTATGGATTCTGCTCTCTATGGCAGGCAGTTTGTGTGAAGCAGGTATCCCATGGTTGCAGCGATATTTACCGTACCATTACAAACCCTTGAGTAAAGGGAGGGATTACTTGAAATGTAGTATCAATTTCAGTAGGGCTGCTTAAGAGTAGGTGGTTCCAGGAGTGTGACTATATTATTTTCTAGTGGTCATACTGTGTATAATATAAAAAAGGAAAGTAATCTGCCCTCACAGCAATAGTAATAGTATGTCGCTAAATTCCATAGTTTGTGGTTTGAGGCTTGCAAAGCTACAGGCTTTAGCGTATATGATACCAAGATTTTAACCCTACTGAGGAATAACATATTTGATAAGCTGACACCTTCTCTGGTGATTTTTGTATAAATGTCACTCAATCATTTCTGTTTTGCTAACATCCACTGCATGCATTATATTTGACATAATAATGCTGTTCCATTTTGGTTCTAATGAAATCATGGCAAAGTTAGTCACTTTCTTAAATGTGCCCGGATTTCCCCTATGGAGACTCAATTGCCATGCTAGGTAAGGTGTTGTCGAAGTCAGGCAAACACTTACATATGATTTTTTGATTCCTCCTTTTGCTTAGGTCTTTCATGGGGTGGGGGAGGGCATCACCTTATAGAGTTGGACCTCGCTCTCTAGAACTAGAAGTACTATTTATTTATTTATTTACTTATTTGTTTGTCCTAAGATTTATTACCTGCCCTTCACCATAAGGTCTCAGAATGGGTTACAGCAATATAATGTGCAGTTATAAAAACCGACAAAACCGTTACAATTGTAAAAGCAAGAAAACAATTCCAAATAGAACAGAGCAATACAAATGCAGCAGAAGAGGTGTCCAACACAAATGTATGAGAATAATTATATGGTAAAACTGTATGGTAATGATTTGTGAGGTAAAAAAATTAGCACCTAAAAGGAATTGTTGGAAAGAGGCAGCTTTTGTAAATAACCTACCTTTAAAGCCTCATTTTTGTACCCACAGGTGGTTTATAGATTAGATTAAAAGTTTAGTTGAAATATAAAATGCACAAGAGATTTATATACCTTTCAGGTACATCCTTTTAGGATAGATATGTTAAAAAAGACAGTTTAAGGAAGGTAATGTTTTTAAAAAGTTTATGAAAACTGTCACCACTGGGAGAAATACACAGTAAGAGATTTACGCAGAATGCTTCAGAATTAATAAAAATATTTAAAAACACATTGGATTGGGGTGAGGGTGCGGATGTAAAAACAATTACCCCTTTTCACTAAAAGCCATATTTGTTGTATTATTTGTGCAATTCTGTGCACAGCGTTGATTGTTTTTATTTATCCATGGAATATAATTTTAGGAACACATTTTTAAACTGTGGTTTTTTTCATTAGTTTGTTTTATTATTAGATAAAAGCAAACTTCAGTGCTACAGAATAGAAGTAAATCTCACTGAGTACAGTGGGGCTTACTCCTATGTAAGTGTGCATCAAATTGCAACGTGTGTGCGTGTGTGTGAAACATGTGTGCATGTATGCATATATGTACACATGCCTATTTTATATACTATTACATATACTATTTTACAGATTTAGCCAGTTTAGAGCTTCATGCTCCATACTGAAACTTCTTTATGTGTGTTGCCAATCACCCCAGCTAGCTCTCAAATTTCTTACATTTAGCTACTTTGCTGTAGCCTGGGAGTAGGTTATGTTTCCACCTTGTACAGTATTTTGTGTCTTGTAATATGTTAGCATATAGGACCAAATCATGAGGGCCACAGTAAGTGGTGTAGCTTATCTGATTGCCATAGTACTACTTGGGTGACTTAAGATCTCATCTTCTTTATGGCTATGCCACAGATGTGATGAAATGACTTGAAGTGAAATGAGATGGATTTGGTCTATAGCCACTGTGCCATGCCAGATTTTCCATATGTGAAACGGATTTATAAGAAATACCTTCAATCCTGTGCACAAAATATATTATACATCTTCTTAATGGGAATCCAGAGGTGGAAGTTCCTTTCCCTGTATTATGAAATGGAATGTTTTATTTATTTGCTGTGTATAGGGAGTGCCTGTTTCTGGATTCTGTATATATTTGAAACACTCATCAAAATCAGTGGATTATATCTTCTTCATTTTATTCACCTGTGTGTGTCACTGAAGTGCATAGATTTGTTATTGCACATATTATGGTGAAATAGAAGCAACTTCATCATGGTAAATTGAGTTGTACCACTATAAAAGCAGTATGAGATCAGAATCAGTCCCAGAGGGGGCCCCTGCATAATTAAGGTGATTTTGCCCAGTTTGGGATGCATAAGGAATGTACAGTTAACCCATCTGTATCTGTGTAAGCTGACATTTACACAGAAGTTTGAGGCTTGTTAAATCAGTGTGCTTGGCACTGCACAAGAGGAGTGACCCATATATAGGCATATAAACAGGGTTTGGAAAGTAATTCTTTTTCTTTTTTTTAAAAAAGGAAGAAGCCAGATCTAGTAGTAGTTAAAATGCTTAATATGTCCACTGGATTTGTAACAACGGCAAAATAGTAACGCAACAGATTTGCCTCAAATTCCTAGAGACTTTTGTGCTTTCCATGCTCTTCTCTAGATTTAGCAAAATTCAATGATAGTGCTAAATCAATTTTTTTTAACTTTCAAGGGAAAAAACACTGGCAAAATTGTGTTTCTGTGGAAGGCTGTGTGCATAAATGAGAAACGTTGGATAGCTGCAGAGTGATCTCCTGTGGCCCTGCTAGTACAAGCCTTCCCCATATTGTCTCCTGCTTTTATATTAATTACAACTTGCATTATCAGCTGTGAGTCTGTAGACCAGCAAATAGAAAATACTGCCCCTGGAGACCTAGCTTCTTGTATCTATTTTCCATCTCCTATTGTGCGCCACTCAGTATTCACTGCTTTTCTCCTGGTAACACTGCTCTTTAACGCAATTAGGTAAGAGCAAGAGGAGCGCCATCTTTGACTCCCAATTATTAAAACTACTGGGAATAGATACATGTACACTCTGCCTTCAATGGTACATGGTGCTTTAGTTGACGATCAGATACACACAAACTCTAAAATATATGAAGATACTCTACGTGTTAATAATGTTTGTGATGTTAAGGAATCAGCTGTTGTTGTCTGTGTGTAATTCATGCATTTATTTATTTTCCTAGCCAGCACCATTTATAGCATGAGTGCTCATTTAATAGCAAATATATAATAACATCAAACTTTTTTTTTTAAAAAAACCCAAATACTACCATATGTGCCTGTAATAAACTTTAGCTTTAGGCAACAGCCACAATAAAAAGTATGCCAGTATTTCAAGAAGATACTTAGAGCTGAAGTCATATTTTTTGTGGGTTGAAGTCAATGAAAGTTAACTTTTTTCCCCAGTGGATTTGCATATAATGAAATGGTCTTCCAAATGGGTCAGTATGAATTTACATTGAGGGCGTGCCAAGTTTGTGATATCTCTGATTGGTAGCCTATGCTCCCTTCCAGCCCAAATTAGTCCACGGTGAGGTGATGCGTGCATGTTGATACCATGATGGATTTTCAAGTTGAGTATAACTTTCTGTGGTGAATGAAAAACTGGTTTCAATAATAGAATCATATAATTGTGGAGTTGGAAGAGACCCTAAGGCTCATCTAGTCCAGGCACCCCCAAACTCGGCCCTCCAGCTCTCTTTGGGACTACAACTCCCATCATCCCTAGCTAACAGGACCAGTGGTCAGGGATGATGGGAACTGTAGCCCCAAAACAGCTGGAGGGCTGAGTTTGGGGGTGCCTAATCTAGTCCAACCCCTTGCAATGCAGGAATCTTAACTAAAGCATCCATAATAGATGGCCATTCAAGCTCTGCTTAAAAACCTCCAATGACGGGGCATCCACCACCTTCTGAGGGAGTCTGTTCCACTGTCAAACGTAACTAGAAGACACCACAGGCTTACTGAAAAATGTAGTGCATTGGTCTCAAATATGAGAATAAGCTCTAAGACGACGTATTTTGAGTAATTTTCCAAAAGTGGGTTCAACCCAAACATCCATAACACTGTGCAGTATTTGAAAGCAGAGGGCTTTGGGAAGGAGGCGCGAAGCTTTACTTCAATGCTCTAATTTACCAAGAAAGTTTAGGGGACTAGCCTAGTCCCCCTAGTCTACTGACCACACGCCACTGGTTGAAAGTCAACTGAAAAAGTAAACCAAAAATTACAACATGCAAAAAATGTCAGCAAAGATTTGGTTCTTATCATCAGGGCAGTATTTCCCAGTTTTTGGACACCTAATGAATATCGCTATGTTTGTTTTGGTGCAAACTTAGATTTCAGGGCTGATATGAGCTCATGACAGAGCACAAGATAGCAGGTAGTCTTTTAAGTACATGGGGGCTAATTTTCACAATAAAGTTGGAAATATATTTTGTTTCTACAAAACCCGTGTAACGTAAATATAATTTTTTCTCCAAAAACTAAAGAAGACATAAATGACAACTTATTTAGCTGCACTTTATCCTGTTACAGATGTGTCTGTGGTTATACCATAACTACAAGGTAAACCACACCAACTGGAAACTCCCATTGACTTGAATGACCTGTGAATTAGATTCTAATATATGTAATCAATTAAGCTGATTATATTAATCATGAGTTGCACTCTTAAATTTTTCATTTGGTTGCCGTTTTGGTTACAGTTCTCATGAATGACTATACGATGGGCATTGAGCCAGAGATATAAAATTGTACACAATGGGGGGGAAGTAGCTGAAATACAGATTGAGACATTTTATCCTATAAAATAAATAAAACATGGTGCCATTTACTCAACATTTATATGTGTGGGTGGCAGCATTTAGAGTTTCAGAAAGTAGTTGCTCTCCCTTCTTATTCCTCTGCCAATTTTGATTGCATCTTAGGGAATATCTTTGGCTATTATTTTTATCTTCTGAGAAAATGGTGCCAGATTATAATCCTCAAGAATACTGTAATACAAGCAATACATTTTATTTAAGCAGTTGTAAAGCATCTTAGAGCTGACAACTGAGATGAAGTGTAACACAGGTTGGTAAAGAGACCAAATGTTTTCAGCTTCAGGAAGTCTCACTAAAGTGATCCATTCCAAACCATTTATGATTTAGAAATACAGAGACTGGTCAGGCTTTTAAAGTTCTGTATGACAGGTTTTGGTTGACATTTGCCTTAAAATGTAGCTGAGATGCTACTAGTGAATCCCTGAAATTTTAATCTGTGAACTAAAGGGTTTTAACAGCAGCCAGTTTAAAAGAGCCTGCAGTGCATAGAATTAACATAACTAGCTATACACTCTGAAAAGTTTAGCCTAGGTGAACATGTTGCAATTATTAGATTTTATAGAAGTAGGTTCCAACATGATGTTGGAGGACAAAGCTCATGCCATGCTATTGTTTCTTTCCCTTTTCATGTATTTCTTCTAGCTCTTTATCTGATTACCATCCGGCAAACAGCTGACGCTAAGAGGCTGCAGAGGGCTGAAGTGCTACTGTCTGCTGTTTGCCTTCAGCTTGAAGCTATTTGAGTGGTTTCCTAACTCAGAGATAAAAAGAGAAGCTCATAGGCACAATCCTTTTAATCGAGACTGCGCAGAAACTTGCATGATCATGGCATTTTGTTTCCATATTCATTTCTCTGAACTCTCATCCTCAGTGCTGACTTGAAATATACAGTTTTTAAGAATCTTTCAACTTTTCCTTTTGTTTCGTATCAGCTCAATCTTCCAGCATGATGGTATTATTTTCTGTATATTCTTGGGAGGAAAATAATTAATCTCCTGTAGTTTTAGCTGAAGTACTTATCTTAGCACCTAATATACTGTTATTGCTTTATTGAGATTTTCTGTCATGCTGAAATTGCTTCACCACAGAAGGGGGGGGGCATGTGGGCTGCTTTGACTGTTATTTGTGTTTCACATGTTGTATTCTCAGTCCAATCTAATTTGATTTTGTAGATAGTCCAACTAAGCAAGTGAGAGGTTTGTGTGATTATTATTGGTAGCCTGCTAATGTTTTTAATGTTTAATGCTGTATTGTGTTTTTGATATTCAGTTGGGAGCCGCCCAGAGTGGCTGGGGAAACCCAGCCAGATGAGCAGGGTATAAATTATTATTATTATTATTATTATTATTATTATTATTATTATTATTATTACCCTTTATTCATTTTCTGTTGTTCCATTAGACAGTAGGACTTTTTGCATTTGATTGCTATGAATTTGTGGATAATGCCTATTCACTTTAGCTTGGGTTTCATTGTAAAATGTTATTGTGCAGACTTACTAAATATTGTTGCAAGGCAAGTGGTACTCAAAGTATGTTTGTTGATGATAACTTGAGATGCTGCCTACACACAACTCAAGGTTGGCTCTGAAATTTGTCCCTGCCAGTAAAGCATTTTGAGGTCCATTAAAGGGAAGAAACTGGTTAATTATGTAATATATTGGGCAGATTGTCCACCTATATTTTTACAATGTGGGGATAGGCATTTGTTCACTATATTTCTATTGTGGGGGATATGCCATCTCAGGCACCAAAACATTGACAATTTGGCCATTCTCTATACTTGATTTTAATGGATTTACAATTGATAGACACTGGCTGGTGTAATGAGGCTTCATAGTGTGTGTGTGTGTGTGTGTGTGTGTGTGTGTGTGTGTGTGTTTAGGGTATCTATCTATCTACAAATTGTCATCATGTGTTAATTTTGTTGGAACAGCTCGGTGTTTGTGCTGTTTTCCTGAGTAGAAATTATTTTACAGAAATGTTTCTTGTTAGGATGTGTTTAATTTAAGTTGTCATATATAGGTGACAAGTAATGCAGGTCCAGCCCCAAGTCTGATCTATTGCATGTGTTCTTACTCTCCTTTTCTGTGAGAGGAAATTCCATCTCTTGCCTGCCTTCATGTGGTGCTGATAAAGCTTTTCCTGTACAGTAGAATTCCTGTTTTCCTTTAAGCAACAGCAGGGTATTGGGAATGATCAGGAAAGGGGAGGAGGACCAGGAGGAGAATACACTTAGCAAAGTAGCTCTTAGCTGTAACTTTCAGTTTTCTTCACTTACCCTTTTTAAAATAGCAGCTCTTCTCTCCGGAAAACCAATGCTCAGTACATTTAAAATGACGAGGAGTTATGACTAAACAACTAAGGCAGAAGGTTCACTTAGTCAAGTTTTGCCAAATCTCCTATAATATTAAATCACACATTCTCTTTTATTTTATTTCATGGAAAAATACTATTAGAAAGACAGATACATCTAATTGCCCAGAGGTTATTCGGGACAGTCTTAGACATCTAGAAAGCATTTTGATATACAATCTCTTTTAAAAAGCTAAAATTATCTCACACTTCCTACATGTTGTGGTTGTGGTTGTTGGCATCTGTCTCAAGAGGTAATGGAGTGTGCCTCTGCGGGTGAAGTAAAACCACTGTGTTAGCAGCACCGAAGTGACCTCCCCAGGGTGCAAGCCTGGGCAGTGTGTATGGAGGTCCTGTGCTGCCCCGACAAGGCCCCCCTCTTGGCCTCACTGATGTGGTCTAAAGGAAAGCAGATCCTGGCTGCAGGAGTTCCCAAAAGGAGGAATACATGTAGCCATACCTATAATCATTCCTGTTTGATTACTAGAACCAAGGTTGCAATCCTATACCTGGGAGTAAATCTCAGTAAGGTTTAGTTTTGAATAGACATCTGTAGGATTGCATTGCACATAAATTAAAATCAAGGGTTTAAGGTGCCACTGAAAGTTTATCAAAGTATTTTTCTGAAGCATTTTTAAGAATTAAAAATAGACTGCTACTGAATATGTATTTTAAAAAAATCAAACTTTGAGTCTATTTTAAAGGGGAAATTAAGCTATTATTCAAAGCACACTTTGCAGCAAAATTCATTTAAACCAATGTGCTTGAACATGCACTGAACTGGTACATTAGTATGTCCTCTGCATCTAAACAGTAACTGCATTTTGGGAGTCTTTACAAGTGCTAATGTGCCCACTTTTTTCTGCCTCCCTCTCTCCTTCCCCTTCCTCAATTTGCTATTGGAATGATAACTGTGGAAAAAACAACATTTTGACATCAGAATCCTTCCTCTTGGAGAGACCACGATGATGCAACCTCAACGCACTCAGCAGGCACACCAGGGCCTTCCAGTGGGGGCCATGCTTCCCAGAGTGGAGACAACAGCAGTGAGCAAGGTAAAAGGTCAAGCTTTTTTTCCCTGTGCAAAGTAGGCATGACTAAAATAACTTCAGTGTCTTTTATTATATCAGTGCATCTGCCTTAGTGTAAACACAAGAGTGGCAGGCTTGCAGTGTAATCAGCTGTAACTTAGGGAGACATTTATTTCCTTTTTGCAACCTACTTAGCTGTATTTTATTATTATTTCAAAGCTAAATATCTAATCTTCAAACAAGCTTTGCAATAACAATTGATTAGTTCTGCCAATTCCTTTACAAATTTGGTTATCTACAGTTTATTTTTGTGTGGTGTAAGTAAATATCATGGCAGACATGCACCCCAGCTGTGATGGAGCAATTCGTACTGGTCTCTAAACAGAAAATTTAATTTGTACTGTCAGCTAAAAGGAGGCTTCAATAGCTAGTTGAAATGCATTTAAGCCACAAAAAAAAACCAAACATAAATTCTTAACTTGCTAGAAAGCAAAATCACATGTAATCATTGCCGGGCTCCAATCCGTATCACAATTTCTTCCAGAGTAGTCACATTAAAGTTAATAGTTAAACTTATGCAGTGAGTGGCTTGTGGATTGCCATCTATTTCACTGCATTAAAAAAATCAGATTGGGTTTGGTTTCAGCATTAGAATTCAGACAAAAAAGTAGTTGTGTCCACTTGTACATTATATTTACAACCTAGAATTAAAGATGTTAGCTTGAAGCAAATTTTACTAAAATCAATTGTATGCTACTCCCTGATCAGTAGAATTTAATTTTAAGAAAGCACAATTAAGATAGGGCTGTTAATCCCATTGAATCCAGTGCCACTCATTCTGCATAACTGGGTATTCCCCCCCCCAAAAAAAAGTTCATTAAACTTCAGACTGAGACCTGAGGAGTAACTGCTTTCGATGCAAACATTTTAAAATGGGTTTCCACAGCCTTCCAGTTTTGATGTACATTTATATTATATTACAAAACAGTTTTTATCATTACTGTCTCGTTTTAAAGTGCTGTAGGTTTTCTTAAATCAAGAATAATAGGGAAGACAGTTGCACCGGTCTATGAAGACCAAAACCTCAGAGGTTTGGAGATGAGGCATGGTTGTCCCTTATATGAGTACAACTGTGTTTGCATTAATCCTTTATTCAAAAGATTCAGATTTCAGATGCTTTTACTGAAGGTAATATAGTAGTTCATGACTGGTTGTAAGGGACAAGCTCATACATATTTGTGATTGATTAATTTATGCATATTTTTCTAATGGCAGCAAACCCCATGATCATTACATAAGATTAATATTTCTGCTGGCTTCTTTAGGAATAAATGCTCCTTCGGTACAACTACTACATGTTCTGTACTTATTTACCTCTGTTGAAGAGCTGGGGCACAATTGTGGGAAAGTTCACAGAGATTAACTACACATAGGGTGGGAGTTCCATGGATGGAACGCTTAACATCTTTTTTGGTACAAAGAGCACTGCAGGAAGTAGCATGACCCTGTGTCCTACTTCAAGGGCTGTCCAGTCTAATATAAAGAACCACAGGAAGGGAAATGTTAGCACCTGGACAACAGACTGATCAGGCACAAAGCTGACCTGGTCACAGTCTTCCCCACCATGATTAGATGCATGTATTTCTATTAAACTGTAGCAGTTATTTCTAAGTTTGCATGTACACATATATATTAGCATATATATCTAAATTTTATTCAAAGCTGCATCCTCTTTTTTTGATTCTGCATTTCCTCTATTTTGCCCATGCATAAATGAGTTAGAATCTTAATGCATATAGGTGAAGTAATCTGGAGGGCATCGGGTTGACGAAGACTTTTGTATAAACAGGTTCCTATCTTCCTGAAACTCCCAACTTTTGTGCAGTTTCTCCCTAAGTATGGTTGAAAATAGAGCCTTAGAGCTGTTGCACACATTTTAGATAGTGTCCAGTGCACTTGTTTTGTTACTGTAAGTCCTTGTGCTTGCACAAAAGAACTTTCTCCTACTTCCCTACTCCTTTTCGCACATGTAACCCACACCTTTCCCAAATCCAGACGGTTGGGAGAACCACCAGAACAGATTTGGGGAGCACGGGGTACACGGGGAGAGGAGAGAGAGGTGGCATTCTGTTGCATAGCCATAATATTTCTTTATTTTTTAAGCTATATGGGTAAGATTTTTGTTTTTTAAAAATGCGTGCGTAAAAATATAATATGTGAATATGACAAAGACATGTTAGCACACTTATTTGTTGTTAAAGTGTACTTATAAGAGAGCTAAGTCTGGTACAGCTGACTTCTGAGTGTTTATTCAGTGGCAAAACATGAGCTTGCTGCTATATAATTGTTGTGTAGGCACCCTGGCATGAATTATCATCCCGCTGTTTTCATGAAGACTTAAAAGTGCAGTTTTTGTGTCATAGACTTGTACCCTGTAGTGTAGTAGTAGTAGTAGTAGTAGTAGTAATGTTGTTATTTGTATGCCACCCATCAGGCTGGGTTGCCCCAACCACTCTGGGCAGCTCCCAACAGAATATTCAAAACATTATAAAACATCAAACATTAAAAACTTCCCCAAATCGGGCTTCCTTCAGATGTCTTCTAAAAGTCAAATACTGTAGTTGTTTATTTCCTTGACATCTGATGGGAGGGCATTCCATAGGGTGGGTACGGCTATCGAGAAGGCCCTCTGCTTGTTTCCCTGTAACCTCACTTCTTGCAGTGAGGGAACCGCCAGAAGGACCTCGGAGCTGGACCTTAGTGTCCGGGCTGAACGATGGAGGTAGAGACACTCCTTCAGGTATACAGGGCCAAAGCTGTTTAGGGCTTTAAAGGTCGGAACCAACACTTTGAATTGTGTTCAGAAACGTACTGGGAGCCAATGTAGATCCTTTAACACAGCCTTTCTCAACCTTGGGTCCCCAGATGTTTTTGGCCTACAACTCCCACCATCCCTGACCACTGGTCCTGTGAGCTAGGGATCATGGGAGTTGTAGGCCAAAAACATCTGGGGACCCAAGGTTGAGAACCACTGCTTTAACACCAGTGTTATATGATGTAGTGTGGGATTCCTGGGCAGAGCCCTTTTTGACCCCTTAGGGGACCAAGGAACTTTATCGGGGGGGGGGGAGCTATGCCCATGCCTCTACCTAAATACTAGTACTGAGTCCCCATACATCTTCTTTCACGAAATATGGAAGCTGGTGGGCTGGAACACTGCATATTATTTTGGCATTCTTCTCAATCATCCATTGTGCTAGACTCTGAACCCAGGTCCCTATTTTATTTCACAACAAGGGGTTGCTGATAGGGAAAGTGGGATATAAACACAATGAACTGGTCCAAGGAACTTTGTGTTCCAGTTTGCATGGATAGAGGGACTTCTGAACCCTCTCCTTCCAACAGAAGGCTCCTACATAGCTCCAAAATCTGTGCCAGAAACTCAGTTCAGCCTCACAAAAAACCTTCCTGCCATGGAGTGGGAAATAAGAAGCTTATGGGCTGTGGGCAAGTGCTTAAATTAATCACAAAGGGCTCTTCTGATCCCAGTTCATGTATGATATTTATTTCTAGTTGCTTCATTATTATTTCATACTTTCATGGAGTTTGTGATTTAGCTAGATTAAGTGCCTGAACAAGTTCCTGTTCTTGTTACTGAAAGTCTTCTCAGACCTGCAACCAGAAAAGTAAAAAATGTAACCTTCCTTTTTAATAATTAGATGGTGATGAACAAAACGAATAACATAAAGTCGTATTCTGAAACAATAAAAATAGCCAACTCTGTGATCATTAATAACTAAAACTGTCTTTCACAAATGCATGCCTTGTGCAAGGGTTACAAAGTCAACATGATTTTAATTCTGGTGTAGTGCACACCAAGCCTATGTATCTTCATAGCCGTAGTGATGTGGATCCCTTCAATTCTTAGTCATGAATATATATATATCCTTCTACAGAAAGGCACATACATTAATTCCTTGATGTGTTATAGTACATAGGGACCAGGAAACTGTAAAGATAGGAAATATATACTGCTCAGAAGTAGATTGGAGGATTTGATGTCATCTCTTTAAAGCAATAATAATAATAATAATAATAATAATAATAATAATAATAATAAATAATTTTATTATTTATACCCCGTGCATCTGGTTGGATTTCCCCAACCACTCTGGGCAGCTGTCACAGGCCTCAGAGGTTAGACTCATAGACAGCTCAACAATATTTACATTATGTTCACAAACCGATTCTTTAGCCAATCCGTGTGCTCTTACTTGACCAGTAAATCACCTTCACTGCTGCTTCATTTAGTAGGCCAATATTTTCTATATGTCTGACACACATTGTTCTGAAAAGCTGGCTTCCCAAGTGTGTACTCACATTCTGGCGAACAGTTAGCGCCCCATAAGTTGGCACTTACACTGTGCTTGGGCAGGAGTCTATGCAAAAGCCTTGCTGGTCACAATCTCCTTCTCTTCTCAGGAAATGCCAGCAAGAGAATGAAAACTCTGAAAGAACCCTTCCGTTGTGTTTGCCTTTATCATTTCCTTTGGAGGGGGCAATATCTGAAAAACCCGCAGGAAATAGTCCCCTAAGCAACTGAAGTGAATCTTTTGAGACAATATGGGAGCCTGGGGAAGTTGATACTTCTAGGCTATACAGCACTTTCAAATCCTCCCTTCCATCCCTGAGCCCTTGTCAGCCCAACTTTAGGCTGTGTTGTGAAGGGAGATGTATTGAAGTTGTTTCTGTCTAGGATTGTGATTTCCTTGAACACAATCTTGTAGGCATGCAAGAACTACTTGCCCTTACTGTTTCCCTGCTCATCTGTTTAACATGGAAATTAAAGAACTGGGTTTCTTCATTCTTAGCTCTGTGTATATTTTGTGTTTTTCCATCAGCAATGTACTCCTCTCATGCTACCATCTGCTTCCCTAACCTTGTTCCATAGTAGCAAGTTTTCCATAGCTGCTGGTCCCTTAAGGATGCCACTACGCCAGTAAAAATTTCCCTGAGATGGAGGCATATGTAAAATTCCATTAGCATCCCACTGGTGAACATGTGTAAGTAGTCCACATCTTTGTCTCTCAGTCTCTTTCTCTCATCCCAGCATTACTTTTTCCCACTTCAGATGACACATACGATTTGCACACTAGTTTTGAAGAGGCTTTCCAGCATGTGTAAAAAGAATTCTGACTGCTGTTGCATTGCAAAGATGTGGATTTTCAGGCACTGTTTTCCAGCTTCAATGTGTGTGTCTTAAAGCTGCAAACACAGAAGAAGAATATCTGGATATTTTCTTCCTCCCTTACAAACCCACACACCCACATCCCTGGATGCTCTCACTTCATCTCTTTCACTGTAGGCTGTAGGTTATTTTCTTTCTTTCACTTCTTCATCTCAATCCTTATATACGAGCAGAGCTTTTTTTCAGCCAGAACTCACCGGCACTTCTCAGGTGGGCGCCATTGCCATTATAAGAAAACAAGCGGGACATTCATGGTGAGTTCTGTCACCTCCTTTTCTGGAAAAATATCACTGTATACGAGCTTAGCAAGATAAAAAACAAACAAAAACATTGTTGTATTCCCATTATAACATCTTAATGGAATGTGAGGAAGAGAAGTCAGTAACTTCCTTATGTTACTTCCTCGGTGGGTCAGCTAATGGAAGATAAAAGTGGGGGAAATTTGAAAGGGTTAGTCCTCCTAAATTTGTTCTTCAGCACTGTTGTGGGCATACTTGGCCTTAGATCGTCTTGTAACAAAGGCGGCTGCCTAAATTATTGTTCTTTCTAGAACATTCTAAGAAGAAGAAGAGATTTTACAGCCGGGAGAAGGGCTAGCACCATGATAGCATTAAAAAGGACTGATGAAGTAAAAAAAGAAAAGAAAAAAGTTATGAGTGAGTTGCAACTCTGGCATTGAAAGAGTTAAACCCTTTGGGCAGTGTTCAGTGAAAGATAATCCTAATTATATTAGCTGGGCTCAGTGTTGTTTTTAGCATGTCATCTTGGTTGTACAAGAGAAAACCAAACTGTACTGTATCTTGTACTAGTCTTGATTATTAGACTGCTCCAAAGCAATTGCTACCTTAATTGTGGCTGAGATTCACTGAAGCAAATTGTGTCAGAAAATATTCAGTCAAAGAGGAAAAAGTAGATATTCTTGGTATTCTTTTGCTGTTGTTTGTATGAATGTAAGTATGTATTTAAAGCCAGGAAGGGTTAACTAACTCTATTAATAGAAATGAAACACTAAAACATTTTACAAAGAAAGAGAAAAAAGGGAAAGAAGCCGATTTAATGGTGTAATGAGGCCATCTTCCAGAGACTTGTTTTGTGTAAGGCTTGCTTTGACCTTTCACTTTGCTCAGGAGCCCAACGCTTCATTTTTCACATTCTTGCAATTACGTTAACGCTTCAAGCATTTCTGACTCCAAGTCAGCTAGCAACACTAGGCATAACTCAACACTGTGAGTTTTTCCTCCTCTCTGTAGATTCATTAACAGGTCACAGGGGTCCCAACTGAAATTTAAAACTGACTGGTTCTGTTGGGTTAGCTGAGTTATGGCAAGAGAGATAGCAGAAAAGGGTCCGAGAGGTGGGGAGGAGAGAAAGAAGACTCTGGGGTTTTGCCAGAAAGTATATATGTAAAACCCTAATCAGCACGTTAGAAGTATGTGCAGTTTTATCATCCAGCCATTTGTCTGGAAGAAAGGATCTGTGTGTCTTCTGGAGTGCTACATTTCCCTTCTTCTATATAAAATAAAGTAAAAAACCACTGACAAATCACTGCTTTAAACCGCTAACAGCTTGTGATGTTCTATACAATAGTAACAGATATACTTTTCATTGACTTTTCAATCTTTTATTATCTCTTTATAGAGTATTTCAGATAGTGAATTTGATGTTATACTTTTCATGTATAATCCTACAAACATTTTAACATTTTAAACCATGTGGCCTACACAAAACCACCAAGGAATACTTGTCTTAGACTTAATGAGACATGGGTTTTATGAATGGCCTATCATGCTAGTTTTATACCCAGAAGGCCTGATCCCAAGAGACATTTGGCTCTTAAAAGGCTTAACAAACTCTCTCTTTAACATCCATCTAAATGTAGCTAGTTATTCTCCTTGGGTTCTGCAACAGAAGGCATTGGCCTTGAAGCAATGCACACAGAGCTTGTACATATTGGCAAAGCAGGGAATTCACCTGATTCTGCAATGGAAAGTCACATGCAAAAGTTGGTTTAAGTATGTACGGCCAATATGGACATCTGGGCATGGATTACTGTGCCATCTGAGTGCAACTGAAATTGCTAGATTACTTTTGATGCATAGAGGAAACCCTAACACACATTTACTCTCCAGTAGTTGCCTGCAAGTATAAATAGGCAAGAGCCAATTTTTTTTATAAATTTCCGGAAAGGTAGCCAGGTTAGTCTCTTACAGCAAAGACAATGACGTGTATTGTGGAACTTATAATGGCATAAGTGTGATGTGGAACAGGTAGATATCCAAGGCTAGGATTATAAGTGAACAGAGGAACAGAGGAAGAAAAAAGGAGAAACTAGCCACACGAATCAAAGTAGTAATCAGTTACCATGAGGACTGGCAACAGAGACACTTCACCCATTATATGCATATCTCTTATGTACCTTGGATGTATCAAAAGCTGCAGTTCTATTTTGCAATGTACATCTGTGTGCACAATGGAACTTCCTCTCCCTCTCTTGCCCCTTGCAAACCCCCTAAAGGTAAAGGTAAAGGTAAAGGGGATCCCTGACAATTAGGTCCAGTCGTGGCCGACTTTGGGGTTGCGGCGCTCATCTTGCTTTATTGGCTGGGGGAGCCGCTTTACAGCATCCGGGTCATGTGGCCAGCATGAGTAAGCCACTTCTGGCGAACCAGAGCAGCGCACGGAAACACCATTTACCTTCCCGCCAGAGCGGTACCTATTTATCTACTTGCACTTTGACATGCTTTCGAACTGCTAGGTTGGCAGGAGCAGGGACCGAGCAACAGCAGCTCACCCCGTCACGGGGATTAGAACCGCTGACGTTCTGATCGGCAAGTCCTAGGCTCTGTGGTTTAACCCACAGCGCCACCCGCGTCCCTTGCAACCCCCTACACACCCTCAAAATCTGCAACAAATTTTGGGGGTGCACACAGGGAGGAGAGGAGGGGGGAATTCTGTTGCACAAGCATAAAATTATTTACACAGTGCTGGATACAATGCTAGGAACCTTGGAGAATTATGAGATTCACACTCATGATTTTCCTTATCCATTGAAATGTCCCTGACACCTGTCCCATTGTCTTAGGCTTAGGAGCATGAACTTAATAAACTTTGAAGCAGAAGAAAACTTGATCTGAAATTTAAAGCAGCTAAATTCCGATGACCCTGAATAAGGCTACTTGTGTTATAAAGGAGAGGTTAGTGTGTGAAAGGGTTATAACCACACATTTGTATCAGTGAATATCTAAAACCGCCTTTGAAATACTTTTTTTGATAGTCTGATGTAGTTTTCTGTGTGAAAAATTCATTAATTGTTCCAGGGCAAAGTCAGCAGAGATATTCACTGAAATCACACATGCTTATCCCATGCTACATATTTGAGCTAATTCATACTGAAAAAAGTTGAGTTGTGTTATTAATTAATTTTTAAAATGGAATTGGCCTTAATTTTTTAAATAGAAATTTTCTTTTCTTGATCATGCAAGCAGCATTAACACAGTGGGCATATAATGAGAATTGTTCAAATCTGGTGCGGAAGTGAATACTGAAACCGGGGGGCGGGGGGGGGGGCAAACAACAGCCAGATTAAAATTTTAGGGATTTTTTATATTCACTTTTTAAAAGATCGGATACTTAACATTGTTATGCAAATTGGGCACATGTGTAGCTCTAACATATATGTTCAAGCTTTTTTACTTTCCCATTCAAAACAGCTAGAGTTTTCTTGATGGAAAATGGAAATCTTGTTGAATGAAAGTAGAGGCCAAAAAGTTAATGCATTTTTATTTAACATATCTACCGCTCGATTTTAGCAAAACCTCAAAGCACTTTACTGAGTCAAAATGACTGAAGAATAAATGTTTGGTGGTAGCTCCATGAATTCCAATTATATTTTCCCATTAACAATATGCAAGATGATTTCAAAGAGTTCTACAAGTTTTCATTCTACTTAAATCGTCAGCATGGTCAGGTGTGATCGTGCTGATCACTTGTTGGCCATGCTGTGTGTGTGTGTATGTAGGAGACATGGAATCAGGCTTGGATACAGTTCTTTTCCCTCACAAAACAGATGATAGTCCTCTCAAAGCTGATACCATATTAGTGGATGCATGTATGGAGCTCAGCCAGCAATTGACACTGGGTGCCTCTTGCCCTTGGTGCTTCATCAACACAGAAGCCTTTTGTGGGCGCGCACACAGCCAGCAAGGAGTTCAACTGCAGAAAACCCCCTTCTGCACGCAGAATACTTTTGCTACACCAGGCCAAATTTCTTATTTTTCAGCGGGATTAGATGCAGCAGTTAAGAAGGTTTTGTAAATTCGTTTTTCCTTTTTAAGTTTTTAGATCTTTGCTTATCAATGATGTGCATGAATAATCTCTGTTAGCATGGTGGATGGGAGCTATTTTAAGAGAAAGGCCTCCCCATGTTTTAAAGCACACACAAAAACATGCACTTCCCTCCTGTTGCTGTCATTGAGATGTTGACAAATTGAAGAATATTGATGAAACCTTTGGTTTAAGCATTACTTGCCAAGCTTGTTTTTTTAAATAATAATAATAATAATAATAATAATAATAATAATAATAATAATAATAATAATTATTCTAGTTTTAACAATAGCGTGGGTTCAGCAGCAATGAATAAAAAAGGACAGGGATGACTTTGTTTCAATATTTTTGATGTGCCAATATGAACTAAATTGTCTTAAGCAAATGGAATATGCTGTTTTAATCATTAGTTATGCATGAGAGAAAAATTGATGTTGACATCTTTGCTGTAAAATCATTGTAATGGGGCTTCCCTTGCAATTCATTTTTGTAAAATTCATTTTGTACATTTTGCAGCAATTGAACCATCTCTGCACTGTGAATAGGCAGAATTCCCAGAAATACTGAGACAGTTGGCCCAGTAACTGCTGAGCTCACACTACACACACTGCATGCGTATTAACCATTAAACTGCCAGATCAAACTGAGCTAAAGAAGCTAACAGTTTATTATCCACCCATCTTCCTTTGCTTTTTACCCTCCTATATTGAAAAAAATACCTGCTGGATTATTTTTTTAAATAATATTTTTGTAACTGTATTATGTCCCTTTCTATTAACCACACCAGTCAGTGGGGCTACAATTTCATAGTAAATCTCTTTTATTTATTGTACAGTTTTCTAGTCACTATACTGGTGAAAACTGCAGATTCTCATCTTTTATTGAATTTAAAGCTTAGAGGTGAGTGAGCTCTTAAAATATTATAATACATTTTAAGACTTACATCTTACTCCATTAGTTTCCACCCACCCTTGCAAATGATGGGTTCTTTAAAATAATATAACATAAAATATATTTTGAAAATCATTCCAAGTTATTATTTTATAGTGACTATGTGTTCTAAATATGTTGTGTTCTAATGCAGCCTATGAAATCTCTCTATGAAATGGAATGTTTTCATAGTAGTGGGAGTTTTGCTTAAAAAAACACCCACAACCCCCGCCCCTCTAAATACGATATGACAGATGCCATCTGGAATAATCTTTTGCAAGTTGCTTTTAAACTTTGTATTTTTCCTACAGCTAAGTTCATCCCGAACTGGTCGCTTACTGTTAGTATAAAGGACACAAAGAACTTTCTTTCCCCCTGGCTTCTCCACATGGCTTCTCAAAGGAAATAATTGAACAATATTAGCAAAGAGAGGGCAATTAGTAGGATCTTTGGCGTTATCACATGCATTTTTGTTTTTAAATACAAGGCCCATCTTCTGACATGTTTAATCTGCCCCATGTGTCCAAAACTATTTGACACTTTTGCACTTGTCTAATTACAGTAATATATATACCAGAATAGGAATGCCTCCATAATTCAGTATTCTGAAACTTTACATGGAGGTGTAGTAATGCTTTTCGGAATTGCTAGAGTGTGACTAATATCTTCTTATATATATTGAATTATTTGAAAAGTCTAGTGTTGGTATCTCTGGATTTTTTAAAACTTAGCCTGACTAAAGGGATGTCTCCTGATGCCTGTTAGAGTTTAATTTAGAGTAGTAATTAAACTTGAATACTGCCTCATAAACAAAAGATAAACAATAAACCAGCCACGTTCCCTGCTGTTTCATAGCTTTCTTTCCCAGATGTTTCAGCCTGATAATTTTTACACAGTGAACTACCTAGTATGTAGTGTTGTGGATAGAGGTCAAAGACTAGGTCTTTATAATGGACTATTTTTTAACCTTAAACACCCCCCTACAATGCAAGGGTAGTCTTCATTTGATTTTAATATTACAAAGTTAGCAAGTTTGAATACTCATTTACCATATTTACGAAGGCTATGCAGATTTTTAAAATCTTAACTTATGCTGACAGAATCACCAAACTCTTATAGTTATAGCTTTCCTCCCTAATAAAATTCATTGTTAATAAATTGTGAAATGTTCTATTGAGAGACATACACAGAGACAGAGAGAAGTTTTTTAATAATGTTGATCCTAGGCAACTAAAGAAATGTTGACAATGGAACACCCCCCCCCCCATAAAAAGACCCTTCCCTCAGGCTCCTTGGGCTCTGTCCACTTTTTGGACTGCTCCACTGTCAACCATGATTTTCTAATTGCCAGGTATTAGTAGTAGGACGTTCAAATGCAGAAGCCATGTTATTTTCACTGGGTGGGGTAATTACTGAAAGCTGAGAATAGCTGCACTAAAGACAGAGGGATACTTTCATGATCCCATTAGCATAAGAGTGGGTAAATTATTCATGCCAAGTGAGGATTCTATGGGGAAAAGTATAGTTAATGCACATAGTTTTTAAATGTATCCCTTTCTGCTCCGAGACTAAATTCTTGTTGGATTCAGTTCTCAGACATTTACGGGAAAGCTCTAGTGGCATGTTAGACGCAGTTCATCTCTCTCTGTTTGCAGCGCTCTCAATAGAGACCATCTGGCAAAGATCCAAAAGGTGATTAAACAAAATGATCAGCTCTTGTTGCTGTGTTACATGTCCAATACTCTGGATTAAAAAACATGACCCACGACAGTCAGCTCACGTCATTCTTTTTCTTTTCTTTTCTATCTCCCTTCTCTCTCTCTCTCTCTCTCTCTCTCTCTCTCTCTCTCTCCCCCCCCCCCCTTTCTGACTAAGAATTCAGATGGTCCACAAACGCCTATGCCATCTTTGGGTCCTTATGGCCTATAATCATGAACAGGATGTTCAAATGTCTGTTTCTGTAGCTTGGTCCGTTCCAGCAGTATAGACACAGTTCATTTTAATTGGGTCAGTCTAAAGTTCCTAACGACAGTGATAGAATTACTAATGTTCATTCTCATAACAGTAAACATTTGAAACATATGCTTTCTGACATAAGAAAAGGTGAGATTTGAAAACAGGCTGATGCAATTGGTTCCGTTTCTTGAGACTTAAGCATATCCTAGCATGACACTGTCATCTGCTTTAAAAAAACAGATCCTCACAACCAAGCAAAATAAGAAAAAAACAAACTCTGTTTTAACACCACAATCAATGATGAATTTACAGTGCCATTCAAAAAACTACTCCCTTATCATAAACAAGCTGATAATCACACTGAATCTAACTCCCAATTAGCTCTTCCTTCACTCACAGAGATCAGTGCATGTCCTCCTTAAGCCATGATTTGTTGCTATTGAGTTAGACATACCTTATGTCATATTCAAAAATTTAAGGATTTCCACCAGATATTACCAGAAAGTCCAGTCAATCAGCAAGGTAATTTCCAAAGCACTCATTTAGATGACTGAGTTAAGGTAAAAATGCTGTAAATCAGGACATATGTATATTATCATTAGGGGCTGCACCAAATGCCAAAGCTGCAGCATAAATTAATCAGGGAACAGACACTGTTGGGAACTAATGAAATATTGAAATGAAATAGACATCACACAAGTGAAAGATCTTAAGATCTTGTTTCAATAAAGAAATTCATAGGAACCCTCAACAGCAACTTACTCTTCTTCTCAATTTAAACACTTGGAGTGGTGTTTGACTAAGTCATGCTCAGAGTAGACCCATTGAAATAAATGGATTTAAGTTAGTCATTACTAACTTATTCACAGATTTAACATCTATGTATAAAAAGTAAATGTGTACACATAGTTTATGATACTGCTGAAGTAATACTGTCTGCTTTGACTTTAGCCACGAGAGCATTTATTTTCAGAAATCAATTAAGAGATTATAAGGGGGAAACAACAAGTGGATAAAGAGAATATTAGCAACATATTCTGACCTTTCAGTTTTTTCTCAGTTCATGACGGCTGTTATTTGCTCTTATCAGGTGAAAACAGTAGAGGAATGACACATAGATGTGTCTAAAATTATCAGGAAGATTAATCGAGATGTCCCTAATATGATGTGGTAGATGAAAGCAACCTGTATAGCTGTGGGACCAATATAAGCCTTGGAGGTCTTGTGGCTATTATAGGGCAACTTACGTTCCATTATCATGCTGCTATTTAATTGACTATGTAATACTTGACAGCTCTGTGGAGTAGGAAAAACAGCACGGTAGTGATGCAGTACCTTACTTCTATCGGATAAAATTCTATTCAGTACCTTACTTCTATCGGATAAAATTAAACAACTCTGTTCTGCAAAAGGTAGCTGTGTTGGCCCACAAGGAAAAAAGAATCAAAATCCATGTTAAGACAATATATTTTTAGGCCAACCAAAATGTCACAAAATAGTGTACAAGCTGTCACATTCTCCAGAATGAGGGGAGGGGAAGATTGACTGAATCTGTATCTGGTCTCAATCTTAAGATTCAAATGAATCTCTGTTAGGTGCTATGCAGTTATGAGGTTGCAAACACTACTAAAACCAACCTAAAATCTGCATAGCACCTAGAAGATTCAGATTCCATCTTAAGTGTGACCAGATACAGACTACATAGCACCTAATAGAGCCTCATTTGAATGTCTGTTTTTAAACAGATCCTTGAGATGATCTCACCTCTGTCTTCTAGCAGTCAGCTTTGATCCATAGTAAGGCTTGAGTGAAAACCTATTTTTTAAGAGTAAGAGTAGGTGGGTAAGTGGGTACACTTTTGCAAGGGGTGCTTTTTAAAAATCCATATGTGGACATGGAGGAACGACCTGTTGGTCTATCCTGTACCATGTCCTGCCCCTGATAAAGTGTGTCCCCTTCCAATTCCACCCTGGGCAAAACAGCATCCCCATTTCAGAGGGAGTTGATTTTTGAAAACCATTTGCATTTCTTTTCGTGTCTGAATTGCTTTATACATTGTTTATATTTACCCACACAGTGTCCAAATGCAGCTCCCCCCCCCCCACAAAACTTGTTAATGCTTCACAGTTTATTTCATGAATCACATTATGCTATAGACATTTTCATAGGGCCTTCAATTTATGCTCCATACAGAAGGTTGCACCTCCTGAATGCAGTGGCATTCCAAATAGCTGCTTTTTATCATTCCGAAAGCTGCTTTAGAAAACCAAAGTAAAGCTTTAAAGGTAAAATCCAGGGAACCCTACTAAGAACATGTTCAGAAGTGTTTTTACATGAAAATATGGGTATTGGGATTCTGGGCATTCTGAGTGATGCAGACAACCAACTATGGTTATGGTAGGTTTTCTACCATATGGTTACTTTGTCACCAGTATAAAGGGAACATAATTTTCTTTCTGCCGCACATTATTATGTGTGGTAGAAGTTGGGTTCTTTTTACATGTGGGAAAGCTTCTCACATTTCTCATGTTGAATGGTCATACACAGTACTAATCAGAGATTAGTGACATTGTGTGGGAATAAAACAGCTGTAGAGTTCTGTGGATGGAATTTTCTTCTAATGTCCTTCCTACTTTTCCTGATTTCACAATTTCAAGTGCTGTTTATATACTTAGAAATATTTAACTGCTTGGGGGTTATGGCCAATTAATTTCTACTCAGAGTAGACCCACTGAAATGAATGAACCTAAATTAGCCATGCCCAGTAACTTCAGCCAGACTATTCTGAGAAGGGCTAGCATTGGACATTTTCTGAAGACGCTTATAAATCAGGCATAGGCAGACTTGGCCCTCCAGATGTTTTGGGACTACATCATCCCTCAACTCCCATCATCCCTGACCACTGGTCCTGTTAGCTAGGGATTATGGGAGTTGTAATCCCAAAACATCTGGAGGGCCGAGTTTGCCTATGCCTGTTATAAAGTGTTTTGGTGCATTTGAGGTTGCCCCACAAAAGGAATTGAGATATTTCTTAAAGTAATGTTTGCTTTTTCGTTTGTTGTGAAGGACTGGTTATTTATTTTCTTTTCTTTATTAAATTTATATTCTACCCTTCACTGCAAGATCTCAGGGTGGTACAAGATAAAAACGCAAATAATTAAAACAAAAACAACAAAACATAACCCCTTTTCCCACAGACTCCTTTAAAAGGCTGTAGAATATTAATCAGCCAAAGACCTGGTTGAAGAGGAACGTTTTCGCCTGGTGCCTAAAGGTCTATAATGAACCTCCCTGGGGAGAGCATTCCACAAATGGGGAGCAAGTGCAAAAAGGGCCCGTTCTCATGTTTCCACCCTCCGGACCTTATGTAGAGGAGGCACCCAAAGAAGGGCCTCAGATGATAGTTTATATGAGGAGAGGCGGTCCTTGAGGTACTGCGATCCTGAGCCATTTAAAGCTTTCTAGGTCCAAACCAGCTCTTTGAATTGAGCGTAGAAGCTAATTGGCAGCCAGTGCAGTCAGGCTAGGATCAGTGTAATATGCTCAAACCATCTTGCCCCAGTGAGCAACCTGGATGCCGAATTCTAGATTCCCCCTTAGGGTTTCTATACCAATTAATTTTGTTAGGTAAAATGAATTAATGCATGAATGTTCTCAAACCCTCCCCCCCATTTTTCATTGGATGGGCACATTGGGGGAGGACCACAGTGAAGTGGCAGCAAATCTGCTTTGCATGCAAAAGTTCCCAGGTTCAGTATGTGGGATCTACAGGTATGGATGGAAAAGATTCCTGTCTTAACCTCTGAAAGTTGCTGCCAGTCAGTGTAGACTAGGAATAGCCAACATGGTGCTCTCTAGATAT
The DNA here is from genome assembly GCF_964188305.1 of Podarcis bocagei. Classification (NCBI taxonomy): domain Eukaryota; kingdom Metazoa; phylum Chordata; class Lepidosauria; order Squamata; family Lacertidae; genus Podarcis; species Podarcis bocagei. The sequence continues at coordinate 41,466,304 of NC_138125.1, read as the reverse complement.
TGCTGGACTACAGCTCCTATCAGCCTCAAGTAGCATGGCTAATGATCAGGGATAACGGGAGATGTAGTCCAACAACATCTGGAGATCACTAATACTGAGCTAAATGGACCACTGTTCTGTTGAGTGGTTTTGTTCAGATGTAAAACATAATTTAGAGTTATGAGAATGAGCCTAAAGCAGATCCCTCTTATCTTCGAGTGTGACCACAAGGTCAAGATTGGAAGATTTTGCTTCCATTTCTAATTAACTCCAGTTTAGTATTACATTTGAACCCTAAACTGCTGTTAATCTATTGAGGCAAACCAACTTCATAAAGTATGCTTTGACATTCACTCAGTGAACCACAGTTTGTCCAGGTTCAGGCATAATGCTAAATTGAAATTAGTTACGAATAAAAACAAAAACTGTCGCTCTCATCTGTGCTTGAGTTGAAGAGGGAGGACTGCTTGAGTTTGAGGCTTGTGCATGTTGTAATAAACCATAGATTTGTGTTATGTCTAAACAACACCCACATGTCAGCTTCCTATGTTCCTAGCGATTAATACTGCAGTGATGCATGGAGGGATAGGTGGAGTGAATGTTTTCACTCCATAGTAACAAAGGAAGTCAGTAACTAGGAGTGGAGCAATAGCAACCCTGAAATACTACAAAATTCATCACGGTCACCTGCATTTCTAGAGATTAGCGCACATTTAAGAAAAACCCACCCATCCAAGAGAGGTAGATTAGGGTGACAGTGTGAGTGAGTGGCCAAGTGTTACCCAGTCAGCTTTATGGCTAAGTGGGAATTCGAACCCACAGCTTGCCATTCCAGTGCAGTAAACCACATTGAGCAACAGCTATATTGCAAGTTCCACTGTTGTATTGAAAAAGTGCTCATGTGACACATGAATAGGTTTGATAATTCCACTGACACAATGCTGGTTTTTTATGTGAGAGTATTTACGTCACCAAAGCCACTTTATACAACATTGGGATAAATACCAGCAGTTCAAAGAAGGCTTAATTACTACTTATCTTAGTCTATCAGTTGTATTAACCTCAGTAGCTCTAAAATAGTTACTAGCATCCAATAATTGGTATTGCATCCCCAAGTGCTCTCAGTCCAGTGCATAACTCTGTTAATCGAAAGTGCTTGGATTTAAACTTACATTCAACTAAATCAATTTAATTGGGTTGTGTATTGGGATGCCCACATGAGCATTTACACAATGATTTTAAGTTTTGACTGTTTTTAAAAGCTCACAAGTGTTATTATCTTACCACATATGATATTTAGGTATATATGTTTTCCCAACTGAGATAAAATACTGCTTTCTGTTAAATATCACCATTATAATTCCCATTCCACCATATATTTTGTAGCCTATTGTCTATATATTTATATGCAGCCAAAGCCAATTTTGAACAATCTTTCAAATTATTTACCATATAGGGATAAATGAAAAATCAAATTAAAGCACAGAATGAATAGAGTTGCCAGAGTAACAGTAGCAAAAGTGGCACCTAATTTTTATGTATTGGTACTGATTTAAAATTTGAATGAAAAAAAAATGTTTCTCATAGTGCAATGAGAGATTTGTACTCATATCTCATTCTCCACATTTGCTGACTTAAGATTAGAATCTGTATATTAATATTAATATGGGAACCTGTATACAGTCATACCTCGGGTTGAAGTAGTTTCAGGATAAGTATTTTTGGGTTGTGGCCTGCGGTGATCTGGAAGTAATGGAGTGTGTTACTTCCGGGTTTCACCGCTCGCGCATGCACAGATGGTCAAGATGACATCATGCGCATTCGTGGAAATGGCGAATCGTGACCCGCACACATGAAGACGCGGGTTGCGTTCGCTTCTGGATGCGAACGGGGCTCCGGAATGGATCCCGTTCACATCCAGAGGTACCACTGTTTTCATTCTGCAGAATTCAGCTATATACATGCTAAAACATGATTTTAAAACATTATTTTAATCAATATATAAGTGTTTTTTATAATTAATTAAATAAAAACATTTGAAACCTGTTGATTTCAGTGGGACTAAAGTACAACACACAATGGTTATCATCAGGGGCCTTTTTTTGCAGCCGGAACTCGCCAGAACTCAGTTCCGGCACCATTCAGGTGGATGCCATTGCCATTATAAAAGAACAAGGGAGGTGTTCATGGTGAGTTCTGGCACCGCTTTTTCTAGAAAAATAACACTGGCTATCATAATTATATTATTTGCATTGTTTGTTCAAAATGGTCCTTTCCCAGGAAAAAAGTGTGGCTAGTTCAAATTGCCATAAAATAGTGCACTGTAGCTGTTAGAACATCATTTTCAAAAAGCTAAATATATGGATTTAATTGATTGGTTGATTTCAGATAAATTTACATGTTGCTAAAACTTTACTATAGATTGTAAAGAATTGTTGAGGATATTGAGGGAGATATAATTCTTCTTCTTTTTGAAGCTAGCACCAATTTTGTAACATTTTCTTTTAAATTTGCTGTTGCAGTAACACACCATACTCAAAATGGTTTCAAAATATAAACAAATGTACTTTCTAATCTCCTCCCAAACCATTAATATATGGCCTCACTGCTGGAAGCTGTAGTTAATTAATACTATTGATTAAAATCTATTAAACCTTGCAACCTTAGTAATAAGGCCATCATTTTGACTTTTCAATCAGCATTTATGAAGTCAGTACTGAAAGATGACATACATCTTGGCACCAGTACAAGAGCAAACTTTGCACAAGAATAAAACACTGTTGAATACTGTTTTTAGTGTATTATGCACAACAGTATTTCATTTGTCGTTATGCATGCATGCTTTTGTATAACAAATACTTTCTCCTGAACAAACATGTTTGATAGATGCAATTCAAGGGAAATCCCATCCTGCACTGATGTTTGAATTCCCTTTTGTGTATCAAAGCATCCAAGGGCAGTTATACTTTGCAGGATGTTGTTTGAAACCTCTTTCTCTCCTTTTCCTGTAGGATTTCTTTGGACTCAGGGCTATAGGGTTTAGTGACCTTGCACTTGAGTAGTTCTGTCTTTTAGACTCTGACATTGATTTTTCTCAGCTTGGCATGTGCAGATCTTGTATGCCTCTTTCTCTGTTGCTTAAGAGTCTGCAATGAGCACATGGACAGCGGTGGCTCACGTTATGGCTGTTTGCCTATAGAAGTCTTCCCCAAACTGGTGCCCTCTAGATGCTTCAAACTACAACTTGACTGAGCTGCAGCAAGCACAGGAATTGTAACCCAAAACATCTGAAGGGCATCAGGTTGGGGGTGGCTAACGTAGGGGATCTTTTGCATCTTCTCTTTCCACCTGCAGGTAAAAAAGAAAAGTGGAGCCTTTTCAGTTTATTACTTGCTGGGCGTGTATTTATTATTGTGTACTGGCTTTAAATCACGTAATCTGTTTAGGGAAGTTTTTAATGACTGATGTTTTAATGTATTTTTAACCTTCCGTTGGAAGCCGCCCAGAGTGGCTGGGGAAACCCAGCCAGATGGGCGGGGTAGAAATAATAAATTATATTATTATTATTTACTATCTGACCCAAATTTATAAATGTAGACCTCTGTTCAACTCTTAATGTTAGAGAAGCCATCTGATCTAGGACCTGCAATCCTACTCCCTGTCTACCTCATAGTAACTCATAGTCATGGACTTGTTCTCTAAGCTGTTCCAGGGCTTCAGTTGCTTAATGGAAGACTTCTTAAATTGGAAGACTTCTAATATTAGATCATATTAAACATACCTCTCTTACATAAAGATTCACTGGAAATTAGCTAAGCAGAATCATACTTGGATTTTTATTGTGGAATGAAGCCCTTTAAATTATAATTTATTTGTGTGTATGGTTTAGAAACTTGAACAAACATTCAGTCTACAGCTTCATAGGATTGAGTCAGAGCCTAAAATTTCCCATAAATATTATAAACAAGGGACATTCAGTTTATAAGTCCAATTTATTTCTCTTTGCCCAATATACCATTCTATGGTCTCCTTTATGGAAGCTATCGGAAACTTTCTGAAATCCATAGCTTTCTGAACAGAATGAATTTTGCATCGGTTTCCTGAATTGGTGTAAGAGCAGAGTTTAGGTTTATTTTACTCTGTAATTCCTTGTTCTGGTTCTTTCTTTCTAGAGCAAATATCCCAAAATTACACATACTTTTTAGTGGTATTGTGCTATAGTTGGGTGAACCACAAGCTTCTTAAATAAGGGTATTTGTACTTAACAGGCTAAAGGTTATCCACTTCAATAGAACAAGTGCAAAAATTTAGTGGGCTTTGGTTTATATGATACGTTGACCTTTTCTCACTTACTTTTTCATTTCATGTTTCTATATCAAAGGCTAAAGTCTATTTTGCATAAAAAGTACTTTGTTCAAAAATCATGTAAAATTTAATAAATGTGGCTTTTATTGTGTCAGTTCATTGCCTTGAGAAAATCATTAATGCCCCATGACTTCTTTACAATCTAAAGGTAAAGGTACCACCTTTTACTATTTCTTTATTGCCACTTTTATTTTTTATTTCTTGGCATTAAACTGGGATCTGAACTATGGTTTGGCACTCATTAAGAATGTTTTAATGTAATAATTTGCGTTTTCAAGAGAACAAATATTGTTTTCAATAAATGGAAAGTAGATTGAATATTTGGAGTTTGAAAGTCAGGAACACTTTTTAATTAATTAGGCCTTTAACTAGCATGCTCTTTGAAAACTACATTTGTTATAGATTACTTATGGGAGCTAAAGACTGGCATTATCTGAAGGGTCCACTTTAGCTGAAGTAGAGCCAAAAATGGGCAGAAGACAAGATTTGGTTTCTGATTTTGTTCCAGCATTGATGCAAAGCCATGTTTTGTGGTCATATTCTGTTATCGTGGCACTGTCTGATCCCATTAAACTGCTGTATTTGCACAGCATCACATAGGATTTTGCCATAAAGTATGTACAGTTTTAAGAGAACCTCCTGATTCTGTTTAAGTAAATTATATAATGCTAATTATACTATACTAATTATACTATTAACTCCAGAAGGGAAACTATTTTATGCATGGTGGGTTCAGTACACCTAATATTCCCCATGTACAAGTTCAGTGGTAATCAATGAGCAGTATTTGGTAGATTGTGTCAAATATCAACATTTAAAAATCATGGGTTGAATCTAATGGATGTTGCTCCACTGAGAAGATAGTCATCAGTAGAATGGGGATGAAAACAATTTTCAGAGATTCCTCCTCTTCCCTCTATCCCTACTAATCTATTTCAGAGCACATTTGGGGTGGGGTATGGAGAAAAAGGAACTGCAAAAAAATGGCCTCCTGATGGGTGTGTTTCATGAGCCAAGTGTTACTCACTAGATTTCATCCTATACATTTTTATATCTTTAGGTATGAATCAAAATCGGCATGAGCATTTTTTATGTTGCTGAAATCAGAGAACAGTCATACCAAAGTTAGTCACATTTAAATCTCATTTATTTCAGTAGGATATAGTTGAGCACATACAGTGGTGCCTCGGGTTACAGACTCCGCTAACCCAGAAATAGTACCTTGGGTTAAGAACTTTGCTTCAGGATGAGAACAGAAATCATGTGGCAGCACCGCAGCGGCAGTGGGAGGCCCCATTAGCTAAAGGTTAAGAACAGTTTCAGGTTAAGAACGGACCTCCAGAACGAATTAAATTCTTAACCCAAGGTACCACTGTACTCAATTAATTCTGCCACTAAAATCAGTGGGAATTAAAAATATTCAGTATGGAGGATTGAACATGGATTTTCAAATGAAAGTCAAGATTTTTGTGCAGAATATTTGAAATCACTTACTGATAACCTTGGCAAAATGTTCAGCGTCCATGGTCAGAGGCAGTATGCTTTGCATTCCTATTTCTGGAAACTGCAGAAATGGAGGGTGTTATTGTGTTCAAGTCCAGTTTCCAGTGTTCTAACAGGCATAAGAGCATAAGAAAAGCCTGCTGCATTTAATTTGGCACCCTGTTCTCATAGTGGCCACCCAGGTGGCTGTGGGAAACCTTCACATAGGACTAGAGCACAATAGCACTCTCCCCTCCTGTGGTATCCAGCAACTGTTATTCAGAAACATTACTGCCTCCAACCACAAACATTATGGCTAGCTAATTGCTGGTGAGCTAGCGGGTGCGGTTTCAGGAGCAGAGTGGAGGCAGAACTTCTTCCCTCTGGTCTTCTCTCTGGCTATAAAAGCCAGTGGGACCCAGGCCACATGTGGCTTGTTTAAATTCTAATTGGTTGTCCTGTGTTTATTTGCAACTATAACATGCCTTGTCCCAATGGCAGTGACTCCACTGTGCCTGGGCCTGTAACTGGCACAGGGTCAGTTCTGTACTGGTAAGGGCTTCTGGCATGATCCATAGTGTTGCCAAAGGAAGGAATATCATAGGTCTCCCAGCTCATGGGCACTAGAAACAGCGGACAAATGCAATCCTGTGCTTGGAAAGAGGATCCAGATATTTTTAATGGATTGTAGAGATCTGAGCAAGCTTGAAAGAAGAGGCATGGAGCTAGAGGAAAGAGAAAGGTTAAAGATTAAGGAGTACAAAGTCAAAAGTTGTGGTCAGCCGGTTGTGAAGATAGGGTAATTGATGGGAAGGAGGAAAGAGTAGAAAACTGGGGGAAGAAAGAACAAGTGTGTGGTTGGGAAAACAGGATGGGAAAGAATTCACATCATATTTTGTCAGTCTTTTTGATCATCATCACCGAAAAGGGAATTGTTATAGAGGAGAGTTTTAGGCAAAGATTGAAAAAAAGATTATCAGGATGATGGGAAATAGAATCAATTGATGAGAGAGAATAGCGTTTGGTAAAAAAAAAAACTTGACAGAATTGCAACTTGAGAGAAGGTAAATTTGGGTTTAAATAGTCAGATATTCTAATTGTATGTGGTGGCAGTACACACTACACATTCTTTACCCTGCAAACAAATGTCACAGAATGCAGGAAATGTGGGTTCAAATCACTTACATCACATTGAAAATGTTACCATATATTCACCCTTCACATTTAAGAGATGAAGATAGGATCCAGGATATGATAAAGCAATTTCCAGAGTGCAGCCATGTTGCAGCAAAAGAGAGTCTAAGTAAAAATAAATAATGCTGACAATATAATAGATGGGCACCCAACTCAGTGTATCAGATCAACCCACTGCAAAGACTTGGGCAAAGAGGTATGTCTTTAATGGGTACTGGAAGGTAAACAGAGATGGTACCAGTTGTATCTCGAAGGAAAGGGCGTTCCATAATGAGGTGCTGGCACTGAATAAGCTGTATCCTGTGTTGCCACACACTGTACTTCACCCAAAGACAGGTCAATAAAAGGATCTTTTCTGCAGGCCTTAATGCATAGGGAAGCTGGTATAGGGAAGGATGCCCTTTCAGATATTAAGACTCCAAGTAGTTTAGTGCTTTAAAGATCCAGGCAGAAGGGCTTCTTGGTAGTGACGCCCTCCCTGTGGAGTGCCCTCCCTTCAGATGTCAAGGAGATAAAGAACTACATAACTTTTAGATATCTAAAGCAGCCCTGTATCAGGAAGTTTTTAATGTTTGATATTTTACTATGTTTTATGCATGCTGTAAGCTGCCCAGAGTGGCTGGGGAAACCAATCCAGGTGGGTGAGGTATAAAAAAATATTATTGTTATTATTATTAATTCTCACTTTGAATGGACTCAGTAGCATATAGACAACCAGTACTGGCTAGCTTTTATACTATGATGGCAAAGGGTTGAAAATACTTGTGGTTGGGCAGACATCCTCAAGTGTCTTGTCCAACAACTGAAACTGATTTCAAATAGAAATAGTCTAACCAAACAGTATTAGACGCACCTCCTGCAGATCTGTACTAACAGTGACGTCGTTCACTGTGAATTCAAGTGATTTTACTTTCATGGTGCCTTCCCTTGCCCAAGACCATAGTCTTCTAGACGCGTGTGCTCATAGTCAGAGAATAGCCCCTTTCCCCTAACTGCACTGTGAGATAGCAAGTGGTTTTGAGAAAAATTGCTTGGAACACACAGTGAAATAATATTTTCAGATTTTTCTGACACCCTTGACAGCTAATCCTGTCCTGGGATAAGATAGCAGGAGTTTCATCAATATTTTTGTCATGTTTAGTTGCATGTGATGGTGATGGTGATGATGTGATCATCTCTATGCCTGACAACACCAGCCTCTTACCTGTGTGATTTTCTGATACTTTGCTCCAGATCTGGATCTAGAAATTATTTCTGTCCTTTGATAACCTCTCTCTAGTTTTTCATAACTGAAGATAAATGCCATTTTTATGCAGCATCTTGTTTTCAACTCATCCCCTGTGTTTGAAGAAGGCATAAACATATGTTACAGGGCTGTAGATACTAAATTGCCAAGCCTGGCACCAAATAACCTGCTGGAACTAAATGCCAGTGCAGAACATGTGCTTAATTTAACAGTCCATAACTGTGTTTTAGAACACTGACATACCTACCCAAAGGAAATCTCATAAAATGTAGGTCTTTAAAGTTCAGAGATTAAACCAATGAAACTACAGATGGCTTTTAGAATGTGCATGTTCATTCATTCATATTAATCCAAGAGAGGTAAAAATGTATGAAATATGAAATGTAAAATCACAGATAATCTTTTTCCTGGTAAGTGTACTTTGGTGAGTAGTTTTTAAAAATGAAAGGAAAAAATAACATTTGCAAAAGAAAACATGCTGCATTTTACATGAATAGTATAGCATATCTGAAATTGTAAGCAACCTTTCTGAGAGTATTTATGTGAGCCTTTTACATTATATCTTATGGCTCCTTCCAATTCTATTAAGGTGCACAATTAGAATACTGTTTATCCAGTTATCTTTCTTCATGTATATTCTGCCCGTTGCTGTTTTATATCGCAACACTTAACTAAAAGAGAACTTCAATGGATATCTTCTAGGGGGAAATGCTAATATAAGAACTTCTTTGCAAACTCCCTTGCAAAGGGATGGTAGCTGTGCAAAATAATGGAAACTCCTGTTAATTTCAGTGGTGTTAGGAAAAACAATGCTAGATTGTCCCTTGTATGTGGTAGCTCTTAGATGTCTTTTTAGCAATACAGAAAGCTCACATAAAATCAAAAGAACATAATAAAGTATCATCTAGTGTCATATTTATAGGTGCTTGGGCTAGATGACCCTCAGGGTCCCTTCAAACTCTGCAGTTCTATGATTCTATTATGTTAACTCAGACGTCATAATGGATATCTTAGCAACAGAAAGCTATCATGTGTTATTGTGGTAAGTTAGCAAAATTTAAGGTCCTCACAGTGGCGTACACAGGTTAAAATACATAACAAAACACAAGCCAATCAATTACATTGAATCAAAACAACTGGCCCAGCACTTTGTAGGAGCTAGACACCACCGTGGGAGCAGGGCTGGGGCGGGAGAGTGCTAGAGCTCTGTCTGGTCAAGTTGCATGGAATCAATTTCAATCCGTTATCCTCGAGGATGTGGACAGGCTGCTTGGATGCGTGAAACCAACCACCTGTCTCCTTGATCCTTGCCCATCCTGGCTAATAAAAGCAAGCCGGGAAGGGCTGGGCGATGGGCTCTGCGGGGTGGTGAATGCTTCCCTCTGTGAGGGAACATTCCCAGATCCGCTGAAAGAGGCGGTCATTAAACCGCTTCTTAAAAAAACATCTTTAGACCCGGCCAGTATGGCCAACTATCGCCCAGTCTCAAATCTTCCATTCTTGGGCAAGGTGATTAAGCACGTGGTTGCTGAACAACTCCAGGCACGCCTGGAGGATGCGGACCATTTGGATCCCTTCCAATCAGGGTTCAGGCCTCATCATGGGACTGAAACTGCCTTGGTCGCGCTGGTTGATGATCTCCGGCAAGCTAGGGACAAAGGTGAGAGTTGTTTCCTAGTTTTGCTGGATCTCTCAGCGGCCTTTGATACAATCAACCATAACATCCTTCTGGACCGTCTAGAGGGGCTGGGAGCTGGGGGCACTGTTATACAGTGGTTTCGCTCCTTCCTCCTGGGCCGTGTTCAGAAAGTGGTGGTGGGGGGTGAGTGTTCAGACCCCTGGGCCCTCACTTGTGGGGTTCCTCAGGGTTCCTTCCTCTCCCCCATGCTTTTTAACATCTATATGAAGCCGCTGGGAGAGATCATCAGGGGGTTTGTACTGGGTGTCCATCAATATGCAGATGATACCCAGCTCTACCTCTCTTTCAAATCAGAACCAGTGAAGGCGGTGAAGGTCCTGTGTGAGTGCCTGGAGGCGGTTGGAGGATGGATGGCGGCTAATGGATTGAAGTTGAATCCTGACAAGACAGAAGTACTGTTTTTGGGGGACAGGGGGCGGGCTGATGTGGAGGACTCCCTGGTCCTGAATGGGGTAACTGTGCCCCTGAAGGACCAGGTGCGTAGCCTGGGAGTCATTTTGGACTCACAGCTGTCCATGGAGGCGCAGGTCAATTCTGTATCTAGGGCAGCTGTCTACCAACTCCACCTGGTACGCAGGCTGAGACCCTACCTGCCCGCGGACTGTCTCGCCAGAGTGGTGCATGCTCTAGTTATCTCCTGCTTGGACTACTGCAATGCGCTCTACGTGGGGCTACCTTTGAAGGTGACTCGGAAACTACAACTAATCCAGAATGCGGCAGCTAGACTGGTGACTGGGGGCGGCCGCCGAGACCACATAACACCGGTCTTGAAAGACCTACATTGGCTCCCATTACGTTTCTGAGCACAATTCAAAGTGCTGGTGTTGACCTTTAAAGCCCTAAACGGCCTCGAGCCAGTATACCTGAAGGAGCGTCTCCACCCCCATCGATCTGCCGGGACGCTGAGGTCCAGCACCGAGGGCCTTCTGGCGGTTCCCTCATTGCGAGAAGCAAAGCTACAGGGAACCAGGCAGAGGGCCTTCTCGGTAGTGGCGCCCGCCCTGTGGAACGCCCTCCCACCAGATGTCAAAGCGATAAATAACTACCTGACATTCAGAAGTCATCTTAAGGCTTCAGGGAAGTTTCAGGGAAGTTTTTAATCTGTGATATTTTAGTGTATTTTTGGTTTCTATGGAAGCCACCCAGAGTGGCTGGGGAAACCCAGCCAGATGGGCGGGGTACAAATAATATATTATTATTATTATTATTATTATTATTATTATTATTATTATTATTATTTATTATTTGTACATGCTCTCCTTTGTACATGATGTCTTGTAACATATTTTGAGGGGTTGGGGAAGGAAAGTGATTAATTCTTCCTAATCTTCTCTGTATCGTCCCAATTTTAGTGTATATACTGCTGAAGCGAGCACGAAAGGGTTTTAGTTTTCCCCATGCTTGTTCATACCTTGTTTTGATAAGAGAATGCCTTTGAAAACAAGTTAGGTTCCACCTGCCTTACAAGGACATTGTTTGTAAATGTAAAGTTTTATGTACCTCAGTGGAGAATAGTGCATTGTTAAGAGCAACTGCAAGTATCACATGATACAACCTTTTGACAACCAAGTGTCTGCTGCAGACATCTGTGATGATGACTTTTTGACCTAAGAAAGAATGCTCTGAAGGTGGGGGAATGCAGCTATCAGGCCTGTTCTAGGCAGCACTGAATAAGCTCACAGAGGCTCAGGCACTTTCTTAATTTACTTTTCCGTTTCAGCACAAACTTGTTATGCCAGAAGTAAACAGAATCATAAAGCATAAGTGAAAAAAGTTCTGATTGAGACCACTGCAAATCAGGAAATAAAAGAAGCCAGGGTGATACTGACAGGAAACCAATATCTGTGAGATCAGAACCAAGCCTCAACGTTTACATCTAGCATAGGAATTTCCCCCCAGCTAGGACTGCATTCCCTGTGAAAACCCTTAGTGGGGGGCATACCAGGAGAAATAGGGTCCAGGCCAAACATGGAGCCCCCCCTTTTCTCTCTCTATCTCACACACCTACTTTCCATTTCATTTCCTCCCTATTTTTCTCTATCTTTATTTCTGCCCCATCCACTCCTAGCTTTCCCACCCCCACAATTAGGCTTTAAAACAAACTAACAACAACAACAACAACCACAACCACCTACCATTGGCACCAATGGAATAAAATCTAAGTGAGGGTGGGAAGGAGAATTATAGCAGGCTGGGGAAATTCCTCATTATAAAGAGAATTCTAATCTAGTTCAGCCATAAAAAACCTGTGCAGGAAGGTTGGGAATGGAGCTAGTGGAGGAAGGGATGTTGGAGGTAGAGTGGCATGCAAGACCACACCTGCTTCACACTCCATCCCATGTGTGTTCTTTGAACACCTTAAAAGAGCAACAGAAATACCTCACCATGTCTGTCTGTTGCAGGAAAAACCTTTATGCAAACTGATGCCTGAGCAGCGCTCTTCTTTTTGTTTTATGTGTTGGGCTGTGAACCATTGCTCTAAAAGCACTATTGTAGCACTGATCTTTGCAAAAAGAAAAGCAGTAACAATTCCTTACGTATCCTGTACTCAGAAAAATGTTATCATCCTTCCTGTTCACTAGTATTGGTCCTGTGAGATCCTTTAAATATGCCAGCATGTTGGCAGTGCCTCTTATTGTAAAATGTTATCATGTTTATTCAAAGGCAACCTCTGGCTGCCTGTTGGTCAACGTGCATTGATTGCCCTTTCATTGTCATGGGTGTTGTGATTACTGTTCGCAAGCATTCATGACACTTTATTTTTTAAAACAAGTGATGTTATTGAAATCTATAACTTCTGAAAAGACAGTCACAAATATTCCATTCTGAAAGGTGGAGTAGTCTTGAATAGAACAGGTTACATTTTCTTTTTTAACCTTAGTCCCCAAATATGTCTGCATGCTTCAGTTCTGATTTCTCAGCTAGTTGGGTCCCAGGAGGCCTTATTGAGTGTTGTGCTGCTCAGGGAGCTGCAGCTGTATGAAACAGGGGGGAAATGTAGTTTGTATGAATTGTTCTTTTACCTTGGTTTGGGTTCAGAATGGCAGCTGCACTCCGACTTTGTGTGCGACAGCACAAAGGACAGCAAAAGTGAAAAGCAAGTCAGCAAGTAGAGAGACAAAAGCAGCGATCAGCTAATACAGCTCCACATGGCCTGACTAATTTATGAGAAAAAAACTGTTCTGTTCATTGGATCAGCACTCTGAGGAGGCAGGTGGAATTGTAGGAAGTTTTCATTGACTCTCTTGAGCAACTAAGGAAGCCACTAGAGATTCTTCTCAGTTTGAACTTTATCAGGGTCTACGCTTAATCAATAAGGTATTGGAAAAAGAATTAATTACTAAAGCAGAATAAAACAGCTGCATTTTAAACTAAGGATCTATCAATTCAGTAATCTTCCAGTTACAGGCTAGGTGCCGTGAGGATCATTTTGACTTCATGTAATGAGGAACTGAGGGAGTTTCCTCATGAACAGGCTGGGAATTCACATTAGCCTATTTCAGCTATTTGTCATCAGTACAACTCATTTCTCCTCTTCTGAATTATAGTTTGTGTTTGATATACTGTCAAACCCACAGAATTCCCATATTCATGGTACTGAAAGCATTAATGCGGAAATCATTATCACCATGAGAAAAAGTCTTAACCTTCCTGAGCCTCTTTATTCTAAAGCCTGTGGCCTGAGTGGTTTCATGCCGGACATACCTCTATTGTGCTCATTGTGAGGGTCAGGGACCTGCCTGTTGAAGAAGCAGTAATTTGAACAGAGCCTGTAAATGTTTCATCTGTAATTTCCATAATGGTGAATTTCAAGGAGGGCTGAGAAGGGTTATGGGAGATGAATTAGGTTTTTAGTGAGCTCATTAGGAAGCCAAACAGAGTTTAGACAGCAAGGCGGTGAGTGTGGCTGTAATCAGTTCTGCTCGCTTTGTTCCCTGCCTTCGGGACATTTTTTCAAAAACTTCATGGCAGGGGATGATGAGAATATAGTGAGCAGAGGCTACAATCTGATGGTTGACTTGTTGACTTGTAAACCTCTTAATTCATTTTTTGTTCAATTTAATCTTTTCTTTCTTAAGGAAAATTAGTTGAATGTTAGCCTTCTTTGCACTATTCACCTTTTAAATTATGCTCATTTTGAAGAGCTTGTTATGCCTGAATAAACATGAAATGACTTGGCATTTTCCCATAAGAGGCACACCCATTTTAACACCATGTATTTACCATTCCTGGAAATGTCTCATTAACTTCTGAAAATCTGTGAGCATGATATTTTTGGGCTACTGTAACACACCTCTTGGCAGTCACAGAAGGCAGTTTGGTTAATGCCTCATAATATCAATTTTTATTCTCGACATGAAGGAAGGCTCTCTATAGAAAATTGATGCAGTTTGCTCAGCTAATTTTCATGCTCATTCCAATTAATTTAACATGACCCAGATTTTCTTCCTCGGGCTCATCCTGACTAATTAGTAAGGCAACACCTAGAACAAGTTCTGTTTAATAACATTGAGGAACACTAGTTGTGAGTGATTTTGATGCTAATAAAGATATTCACTGGTGGGACAGATATTTGATGTCAATTATGGTATGTAATTTAGAAGTCCCAATGTGCTACAGAGAGTATAGGAAGGCTAGCAAATCACTATGGGGAGATAATGGTGTTTTTAAGTCTTCCACAGCACCTAACTACCCTGTGGGACCAATTAGGGTGTGGTGTGTGTGTGTGTGTTTGGTGCAACTAGTAGCATTGCCAACTAATTCTACCGTAATGAATGGGAAGGTGCTGTTTAGGAGTCTGGGAACCTTCAAAAATAGGTCCATGTCTGATATTTATTGAACTTTATCTTACAAGGTAAAAGCAGTTATGAATACAGTAAAAACAACTGCTTCAACAAAAAAGATGTTTTCCCCAGCTACTTGATCCAGGCTTCAAGTTTTTTGTCATTTATATGAATCGTTTTCTAGAGGTTGTTTTTAGCTTTTTAAAAGGCACTTAAATTTAGATGTGTGTTTATGTATGATCGCTTGTTTCACATATTGCAAAAACAATACAATAAACAGGACTTTTGGAACACTGTAACTAGTTTTTGTTTTGGAGGCTGCAAAATAATTTGGAAATATCATATATTTGTTTTTATTAAAGCAAACAAACCAGATTCTACTGTCTCGCACCTTAGTATAGATACATTTTTACCAGTATTTTAACTGGCACTGGAAAAGCTTTTTAAAAAGAGTAGAACAATGGAATTTGGGTCCCGTGAATTATATCATGCCTGCTTATGGGAATTGCCTGTTTTTATTTTAAAAGCTTATGTGTGTGTGTGTGTGTTCTTGAATTCTTTACCAACAATTATTCACTGGCTCTCTCAATAGACACAATTTTTTTCTGAAACTTTGCAGTAGTTATTAGGTAAAGTAAAGGGACCCCTGACCATTAGGTCCAGTCGTGGCCGACTCTGGGGTTGCGGTGCTCATCTCATTTTCTTGGCCGAGGGAGAAGGCATACAGCTTCTGGGTCATGTGGCCAGAATGACTAAGCCGCTTCTGGCGAACCAGAGCAGCACATGGAAATGCCGTTTACCTTCCCGCCGGAGCGGTACCTATTTAGCTACTTGCACTTTGACGTGCTTTTGAACTGCTAGGTTGGCAGGAGCAGGGACCGAGGAATGGGAGCTCACCCCGTTGCGGGGATTCGAACTGCCAACCTTCTGATCAGCAAGTCCTACGCTCTGTGGTTTAACCCACAACGCCACCCGCGTCCCTGCAGTAGTTATTAGGTATGGATAATCAATTAGCAGCTCACTGGAGCTCAAAGCCAGCATGGCGTTTGTTTTTTACTCAGGAGAGAGTACATGGCCATGAGAGGTTGATCTGTTATTAATATAATGGAGGAAGGGAATAAGTGACAAAGTACATGTAAGTCCCTCTATCAGAACGCTCATTATCCACAAATTCAGTTATCCAAGCACAAGGAATTAGTACCCAGACCTCGCTATACACACCACAGATTCAGATATCCAAACAGCCAGAGTTTGGCCATTTCTTTACTTGTTCATGTTTTGCTGGTGGGCGACAGCCATTTGGGGCAGAACCCAGGAAGGAAGGGATGGAGGAAGGGAGAGAGATCAGACGAATCAGAGAGCAGAGATCAGGCAGACCAGTTTTTGCCATTTCAGGAAGGAACTATGAGATGTTCACCTAATGAATGACTTCCTAGGAATACACTGTGTTTGGAAAATGGGACCCATGCATAAATCTTACACCAAATCATGGGAACTATGGGTGGAAAAGATCTGCAGAGTAGGACATCTATTCTATTATTCATCTTCCCCTGCCTCAATAATGTAAGACCAGTGTTAGCCATGATTGTGCCAATGTAACCCATTACTATACAGTTTTACTCATCAAATTCTCAAAGATTTACTCTCAGGAAAGTGTGTATGGTATTTTATTTGTATGTATAGATACTTTTATACCATTTTTCTAGCTCTACGTTTTCAGTGGAACTTACAGTATAGTGTTAAAAACAAAAAAAAGCAACAACAGATATTTAAAAACAACGATAAACAAAACAACTACAGAGAGAGAGCGCGCGCGCACACAATCAGTACAGTGGAGCAAAATTAGATCAGCGGTAATAACTCATATCTCTTACAAGCCAAGGGCCTGTTGGAACTTGACATCTCATGGGATAGTAGGTTCTAAAGCTAAGGCATAGCAACAGAGAAGTCTCTGGCCAGTATTCCTGACAATTGAACCTCAGATACTGACCTCATGGAATGTTTTGTATTGAAACTATAGTGACTGTATCATCACTTCTTCAAGTAAGCAGGAAAAAAATCAGTGAAATAAGGTATCACCGAATACCCATATTTCCTATTGTGTTTCTCTAAATGCAAATAGGGAAATAATAATAATTTTCTCCCTATGCTAACTTTTTGTAAATAGGACTCATCAATTTAATCATGAACTTCTATAATATACAAATAATCAAAGTAAAAGATGCATTGCTAACATCAAAACTCTGAGCTACCATATTGATAACAGATCCTTTTACAATATCAGTGTACTAAAATCAGGGAGAACTCTTTTAAGATGCACACATTTCTTAGTTCTATATATTTGTGACCCCATTAAGCTTACTCAAGAATTGTTATTTTGTCAATGTGGCAAAATTAGATAGAAACATCTGCAGGGTGTAGGTTCTTCAGTGGCAAAATTAGTCCCAGTTAGAAGCAGCAACTGTATAATCTTGTAGTTGAAAAATGAAGTTGACTACTTTTGTGGTGATCTCTGACTGGTGTTGGAGCACGACAATTCTGTACTATTGGGTCAGCAATGAAATGGTGCAAAGTCAGCTGATTCTTTTTTTTTTATCTCATCAAGAATGTAAGAATGTATTCACTAAGGGAAATGACTCCCTTGACTTGCATGATCATGAACTGGAAATTTGCTGTATCAGCATATTTAGCTAAGAATGCTGCTTTACTGGTGGAGCTGAAATCTGATCTTAGAGCAAAGATATTTGGTCTTGTGTTATGTTACTTTTTCAAAGACAAGTTTAACGGTTAAATTGGGGGGGGGGTGCTCCTGAGAATGCCTCTTTATGCTCTTCAGCTTCTTAGAATCACAACTGCTTAGGACCACAACCAAATACTGCATTTGGAAGTAACTGTAAACTACATGAATAAGCTGCAGAGGCCTCAGGCTTTCACAATCCCTTCCCTCTGGTTCCATGTGCCTGGGAGGAATTCAGAAGCTTGTACTTTTGTTTTTAGTTTCCCATTTAATCTGAATTGTGCATTGTGATTTACACTAACGAAGATTAGTGTAGCTTCGTAAGTTTCATCAGCTTCATAATCTATGGTTAGTTCAAGTAAGCCAACTTCATAACCCATGGTTAGTGTGTTACATCATTAGCCTTGGTTCACTTGGAACTGCAAGTTATGTTTTCTCAATACTGAAAGTACAAACTTCTGAAGTCATTCTCCTGACTGGCAGCAGAGGGGAAAGGGGAATGCACGAGCCTGGGGCATGTTGTGGCTTATCCATCAGATGTTTAACCATGGTTTAGCATTGCATCCAAATATGCCTTAGATTCAGGGCTATTTTTTTTTTTGTAATTTTTGTTTAAATTGTTGGAAAAGTAATAAATATTTTCAAAAAAAAAAAAAAAAGATTCAGGGCTATTGAGTGCAATTGAGTTGACTTATCTAGCACACCTAGATTGTGAGCTAAATGTGTATCATGGTGAAAAAGGCAGCCTCATTAATTTTAAACATCAGGGAGAGAAGAAAGAAGGTGCAGTTGCCTAATTTGGGACAAATTTGTTTGCAATGATTATTTTTGTCACACAATAAATTAACAAACCTTACCACTAAGCTTATGCTTGTCTCCTCACAAGTCCCATTGAATTCATTGAGACTTACTCCCAGGTAAATGTATAAGGTTGCAGTCTTAGTATTCTTGGCTTCAAGCCCATAAATCACAGGTGTATTTTATAATAAAAAATACACTTATTCCACCTTATTAAATCTTCACTGTGCTGTTTTCTATCATTATTTCTCAAAATTGGATCCCCAGCTGTTGTTGGACTACAACTCCCATCATCCCTGACCACTGGACCTGCTAGCTAGAGGTGATGGAAGTTGTAGTCCAACAACAGCTGGGGACTCAAGTTTGAGAATTCAGTGGTAACTGATGTCATGCCTTCCAGATGATGTTGGACTTCAACTCCCATTATCCCTGACCATTGACCATGTTGGCCGGCCCTGATGGGTGTTATAGCTGATGCAAAGTGGGGCAAAATCATGTCAATAAACTCTGCTTCTCTTTTTCTCTCTATGGCAATAAGCAAGGACCAGAGAGAGAGAGAGAGAGAATCAGATTGAAGCCACAGCATGGGAGTAAGGGTGGGTTAAGCCTTTCTCCTGTGCTGTCCCTCAGATTTCCTTTTTGTCCTGTGGCAAAAAGCATACAGGTATGTATATGGAAGTAAAACTAAAAGCCAAAACAAAACCCAACATGGCAATATATCCAATCACAAATCACCTAGCATCTTGCCCACTTTAGCTTTTAAAAAAGCAATTAACTTCAGTGTGAAGTAGAGTAAACTTCTTGCATGTCACATCAGGAAAATGGTTATTTATGGAACCCCGTTGAAGCCCTGTGACTTATTTGCATAAAAAAGAACATTTCAATAAATTCCTATAATAAATGCTGCAGATTTTTGTTAGCAATTATAAATTTTCCAGTTTATATTTACTAATACTGCTATTTTTTATTATTATTCTGGGACTGTAACAAGTTTAAAGGTCTAATACATGTAATGTAGTTGCTAGATGTATCCAGTATTAGTGTTTTTGTACATGAACGTCCATTCTCCATGTAATAGTAGCCACAGAGTTCAACTTCAATAAAAGTGATTGCTGTCTTGTCGTCCACTGGCTTCAGCAGCTTTTAGATAGCAATGTATTTCCTAAATCAGAAAAATAAAATTTATTTTTTAAAGTTAAAAGGTTTAAGTTAAACCTGCAAAAGTTTCAGTGTTCCAATTTAACCCTTGACATTCTGGCATTTTCCAGACTGCCAGCCAAATGAACACTTTAGGAGGAGGTGTATAAATATGTCTGCAGCACCCAGAGAGTTAATCCACCCCATTGTGCATAGGTGTTGGAGCTCTTATGGTATGTAAGATCGTATAAAATTTAGAGTTATTATGTATTCTCCTTTAATATATGCGTTTTTCCAGTAAGCACCTTTTGAAAACTTAGGTTTTCTTATTGGCACTATTAGATATGCATACATGAGGGGCTGGGACACAGCTGGTATTACACCACACTCCAGATTTAGCATGCAATATCTTCCTCTCATCGTTATGCCACATTCAGTGTCACACTCTGAATAAAGATTCCTAGCCACAATTTATGCAGCGGAGTGTTCCAAACTAATGCCAAACTCATTCAGAAGTAACAGATTTGACACAAGGCAGTTTCTAGAAATGGAGCCACCACTGATGAGCTGTGTGCCTGCTGAGATTGGCAGAGATGCAATGTCTCAGACTGAAAATGGAATCTCTCTCTAAAGTGAGCTGGTTGGCATTATTTGCAAATCAGTACACGGGGTTTGTTTCTCTCCAAACAGACTATATGTGGAAGCCAAGGTCTGGTTCATGGCTTGATACGCATGGTTTGTTTGGGAGAAACAAACTACAAGTGCTGGTCTGTGCATAATTCTAAGTTGTTTCCTCTCAGCTTGGCAAAGAGAAGTGCAGGGAAGGCGCAGCAGTGAGGACTAGGATGCTGCTATTTCACAGCAAGCCATGGTTTGCTTCTAACTATGGCCCACTAGTTGACGCAAACAGGGCCACTAAGTTAGAACCACCATCACCCCTCCATCCTCCAGTGGCAGCATAAGCAACCTAGCCCCACTGAGCCCCAAACATGCCCAAGACATACAACATTCAGCTGCCATTTAACAACCACTGAAGCTACTTTGACTAATTGGAGCATTCACAGCAGCTATGATAATTCAGACCTATATCTTGTCATGGGAGGAACAAGGTAGTTCAGGCTCATTGTCCCTAGCAAGGAAGCTGTTGCAACTGCTTCAGACAGTAACTCCAGATTTGGTAGTTCTTGTGTGGCTTTTGGGCAATTCAATATTTCAACATAGAATTTATTGGGAATTATCTGCCAGGATTGGGGAGTGAGGGCTAAGTGAATGCAGTATGGGAGGGTTCTGGGCAATGCATATATTTACCATTTGTTTATTTAGAATGCAGGTTATTTACTAATTTTTGAAAAGCCATTTAGCACCTGCTTCATTGTAAAGATTTCATGGCTGTTGATAGTATGACCTGTTAGACCTGTTAAACTATACGCAGTGCTTTTTTCTGGGGGGATGCAGGGGTACCATACCCCTAAACATTTTCTGAATCTAAGTTTGGCCTCATTGAGGGGCAGTATTTCAATATGAGTTGGAAAATGAGAGTACCCCTAAAAAAAATTTAGGGGGGGAAAGCACTGATTATACTGCTGCTAATACACAATGGTCACTTCTATAACTTTTGGTGAGCTGGAGAGGGTGTTATTCCTCCTAAAACAAGCTGTTATGCCTTACTGCATTTTTAGTAATAATGCTTTATGGGAGAGTATATCATTTCAGCTCTATTAGGGTCAAACAGTTTTACTGCAGTTTTGCAACATTTACATTCAATTTGCATATATAATCCTGCTTTCAGGTAGTTAGCTGCTGCATCATTGTCATTGTAGTGACACAGACCCAGAAAAGATTCACAAACAGACAATCTGAGAATGTTTTGTTATATATATTGTAGCAATTTAAGATTCTCATCTAGATCACATCAGAGAGCTTTATAATTCGTAAATAGTTCCTGGTTTGACTCAGAGTGTTCTGTTGCTGTCACAGTTGCAATACTGTGAACATATGGATTGTTAAATTTTGTTAAAGAAATTCTAACATTGGTAAATAATAGTTACAAAATATAATTAAAATGCAGTTGAAATTATATATAAATTCATACACACGCACACACAAATTCAAGAACTATAATTTTTCTAAAAGTGGCTCAAAGTGCTTTTAGATGCCATTGTTAGGTGGTTAAAATTTTATACCTGAGTAATAAAATCTTAAAATTGAGGTTTCTAATGAGAATATTAATAGAGCACTAGTAATATTACTGCACTAGGTACCATTACAACAGAGATGGCCATTATATAAAAAGGCAGTGGTACTTAACTGCATGTTTAACAATGCTTTCTGTTGTAAACTACTCTTCATTAAAATGTTCCCTTCTCTTCTTTAAAACAAATACCCATTTTTCCCACCATTAAAGATGAAATAGAATAATAGAATTGCAGAATTGGAAGAGACCACGAGGATCATCTAGTCCAGCCCTCTGCATTCACCTGACATGGGGCTTGAAGCCACAACCTTGGGATTAAGAGTCTCATACTGTACCAATTGAGCTATCCAGCTTCATAAAGGAACATTTCTAATCTATGAAGCAATACAATGTTTAACATGATAAATTATCCACTTATCAAAGAGTAACAAACATCATTATATCAGAATGGCAACTTCAGACTGTCAAAGGTCTCAGATGTATGTAGAAACGCTAAGCATGTGGTAACTAACTACTTGATGGGCATAATTAGTGGCCCTAATCATGGAAACGTAGAATTGTAGAGTTGGAAGGGATCCCGGGGGTCATCTAGTCCAAGCTCCTGCAATGCAGGAGTATCACCTTGATCATACATGACAGATTGCCATCCAACCTCTGTTTAAAAACCTCAAAGTAACAATTGTGCACTTGTTTGCACCACTGAAAACCCAACCAATGAGCCTTCTTGGTGCTCTGATAACTAAGGCCAAGATTCAAAAGAGCTTGTGTTTGTACAATGGGATTTCTAAAGGCAACAGCTGATGTCCATGCTATATGACAAATAGCTCCTCAGTTATAATGTGGCATGAACAGGGGAAAAGGCAGGTGGAGAAGAGTAAGAAGTCAAAAGCTTTCTTAGATGTACTGAATCAATTGGATTCTTTGGATCATAGCCTAAGAAACCTACTCTCACACAGGCTTTTACAGGCAAGGGCCTAGAAGATAAACAGAGCAAAAGGGAAAATAAGAAACAAAATCATGGCTAACTTAACACTCAGATACAGTTATTAGTTTATACATAATAGACTGTTTAAAAACTGCACTCTAATGGAAATAATTTTAATTATACGGACAATTATATCCAGTTAACTCTTTTAAAAAGCTGATGAAGTAACTTGTTTTAAAAATATATGGGCACTTAACTAATTCTGTTTAACCCTTTTGCTAAAAATTGTTTTTTTCTAAGTACAGCGTTTAAATAGCATGCTTATTTATAGAAAGCAATTACATTGAATTGAACTATGGGATCTATCTTTGTAGAAGCATTAGGATATACCTAGCAGTTCAAAAGCACGAAGTGCAAGTAGATAAATAGGTACCACTCCGGCGGGAAGGTAAACAGATTTTCCGTGCACTGCTCTGGTTCGCCAGAAGCGGCTTAGTCATGCTGGCCACATGACCCGGAAGCTGTACGCCGGCTCCCTTGGCCAATAAAGTGAGATGAGTGCCGCAACCCCAGGGTCGGCCACGACTGGACCTAATGGTCAGGAGTCCCTTTACCTTTTTACAAGATGATAATTCCACTGAATAGAGCTGTGCCAGCCCAGTTCTAATGCCCATTGAATTATTAACTCAAGATAAAAGAGCATGATTTAATAAGGCTCTCAGTGAGAAACCAGTAGAATGTTTTAGCTGAATGCTTGCATGCTTGTTAGCTTGTGTATGACAAGGCTCTGAGCTGGCTCGCTTTACTTGGGTAAGATTGCCATTAAAAATCAGTGTGAGTCAAATCTGAATAAGAAAAGCAAGACTGGATCCTGGTGTCATACAGTTTCTAAACTATGTTCCCTAGATCACCCTCAGCTTCAAATATCTTAATTATAGCATTCAGTAGCATTGTGGGAAAGTGTCTATGGATTTTGGTAACCTGATCACTATGGTCTTCCTCTTCTTGGTCTCTCTCTTTCTGTTTCTTCTTGTTGCAGCAAGAGCCATGATAGTATCTGTCACATTCTTTGGATGACTTAAGGGTAGCAGTCTTCTGTGTTTGGGGCTGGAAATTGTGAACTGTGTTCGCAGAAATGCCACACAAGGGAGGTGAAAAGCACATTAAGAAGCTTTAGCATTAGATAGTGCAGTGCAAGCAGAGCTGAATTTGAGAGCTGGAACTTAAGTGGGCATTTGTCCCTGCTCTATTCCTTAATAAAATCTGAGCATTAACTGTAGTAAAGGGCATTTGAGAGCTCACTAAAAATGAATCATTGGGATGCTCAGCAGAGCTTTATTATGATATATTGTGAAGAACTTTAAAACATCTACTATACACTTACATATATACCGACCAGAGATGTCTGTTTATTATAAATTAGAAAAAAATTAATGATTGCTGCAGAGTATGAGCAATGTGTTTTGTTTTAAGATTCTAATTTTCACCAGGTTGAGGTGGGCAGGATTATGGCTTTTCCTATGAGACTTCAGTATGTTTGGCCTATGTGGAATTTCTATGTGTGCATATGGGAAAAGCTTTTAAAATTAAAATAAGATTTACTAAAGATGGAGTTGGAAAGAAAAAACAGGGTTTCTTCTCACAACAAAATTACTTGTCACGTGTATGCAGGAAATGTATATGTGGTAGAGAGATCCATGTATGAAAATCATCTTGTGTGAAGTGACCCCCTCAGATAAGATTTCAGCATTCATGCCTGATAAGTAGAGTCTAAAATGTCTTAATCATTACATGGTTGGTAATTGAGCACTGTAGCAAGCAAATAAATGTGAATGAGCATGTTCCTGGAGTGTTACTAGGCTGCTGCTGATGACTAGTTAACCAAAATGAATTAACAGAGAAGACATGATTAAACTATACTATTAACTAACTTGTTAGCGACAGGGAGAAAATGGAAGCACATTTACATATGTGTCCATCTGTCTTGTTTTACACTTTTGTCTTCAGCCACTGGGTGAAATGGTTTAAATCCAAATAGCAGTCTGATCCCCCCCCCGCCCCCACAGCAACATATACTTTCTTTCCTCCTGTTTATTGAAAGGAGGGAGGGGTTTTCCTGACAATAGCTGGTTCTTAATAGCTCTCTTAAGAAATCTCATTTCTATGACCACATTAGCTATAATGTGAGTGTCAGAAGAAGAAAAATCTCCATGGATAATTTTGGGTTAGTTAGTAGATTGTTATCATCTCAATGTTGCCGAAATCCCTAATCTCAGGTCAGCATGAAGCTGCAGTGGTTACAATCCTGTTGCCTGATGCACTATGAATGAAAGTGCTTTCTGTCAGAAACATGTGGTCTCTTCAGTAGATAGCCTGTGTAAATCCTGTGTAAATAGAGGGAGACTAACAAAGGATGAGCCCCTGCAGCTCAGAGCATTTGGAGCCATTTGGGGGCTGAATTTGCTAAATGCTGCTTATACCGCCTGAAAAGTTGAAGAGAAAGGAGCTTAAATTCACTTCTTTTTTCTCTTTCTACTCATACCCTGGGGGGAGGGTGTTCAGGGCCAGAGAAGCTTGAGGTAAGCCTAAGAAGACTGTTTTTTTCAGCGGCCTTTTGAGTGTGAAAAAGGTGGCATGGGTCACTGTCCCTTCTCTAATGTTGGAAAACCCACACAGTTAGTAAATGTTGCATGTAAACTAAAGTATTTCATCCTTCTCTTTACTCCACTGCATTGGGCCATGAACTAGTCACTGGAAGAAAACCGAAGAATTTTTTTCATGTTAACATTTCTAGACAGTTTAGCACAGCAGGATTGTAAGAGAGCCCAACAATTAACAGATTTTCATAATATTCTATTTTGGAACTTTTAATAGGGAAAAATATTACTTTGAAAACCTCCCAAAGAAATAAAAATAAGAATTCAAAAGTTTACATTAATGCCTAGTTGTGCAGTAGGTAAATACTGGGACAAAATTTTCAACTTCCTTTAATTATCTGTAGGTGTTATTCTTAGAGGTTTATAGGTAAAAGGAATGAACAGAAAGCCAATAAGGGTAGTTCACAAATTTATCAGTCCAACAGGTATAAGTCCCAACACATTGGAGACATTAACTTGGTCAGAAAAGGGAATAGTTCATATTCCTTTCAGGGTTTTAGCTGAGAAACTACAAAATGAGCAACTAACTTGCTGACTCTAATAAAATGGTAACACAGGGCAGTATGAAATTAATGAACATCATTATGTTAGGTCCATTAATTTCAATGAGTAACACGTAGTTGAATGCCACCCTTGGAGTAATATCATGAGTGGCAGGTCGCGGAGCAGAATACATTGATGTAGCTACAGTGGCCTCTTCTGTACAAGTGGGTAATGTCCATCGTACGATAATATATGCCATTTGCTACCATAACTTAAGCAGAATTAGCTGGCAGGGTGCAGACTTAAAAACCTTTAGGTTGGGGTGCTATCACATCCCTTTTCTTTCCAGTTCTGAGCTGATCCTTGTTTATGTGATTGATTTTGAACAGTGAACAGGAGCAGTAAGTCTTTGTAGAATCACACCACAAATAATACTTCAAGTGCTGCTACATTGGTAAGGATGACAGTGGTATAGCAACATTAGACTGCATTGCTAAACCAGATTGTTGTGATCTGCAGGAGGCCAACAGTAAGCATTATAACACTGTTTTGTGCTCCCTATATGGTATTTGTTACATAGCACAGGAACTCACAGAATTAAGCTGTAACCACAAACCTGTTATTTCTTGCATGGGCGCAAGCCACAAACAGAAAATGTACTAGCAGAAGAATCTTCCTCCAGATAGATTTGAATTGTTACCAAATGTGTACTTTGCAGAGGAATCCTAGGCTAGAACTAGATGTCATTAATGTTCACAAAAGCCCCACAGTTTGCATTCTCCCTGGAGGTGATTAATTGAAGAGACCCAGTTGGCATATCGCGCTAGTGGTGTCAGCCATTGCTGCCATAATCCAGAACACCACTATGTCTTTTTGTATAGTTAGATGTATATATGAATAAGTGGCCATGTGGTTTGGGCCAATTATATCCATGCCCAGGAGACCCTTTGTTTCTGTGGAGTTTCTTGGGCATGGCTATAATCAGCCCAAACTATATGGGCACCTATTCTTCCAACAATGGGTAAAGAGGCACTTGCATGGTTAAGGACAGCAGCGCCACCACCACCATGTAAAATTTGGTGCAGTTTATAAATTAGACCTCAGTCTTGGGAAGAGGTGGAGTAATGATTTCTTGATGTGAATAGAGATTGGCTGCGTGTTCTATAAACTGTGGCACTAGAGGGACCAGTGTGGCATTGAACCAGTGTGGCATTGCGGAAATGACGTTGAGCTTTAATAGAGCAAATGTTGGTCTACATGTTGGATTACTCACATCCATTTTAGTTTCGGGGCAAATTACTATCCTTCGGCTTTAATTTGCTTTCTGTAGCTTTCCTTCCAGGGTTATTCTGTGAATGAGGGCCAACACATTGTACTGCCAGTACTCAAAAGCTTATAGATCTAAATAGTAAGCCAAATAATATGCTCACCTAAGCAGTTATCTTAAGTCTTTCATTGTGTTAAACTCAGGGCAAGATTTATTTAATTTTTACTTTAAAATCTGTGCTTTTTCAGCGTAGGCATGAAACCATTCCTTTCTTTAAAAAAAAACCAACCTTTTTTAAATGAGCAGCATTATTTTTAGAATAACTTTCTCTTGATACAAGCAAATGTGATGTGCCTGCTCTCCCTCTTCCTCTTCTGTAGAAAAAAAAAATGAAGGCTAGCTGTAGGCTAGGCTTACATGGAGATGGTAAAACTAAGATGATAAGAGGGAAATGCATTTTTTCATATCTAGGGTTCCTCTGGTCTTACTGAGATGGTTTTGATGTTTGTGGTAGTGTTTCAAAGTCCAGACATGTCTCATTATTATGAGCATGTTTTATTATTTGACACACATTGAGAATCCTTTTTGGAGTTGAGTGGGTTAACTTTCCCCCCATAAATTAAGAATTAATATATTTTATGTTCATCCATGAGATTCCAAAGTCTTTAAAAATGTCTTATGGGCAGTCATGTTAGCCTAGTAGAACAACTATCCGTATGTGTTTTTGCTTAAAGTCTGTGTAACAATCTAATTAAAAACAAGCCATGGGATGTAAGTAGACCACCGGAACATAGGAAGCTGACCTTATGCTGAGCCATAGCATTGGTCCATCTAGCTCAGCATTGTCCACAAAATGGCAGTGGTTCTCCAGGCTTTCAGACAAGGGTCTCTTCCAGTCAGAGAATCATATAATTGTAGAGTTGGAAGGGACAGTGAGGAGGGTCATTTAGTCAAATGTCCTGCAGTACAGGAATCTTTTGCCCAACATGGGGCTTGAACCCACGAACCTGAGATTAAGAGTCTCATGATCTATCAACTGAGCTATCCCAGGTCTCTTACCTGAAGATGCCAGGGATTGAACCTGGCACTTTTATCATGCCAAGCAGATGTTGTACCATTGACTAAGTCCCTCTTACTCAAATGACTTGTGCATCCTCCAGCCTAAGAAAAGTAATGTGCAAATGTATACACACACTTAAATATATGTATAACAAGTCTTGATCTTGGAACATATCAGAACTTCTCATTCTTCAGTATATCTATTTGTATGCAGAAGGTGGTGTGTGTCGGTGTAATGATTTTGTTCCTTCTATGAGTCACAAAAAAGCATGGAGAAAAAGAGAAAATAGCTCAAAAATAGCCGACTTTATAATATTAAGTGGGGTGAGGAATAATTTTAACTGTCTTGGTTTAAAAGAAACTGTCTTGGTCTCTAACTTCATTTGAACTTGAGGGTCCAGCTGAAGAAAGTAGAATTCCACCTAAACATTAGGAAGAACTTCCTGACAGTAAGAGCTGTTCGACAGTGGAATTTGCTGCCAAGGAGTGTGGTGGAGTCTCCTTCTTTGGAGGTCTTTAAGCAGAGGCTTGACAACCATATGTCAGGAGTGCTCTGATGGTGTTTCCTGCTTGGCAGGGGGTTGGA
The DNA here is from genome assembly GCF_964188305.1 of Podarcis bocagei. Taxonomy (NCBI): domain Eukaryota; kingdom Metazoa; phylum Chordata; class Lepidosauria; order Squamata; family Lacertidae; genus Podarcis; species Podarcis bocagei. The sequence continues at coordinate 41,437,712 of NC_138125.1, read as the reverse complement.
CTCGATGGCCCTTGTGGTCTCTTCCAACTCTATGATTCTATGATTCTATGATTCTAATTGAGGTCTGAGTTTAAGTGAGTAGGTGTGTAATGAAAAGGCCTCTTCACATATTACATGTTCACATGTTATACCTGCAGGTATAGGACGGTATATAAATTCTATCTATCTATCATCTATCTATTCTATCCTTGGAAATGGAACGAAATAAAGTAAGAGAACCAGTGGGAGATAGTGCTGCCAGGAACTGCATTAAATACATCTTCTCTGTTCTATCCCTGAGGAGTGGTACACTGTATAGCACACAGTGGCTGAGATCTAGAGGAACATTGACAGCATTGTGCCTTGCTGCTGCGGGGGATGGGGGTGGAGAGTGGATAACATGAAAAGCAATGTAGAGGCAAACCCTCTGTGGGACTGGATCTTTCATTCCCCGAAGATCCCTGAGGTCTGTGGACTTTGAAAGCTAAACCACAGTGTACAAATGAATGAATGATCCTTCCAGAAATGACCATCTTTCTCTCTCCCCCCATCCCACTTCAGGGAAAAATTTTTGCCAGTGCCTTCTGACATTCTTTTTCCCTGTGCTCAGTTCTCACCATGCATTTTTGTTAACGGAGAGTAGTGAATAGTGCTTAGAAAGTGGCATGTTATAAGGCATTTTACATTGGCTTAGATCCTTTTGTAACCACAAGACATTTCTCTTTGGTTTAGATATTTGTGTATCCATTTTCACATGTGCAAAGATAACACTGCACCAAATAAGAATTCAGCAACTTGTCTGAGAGGCATAAATGGGTACATAGTTCATAAGGCAATGGAGTATGAGGCAGAAAATTACTTTTGCCCCTTCTGGTATGTGCCAATGTGGCATGGCTGGCAAAAATCAGTTTGTAATTATTGCACTGTGTCACATGCTCAACAGCTAAGATTTCATTTTGCTGCTCTGCCTTTAGTTTTTCATTCAGTACAGCAAGATTGGTGAGGGATGGCGGGACTTGTATAAAATAGACATATGCTCCTCTTTTTCGTAATATTTCACAGATAACCTGTTTTATTTTCCTAATTTCAGACAGACTAAATTCCAGTTCTGATCTTATTTGCAGTGTTGTAACTCGTGTAACTGCTATGAAATGCATTATAATTTTACCATGCCACAAGTTTTCACTTTCATTCTTTCATCACTAATGTAGTTGTCTTATTTAAGGTTTGCAGTGCATACTATTTATAGAGTATTGGAACTCAGTTATTGATGATTTGCAGAATTTTCATTTGTCTCTTGCTCCTATTAAATAATTTTCTCCCCTCTCCCTCTCTTTTGTTATATGAATGGAGAGAGGATCAAGACTGGTAATTAATCTCTAACATTTTACACTAGATCAAGCCTATTGACTCTGTAAACTTCAGCCAAACTTATGCAGGATGAATCTGAATATCTAACCACCTATTATTAGCCTTTTTCATAATCAAAGCACTGTACTGATCCTCTTGGAAAGCTCCAAATGAAGCATTGCACAAAAAGCAGCATTAAGGTGTTCCTGAATGCCTGGATAGAAACAAGAATTGTTCTCTCTCGTGTTTCTGTTGTATTTGTGTGCCTGACCAAGAAAGAGAGACAGATTGAAAGAAGATTTTATATCTACATGCATTATGTGCATACATTCATAGGTTTTAGAAAAGAAGACAAAGATATCTTTATCTAGACAATAGATAGAAAAAGAGACTCATTTCAGAACTTGCACTTTTGGCGTGGATTGTTCTTTTCCCTCCATCTCTGGGTACTGCTTTTCAAAACTGCCTGAGGCTACAGTACAGCACCTCAGATCCCCAAGGCCCCTTGCCTGGCTCCTAATAGCCACTCTCCATCTGTGTCACATGAACAGCTGATGAGATAGCTCTAGTGCCTGTATTTTGGAGTGCACATCCACCCAGGTTAAAATGCTGGGGTTGCCAAGGAGCAGTCAGAAGCCATTAGTGTTTGTGAGAATTTGCCTTGCAGCAGTTCCTTGGCATAGTCAGTGGAAAAGGGTGTGTATTTGTGCTTGCACACGCATGGGTGTCAGGTGGTGGGCCACTAAGAAAAGGAGTTCTTCCAAAGTAATATGTTTTCCTCGCCGGAAAAGGTTGGTTCGTGATAAACTCCTGTCTTTTTCTTTTATCACTGTCCACACCTTCAATTTACCTTCTAGTCAAAGAAAAAGAAAACAGCAACTTAGGGGTCTGACTCAGGTCCTTGGGCAGATGGAAAGGAACTACTCAGCCTTGGGGCAGGGTAGTTGTAATGAAGTGGCCTGTCATTCTGTAAATAGTGAGGACCATCTCTTCTATGTGATGGAGGGTATCACATTGCAGTGAAAATGGAAATGTCAATAAAATTAATCTGCTAGCTCTTTGCTCTGGCTTTTTTGTTGTTGTTTCTCTAGTTAGAGGGGGGAGGTGAGTGGTGGTATATCCCCCTCCCCAGTTGTTTTTGCCTTTTCTTTTTTAAAGAAATGTGTGTGGGCACCATAAACAAAGGTGAAATAGAATTTAAAGTTTTGAGGTAAATAGTCTCTATGTATCGGTAATGTGTTTGTTTTAGCAGCACTAAAGATCCAGAAGAGGCTATAGGAATTAGTTCATGGGTCTATAGCATTCCTCAGGAAGCTATGGAGCGTCTATCTCAGGCTACATTGAGCACAGAGTTTATTGTTTTAGGCTTTCTTGGACAAGGTTTTTACTTAGCATGGGATTTATGGCATTTACTGCTAATGAATGTCTATTCTTAAATTACAAAAACCACCGTCTCAGTGCAATTCCCAGATGTCCTTCCAGGACCTCGGCTTCTTAAACACCAGCAGGGAGCATAAACTCTCCACTTCTCTGTTTTCCTCTTTCGTGTGGCTCCAGGCTAATGATGTGTAAGGAAAACACAGCAATCTATAAAGTCTCAGTGCTGTCCCAGTATTCTTCATTTATTTTGCATTTGATTATGCCACAAGTCGGATCTTGTTTCTTTCCTTTTTTAAAAGTTATTAGTTCAAATATTAATGTAGGAATATGGCATATATTGCTGCTCTTGATTGATGCCTTCCCAAAAACAGGAAGACGTGCTCGTATGAATTTTAAGAAAGTAGGGGTCCTGCAATGCCTTGCCAGAAGAGTTTTTCAGATACATAATTTAGATGCCCTCCAGGCAGGCTTTCAAGGCATTTTTGCTGGAGGGCAAGAAAAAATAACTATGACTGTTAAAAGTAAATGATTTTTGCTAATGCACAATTAATGCCAGGGAAAAGCACTGAAGAGAAAGATGTTCATGGAAAGTTCTGATTAAGCAAGCACCCTACCTTGATGTGCATCCTTAAAAAAAAAGAAATAAAAAGAAGCAGAATATAATGATCACTGATGCAGGCACATAAGTTTTCATGTCTTGCAAATACTATGTTGAGGGTCATACAAGTGTGCGTCCGTGTGCATGTGTGTGAGTGGGGAGATGATAGTAAATGGGGAGGGGTTCAGCTGGCAGTGTGTTATGTGCTCTGAACAATGACACATTTACTGTCACCTATGCAGAGGGCCCAGAATATATAGACCACAGAACATTTAACTTGATTACCTTCACCATATATTCAGCATAGTTGCAGGGAATGCATTTACAGTAAATAGGTTTTTGTGTGGCAGGTTTTCCCACACTGCATTTCATAATTGACAAAGAAGTATTGCACTGTGTCAAGCAAACAATTATAATTGAATTAATGGTTTGTGCGTGTGTGAGGCACAAAATTAGTATTTGGAGAGACATGATTTCTAATTTTTATATATCTATATCAGCAATCATATTTAATAAGAAATTGAACATGCCTGATTTTTTCATATATGAATGACACTTCATTAGTGCTTTAGTAGTTAATCTGATTATTCAGATTGGCTTATATTTCTTGTTTATTATCTCTCACCCCATTTTTTCTATTAGGGGATGGTTTAGACAACAGTGTAGCCTCTCCCGGCACAGGGGACGATGATGATCCAGACAAGGATAAAAAGCGGCAGAAGAAAAGAGGAATTTTCCCCAAAGTAGCAACAAATATCATGAGAGCATGGCTGTTCCAACATCTCACAGTAAGTGAATGCAAGAAAAAGAAGTAGTATTTTACACAAGTCTAATTATTTTTAATAGCCCTTTCAACATTTTAGGATAATGTTTTGGGTGGTTGGAAGTTGGTTCTCTGCAATGGAATATATTTGGGAGTTATTATATATTATGTACCTTGAGTATAAAGCATCACACCTAGTGCAAAATGGGATTCATCTCAAGGACTGCCATTTTACTGTACAATTAGAGAGACTATTTTATGTATTTATTTATTTGAAACTGTTTATGGTGAGCAATCATCAGAAACAGAGATGTAGAATAGTCACCACGGGATGTCCAGGCAGGCTTAAATAATATTTCGGGAGTCCACTGTAAACCAAGCAGGCCTGCTGAGTGGTTGATGATGGTTAGTGAGGATCAGTGTGGGATTCTGAACAGCCCCCATCCTAGGGCTTCTAAATGGTGGACCTATGTTGCTTTTGTAACACACATATACTATGTATATTCCAACATGCATTGCAAGAGGTAGATGAAGTCAGAGAATTCATTTGAAAACTTTTCCTATGTTGGTTTACATGCAAAATATAGACAGCGTTTAGTTTTTCTAATTCCTCAGTTCTATGGGAGATTAAAGCACCTATTTAAGCTGCTCTTCAAGTCCATTATCTTAAAAGCTAGCCATATTCACTTCTGGGGGAAAGCGAGTAAACGTGAAAAAACAACACTTTTAGTAGCAATCTATCTTTATCCTCCTGTTTTGCAATTGGTTTTATGTGTTGGTGTTCTGTTGACTATTACAGCTTTACTTAGGCATCAAAATACATTTTTACAAAAGAAGTAGTAGCTCTCTTAATTTTACTTGGAAATGGTGGAAAATGGTAAAATTATCAGTTCACTTTCCCTTCCATTTTGTTTGGGCTAATACTTAAAAGGATAGTGTGGTTAACTATCACACACAAGGGTTCATTTTGTGATTGTTAAAATTACACATTTTTTGTGGTGGTAGATATTAGTTACTGTCTCATGGTTCCTGGAGTGATTCAGGTACCTCTTTTATTTACAGTGGTGGCTACCAAGCATCTTTGCTGATGGGACAGCTTGAAGGGGTTGGGTAGCGTTAGATACCAGTTTTAAACCATCATTTTGATGTAAGAACATTATTAGCAAACTAAGGTGCATTGATCTGGCCTGTAGGGTCAGGATTAGCCAGAATAGCCAGTGCCTCTGCTCGAACAGTGGTTATTTTTGCCTTCCAGCTATGGCCATTTCAAAGGTCAGGTGCCCTGTAGTACCTACTTGGCTCAGAGGAATTAGACAGAACATGAGTCTCTGGGCTGATTACTTAACCAAAGACAAAATAATGAGTCCTAAGCAAATACTGACTAATTGAAAGGGCTGTAAATCCATTACATATTGGTCAGGGATAATCAGGAGTATTTAATCACTTTTATCTATTCAGGAGCACTGAAGCTGCAACAGCAAAGCCCTGAACCTTGCCATTTGCTTATTATTCTCATCATTATCAAAATTACTTCACAGCTGTTCTTTGCTACATCACCTCAGCTGGAGATTTACTAACCTGTAAAATGTTTTTAATTTGGAAGTTGAGTGAGTGTGAGGGAGAGGGTTTTTTTTTATTTTTAACTGAAGGAAGTGGTTAGAAGAGCAGCACACTGATGCTGGGAAAAACTTGGGGCTATGAATAATCCACTTTATTTCATATAAGCTTGCATATTAATTTCCCCAACTCTCACTAAGTCATCCCCATCCCCATGGATTTTTGCCACTGCCTTTTCTTTCTAAAACGTTGTGTGGAAAGTGCTTAGTGTATGCTTGCCAAAAGGATAATTTATATATCACATATCTTGAATAACATCTTCATGGTTTTTAGCGTTCCTGAAATTCCACCATGTTTCTCTGCCTCACACCAGGTGAACTAAGGAAATGCAGTAAGCTTTGATGAGGATGGTCCTTGCATAAGCTAAAAAAAAAAAAAAGCTCTTTGCCATCTAGGTTTTAATGAGTTTGTAGGTGTTGAAAGATTTACTGTGCTATAATTCTCAGACCTGAGAACTGATAATGGAGACCTCTGACTAGTGCAATGAAAATTCAAAAAGATTTTTGCCATAAACACATGCTGAGAAGGAAAATAACTCTTTCCTTAAACAGTTCCAGCATTCTTTTTTCTTTCTGATTTGTTTGTTCCTTCAAAATACAACTTTGGTCTTGCTATGAATGTAAACTATAATTTACAAATATTTTCTCAAGTAAATTTCATAATAGAAAGAGTCTGAAAATTTAAATGGTTTTCCTTCACCACTGCTCTAACCTGATTTCAAATAGGTTTGTCCACTCTTTTGTCCTCTGTGACCTGGTCTTGTATTACAATAATCCTACAATGTACCCTTTTTCTCTTTCTTTTTTCAAAGAAACTAATTGAATTATCTCATTATTTTAATTTGTTAAGCAAATGTATTTTACATCACAGGATGTGTTCTTAAAGAAGGGGCTGCTAAGGCTTTGCCCCTTGAATGGCCCATTGGTGCATTTTGACATTCATGCATTCTCATTAATGAAAGGGACATAAAAGAACTCTGGTTGTATTTTTTTTCAAACTCCCAACCAGCATGGAGCAACTTTTTCCATAAGCCACAGGGGTCTCTCTACATATGTTCTCAACTGCAAGCTATTGTCACCTATTCTGAATACCTCAAAAGGACAAATAAAATACTAAAGGCCAACTGTAGCAATTGTTAGTTTCAATATGACAAAAATCATTAACCTCTGCTTTGCCTAGGAGGCAAGCCATTTTTGCTTTAAGCTTTAAACTAAGCTCAAAAATTTCTGTGCAGTATGAAATGTCTGGGTAAGGTTATTCACTTTCAATTAATTATGCTCATTTTGGGGCGAATTTTTTGGAATATATATTTTATAAATAGGCATTATGGTTCATCTTAAGAACTATTTTACTTCCAAAATTGCTAAAATGACATGTTGATCTTGGTTGATAACTCTACATGAATTAATTTGTCCCACTGACTGACTTTCATCACATTGTTTCATAACTGTATATAGTAGTTTTCCACTATTTCAGTTTTTGGAACAACTTCCATAATACTAAGAACAAGCTACGTATAAAGTTTTTGTGGATAGAAACCTCCAGTGCTTGCATAATAATTCAACCGTGTTCTCATTCTGCAATTGGTATCTGCCTTACATTAAGTATTACAATGGTACAGGAAGATGAAAGGATCTTAGGATGAATTGCTAGAAAATGTGCATGCTTTTTCTGGATAATATCCAGTATTTGAGTGGGTAAAGGAAATCCTAGCCTGGTAGTATAAGCTTCTCAGTAGTACATAAAGATTATGATATCAGAAAGGTAAACCTGACATCAAGGCTGTTGTTATTTAACTTCAAAGATAGTTAAAGAAAAGGAACAGCAAGAAATCTGACCCATGCAGCCTTTATTCATAGCCTTGGAAAACTCCTTTTCCCTCCATGCCAAACAGCTCTTTAGTACACTCAATTAGCCTCTCAGAAATCTCTGCTTTCCTCCCTCAAGTGCTCCCCTGTTTGCCCTGCAAAGAACATATTTGATCATGGAATGAAAACAGGAAGTGCTTGTGTACAAAGATACCTCTTGCTCACACTGCTTTTGAGCTAAAGGTTTCCTTATCATAGCAGTCACAGAAAAACTTACTGCATGGCGTAGAAGCTCTTTGAAAATAGATGCATATAATCAGAACAGGCGGCAGTCATAGAGGAAGGAACTATGTAATAGTTGGATTTTTACCTTTAGTCATCCAACTTTTCCTGCAGCAGAGACAACAGAAAAGCTCATATTTCATTCCAGTCAATCAGCTTCCTTTTAAATGATGTCATATGTATATTTTAGATCTAAACATAGATTAACCCTATTTAATTTTTTAAAAAATAAGGGTTTATGGATTTTTTGCAGTATACAAGCACTAAGCTCCCTTATTTCACACCCACCTTACATTTCATTAATTCCTGTTGCAAGATTTGTTGAAAGCTGCCTTTTAATTTGGGTTTGTAAAAATACTTCTAATTTGGTTATGCAATGCAAATTAAAGTTGCAGCCTTGCCCTAGTCATGTGTGTGTAATTTCCACTGAACTTGGTTTGACTTGTATGTGTATAACTGCATTTTGGATTGCAGCCTGCTTATTCCTTTCCTTACACAACTGCCTTTCAAAGTAGACTAGTCATGTCCCAAACTATTTGGAAATTGCTGCTACCATCCTTGTCCTCTTAAATCCTACAGCTCCCAGACAGGAGAGGATTTGGGGTATTTCAGGCAACCACATACACAGGGACTCAGAGGTAGCATTCAGTTTACTTGACCCTCCTTGGCTGAAAGAAACACGGTATTCTCTGCCAATATGCCTCTCAGTTTACAAGGGGAGCAGAGCCAGCACCCATCTCCCTGTGTCCTCCATCTAGAGATAACAGCATCCTGCTTTTCTCTGTCGACCTCAATCCTACACCTCTGTAGCATGAAGCAAGTGGCTTAGGCCATGAGAATTATTGCGCGAACCCAGAGAGTTGGCAATAATTCACACAAACCCAGTGGTCCAATTATTTAATATGTATTCGGAATAAGAAGGCAAAGGACAGCACAAAGGGACAAAGCAGAATACTGAAAATAAAAGGAGCTATCCCAAACTACTGTATTTTTCGCTCCATAAGACTCACTTTTTTCCTCCTAAAAAGTAAGGGGAAATGTGAGTGCATCTTATGGAGCGAATGGCGCTTCGCAGGAGAGGCGCTGTGCAGAGAGGGAGAGCTGCGCAGTGCCCCTTCAGCGAAGCGCCTCTCCTGCGAAGCGTGAGGAGGAACAGAGCCCCTTCTGTTCCTCCTCCCGCTTCGCTGAAGGGGTGCTGCACAGCTCTCCCTCTCTGCGCAGGAGAGCTGCGCAGTGCCCCTTCAGGGAAGCACCTCTCCAGCGAAGCGGGAGGAGGAACGGAGCCCCTTCTGTTCCTCCTCCTGCTTCACTGAAGGGGCGCTGCGCAGAGACAGTGGCCAGCACTGTGGCCACACAGTGGCCAGCTTGATGCCTGTGGGAAGCCCACAAGCAGTACATGAGCATCATAGCACCTCTAAAAACTAGGCGCGTCTTATGGCCGGGTGCGTCTTATGGACTGAAAAATACGGCAATTGCAAACAGGCTTCTGGTCTCCTCGTGAGTAATGCAACATAGATGTTTAGTTGCATGGTATTCTGATGGTCAATGAAGGGGAAAGGACTGCATAGCCATATCACATTTTAAAAAGTGTTTCTACCTATCTTGAAGTTGAGTGGCACCTGACACTTTCTAGCCAATTATACCCCAGGTCATGTTAGGTAAGGTGGGGTTGGGAAGATGGTGGACACCTCCTGGGGCAGAGGGAGATGGCTATCACTGGGGAAAATTACCCCTTCAGTTATTCTATGACCTTGCTAGACAGGATGTAGCCCAGAACATATTGTCCTGGGAGCTTGGCAGAAAGGAGGTGCCTGGCTTGTTCCGGCAAAATGGAGAGTAAGAGATCAGGGCTGGTTGCCACAGTATGAAACTAGCATCCTTTAACTACACTCTGAAAGGTCGGAGCCAGTTCATTTATTGCGTCTGAAGATTGGAGTTATTCCTAATTAATATAGTGTGTGTGTGTGTGTGTGTGTGTGAGAGAGAGAGAGAGAGAGAGAGAGAGAGAGAGAGAGAGAAAGAAAGAAAGAAAGAAAGAAAGAAAGAAAGAAAGAAAGAAAGAAAGAAAGAAAGAAATCAGATTAAAGGTAACTGCATTGCGTTGTCTATTTGTTTTGGTTCTCCAAACTACTCTTCAGCTCAAACTCAAACCAGCAGTCAGGTACATGGTGATCAGGCTGTCTTGTCTCTCTTTGGAATGTAGCCAGACAAGTTCTTCCTGTCTAGTGGGTCTGTTTCTCCCCCTACAAGCTTTGCAACTAGAGTCCTGGCTGTAAACGCCAACTCCACCTCCTCCTGCCTGTGATGAAGCATTTTATCTGGCTGCAACCTAAAGAGCAATGAGGTCTTATTAAGTCTTTCCTCCTTTTCTTAGGTTGACCTTCACATTAGTGTTCCTCTCAGCCTGACTACATTTTTGGCCCTGTTCCGCTGCCCCATGTTGCATATCTGAGCAGCCAGACCCACATTCCTGGTTGCCTGGTAGATACTGACATCAGTTCTTTAAAGGAGTGCTCTTTTGTTTCAGTTCAGTGGTCTCTGCTTTAAACTGGTGTCTCAGGGGATGGGGCTATCAAGTATGCACCAAGGCTTACTTTTTTGTGAAGGGGAAAGCAGCATATTGCCATAATTAGTTAACGATTTTAGGAAACTGTGTGAGAAGATGGATATACAGTTATTCTCTGTTGTGGGCAAAAACTGGTTGTGGCTTCTCAGTGGCAGCAAGCTAAGATGCAAACTTCTTCATGCCCTCTCCCATGGAACAAATTCTCTCTGCTCAGGAGTGTTTGGATTTTCAATAGGGAGGCCAGAGCCTTGGCACATGCTGAAAGATAAAAAGCCAAAGTATCTGTACTGATCCAGAAAATGTGAAAGCAAGCCAATATTTTGGGACACTTGATTGGTCCTAATAAACGTGTTGCCCAAATGGATTTCAATGTTTAAAGACACTGTTTCCTTTATCAGCTCTGTAGAAGTCTGGCTGGTGTGGGAAACGGGGGATTAAAAATTGCAGCACACAATTTCAAAAGTAATTAGATGCCATTTCATATAGATATGCAAGAACACCTTTAGCCAAAGACTTGCCCATGTTTATATGGAGGAAACATACATACCTGGTTTTTATATGATACCGTTACCATTGTTTTGTTCTTTGCATATAGGTATGTATTTAAAGAGGTACAACTCTGTTCTCTCAGCCTAAAATTGCCATAGTCCATAGTGCCCATAGTTCTTTTCAATGGAGAGGAAGCTCTGAAGGCAATTTCACCTTCAGAGCTTTCTTCCTCATGGAGAGTCGTAGCATATACGTCAATAGAATTGAGCCAGCTACAGACCCAAAATCCTCCCAACACTGAGATGATGTTCAAGATCAGCCTTGAGGCTGCGTTTCAGGATTAATCTAGGAATGGGATCAGGCGCTATATATTTGAATAGACAAATCACCAATGTTGTGTTGGTGCGTTCCCAGATCTATCAAAAAGCTGCATAAAGTAGTCTTTACTTGATTAGATGACTTGGATTGATGGCTTTGCCATTTAGGAAGTGGGAAGAAGAGAAGAATATTCTCATCAGCTGTGTTGCTCGGGGACCAGAACAGCTTGGCTTTACAAGATCCATGCTTATCTACCTGGCAGGAGAATCTGTGAAATTCCTCAGAGGCCACTATATTGGCATAGAAACCTCTTGAGACATCTCATTTAACATTGGAATAACTGGTTGCTAGATCAAAAGTGGCACATAAGATTCAATGCTACTTCTCACAGGGTGCAAGGAAAATCTATGGGTAGTGTTCAATGTCATACTGTTACAAATGTTCCATTTGTGCAAGCATTTCATCTTGCCAGACACAATGAGACCCAGTGTGGTGTAGTGGTTAAGAGCGGTAGTCTCGTAATCTGGGGAACCGGGTTCGCGCCTCTGCTCCTCCACATGCATCTGCTGGGTGACCTTGGGCCAGTCACACTTCTTTGAAGTCTCTCAGCCCCACTCACCTCACAGAGTGTTTGTTGTGGGGGAGGAAGGGAAAGGAGAATGTTAGCCGCTTTGAGACTTCTTAAAGGGAGTGAAAGGCGGGATATCAAATCCAAACTACTACTACTACTACTACTACTACTACTACTACTATTCTTCTTCTTCTTCTTCTTCTTCTTCTTCTTCTTCTTCTTCTTCTTCTTTTCCCTGCTGTTCTGGGGGTTCTCCTGATCCACACCCTAAGCATGTGGGGAAAGCCTCATTGCAGAAACGGAAGCCTTGGTCAGGGCTTCTGCTGATGGAGTCATTGGGTGAATCCCACCCACAGAAGAATGGACTGCAGACCTGATGCCTGTGATTGTCTTTTACGTTTTGCACTGCTCTTTCCAGGCAGAAACCTGCACTTAAAAGCTCAGTGTCTGAGCATTTGGGGTTTTTTGCCCTGGAGCTTTCCCTGCAAAAACCTGCCTTTTAGTTCTCAGTTTGGGTTTAAGTGGATTGCCATTTGCTCTGGTTGAGGCTTAAAGAACGGGTTTTCATGGGGAAAGCTCTGGAGCAAAGAAAAAAAGGGTTCTTGGACATGGAGCTTTAAAATGCAGACTGTGCCTGGAAAGAGCAGAGGAAAGGTAAGTATGGCTAAGCCTTTTCTGAGAGTTTGACAGGGTAGATGCATGAGCAAGGGGCCCTCCATTCACTGGAGTGGCCATTATTCCTCAGCTTCTTGCCAACGTCACCTTCCAGGGCACCTAGGTAGTGTTATGTGTAGCTATGGGAGAAAGGGTACCAAAACAGTGACAATTCAGCAAAAGACATTAATGTCAGAAGCAACACAGAAGCATGTTTGTTGCAAGAAGGAGATAGTTGTTTTGCACAATGAACAACTTTTAGTTATTCCACTTTCTTTTCAGAGGGGGTAGCCCACCCTCATGAAAAAGAGACTGACAGCAAAGGGAAGACAGAGTACATTTTGGAGATACTAGAAGCAAGGTCACAGCCTTTAAAAAATGAGAAAGGTATATCGGTGCAAGAATGAGAGCACTGGTAACATTAGGAAGAAACATTGAAATTGTCTGTGTGCTTTTAGGAGGGGGGCTACGGTAATTATCGGTACTGTGGGAGAAGTAGATGCATGTTCCATCACAGGTCTCTACCAATTACCCATATTTTATAGGGGCTCTCTGAGGGCATCTTCCCTGAGAAGCTACTAACATTCTGGAGCTTGCAGGGCCAGGCTGTGGCCTATGGGTACTGTTTTAGAAAAGTGTTCTGGGGTTTGTTGAAAAGCTTATCAGGAGTTTGTCAGAGGAAAGATAGTAATGGGAGACAACATTGCACTGAAAGACAATGAAGTAGGTTTTCTGTGTTTTAGGGTTGTTAGACTTTTCCAATCAGAGTTCTAAAAGACACAACGGAATTGGCTGTACATGTAGGAAGAGATGTTACATTCACATAGAGTTGTCTCCGGTAGTTGTGTGAGTTGAAGACAGCCGTCAAAGTTTGTTCCTTTCCCCCTGTCTGCAGCACCTGCACCTTCTGAAAAGCCTTTCAAAATGGTTCTACAGGGCTGGAATAACCTGAAATCAGGAATAGGAACCTTGCACCAGCCGAGTAAGATTGTCTTCCATAAACACGGTTTTAACAATGAGTCCGTAAGTGACTGTGGAGGCCAATTCTGGTTCCACACGTCCTTCCACAGTGGAGTCCACTGACACAAGGTTCCTGCACTTGATTTCAGACAATTCTCCCCTCTCACTGTAGCCCTGTGTGACACAGCCAATACATGGATAACCAAATATCTGGGTAGGCTTTTTAAAGGATCCAGAAGCATCAGAAGAGAACCATTAGTACCATCCATAGCTACAATCCTATACCCACCTACCTGGGAGTAAGCCCCAATGAACCCAATGGAACTTCTGAGTAGGCATGTATAGGATTGTGCTGTTAGAGCCGAACATTTTGCCGTCAAGTATTGTACCACCAGTAGGATTGTAAAATTGGTGGAGAACAATGTCAAATGGGGCTGGGTATGCTTATTTTCAACATAGTTGTTTGGTTGCTTTTATGAGACAAAGATCTGTTTGTATTATGCAGTTGCCTTGCTGAGAGAGAAAAGACAGATACAGAGAGAATGAATGTGTTCCAGCTCTGTATTGATTTCTACTAGACAAAGGAAAACATCTGTGAATTGTTTGAGGAAGAAAATTACTTAGGGCTACCTGCATTTCCACCATCATTGTTTAATTCCAGGAAATGATGTCATATTGCATGAAACAGCATTATTTGATTCTTTTTTACATTACGCATGGTGTCGTAAGAACCTTTATTATGCCGCAGTGTTTCTAATTAGGCACATTCTTGTATAAAATTGCATCTGTGTATGTATATATAGGTGTTTTAATGTATAAATGTATGCATTAAACAGATTTTAATGCATAAATATGCTATAATGTATTGGGAGCATGGGGAATGGCATTCTGAATAGGCTGCCAGGTTTCAGAAACATCTCTTGGCTTATTTGTACTTCAAACTGGATATCAGAGTTCCCATCAGCATTAGCTCCATTTCTACAAAGGATCTCTGTGGACAATAAGCTACGTACCAGTGAAGCTGAGAATGGGTGCAAAGTGGCAGAGCTGCCCGCTCCAAGGCTCTGCTAACCTGAGTACACTGCTGTGGAAGTGAGGCAGGCAATGGGAGGCCACTTTCCCGCCCCCTATAACTGCATCCATTCCCCCTACCCTGCTTCATTCTATACAAGTTACTAATGCTCCAAGTGCAAGTAACTTGATGGCATGCAAAAGTCTGGGTGTAAATATGAGGAGTCTGCATGAACACACACACACACACACACACACACACACACACACACACACACACACACTGCCTGCCATACCTTCTTACCAACATACTCATTTTAGATGGGTTGGGAGCACACCAGTAGATTTGAGATGATGGGAAAGAACAGGGAAAACAGACATCTGGTGCACTTTTTAGAGTTCTTCTACGCATGAATGTTGCACTAGTGTCCAACTGAATCATTTTTAATCTCTCATTTAAAAGAATAAATAAAAATATACTTTTTTTAACAGAGGCCAGTATATTTAAGCTTTTAGTCCTTTACCATATCATTTCCTCTTTTATAAAATATGGTGTCTGTGTCAATTCTGTCACCATCTGTCTTTTTGATTTTGTTTTTTTGCTATTCTTACAATTACAGAGACAATCCAAACTGTAAATAATTTAATTTTAGAAACCTTACTGAGACAAGAAATTTGCATTTAGTATGCTGTAGATGGGAGACACCACTATACTATTCCAGATGCTACATATATGCTCTTTATTACTAGAAATTCACCATTTTGCATGCTACTGTTCTCTGTTTGACTTCTAAATTATACAGGCTTAAATTCTCCTTCCTTGTCTTTCTTCCAGTTCTATTATAAACACACAGCCTATCAGAGTGTATTGCATAAGCAAGTCTACAGGGATATAACTAGATTAAAAATAGCTACAAATATAAGCAAAATATTGGCTTTGTAAGTTCTACTATGCCCAGGAATGTATTGTTTGTGGTGGTATCTTTCTTCACAACCAATCTTCCTCCCACCCCTTAAATAACATTTTTTCAGTGCATCAAAAGAAAACCTGTTTCCTGGAGTTCACATCTCCCTTCTGCTCTACATCCATCTCATATTCATATTATATAGAAGAGGTGCACTTGGCCCTAGGGAATATGTTTTCCTTCACAGATGGAGTGAGGGTTATTGCCTCTTTCTGACTCTTCTGTGTGATTTATGCTCTCTCCCACCTTGTGAATGAACACAATAACCCTCTTTCTAGATTAGTTCACTTAAGTGTGGTATAGCCAATGAGATCATGAAGATGGATTTTTGATTCACAGAATAGGGTTGGATAAGTCATTGACACAATTCAGATATAGCAGGAAATGATGCTTTTTCGCTACCTGAATGAATTACACGCATTCTCCCTTTCTTTCTCTCCTTGTTCATAAGCCAGTGGAGGAGTTTTTTTTAAAAAAAAATCTACTTCTGGTTTGAAACCAGCCACAATTCTCTGTGACATCTGAGATCAGACAACTGTGGTTTGTTTAAAATAGACTTTTAGTATAAGCCAAGGTATGAAATATAATTTGATCCTTACTAACCATAGCTTGGGATGCGGGTGGCGCTGTGGTCTAAACCACAGAGCCTAGGGCTTGCCAATCAGAAGGTCAGCGGTTCGAATCCCCGCGACGGGGTGAGCTCCCATTGTTCGGTCCCAGCTCCTGCCCACCTAGCAGTTTGAAAGCACGTCAAAGTGCAAGTAGATAAATAGGTACCGCTCCGGCGAGAAGGTAAACGGCATTTCCATGTGCTGCTCTGGTTCGCCAGAAGTGGCTTAGTCATGCTGGCCACATGACCTGGAAGCTGTCTGTGGACAAATGCTGGCTCCCTTGGCCTATAGAGCGAAATGAGCACACAACCCCAGAGTCATCCGCAACTGGACCTAATGGTCAGGGGTACCTGTACCTTTACTTTAACCATAGCTTACCTCACAATTCCCCATGTTCAGACATCACAAGAAACTGCAGCCTGCGTAAAACTGGGAGTAAATGCTTCTTATCTCCTCCTCTGGCCACTTGTGAAGGAGCAAAAATGATGCCACACAGGACCTAATCCTGTTTACCAGCACAAGGATTGGATCCTATGAGGTGCTGCTTCTTTGTGAATGGCTTTTCTCCATGCAGGGAAGCCGCTCACAAAGGAGCAGCAAACAGCACTACACATGGAAGGATTTGTTCCTGTGTGGTGCTGCTTCAGGACACTGGAGAAAGGAGAGGCCTGGTGGGAAGAAGAAGCCACTGATCCCTACCTTGTCCTGCGAAGAAGAGCTAGTAGGTTCCTCCTTTTCACGGTTTCTCCTTCCTGCCCATACCTTCCTTGCCTTCCTATGCCCTACCCCCTGAGAGCCCCAATTTGCTATGTGACTGCCACACAACACAACTCATGGCAATCCAAGGTTAGCTCAACATGACTGAACCAATGCCTGGATTTCCCCAAATCATCCTGATTTGGTTCAGGTCTTGGGACTCAGCAGAATCTGATGCACAGTCCTAGTAGGAACTAAAGGAACATGAATGGTTGCATTGACCACACTGTCCAAGATGAAATTACTCTAAATTACAAAAGGCAGGTAGAGTCTGGAATTCAATGTAGAGGGTTTTTTTAAAACTAAACAAAAAAAAAGGCTGAATAGAATCATAGACTTGTAGAATCATAGAGTTGGAAGGGTCTATGAGGATCATCTAGTCCAAACCCTGCAATCCAGGAATCTCAACTAGAGCATCCACAACAGATGGCCACCCCAGCTCTGCTTAAAAACCTCCAAGGAAGGAAAATCCACCACCTTTCGAGGGAGTCTGTTCCACTGTCAAATAGCTCTTACTGTCAGAAAGCTCTTCCTGATGTTTAGTTGGAATCTGCTTTCTTGTAACTTGAATCCATTGGTTCAGGTCCTACCCACTGGAGCAGGAGAAAACAAGCTTGCTCCATCTTCCATGTGACAGCCCTATAAATATTTGAATATGGATATCTTCAGTGCTATTTTTATAGAAAAAGAGGTGCCAGAATTCTCCATAAATAAGCCTCCCTTGTTCTCTTATAATGTCAATGGCGCCTACCTGAGAGGTGCTGGAACTAAGTTCTGGTGAGTTCCTGCTGAAAAAAAGTGCCCTGGCTATCATATCTCCTCTCAGGCTCCTCTTATCCAGGCGTAACATACCCAACTCCCTCAACTGTTCCTCATAAGGCTTGGTTTTCAGACCTTTGATCATCTTGGTCACCCTCCATTGCACATGTTCCAGCTTGTCAACATCATTCTTAAATAAGAGTAGATTTTTATTGATATGTAAGTTGTTCTGGAGCTTTAAATAAATAAATAATCAGCACCTATGGAGTATTTTCTTAAATGATTCCTATACAGTGGTACCTCTAGATGCGAACGGGATCCGTTCCGGAGCCCCGTTCGCATCCTGAAGCGAACATAAGACGCGACTGCGCATGTGCGCGGGTTGCGTTTCGCCGCTTCCACGCATGCACGTGACATCATTTTGAGCGTCTGCGCAAGCGGCAAAACCCGGAAGTAACGCGCTCTGTTACTTCCGGGTTGCCGTGGAGCGCAACCCGAGAGTATTTAAGCTGAAGCATATTCATCCCGAGGTATGACTGTACATGTTTAAAATATTAATTGGAATTAATTGTCTGTGTAGTTTTTTCATAAAATATATGTAATTGGAAGCTTGCTAATTTATTTTTTATGAAAAATCCACATGAATGACTGATTCTGGCATAACATTTTGCGCATGCTCGCGCACACACGCGCAGGCGCGCACACACACACACACACACACAGGAATGGTTCCCAAATCCGTCCTGTATCAGAGGGTATTCCTGTTAAGTGGCTTTACATCTTATTGAATACTGCTTAGCTACTGAAGGCTATATTACTTAGTGCAGGAACATAGACATATTTACATGTATTGCATTAAATATATAACAGTGCAACCGATTTGGAAGCCCCAAATTGGTCCACAGCAGATTGGATCAACTCGCCTTTATTAGTACTTCATTTTGTGTATGTCTTTCTGTATGTGTCAGAAAGTCTTGTGAGAATCTTGCACACATTGTGTTGTACACAGTCAGTGCACAAGCAAGACACATACAGTGTAATATTACATCCATCCAGTAGCTTTTTATAAAAGATTATCAAAAGGAAACTTTAAAGGTTTTTAGCACAAAAACCATTGGAGCTACGTTTGAATTTTGGCAGTGCTAATCCAATTTATGTTTCATGCACCTATATAAAAGTTCAAATCAGGGGTCAGATCAGGTCCAGATCAATCTATTCCAGACTGGGGGTCAATCCAGATCGCTGAGTTGGAACCCAAATCAGATCAAGAAAGAGAGGCTTTACATAGTCCTGATTAAATACTTTAAAATGTATACAGTAATTTGAAAATAAATGTACTTTGTGAGCAATTTAGGGGTTAAAAAACTATCTTCTGAAAACTGTTAACTATTTCCCCAGGTGTGGGTTTTTTTTGTTTCTGTGTTTTTAGCAGACTTCTTTTAATTGCTTGTTTGTTTTCTGCTAATTTGTTGAACATTTTAAAGCATTCAGTGAAAGTCTTACTGAATGTTTTTCAGTGCAGTTGGTAGGTTGGCTTTTAATGGTTTACAATATGATAATAACCCAATGTTTTCTTAAAATTCTGATATAATTCTGTATCACATAATGTCCATTATTGTTAAATATTTCACATATGGTTTCATGTGTATCTGAAGTGAGCCTTTGTAGAAAATTTGCAGTACCTTAATCAATCTTAGCTGCTTTGTCTTTTTTTTCTACCTGAACTTTTATCACACAAAAGTCTGGTTTTCATATCACGCTAAGTCAAACCATGGCTTAGCATGAATCTTCCAGGGAGAAAATTACAGTTGCTTCACTCTTTCCTGGTTATTTTGCTGCTGTGCTATGTTAACCCATGGATTGGATTAGCATACCAGCTTAACAAATGCTTGTGGTTTAGCTCTCTCCAGACTAATGGTGGCACAGCAGCAAAATAACTGAGCAGGAGCAAAGTCTACAGGATTGCCAGTTCACACTCCACATGGGTCTGACATGATGACATGTGAACCAGGCCATCTTCTTAGGCACAAATAAGCTGCAAAGAGAAAGAAACTTATTCCCCCACCCTGCAAAATCCTTTCCTATTTTTTCAAACATGATGCATTTAGAGAAGGTTCAGGTTTACATGGTGCAGTAAATGGTTGACGTTCATCTGTCTCAGGAGACAATAGAAGAGTGTGCCTTGGGGATGAAGTCAAACCATTTGAGAGTTACAGCGCCTGGTGTGGTTGTAGAGACCAACACGGGAAAGACTTGTTTTGTTGCAGCCGGGGCAGATGAAGGCGTCTGTTGTGCTGGTAGGGGTATACTATGACATTTTTTCTTTCTGCATTCTCCCAGCAGTCATTCTTCCTCTGGTTATTTGCTGTGGATATTCCAGGACTAGTAACATAAAAATAACCAGCAGTATATGCCGTGCAAAAACTCACAGTGGGTGAGTTTCAGTATAGTTCTGTCTGAAAGTTACCCTAGAGCTCTTAAAACCTGTGAAATTTCAAATTTGGCTTTCTAGAATGACATCTCAGCTCAAAACTGCAACTGGAATTAGATGGTGATATGTCCTCAGCATGATCTGCTATCAATTACCGTATACATCCAAAATTATAGCTTCAGTAAAAATTTGAATTTGGCTTTCTAGGATGATGCCACAGCTCTAAGTGGCAACTGGAATAAGATGATAATATATACTCAGAATAGTCTGCTGTTGAAGACTTTATTCATACCAAACTACAGCTCCAGTAAACTTTTTTTCTAAGACTTTGTATTCTTTGAAACAAGCCCTCAGGGCTCATGAGCTTTCTATTCTTTGCCCTGTAGGTTTCCTCTAGGAAGAGCTAGCTAGCCTAAAAGAGGCCAAATATCACACAACTGAGCTGGTGGGAAATTCAAACTATTTCAAGCAAAGGAGTCAATAGAGCTGCTGTAATGAAACGTATTGTTCAGAGTGAGATTGCTGTGTTATGGATCTCATGCTGAATATCAGGTTTGGGATTTTTTATTATTACGAAACTAGCCTGAGGCCAAACTGGTGAGAATCTGAAAGAGACACAGAAGGAAAGAGAGTGTGTTTGGAGTTTCAGGACTTTTAAGAGATTTATTCCCTAAAAATGCAGAAAAGATTGGAAGAACAGGAGAGAAGTGTGGTCTGAAAGTGCCCTTGCAGTAATCTTTTCAACTGCTTTCCTCTCCCCACAATAGCTACTAATGATTTGGAGATAGAGAAAGAGTGTATGCAAAGTAAATATATGAATAGTAAATGAAAGTTGAGAGGCACATGAAAGGGAAGTTAGAGCAAAAAGAGAAAAAGTAGGGTGAAATTATAAGCAAATGCATGTGGGGAGGGGTCTTGTTGCTGAGGTTTTGGAATAATGTAGAAGAAAAAACATTAAAGAAAGCTTGTTTGCTTGGACTCAACTAAGCAAAATCATTTGATAAAATAATGATGAAAATATTCCTTCATTGCTAGAGCTGCTTTGAATGCAAAATACAAAACAGATTTTTCCCACAGACTAAAAAATTAGCTGTGCATATAATGTGTATTATCATGCGGCTCCCATTTTTATTTTTATGTATAATTGATCTGTGTATAAGAAATAAAAATATATCATTTTTACATTTGTAAGAAGCATGCGTATGCAAGTGTTGTACATAAAACTAACAGACCAAAGTATGAATCTAACTGGATTAAAATCCAGTGTGTAAGATACAGTCACCATACGTGACGTTCCACCATCGGATGGACTGTGTGAACCATTGGATAATGCTGTCTCCTAAAGAATAGGCTTTCCCCCTAAGATCTGTTGGCATTTGTGCCTTACATTCTAGCTCTATGTCTGATAAAACTGTCAGACAATCCAAATAGCTGTTATTATAATTATTGCTAAGCATTCTATAATTTACAGTTCAGCCCTGTGCATGTGAATTTTTATATATATATATATATATATATTTTGGTGTCTTCGGGTGTCTTCCCGTGTAAGAGTTGGGGTGTCTAGGCGACGTTTCGACGAGGTCTCACTCGTCATCTTCAGGCTGGTGCTTTCGGCTTCTTGTTACTGGAACAGAGCTCTGATGACGAGTGAGACCTCGTCGAAACGTCGCCTAGACACCCCAACTCTTACACGGGAAGACACCCGAAGACACCAAAACCTGCATTCCTGTACCCGTGAAAATCTACGAAAGCAATATATATATATATATATATATATATATATATATATATATATATATATATATATATATATGAATCATAGAGTTGTAGAGTTGGAAGGGACCACAATGGTTATCTAGTAGCACTTTTTGAGTTCAATAGGTTAAAGCAGACTGAAGTCCAGGTTTGTTTGCATGTTTGTTTTGCCATGATAGTCCCAGACTGGCATTATTGTAGGTTTTTTCATGAATAGCTGTTTAACTCTTTGCTTTAGTTACTGTAGACTGTGCTATATAAAGCAAAATGTCATTTACTTCCAACAACCATGTTTATGGCATTCAGTTATATGTGAACAATGAATCTAGTCCACTCTACTATTTTCTCTAAGATTCTTTAAGATCATACAGGCTAAATATCAAAAGACATAAGCTTGGAGTCAAAGAACCATCAGAGGAAGTGGGGAAATGTAGTACGTAACACTGTTCTCTGAACTCTTGTGGCAGCTAGTGGATTATTTTGTTAGTTCAGTGTTACAATGTATCTTATACTGTGATACTATGAACATTACAAGAATAAGGAAGAACAGGAGTTGCGGGTTGCAGCATGTACACTCTGATGGATTATAGAAAGGTCTTGAGTTTTGGAAAAAAGAAAGCATGATTCAGTTTGGGTCTTTCCCCCTCACACAATGCACTTTTGCTAGGTTGGGAAAGGCATCCTTCTAGTGGAAGACACCTTTCTAGGCAAGCCACTGAGATGTCTTAAGATTGTGGGAGTTGCCCCTAGTCCGAACGAACACTGAGCACCTTGCTACAGAATTCACTCCATTTTCTTTTTTTAACTAGCATGCATCAAAAGGGGGGGGGAAATTAGAAAATATTTGAGAACTGTAATGAAGCAAAGGTGCATTGTCCTTGCCAGTCCCAAGCCAAATGATTTAAGTGTTGTTTTCAAAGTATAATAAATTGAGCCACAGAAAATGACTGACTCTGAACTAAATAAGGAACTTGTTCTGAATTTTTCCTGGGTTCCTGTTGGTGGCGGTCATTCTCCTGCAACACGACATAGATTAATCTGTGTTTATAATCCATTCAGACATACCTGGCATTGTATCTTCTTGTTATGCTGTGTTGGCTGAATTTATGTTAGAAAACTGGCCCCAGTTTTTCTTGTTTTGGTTCAGCTCTTATAGTGACAAGTTTCAAGACATGTAAAAAGTATTCTTAGTTACGTGCCACCCCAATCTCTACTGAGATTAATAATAATAATAATAATAATAATAATAATAATAATAATAATAATAATAATATAATTTTATTATTTATACCCCACCCATCTGGCTCCCCAGCCACTCTGGGCATCTCTCAGCAGAGATTATGGGGGTCTTGGCATGTAACAAGGGCTAGTGTTTCCTTTGAAAAAATGAGCCACAGCAGAGACTGCAGTGTCTTTATGGAATATGGTTTACATATAGGTTACATATATTTACAACCTGCATGAAGATGAAGAGATCTCCCTGCATTTGTTGTTCTCCTAAGAGCAGCAAGCTGTGATCTACAAACGGGAATCAGCCATGTCATTTGTGCCTCATGGTTATCCCTGCTTCTTCTCCACTCCCTTCTCCTTTTTCCCAGTACCCCTTTCAGAAAAAAAAAACCTCCCTGTTTTACTTACAGCATCACCCACTGTGACCCTGGAAACCTCCATTTCCCAAGCCTGTTGCAAAGTGGCCACCTTTTCCCTGCAGCTTCCATCATGGGCCACCTTCTCACCATTATCAAACATACCAAGCTATTACCAGCTTTTTGTGTCTTCAGTTACCCACTCCCTGCGAGCCATCACCAGAATTCTAACCCTTTACTGAATCTAGAGGTTTAAGGCCTTATCTTCCCCCCAACTTTTAACAGTCCTCAAGGGTAATGTTTGTGGGGGTGCTCTTCTGTGGATTGCAATTCATACCTTTCAGATACAGATAGAGGGAATTGTTGGCTCACATTTGCTCTGCTTTGAAAAAGGGGAAGGGATCATGTTAACATATACCTGATTATTCTTATTGCCTCTCAGAGCTATAAATAATGTGATTACTCGCTGATGTCAGACATACTGTACTTTATATTTCTTTTGTGTCTCTTTAAAAAAAGCAGTAGTGGAAAGTGTTTATTTTGATGGTACTATGTATTGATTTTATTTTAACAGTGCTTACTTAAAGTAACTAATGGTTCTGTTCCCATAGCACTTAAAAGTTGGAGTTCACTCATTGTGGTTTTTTGATTTAGTCAATTTTGTTTTCATTATTTCTGAAATTCACACTGAGGAATGCTCTCCTTAATACATTTTAACATTCTAATAAGGGGGGAGGGAAGAGAAGATAACAATTTGTGATTAGTTTATGTTTAGAAAGCCACATTATCGCCTACAAACTACAGTGGAATTCATAAATATGTGTATCGTAAGATAGCTTTTTAAATAGTAGTATTTGCATCGGTCTTCTAAAATTAAAATCACAGATAATAAAGTGGAACAAATGTACTAAGGGCATGGGAAGTAGGTTAACATTCCAGCTGTTGTGTAGGACTTTTCCAACTATAACCACTTTAGTGAGCCTAGATGGATAACCCAGCTATTTATACTTTTCATACTGGTTTGTGCTGCAACCCCCCCTAAATGGTGCAATAATTAAAACAGCAACAAAAGTCAAACACTACCCTGAACAACTGAAGCATAAAATATTCAAAATAAAATAAGGGTTATGAAACAGGAAATATAAACAGCAGCAGAGAAATATTTCCACACCAGTTCAGTCAGGTGAGGTGGTGTACAGGTGTCCCCCCTCTTACGCAGGGGTTACATTCCACACACAAAACTGAAATCATGTAAAGTGGGCAGCATCCCACTTTCATAAGATGGGCACATGGGGAGTAGAGAGAGAGGTGTACCACGAGGGCTGCTGCCTTGAAGTCGCTCGGGGCCACTACCTGGCTTGGGGCCACTGTCCAGCATGCCTTCCCTCACTTGGGGCTGCTGCCCCAAGCCTTCCCCCCAGTTACCTGCAGTGAGTGAGTGAGCGTCTGAGAGCAATTTCCAGGCAGCAGTTTATTTATTTCACAGTGACCTGCATAAAAGCGGTCATACATGAGTAAAAGGTAAAGGCAAAGGACCCCTGACAGTTAAGTTCAGTCACAGACGACTCTGGCTTTGTGGTGCCCATCTTGCTTTATAGGCTGAGGGAGCTGGCATTTGTCCGCAGACAGTTTTTCCGTGTCATGTGGCCAGCATGACTAAGCCGCTTCTGGCGCAACGGAACACCGAGACCAGAGCAGCGCACAGAAATGCCATTTACCTTCCCGCTGGAAATGGTACTGGGAAAAAGGAGAAGGGAGTGGGCAAAATGCTTGTGGGAGTGGAGATGAAGCAGGGATAACCATGAGGCACAAATGACATGGCTGATTCCCATTTGTAGATCACAGATTGCTGCTCTTAGGAGAACAACAAATGCTGGGAAATCTCTTGATGCAGGTTTGCTGTGGATTAACTGATTGGTTGTAGTTCCCCATGTTTTCCACAGTGCTTAATTGCTTCATCTGCTGCAAATGTATAATAGGTATATGTGATTTGATGTGTAGTACATAACTGGACTCATCTTGATATAGTTGCAGCTTGGGTTATAGATACGATATTGCAGTACAGGCATCACCCCACTTAGCTGCGTTCTAATCATATATGAAGGGGACGCAGGTGGCACTGTGGTCTAAACCACTGAGCCTCTTGGACTTGCCAGTCAGAAGGTCAGCGGTTCGAATCGCTGTGGCAGGGTGAGCTCCCGTTGCTCAGTCCCAGCTCCTGCCAACCTAGCAGTTCAAAAGCATGCCAGGAAAAAGAAAAAAGAGTGCAAGTAGATAACCTGGGACCTTTTGCAACTTAAGGCAAAAGTCCCTGCCTGCCAATGCCACTGCCTTCTACCCTGCAAGTGCACCACACCTCACTGCCACCACAGATGCATCTACAGCTGTGGAGGAAGCAGTGGCGTGGGATGCTGACAGCAGTGGAAGAGGCGGGTCTTGGAGGAGGCAGAGTGGCATGTCCGCATAGGAGGCAGTGGTCATGAGTGGGGCAGTCCTCAGGCCCTGAGGTGTCCACCTCATCTTGCTTCATGGGCTGGTTGGCTATGGCACCACCTTTAATTCCTCTACTGCATATTAATTTGGCATCAGCAGGCTGCTTTGTGTTTTGTAGAACACAGAAATAATGCAGTTCCTGCTCAGAATGTTTACAGTTGAAGGTTGATAACTAGGAGCTCCCAGGCTGCACATGAGGATGCATGCACACCAACACCTGAAATATACATTTTCAGGACCCACCATATCCCTGTGACTGCATTTATTAGTGTATTTTATATTGCTTTAACTGGCCTGGGACATTAGAGTGAAGGGTGGGTAAGAAATAAAATTAGTGACAGCAAATATAGCAATAATAATCACAATATGAATATCATCCTCTGGGCTTTCTGAAACTGCTTAGAAGAAATGGAGTTAGGAAAGGCAAAGAAGGCAGTAATTTTTGTCTCACCCCACCTGTCTTTCCGTCATTTTCTTGGAATTTTTCTCCCAGCCACACCTTTCTGCTTCAGGAAAAATAAAGGAACAGGTGAGGAAGATAATTAGCATCTATATCCCCTCTGGCTAAAAAGTAGCTCAGTATGAAAACTAGAAGAATGTGGGTGACAGAAAGAACTTCCTGTGTTCCTTTGCTCCATCGCATGCTCCTCTCCTCCTAATCCTGTTATTTTACAGAATGCAAAATGGGAAGGCCCACTTTGGGAAAGACACTCAGCCTGAAATGTGACCCACCAGCCTATAATTGTAATTATATAGACAAGCAGGGATTGTGGCCACACATTGGGGGGGGGGGGGAGGAAAGAGGCAAGGCACAAAAGGTTGGCTGGTCCACATTTATTTTAATATATAAACCCTGACCTGATCTGTATAGGCCGGGGGAACAAGGTATAACTAATCACCAAACCTTGGGAGACCTGGCCCTACAAAGGGCCAGGGTAGCCCACCCTCTACACCCACCCTTTCAAGTTGCTAGGGAGGCCTTCTTATCCCATGCCCTTTGGGGACCTGCAGCGGCCACAGATGCACCTGGAAGCACCTCTGTGGCTATAGCGGGCCCAAACAGAGTCCCCACAGCGGAGGCACAGGCCCCAGCCTAGTCGCTCCCGCAATGCTGGAGCACCAGAGCTATGCCCCCCCCTCCTCAAGAGATTCTGAGGGTGGCAACATGAGAACAGGCCTTTTCTATGGTGGCTCTTCGTCCACGGAATGCTCTCCTCAGAAAGGCTCATCTGGCTCCATCATTACTTGTCTTTAGGTGCCAGGCAAAACATCCCCTTTGCCCAGGCCTTTGGCCATTAAATAATCAATGACCTGTTCAAGTATTTTTTTAGGGGGGAACTGTTATTATGGTTATTTTATTATTATGCTATCTATTATTATGCTTTTTATTGTTTTTATAATTATGCTCTTTAAAATGTGTTCTTAATGTTGTACACCGCCCTTGGATCTTTTGATAAAGGGCGGCATATAAATTGAATAAATAATAATGACAATAATTTATTATGCATATTAGGCACATTCTACATTTCAAGTCACAGGGAGTTGTTTTCTTCTGCACATCCCCATCACAAAGCAACAGAAGCTTTACCAAGGTCCACTTTTTAGGTACATTGACTGCTCCCTCACCCTCATTTGTGAGCCATGACAAGGAAGAAGGGAGGGAGCAGTCAAGGTGCAGAAGAAAGGATTTTCCAAAGCTTCTGTTGCTGTGTATGCTTTGGAGGGGTGGGTTAAGGGGTCCTGTGTTGTATTTTGGTTTTCATGAGAGTGGTTCACTGAGCAGTAGTAACCTTGCTGGCCCCTTTAATTCAAAGTAAGAATTAATTGCCAAATAGCTAATTTGAAATACAGGATAGCCAACCAAAGAAGGTGAAGTCTGGAAAAAAAATGTATTTATTGGTCTCTAATGTTTATGCAGAATGAGTCTGGCAGTGTTACAAATTCCAAATTGAAAACGAACCCTTTTATGCATCTATATTGTCAAAGATTTGTCAGTCCTGAAGGTAGCTTAGATATTTCAAAGGCTGGAGAAACTTCTGTTTGATGTGACTTGTATTGCATCAAAATAATCTTTCCAGTTACCTAATCCCCATACCTGCCACAGTCTTCTAATTGTCTTGGGGAAACAAAGTCCCATGAATACATTTATTTGGAAGTGCATTTTAAAAATAACTATCCATCTTATATTCCAGTTGAAAGAATTACATAATTTGGATTTAAGCCTCCCCATGTGCAAATTTGAATTTTTGGTATTAATTCCTGCAGACACCATACACTTCTCTTTGCAGCCTCTTCGAAACTGCTATAGGCCTTATTGAGAAACTGCTACCATTTCTGTTAATCACAGTCTGCCATATACAGGCTCTAATGACATTGTTAAGACCGTGATCTCAATACTAATCAATAGCACTGGGATATAAGAAAGGTATAAAACACTGTAATATGTGAAAAAACATAAATGCTTTCTATGTGCTGTTTCATTTGCCATATGAAGCAGCAGAGCTGTAAATCTTTGCTGTGCTGTTTGAAAATTGAACATGAGGCTGCTAAATTTATCAGTCATTCTTATTTTTGTGTAGTAGCATTTTCACTTCGGTTTCTCTTATGAAGTAATATTCCTCCAGGCCTCTGTATATGAACATCTTTCTTTTCTTTTTTTCTTGGTAAGATAATATTTGATGAATTTTCTGCATGTTTACAAACCATGTTTTTTTTTGGCAACTGATTTCCCCCCCTTTTTACATTCATTTGATATAGAAAAGGCATTTGCATTGAGGGATGGGTAGAATTTAAGACTTCTCCATGATACTTTGGAAATATATTAAACCTGAAACCTAATGAAACTGCATAATCACTTTTTTGGGTTAGTGGTTATAGTCTATGCTGAACTACCAAGGAAAAAGTAGAAAGCAAGACTGCTACAGATGTGACTGGTTATGAATATTCATGAATGCCATTGCTCCTCCTTTTCTACCAGCATCCTAGTCATTCTCTCTCTCTCTCTCTCTCTCTCTCTCTCTCTCTCTCTCTCTCTCTTCATTTTCTTTCCTCCATACTGTGAAGAAGACTGCAGCTTTATTTTGGTAACAGCCTAGCATGATACAGTTATCGGTGGCCTCAGAAGCCTTTCCTTCCATTAAAAAAAAAACAAAGAGGAAAAAAAGAAAAATTGTAATTATCCACAGTTTTATGAATCCACCACCCCTTAATGTTCATTATTTAAACCAGCAGCAATTACAAGTTCAAAGGGGTTTAGAGGGCCAGCAACCCGCATAATCACTGCCAAATTAAGCGGGACTCATTCGTCACAGAAGAGTACACTCTGAGCAGTGAATCATGCATGCAGTGACAGGCACTGATTTACATAAAGACGAAATCTGTGCCCTCTAGGGCTGAGCATTACTTTATCTCAGTAGCCCTGTGATATATGAATTTTCTTATGCTGCTGGGAAGGTTCAGAGACTGATACTGCCAAATTCACAGTACTTTATTCTGTCTAAAACTAGCATCACTGCCACAAATTTGTATACTTATGTATACAGCTAATACTCCCTCCTTTCCTCAGTGTAAATCATTTGATTGTTAGCATGAGTTTTCATAATCATTTAAAACTTGCTTTGCCTGGTCTTCTGAATCCTTTTTTATTTTCTGACTGACATTATTCCATAAGGATTAGCAATTCTTAAAAACTATATTGTCCCCCAAGAACATTTCGTTTTTTGTTTTGTTTATTTTTGCGGTATTATTTCCTGCTCATTAGGAAAATCAAAAATTGTGTCTGATAGATAAATCTGGGTTTCTGAATGCAGACTTTATCAATGGGCAGTTACTTCAGGATTTTCAGGTTTCCACATTATTGAAAGCAACTTGTTATAGATGGAATGCACACTAATTGTGTATTGGGTCACATCTGAAGCTTCATCACAAATGTGTTTCATCATGCAAGCACATCCCAGGGAGCAGTAACCAGAAGGGTTGTGTGAGAGAGGCTGTGTGTGTGTGGCTTATCAGGCAAAACGGCAACCTAATCATTGGGCTCCACAAATCTCCAAGTGTTAAAGGGCTACAACTTTAAAAGGAATCTTTAAAGCAAGGTTAAACTTCTAAAAGCATAGGTCCAGTTGATGGAAGGATACAATGAAAGGCCAATAAAGTTCTGAAATGGAATATCACCAGAGAAAACTTTTTTGACAGTTCAGAATACTTGAGGAAGGAGAAAGAAACTATAGTGGTGAGAGAAAGTGCTAAAATGTTTAAGGATGTGAAATTGACTAACACCATGTCAGTAGCTTGAGGTATCACCTCACTGAGTCAGCAGGTGAGAAGCAACCTGCTGGTAGCCTGGGCAGCCGTGCTGACAACAGCATTGACCGCTCTGGAAGCAAAATAGGTATTTTATCAGAACTGATGGATATTTCAAAAAGAATGGAAGAAGCAATAAACCTGGGGTTGAGGCACTAGCTAAAGATCAAATTACTCACTAAATGAAGAACCAGTAGATTAGTCTCTGCAGACCAGAAGAAAAAGAAAAAGAAAATACTAAGTTAGATGTCTTGAAGAGGCCATACTCTCCAGGAACACATCACACCAGCTATCAATATTTTTATGGAGCCAACATACCTTCATTAGGTAGGCTAAACTGGTGGTTTAGGCAAAGCCAGTTATCTTTATTGATGTGAATTGTCACTTTGTATGAATAGTTTCAAAGAGTATGAAATGTTTTACATCCTTTGAACAACCTACAATTCTATGGTTCTGTTCTATGAAGTACAGAAGTTTTGAGAGAACTCTACACTCAGGTCCTTAACAGGGCAGACTAATACAAGAGTAGATCAAATAACAAAAGCTTTCCAGTTTAACTGTATTCATTCAAGTTAGTTCCGACAGAGTCCAATGCTCTCCCACTTCAAATTAAGAGACTGAGTGGTTCAAGTTCCTAGACTCTCAACAGCATGAAACCATGGTAATTCCACTAAGCCAGAACTTACTAAAGGCCTTGTTGATAAATATCAAAGGGCCAAACTTCCCGGTTAAATGCATGAGAATTATGTCATATGTTTGAGAAGGCATAATTTTGTTGCAGGAAATCCACCAAAAATTGCTAACACGTAACTTACTGAACAGCATATGGATTGAGGGGATCAATTCTGTGTCCCAGGCATGTTTAAATCAAGGAGGGTAACAGTGGTCATAGTTAAGAAGTGCCAGTCTATGCAAGCTGAGGTGGAAGGGCTGGTTCCTTTTTGTTAAAGGGGGGTAGGTTAGACATAGCATACAAGTAACTCACAACGTATGTGCATTTCAGTTGTGTGCATTCAGCTTTATATGCTTGGCAGTTTTTAAAAAGAAAGGGGGTGGGCATCCAGTAAAAAAGACTTTGGCAATCCCACCCACCATTGAACTCAATGTGTTGTGACTATACACAATTTGGGGTTTACGCACTATCCCTAGAATGCAATCCCGGTGTATGTTGTGAGTCGTCTATACTTTATATATAGCATTAAAAATCTAGTTGTATTAATAGCAATGAATTCCATAAAAGCATTTGACAGAGTGGATTGGAAGTATATACTAACATTGTTTACTAAATGGAACTTTAGAAACCCGTTTCTTAACCTGGGAACACAAATGTACAGTCATACCTCATGTTACATTTGCTTCAGGTTGAGTGTTTTCAAGTTGCGTCCTGCGGCGACCCGAAAGTACCGGAAAGGGTTACTTCCGGGTTTTGCCGCATGCGCAGATGCGCAAAATGACATCATGCATAGAAGTGGTGAATCGCGACCCGCAGATGCGCAGACGTGGGTTGTGTTCTGCTCATGTTGCGAACGGGCCTCCGGAATGGATCCCATTCACAACCAGAGGTACCACTGTGTAAGGATTCTACAGCAATAGTTAGCACCCATGGAGCTGGCACTCTTAACTGTCTAGTTCACAGTGTTTCTACTTTTCTTTCACTTTTGAGGTGGACGTGCTTCAAAGTCACACATGCTCACCTGATTAAAGTGAAGCAACAATTATTTGGTCTTAAGATGGACTGTTTGGCCTCTTGTTGCTTATGGCGGATTTCTGACTCAATATTCTTGTGTGTTGTCATAACCTGAAAACAGTTTGATGTATGTAACCTACATGAATCCATTTTGCCAGGAGGTTTACCAAACCTATGTTTGAGAGGCACAGTTGCCTGTTGTCAGGTTTCAAAGATATGCAGCACCTTCTCTCTATTTCTGTATCTTCAGAATGCATGTTAGGAAAAGCAATGTGAGAAGAAACCTTGAATAATGTGGTGCTTTTCTCATTTGCTCCATATATGTCACTTACTTTATTCCTAAGAAAAATAATGTATAGGTTCTCAGACTGAGTACAGTCATACTTTGGTATTCAAACAGAATCCGTTCCGGAAGTCCATTCGACTTCCAAAAACATTCAAAAAACCAAGGCGCACCTTCGGATTGGCTGCAGGAACTTCCTGCAGTCAGTTGGAAGCTGTTTGGGTTCCAAAGAACGTTTGCAAATCGAAACACTCACTTCTGGGTTTGTGGCGTTCGGGAGCCAAAAAGTTTGAGTCACAAGGCGCTTGAGAACCAAGGTACGGCTGTATAACGTGTCAAGCACAGCTATGTTACGGCACACAATTTAGCTTTCTAGCATGAAGCACTTTAAACATTCTGAAAAATCTGAATACATATCAAAACAAATTAAAAATCCTGATAAATTTCATAACCTGAAGACATGTGTTTTGTAGGATGTACACAGTACTAGCCAATAACAATGAACATTGATATGCTCAAAAGGAGGGCAGAGAAAGATAGCATGAAAGGGGCCATCCTGTGGTAGATTTCAAGCAGAGAACTAGAGATACTGGGTGATGGAACTAATGTGGTTAAGGAAACTAGCAGCATTATTTGTGGTTTTATTGTGAAAAATATACTAGGCTGGGAAAAGCCGCTTTTGGATTCAATTCAAATGAGGAAAAACACTGAACATTTTAGTGAATTATATGGATCTAGCTTCTTAGTGTATTCTGAATGGTAAATTAAGGGTTAATCTGAATTTATGTCAGTGTACAGTGCAGCTAACATTTTTAGAATACTTTGATACACAGATATTTTTAAAATAAAATAAAAAATAAGCAATGCCAAAATATAGGTTTGTGTTTTACAATGGAAATAGTGAAAAACCAGAAAAAAAATCTGTTTGTGGCAATGCGATATCTTTTAACATGATACACTGTTCCCCCAAAAGAAACATTACATGAGCCAACAGAGGCAGGTATTATGGATATTGCTTTCTTTGTATTTAATTTGAACATACTATGCCACTAGAATCTTGAGGAATAGGGTTGTTTTAATAATCAAATTCCATTTTTCTTTGGTCCAGCCCATATAAATTCGTGGTGCAATACTGAGCTAAAGTACCCATCAATGTTCCTTTTATTGGACATGCTTCATATATTGTGATGAGATTATATGCATCCATAGAGGTTGTTAGGAAAAACTTAACATGCCACTGATGTGCAATGAAGGAAAGTTAATTGTGTAGATGCTACAAGACTGCATCAGCGAGTAGAGCTCTCTATAGCAGCATATCAATCTGCTTTGAATAAGAATTACCAAACCAGCATTTCAGCCAACAGCCTAAGGTAAAATCTTAGTGTTAATAAACATGTACAGATGAATCAGATCTCATCTATCATTTTTACATCTATGTGCTAAAGATCTACTGATGG
Source organism: Podarcis bocagei (assembly GCF_964188305.1). Lineage (NCBI taxonomy): Eukaryota > Metazoa > Chordata > Lepidosauria > Squamata > Lacertidae > Podarcis > Podarcis bocagei. The sequence goes on along the minus strand of NC_138125.1, from coordinate 41,404,281 downwards.
GCATCTATGAAAGGTTTAAAATAAGATGTAAGCAAATGCGCAATGGGGCTTTTTAACATGCAGCAATAAGCACAGATGATTGGTTTCTAACAAAGGCTCACAATGCCCTTTTGCATTTGCACATAGAATGTGCAAATTATGCATGCACATAGAATCGTGTGGGCCAGATTCTAAGCTGGTACAAATCTGTGTAACTATACATTAAGTTTCTTTATTACAGTGTATTCTGGGGATTGTCATTACAGATGCCCTTCTATATTATATTTGAGAGTTGCATGTCAAATGTTGAGTCTCTAAATCTGCTTAAATTTCCAATTTTAAAGCATGCCCTTAGTTAGAATCAAAGAAATCTTTGAAGATGACTGTGAGAGCACCTACCTTGGTTCACACTAGAGTTTCATTGTTAACCTCATAGTAAGAGCATTATAGCTGCTGTGAGTAAAAAAATCTCATTCTGCAGCTAATAACTGAGGATTAGTTGCAGAATGAGATTTTTTAATGCACTAACATATATTCCACTTTTCCCATAAGTGTTTTGTGTTTGCCACTACTTATTCTGAATCTGCTAACCAAGATGCTAACCAAGTCTGCTTTTTATAGCGTGTACACTTTATGTTGGAAAAAATGAACACATTCCAAGCTGTTGATATATAAAGAATGCTGGCAACTCACACCATGGTGAACACAAGAACTGTCCAGTTTTATCATATGTATGTTCCATCTAGTCCATCAGTGTAAATCATTTACTTAGCTACTTACAATAATAAAGGGAAGAGGCAAAGTGCCATGCAGGACATTGAAACCCAGCAGTTGGCTTCAGAGATTTGACCAGTCATTGGCTTCAAACTGTGGCTTACTGTGATGGGGATGACCTGCCATCCACCCCTGTCCCTGCATAGCAGAGGAGGAGTTCTGAAGCCCTTCACTTCTGTTTTTGATTAACTGTAGCTTAGTGCTTTGTCTGAACCTGACAAACTGTGATTCATCTTAATTATGCTTTGTTTGAAAGAAGCCATTTTCAAACCATGGGTTATAAAGGTGGTCTGTTCTAACACATCACAATTAAGATTAACCACAGTTTAGTGTACAGATGTAACATTAAACCAGTGTTTCTCAAACTTGGGTCCCCAGCCGTTGTTTTACTACCACTCTCAGCGTTGCTGGCTAGCAGCACTAGTGGTCAGGGATGATGGGAGTTGTAGTCCAACAACAGCTGGAGACTCAAGTATGAGAAACACTGCATTAAACTGTGGTTAATCATAAAGGGAAGCAAAAGCTTTCCATTTTCTTCTTGAAGCCATGCCAGAGAAAGAGAGGGGAGGAAAGAGTACAGGAGACCAAGGCTCATTCCCATAATGATAAATCATACTTTATTGTGACATCTGAAAGCACCCACTTCCCAGATATTTAAAAGGATCTAGAAAGTTGCCTTTAAAAATAGAAAACTAAGAATCTTGGATACTATATTCTGTGCCAGTTTCCAGGCCACATACAGCCAAGATGTATGGATTTTGTTTGGTCTATTAGATTTTTTTTTTTACTGTAAGAGAGAGAGAGAGAGAGAAATTTAACACTAATTTGTGATGTCCCAGTCCTTTGATTCTGCTTGAAATGTGGCTGCAGCTAAACCAGTATGCTGCATGTTGAAAGCAGGAGAGATCTTGCCAACTTTGCCCCTTGGCTGTTCTACTCCTGTTCCCAGACAATTAGTATCTGGAAAATTGGACACAAAGTTTCACCATCTTTCCTAGTAGCATTTGGCCACTAGCATGCCATGCTGCAGGGCCAGCGATTGCTCCTGCTTCCTAGCCACCCATGCCAATTTTCTTGTGTATTGCTGTTATGCCTGAGCATAGGCAGGGGATCACAACTATTGCAGCAGTACCAGTAGCTCTTTCTATGGCAATACTGTGGTCTTTGTTTGCTCTTGATAATAGTACAAGATTGGCATCAAGACTCTTAACATCTCATCCTATGAACTTTTGTCCTGCAGCAGCAGCAGCTCTTATGATTAGGCTTTAAGATTATGTGTCAACATCTTTTTAGAGGCAATTTCAAGTTCTTCATATTTGAGAATAATGATTATAGAATATGCGCAACATGTTCATAAATTATGGTATGGCATCGAGCATGAATTAGAAAATAATATGCAAATTGTATTATATGTGGGCAACTAAACATGTAAACTAGCCATGACCCTCCATTCACAATATATTTGCTATGTGTACCTGTGCTATAGTCACATTTGTGCAATGCTTGAAAAGAATGCAAAAGTAAAAAAAGTAGCTTTTGTGATTTTCGGAGATTGTTTCAGATAGCCGTTGTCTTTGGAAAAATTGCAGGGGGAAATAAGCAAGGTAGTCTATTCATGTGCTTCGTCTATGCACTGCATCTGAAAACACATTTTAAAAATTCCGTATTACATAAAAGGCAGAACATTATGTACTTTGCATATTTATTCTTGTAATATATGTCACCTTACACTTCTGTGGAGCTCCACTTAAAAATATCTTTATACATATTTTTAATCACTATCTTTAGTGTCTACATCACATAAGCTTAGTTTTTTATATCTAATTGGCAAACTTTTCTTTTAGCAGTTAAAACTTTTAGAAATATTTAAAATCAATTTGACAGTATATTAGTATAAGTGGAAGTTTTTAGCTAGCTAACTATCTCACTCAACATTTCATAGTATTTAAAACATTGCCATCACATTTCTGTTATAAACATTAAGTAGATTTGTGTGAATAAAATTCATTTCCCCCAGAAAAAAAGAACTCAATTATTTGTCCTCCTTCTCCCTCATTTTTCATGCACCTGCAGCAGGTAAAATATAATGAATTCATCAATCCATGTGGTTATTTCATTCGAGAAATTTTGGAAGTAGATTCTTTTTGTCTGATTCCAACCTGCAGCTGACTGGGATGCATATAGGAATCCTAGCACATTCCCTCAAGAGCCTCCACAGGGAATTTGCCTTACTTTTGCCAAACGTTATAACTCATGATTGGAGTAAAACCATGGGCCCTCCAGGCATTGGGCTAGCTCAGGGGTGATGGATCTTTTTGCTATGAAGGTCCAATTGACCCATTGGAAAATTCAGTTGGGGCTACAGCTGATGGTTGGTGAAGACAGAGCGAATAGTGGGTGGACTTTGTATAGGATCCATGCACACACAAAACAGCAAAGGAAGCAATTCCTATAAGAGCTATCCAGAGAGCAATACATGCGTCACCGGAGGGGGGGGTTGATGCTGAGGGCAACTTGAAATTAAACCGTGGGCTGCAGGTTCCCTCCCCAAGGGCTAGGAAGTCTTATTTGAACTATGGCATCTATATGCAAAACACTTATAGCCAAAGTGAACAAGATGCAGGGGATTCATGGTTCATTTCCTGATTTATTTTTATGTTTTTTTTTAAGGGAAATGCAGGTTGGGGAGTACTACAAATATGATTTCAGTAGCAGTGCTGACGAAAGGGATGCTTAGATGCTTTCCTGTGGGCAGGTTTTTCAAAAATCACCCTTTAGCCTCTTTGCTTCTGGAATGAGGGGATAGGAGACCCCCAGAAATCTGGAAGCTGTGTGTTACATGTAGTTTGGTACTTATACTTTTTTGCGAGGGGTAGGTGGGTGGGACAAGTAGCTTCACCAAGGCAGAGTGGCACCTTGGAAGCCCTGTGATTCATGGGTCCTGGTTCCTATGGGGAATGGGACCAGAGGGACTCCCCGGTTAAGAACAATATAGTCTAATGTACAGGAACCTCGGTTTCATTAGGTCCCTATTCTCACATTCCTTTCCTGGGGCAAAAGAAACCCAGGTTTCATCCAGGGTTCAGAGTTCTTCCCAAGGATTTCTAACTTGCCTTTCTTCAGGCTGGGGTCTTCTTCCTTAATATTAGCTACAGAGTACAGGAATTCAGCCCAGTCCCAGTAAATTTCGCAGGATCTCCCCAGCTTGTGGGGTACATAGGACCCCAGTGGTCCACTTTCCCAGAGCTATAGTGCTTATGGGTCAATATGTCTAATGGGCTTCTTACTGGCCCCTTTTTAGGAGATCCCACTACTTGAATAGTAGTAAGAGAGTAGAGGGAGCTTCTTATCAGAATGTTCTGCACCTCCCAGTGGGCTGAAGAAGAAAGTGCAGTGAGGGCCAAGAGAAGTCTCTTCCTTAGGTCTCTGCTCACTTCTTTTCTTCTCCAACATCCAAGTCCAAACTGCATTTAGGCCAGGGTGATCAAATATGTGGCCTGAAGGCCACATGGGACCCTTGAGGCATTTTTTGGCAGCCACAACAACATTTGACACCCTCCCCACCCTGCCCTTGCATTTCCTTCCCAAAGCCAGGTAAGTGAGGCTCTGGTTGGGTCCTAGAGCCCTCCCACCTCCTTCCCAAAGCTGGGAAAGCACTTACCAGGCTTTGGGAAGGAGGGGATGGACTCTAGGAATCTGTAGAGCCCTGCTTTGGGAAGGCAGTGAGGGCTGGGTGGGTGTGTCAAATTTTGGTCTCGATCTCCACCCCCCAACCCCACCCCACCCCACCCTGTGACAAGGCAGTGTGCAGCCCATGGGTTCCATGTCAAAGTACTCTTGTAGCCTACTTGGTATGAAAAGTTGGGCTGTCCAAATCTTAACCTATTTAAGCTCAAGAGCTCTTCATTAGTCCCAAATGATAGCTGCTGTTCCCTGTTCCATACATCTCTTGGCTGGGCTAACTGTATTGTAGTCCCACTCCTATAGAGGTGAACTGGGGCCTTCTTAAAAGAGCCATCATGAAGCCAATCTGCTTGAGGTGGTCCCCTGCAGATCTTCACAGTCTTCTTCTATCCATCCCTGCTATAACTAGCCATTGCCTTCATCTATGCCTACATAACTTTCCCCTTTCTGTAGGCGGACTTTGTCCACACAACAGCCTGAGTTCATACTGATAAGAAGCTTGTTCTCTTTGCTATTCATGCTTTGCTTTAGTCTCTGGTCCTACAGACTTTCTCCTTGTTTGTCACTTGCAGTGATTCTGCTACCAGCATCTCTCCTTGTACCTGCATCTGTTTCCTAACCTTTCTTTAACTGAACTCAACTTGCATCTCCAACCAAAGGTTTCATATGGCTTCTTGTTCAGATTCTGTGACCTGACTATCTTGCTGCCCCTACAAAGATTCCAGTTTTGTTACTTCCCCAAGAGGTCCTGAACACAGAACAGGTCATGAGATGCCTCCAGATCATGATAGGTTAATGCACTAGCAAAACCAGGTGATTATTCCTGTTTAGGAAAGGGAAATTGCTGCAGAGAATGCTTATGGGCATGGATGTGAATGTAGGTAACTGTATTCTGAATCGTCCTAGAGCCATGAACAATATCACACCTGACACCATTATTCTCTGTTAGTAAGTAATTTAATGACATAAGAACATAAGAAGAGCCTTGCTGAAACAGGCCAAGGCCTATCAAGCCCAGCATCCTATTCTCACAGTGGCCATCCTGGTGCCCATGGGAAACCCACATGAGATTGGAGTGCAACAACATTCTCCCCACATGTGATGCCCAGAAAAGGGTATTCAGAGGCATCCTGCCTCTGATAGTGGAGGCTGAATATAGCCATCATTGCTGGTAGCCACTCTCCATGAAGTTGTCCACTCCTCTTTTAAAGCCAATCAAGTTGGATGCCATCACTACATCTTATGGGCAATTGATTTTGAGCAGGACATTTCTGCTCCTCTCGATAGAATTAGGATGTGGCTTTAACTACTGAAGCACAAGCTTATGTCCAAGATGTAGCAGCTTTAGTCAATTCATGGATTAGAATTCCTCCAATTTAATTCACCAAGCTTTTCCTACATTCAGTAGTAGTTTTGAACCTTTCTTTGCTTCTTCCAGCTTGTTGGCTTCTCTGATTCATGAGGGGGAAAGAATGGTTTCAAGAATGTAGTATAAAGCAGCCAAAGAACTGGTAAGGCACCCAGCCAGCTAGGTTAATCCGCCTAACTCAGGGAAGCAAGTTCAAAATTTTATTAAAAGAAATAGAAGAGGGTTTTTAAAGCCAGGAAATATCATTAACCGGGCTGGACTGTGGAATAATCACAGAATCAGCCAGGAATAACAGTGTCAGCTTTGGAAAATAGCAATTATGGATTCTCAAGGTTTCGTCTATCTCTTGATATGGCACATAGTCCAAATAGTGCCTGAGAGAGCTGCTTTTCCTGTTTTCAGCAATGAGTACCAACCTTAAGTGTCATAGGCAGTCTATGTAAATTTGTATATGAGGAGCAGGTGTGTTCCCTGGTCAGCAACAACACCCCTGGGGAAAATGACATACCACACAAACTTTTGTTTATAAACAAAACCTAATTTGGTGACTACCTTTTTAATAGGTAAAATTTATTTCTTCTATTTCAGGGGAAATTGCAGGTGGTCAGAACATGAATATTATCAGTATAATCTTTTTAAAATCAGAATATTGTATGCTAAATGTCTGTTCGGTAGTACAGGAGTGCACCTAGATAAATATTACTTTATGTAAGGAACAAACATGGTCCACGACAATTTTCGTGTCATTAGACAGCATATTTACCTTTACACATTTGGTTAACAAATATTCCATTAAAAAAGGCTACCTGTATACACTTTGTATTGACCTAAAGGCAGCTTTCAGTTCCATAGATAGAGACAGGTTATGGGCAAAAATACAGCATGCCAATATTGACAAAAGGTTGTTATTTTACATTAGATCCCTGTACTCCTGTGAGAATGGCAAAAGTATACTGGGAGTTCAACAGGGGGTTATATTTGCATGTCTCTTGATTTTAAATTTTATCTCATTGCTATTGTTTCAGAGCCTAGGGTTTTGCTTTCAGTTGCGATGAGAAATAGAATATAATCAGTACTGCTTTATGCAAATAATATGATTTGCTTTCTTATGAACAGAGAGCATGTCTCAGACATAACTGCCTTAAGAAATTTTTGCAAAGGTGAATTACAAGAAGACTAAAGTGGTTGTCTTTTGTAGGAAACCTACTCTGCCCTTGTGACATACTTCTGATTATAAGATTTACCAGATTCAAGCATATCTTTGTAGAGATTTTGTTCATAGCACATGGCATTTTTTCCCAGATTAAAAGTTGAACAACAGATTGAAACTCTTCCAATTTTTAAAATGTTTTGTGCCAAAATAGATTATTCCCATTCTGAAAATTCTGAAAGACACTCCAAATTATTTTTGTTATCAAAATTAAGGGGGGTTAATCATGGGACCCCATGTTTAGAAATTATATAAATGCCTGCTCCCAGGTGTATGTGTCACAAAAGGAAAAGAGTCCGGGGGGGGGGAGGTAAGCAAACTCGGGCACTATTCAGAGTCACAAAGTTCTTATTATCAGTTGGATTGGAAAAAAGTTCAAAGCAAGAAAAAGCTAAAAGGTGTTGGTCTCTTATCGGCTGGCCCTGCTTCCTATCTTTTCCTCTGCTGCAGTTTGATGGAATGGTTGCTCCCAGATGACAGGTGATGGGGAGAGAAGCCCAGTGGAGCTCTTTTCTGCAGAGCTGATGGAGTGACCCTGTTTCCCTTCTCTCCCTCTGCTGATACAATGGTCGTGGCTAGGTGACAGTTGAGAGAGAGGAAATATTTGCATATTTGTTCAACTATACAATTGTACATAGCGAATCTAGCTTCAGTCATGCATGCCGTAGTTACATTGAGACTAGACTACAGTAATGGTGCATTAGGGCTGCATTTGGCCCCCTCATTTGCTCGATTTAAAAAGGCTTTAAAACTACCCCACTTTTGAAAGGTGTGTGTTTTATTGGCCATGTTGTTGCTTTGGAGCTATGTTTTATTGGCTGAATTATGTTTTAATGTGTGGTGTTGTTGCTTGTTTGAATTCATATACTTTAATTATACTATCACTGTGTTTTTATGCTCATTTATTTATTTTTTGCTGCCTTGGGTGAACTTGGTTTCAAAAGACAGTTTATAAATGATTAAATAAATAAATAGATTGTATGGTGTTGCTTTGTTATGTTAAGACAAGAAACAAAACAACAAAATAAATTCTTGATTTAATTTAGTTAACTGACTAGTTAGTGTTCTAATCAATACCATCCTAAAGCTCAGAATAAGTAACAGCATTAAAATAACAATTTCATTAAACTTATCAATAAAATATTCATTTAATGCTAAATATCAGAAATAAAGATGTCCCTTAACTGCAATTAAAAGGAAAAACCAAACTGACAGTGCTTGCAGAAAATGTTCAGACTTTGACAGGATTCCAGGAGAAGATAATTTCTCAGCTGTTTGAAACCTCAATTCACTCCTTCATAGTGCAAGCTTGATACTCATATGATACTGTGAAGACTGTCCGCTTATCTTAAAGACTCTAGAATACGTTGGAGATGTTATGTGCAAGATCCATTAAAATTACCATAAGTTGCACGGAGGCCATTGGCTGCTTTGTGCTACAGAAAGAAAACTCTGGTATTAGTTTTAGTCGATTGACTTCACTGATGTAAAACTTAGATTAGTTTAGTTGTGTATGTATTCTGGAAGAGAAGTATCACCTTTTATTTACCCAAGTGAGACAAAGTAATTTCAAGCCATATGGTCATAAAATTGACATTAAAATAATTAAAGAAACAAGATATCCTGTCCAGGATGTGAGAGAATAATTCTTTTTTCCTCATATTACTCTTAAATTGATCCACAGTATTACCAGATCAGCTACATACTTTTGTATGCATGTAGCTTATTTGACTGCCAGTAGATAGAAGCTATTAGAAATACTTCCATGTGTAGGAAACTATATATCTGATAAATATAAGCCTCTAAATATAACATATTGATAACAGATGTTAGCAGTTTGCCTGAGCACCTTGCTTAAATTATAAAAGGAGATGGGGAGTTAGGTCATAAAATCATTAAGGTTAACTTTATAATGATGGGTACTTTTAGGCAGAAGTCTCCAGGCGAAGGATATGATGAGGTGGGACTAGGCCAAGATATTTTGAGACAATATTATGCAAGGTGTTGCTACATGGATGAAACATCTGGAATGTTTTCTCCCATCTTTCCTTCCTTCCCCCCACTCCAAGAACACAGCTGCTCAATCAACATAACTCTGTTTTTGCATGCATCATTTGCTAAGGATTTTCCCCTAAATCGAAACATTAAAGACATGTTTTTAGGCTACAAACAGGAACAACCAAAACAATTTCTTCATAAGAACGGAAAAATAGAAAATGAGATGAAATTAACTGAGGACTGTGGGCACAACCCAGCCTGTTTTATGGCCCACTGCTTTGAGCGGGAGAAAGTTAAGTTTACCCTCATTTAAATCAGTGGGAATTATAAGTGCTATGTCTTGTTTACTCAGAAGTAAGTCCCATTGAGCTAAATGAGGCTTATTCCTTATCTAGGTATAAAGTAAGTGAAAAGTTTCCATGGAAATGATTGTTTAGAACTAGATCTTTGTTTTCATAATTCTGCTTCTGTTGATCATTGTAACAAAAACTATTAAAATAGGAATAGTAGCTACTTTGATCAAACCTATTTAGAGTTGGCAGAAAATCAAAAGCTCATTCAAGGAACTTCAGTGCAATGCTGTATATGACTACTCAGAAGTAAGTCCACTTAGTTTAGTTGGGTTTAGTCCGTGGGAAGTGGGTCTAAGATTGCAACTATAATGTGCTATTAAATAAGCATGATTTCTCATTTATTTATTTTGATTAAGTTTATTGCCAGTGCTGTGTATCTTGTCCAGAGGAAACCTTTCACTAGGATAATGTTTTAACTAGAAATGTTTTAAAAAGTATAGAATGTTGCTATGTGTTCTAAAGTGAAAATCCATTTCCGATAGTGATAGCTGAAAGTCTGTGGTTTGGTCTTAAAAATAAAATAGAAAACCACCATTTCTATAGACCATTTGCGTCAGCTAGGACTAATTACCCAGTTGGTTTAGAATCAAACCAGAGAGTTTGAGAAGAGCTCATTTTGTCCACTGATACACTTTTATAAAATTTTGTATAAATTCTAGCTACAAAGAGATTTGATAAACCTTGGATGGGTTCTGCCAAACAGATGGTACAATATGTTTCTGTAACACTAGTTAAGCTGAGTGTTAATGTGTGCGTGCATTTATTATTAAGCATCTAAGAACACTTTATACAATAGAATCTCATGGTGAAATATTAGTAACTGTAGTCATCCTGTACCATCCAGAAATTAAGATGCATATAATCATTCACACTCATGACAGCATATATGCATAGTATATATATATTTAAATAATCTCTATTCTTGATAGTTACTGAGACATTATAGGTGGCAATTTAAAAATCCAAGTGAATGTTGTGGAATTTGCATGCACAAAACATACATATGACATTAGGGATTAGCAACTGACACCCCCTAGGCCAAATCTGGCTATCTCAGGAGTACTATGTGACTCTCCAGTTGCCAGTGCTCCTTTTTCTCAAGAGAGTGGTTTCTCTCCTTCCATCTTTTTTGACTGCCTAAAATGGGTAAAGGTGCTGTAGGTAGGGAAGAGACAAAAATAGAGCTGAATTCTTCTCTTGCTCTCTCATCTTCCCAACTTCTCCAGAAAATTTATCTGTTTCCTTTCTTATATAGTTTTGTTTGGCATAACAATATACTTGCCTACAAAATATTAATTAGGAAATTATTTATTTCCAAATACTGAGATCATACAGGCAGTGGTCCAAATCAGAATCTTCTCAGAATCTTCAATTTTTATTATTATAAGGGAGTTTAGTTATTAGGTATTCTGAATTTCAATTCAATGTTTCTTCATGACTTTTCTAATAACCTTCACTTCAAGCCAGAATTCACAGGTTTGTTATAATCACATGGCCTATCACTACATTCATATTGAATCAATTGATTTGCAGACTAAATCTAACTTGTAATGCTTGCTCTGGTTTTGTCTAGTTTATGTACTTTATCACAAATGAAAAGGTTGTCATACACACAGGGAAGGGTTATGCAAGAATGGAGGGTGTTCAAACTTCTACTTCTCAGGGCCAAAGTAAATGTGACTTTAAAGGTGCCATTAGTAAGTGTTGCTTTGGGTCAACTTTATCAATATTATTATTATTATTAGGTTCAAGGGGGTTATTTCCCTTAGGAATGCAGTGCATGAAGAAGGGATATTTACTAACACTTTCCAGCCACAGTACTAGTGAAAATTACTGCTCTACGCATGTGGCTATGAATCTTTAGAGAGAAGGCTCATTGCTGTGGTAGGGGATGAAAACTTTCCATCAGGACTTTGAGGAAGAAAAGATTATACCTCCCTGATATTGCTGGTTTCTACATTTTTAGTATCATGTCTAATTTGGCCCTCTAAAGATGTTTTTGAACATTTATACTCACTGAAATTAAAACCCAGGGTCCATTTTATTTCTTCATATGTACTGTTGGGCCCATCATTTAATGTTTTATTTTGGACAGAGACTCATTTAAATCATGAGGGAAATATCAAATACAATTATATTCCCTTTCTTGGACACTTGAACAGAGCAGACACTACCAATCTATCATAAAGATATAGATGTTATTGGCTGATAACAGCCTGAATCTAAATAAACAAGGGGTTATTAAGAAAGATTTCCAGTCCTTGCTTTGTTTACTTATGGAAGGTAAATTCTGCCCAAAAGAGATAAGAACCCACTGTTGTTTATTTGCTCAGGAGTCCAGATAGAAAAATAGTGAACCAAGAACCCCTGATCTTCCTCGGGTTTGTTGACTCTATTTCAGTTTAGAGGTTGAACTGAGTTCAAGAGTTGTTATCCTATCTTAGAGAAACCCCTGTCTCAGTTCTACCCTTTCGTCCACCTTTGTGAACTTGCAGCTGGGCAGAGTTGCCATGGTACACACTGTTGTTCAGTGGTACCAAAATTTCCTCTGTGTAGCATCTACCACACAAGGATCAAGAAAGAGGTTTATTGGTAAGCCACCAATGTCAGAACCTTGACAGGCAGTTCTGATTTACATCACTGTTGGATTAAACTCAGTAACTCAGTATGTCTTACAGAGAAAACTTTGTGTTTATGAGGCAGTGACTTCTAGATATATATGCACTTTATGATTATAGTTCTTTAGAAGGATTGACCCTGCTTGGCCTTCTTCCAATAAAAGTACTACAGACTTTCACCATGAAGGTTCCACAGTACAACAGTATCTCTCGTTGCTATACTATTGAAAATGTTTAGAGCTCAGTAAAGAGTTTTTATAAAATACCAACCTTCTTTGTCCCTCCGTAGGCTGCTTGCTCAGCTAGTGATGTTTCACTAGTTCATATGGTCAAACCTTATCTAGAAATGCATTTTAAATAAAAGGACACATTCTACTCATGTAAAAACATGCTGATTCCCGGACCATCCGTGGGCTGGATTGAGAATGTGATTGGGCCACATCCGGCCCACAGGCCTTAGGTTGCCTGCCCCTGTGAGGCTGCATTTTGCTCAAGCATATGATAAGGTCACATCAAGTTATATTGTCCTTGTTTAACAAGTTGACTGTAGTCTCTTGCATGTGATATTCATGTGAACGGACCTCCACAGAAAGGAGCAGTGGAGCCAGGCTGCTGGCTCCAACATGATATTTCCAGGGAAATACAGTGCTCAAAGCTGATGCATTGTGTGTGGATGTCTGCATAAGGAAAACCTATGTCAAAGCATTCAGTTGGGGTTCCAGATTGTGTCTACATATGTAGAGCTCTGCTTGTACAGACTTCAACAATGCAGATGACCATGCACATTGTGTGTACATTGAGATTCAGGGGTTGAGCCACCAGAATGGCCTCAGTAATCCCTCTATGTATGGAGCCCTGAGGGGGACATTCTGATAAGCAATGCTACCTAGGCAGTTTTGTAGGAAGTAGACTTTTCCATCCCATTTTCTAAGTAAATGGTAAACTGATTCTTCTGACTTCCCACCCCCCGAGTTGATTTGGGAGGGTGGAGCATATGGGAGTGAAAAGTTGGGGAAAGCTCCATTGTACTAATGGACATGTTATTCTGGCTCCTGCTAGCCCAACTGTTTAATTGAATCTGGGCCAAATATTTACCCGACATGTCTAGTATGGTCTTTCGTTTTGAGCCATTGTTGCTCATAGAAGGCTTTAGATCTTTCAAAGAAAAGAAAAGAAAAAATATTTTTATTCAGCCCAAGTATGCAAATTTTCATTTTCTTCCTTAACCTAAGATCAGTGTCCATGTCAGCTGGCATGGAATGCCAAGGTTGCTGTAACTTCAAATTAAACCGTCATTCTTTCATAAATTCTGTTTTCTCGATCCATACAAAGTTGTCATCTCCCAGTATCATTGGAGTGTCTTTAAACCTAATATGTGGTTCACAACCAAATCAAGTGATTTTATCTTTTCAATGGCTAATGATAATGGCTAGTTTATGAGGTAAAGTTTCCAGTTGTGACTTACTTGTCCTATTGAACAAAGTATAAAAATACAAATGAATAAACCCTTTTTTGGATTTACAGGAAGAAACAGTTTCGGACAATTTTTATGGAGGAAAGAGGTTCACCTCACAGTTTTATTTAGAATTACTGTTATTAAACATTTATTCAGTGGTAACAGGATGTTAGGTATTATACAGAACAAAAAACCCTCGTTGGCTAGAGAATTTAATTTTGTTAAGATGAAACACCAATAAAGGGAGATGATGAGGCCATGATAATGTAAAACAGTACAAACCCAGACAGACTGAAGGGTTGGATAAAAATCTCATAAAATAAATAAAAAGAGGGAGTCCCTGAAAGGTGGCATAAGGGCAGTCAAGGGCATAATTTAAATTTGGTTTTGAGGAGGGACTTAAGAGCGGAAATAATGAAGATAGGGCTATAGCCTTATTAATGGTACTCATAGTAGACCCATTGAAAATAATGGATATGAATAACTTCAGGCCCATTAATCTCAGTGGGTCTGCTCTGACTATAATTTTCTTAGATACAACCCGAGGGTTGGTGAGTTGAAATGGGAACATCTTTTAGCCCTGGGAGACCTGGCAGGAGGCACAAAGGCTAGAGTTAAAGAAGAGTAAATGGCATTCATTTGATCCTCAAGCCAGAATAATTCTTCAGGGGTATGCATACTGGCACTATAGACACTATTCATATACACTGTTGACAGGTCAAAGTATGTAGCTGATAACTTGGTTAAATCAGCTAGTTACTCCTACATAAAGTGCAAAAAATAGCTGCCTTACTGTGCATTAAAGAGTGTGTGTTCTATATATTGCGCAAAGAGACCTATGGCCACCTCAGCAGATGATTGTTTTGCATTCCTCTGATGTGGACACCAAGGGCTGCTGAAAAGAATAGAGACACATGTCAACAAGGTCAAAGACTGGTCTCCATCAAAACTGTTTTAGTCACTGGGACTGATGACCTTTTGTACACTGTTTGTTTTAGTTAGAACAAGTGTCCAATTCTGTATGGTGTGAAGTGCATCCTGTGAGGCGCTGCCTGTTCTCAGATTCCTCAGATGAGTAAGTAGCAACAGACACTCATCACATTGCAGGATCATGGCACATGGTACTTTAAACATATATCTGTAGGTTTCTAAAGTGTGGCTAGTGAAATATATATATTATGTGAACTTAAAATTAATCAGATCCCTAGCTATACAGCACATAGTGACAAAAAATCATTGTGCTTGTTTTTTTTGTAAATCAGAGAGCATTCTGAACACCTATACTGAAAAGATCTGCCTAAGATATATATTTTCCATTAGGGCATGATCCAGCCACATTTAAGCTGGGTTACATGCTCAATTTTCTCCCCCTGAAATCAATGAAATTTAGAAATTCTTACTTTTACCTGGATCTCACCGTTCGTTGTTTGCTCTTTAGTTTGGGCTAAGTATAACAGCATATTTTTTAAAGACATCATTTCTAACAGCCACTTCAAATTCTTAGTTAAAAATGCATTTCTTACATAATAAGTCGTTTGGTTTTAATGGAGCCCAAAGCAGTGAATCACAGAGTTCAAAGGCATCCTGAGGGCCATCAACCCCCTGGAATATAGGAATCCGGCCCACAACCATCCCTGGTTAACAGCCAGACACGCTGACTCATTGTGCCACAGAGAAACAATGAAGGAATTTTTCAAAACCTGTAGTTTGAAATAATGAAAGTGGTAGATGGAGGCGCTGTAACTCTCCAGTGGTTTGACTTTACCCCTGATGGCGCACTCTTCCATTGTCTCTTGATACGGACGGATGCCAACAACATCATGTATAGTAGTAGCTTTGAGGGCATGAAGAGCTGAATAACTGTTATTATGTCTGAATCTGAAATAAAAAGTTGCAACCTTCTAACCAACCAAAGTAGAGTTAGTAAAAGATGGGTCTGGCTACTTCAAAGAAAGTGGGCTTATTGGCTAGAAACACTCACTGCTAAGAAGTGACAATGAGAGGCTAAATGCCATTTAGAGTAGATATTTCATTTTCTTCCACATCACAAGGTATCAAGAAATATTTTAAATTGTTTTAGGGTCAAGGGTATTTTCCCACTTATTTACAGTGCAACAGCAATTAATATCATATGCTGTTATAATATATAATTTAGCTTTTAGGAAAGCTAAATTACACTTTCGCGATTTGTATGTGTGCATATAAAACTAAAAGGGTGCACAAATGTACCCAGACACCCATAAAGAACCATGAATATTTAATTAAGTAATCTATAAGTGTGAACAGCAAATAACCCATCAGCTAATTTCCTGAAATTTCAGTGTTGATTTTCTTTACAACCCCATCTCAGCATGGACAAGAGAGATATTAGTTGCATCATTGTGAAGCAATGAGATTTCTGTAAGTTGTGATCTGCTGGCATGTAATAACTCGATCTGCTTCATGCAGACAAAATATATTAAAAGTATGGACGAGTGAAGTTTGTGCCCCAGGGAGAAGGCAAGATAATGCATTGAAATTGTTCAGAGGTAGTTAGATGCCTAATGGTCTAATATGTGAGCTATGTGAGGTCTAGGGTCTGGTTCTCATAAATTCTGGCTAGACTGATCCTGTAATTTCAAGCAAAGGATAAAAGCGTTAGCCAGAATCATCAGTGTTCAAGGTCCATGATGTTGGATATTACTCATGTAGAGGTTCAGGAAAAACAGTAAAAGGAAAGCTCTGGAACACATGGGAGCTTGTGAGCACACATATACACATGCACTCAAACATTCATATATAAATACATTTAGAAATAGAGAGCTGAATTGTCTGTCTTCATGTTTGTGTGTGGGTAGCTATCCATCTTAAGTATAATATGAGAGAGAACATTCAAAACCTTTAAAAATATCACATATGACTTTATTACATATTGAATATTTATTTGTCTACACTACTCATATGGCAAATTTGTTTATGCAGATAAACAGCATGTGATGGTACCAATAGCAGAAACACACACAGCTGTGTCAAAATCATCATCATCATCAATAAATTATAAAAATACTCTTGTTACATGATATAGCTGGCAAGTTGACATATTTTGTGACAAATAAGTATGCATCATTTTGCCACTATTGCTTTACACTGTATATAATTTTTTTGTAATAGCTTGTGTTATTGCTGTGTTGTTGTTGTTGTTGACTCACCCTTCACCCTAAGGTCCCAGGGTAGGTTACAACAATTAAAACCAATTGTTCAGGATATCTTGGAACATAGGGAAGCTAAGGGAAGCCAAAGGGGTGCCGAAGCAAGAGTGCAAAAATACATCTCAAAGTAATTGTGTAGGAGTGGAGATTCTGATAGGCTTGATCCCATTGTTAAGCATAAGCAGTGTGTCTAAGCCCCAGTTGTTGCTATGTAAATGCCATGGGAGAGGCAGGCAAGGGAGAGGCAGTGAAGAGCAAAGACTGGACACCTATGTTATGGAGTGATGAGAACCAAGGCAAGATTTGCTTTCTGAGTACTTAAGGTGGGTTAGTTACAAAGCTTAAAGGCAGATTTATGGAGCTGGGGAATGGGCATAGTGAAGGCTTTGACCTCTGTGATGAGTTGCTTCCTGCCAATCTCTATGCTGGACTTTCTCTCTTTCCTGCCGAATCTCATTCTGCCTATCACACCCTTAACTGACTGTCTCTAGCCCTTCACAATCCATTCTTTTTCCCCAACCTCTCACAGTAACAATTTTTACAAATATCATTGTGGAAGCTGTACAGTTAAACCTGGCTAATACTCCCTGAGAATATATTGCTCTGTGATTTGTTGTGAAATGAAAGACAATTAGTACTCCTTTCCATTCTTAATCCTTCCCTACCTCTGCTTTAGCCCCCTAAAAGAATAAACCAGAGACTTGTCTGTTTAACACTGTATTAGATTATTGTTTTCCCCCTGAACCATTTCTGAATTTGTATCCCATAGCAGGGCTAAGTACCCTTCTTCTCCAAGCCTAGCTCAGTTCACCAGCTTATACCTCCTACTACAAGGGGAAAAGGCAGTTTCCCCCTTTCTATTCAAGTTTCATTTCAAATATATGTTTGCCCACGATAAGCTCTTCCCAAAATTCTCCGGTACTCCAACACTTCAATTCTCCAAATTCCCTTGGATAAAGCAGCATAGTATTACGTCTTGTGAAGGCTTTTAAATGTGGACAGCAGGTCTGTCACATTTACTACTTTAAGTGAAATAACTGTTAGGGTTCCCACAGACAACCCTGGCCATGACTGCACAAAAAATATAAGTACCACAAGAGTTCCTGTGGCTTTTGCAGGACCCTGGACCTCACGGCAGTTAAAACTTCCTGTCAGAGAACCATTGCCTGAAGCCTACCAGAGCTGGACCGCATGAGGAGGAAGTGGTGACTGGACAGCTATGTGGAGAAAGCTTATCGTATCTCCTCAGAGCTAACATAAATTTAGTCTAAGACTATAATTCATCCTGGACATCTGGTGGTGCTCATACCTTAAAGGTTTTTGTAGGCAGCCTTAATCAAAAGGAAGCGTCGATTGTGTTAAATGCATCGATAGTAGCAACTCAAGTAGTGTGTTCCAGGGATCTGCTGGAAGGTTAAAGTGGAAAAGTGGTGTAAAGTTTCTGAGATGAGCTTTTGAGAGAGTCAGGAGCGTTTATTTTATAGATTGGACATGACGGGACAATGATTTGTATGAGATGCAATATGTTTTAGCTTCCACTAATTCTTTTTAATCATGGACCATTACCTACTTACAGGTAGATTCTACCCTTTTAGGGAAAATGTGGAAGGAAGCACCGTGCAGAGATTCTGATGTGGCTGTCATCTTACTAAATACTTTGTATATGTGTATGTTTTTATGTGTAAAGGAATAATCTAAGATATTTTAAAAACAAACATTTGAGCATATATTGTAGTGATATGAATCTGTTCTCTTCTTGTTACACTTGTTTTTTGCACAGCCTAGCCTTTTATTAAGCATTGATACATATGTTTCCAATTATTTTGAAGGTTGCCAATCCCCCCTTGCAACCTGTAATTACAGGGCAATAACACTCACACATGAATCTGACTGACTCATTTTGATGATTGTTAGATATTTAGAAAGAACAGAACTCATCTGGTAATTTTAAATAATCAAGCTGTCCAATGTTGTCTCTACTTTGGGTCATCTAATTTTGGAGATCCTTAGCTCAATTATATATTTACACATGTAAAGGGCATTAATACCTGTGGATTATGTAGCTAGAAGCTGTTTCATAAAACGAAACAAAAAATTGGTTTCAGGCAACCACTGATTAGAAATTTAATACTGCTAAGATTTATCTGTAACTTATTAGTAACACATTTATTATGCATTTTCTCACTGTACATTTCTGCAATAAAGAACTTTAATTTTAAGTAATTTATCTTAATTTCTTAAACTTTGAATACATTCATTCTGGCCACCACTCCAAGAAAGATCTGTAAAATAGATACAATTCTAAATACGTTGTAGACAATTGGTTTGCTTTGACAGATATTTGCCTAGATATGGTCTTCTCTGTGTCTTTTGATCTCCAGATTATTATTTTTTAGCCAATAGGATAATGAAATCGATTAGACAAATCAGCATTCTGTTTACTCGAAAGGACAAGACAGGCTGGCCACAGGGATAGCAGGGCCTGTGAATATTCACTAACCAAAACACAGCTGGCAGGTCTAATTTTAGGTCTTCTAGCCTTGATCATAGCCCTTTAATGTATTGAATGGAAAAAAGTGTTCAGGCAAGTTGCAGGAAACATCACAGAAGTTCAGTTCCAAACTCTACTTTAAATATGCCTTGACACTGCAGTATTTTCCTATATCTTTCGCTTAATTTGTGTGTGTGTGATTTTTAGTGCCTGTGAAAGTTGCCAGATTGATAGCCCTAGAGACGGAAAGCTTAGCTCATGAGCAGCGCCAATGACCATTTCCTCCAATGTCCTGCCAGCCTGAGCCCTCAGCCATAGAGACCCCCCTTATGGCTGCAAGCATAGTTAAGTCCCACTGCCCATTCAGAGCCTCACTGTGAATGATTTATTTTTATTTGCCATTGCATTTCATGGGAAGAGAATGGAGTCCCTCAGGCTTTGGCCTCTCTTTGTTACCATTTTGTATTACTACTGTATTTTTAAAACTGATGGGAAAAGAGTGGTAGCTTATTATGTTCAGATTTGATAGAGTTATTGTACAAATTAGCATGCTCCGTTCATTGATTCAACACTAGTCCTAATAATCAATATATTGGTTCCTCCTTACAGTCATTTAAAGAAAACTTTGTTCAAAATGTGTCGGGGACTTAAGAATGGGTTTGTACTCACTGCAGCTGTTAACTAAAAAATCTAAGGTTTTGATCTCTGTAATATTTTAGCGTTTGAAACTATAGTGTTGGGTCTGTATTGGTCAGGCAGTTATAATTCCAGAATGCCTTAAAACCTTGCTAACATTTTTACTTTCTGCATTAGAGAATAAATATACTCAGTGACATTAATGAATAAGCACACTTATTCAAATGCAGGCCTATTTTTTCTTAATTCCTGTTATCTTTCTCTCTCTAATAATTAGGACAATAAGTGCTTCAGTAAGGTTTGAAACAAATATTTCTGAATACTCAAATTGGAGGGAGAGGGCTTCTTTAGATACTCTTTCTGGAAGACTACTGGGGGCCCATGACTTAACTACAACTAGGGGGTCAGGGGGCGGGGCTTGTAAAATACAGGGGCTCCATATCTTTTCAAGAACTGGTAGTATTACCACTGAACTTCACCTGAAGCAAAAATTGAGTGTCAGTTTGGAGTTTTTCCACAAAGACCTTACTGAGTTTTGCCTAGAGCAAAACATAAATGTGAATCACCCCCCCCCCCATAGCAGGAATTACAAAGCTAGAAAAATTTCCCACTGAGGTTTCCCACATCCCTGTTTCCACGAGTCCCAGTAAATGTTTTTACACACTTCTACAATGCTTTAAATGTAGTGGCTTTGAAACCTCCATATTATCATAACCACAATTTATTCCCCAACCTATGCAACTTCCATAGCAATTGACTGTAAGATCTCTGAGTTCAGCTGACTGAAGTGAGGCCTTCCTAGTTATTGGCTCAGTTGCTGAGGTGCTGTGAAGTGTTTATTAACAATCCAACTGCTCAAGTGTTGTGTTGTTTTTTTCTAAAAATCGTTGTGTTGGCACATAAGTCCTACAGACAGATGTGCCTGTATGTATTGGTGGGAGTGGGTTCAGCTAAAAAGAGAGCAGGCAGCATTATTAAGATGTTGGCCAACTTTTAGGAGTATGTGTGAGAAGTTACGTATGAGAGGGGTAGCTAAAGGATGTGTGAGAGGATATGGTGAATGACTGTACGTGGGGGACAGTGTCAAAGAGTGAAGGGGAATTGAGTTAGATAAAATATTATTTACGAAACCATGCTGCAAATGTACGTACAACTCTGCTTGTAATTTATTTAGAACTTACAATGTGTGCAGTGCTTTGAAATCTTTCTGCCAGGCTAAAGGTGAAGCAGGAGTTAGGGAATGCTCTGATCAGAGCATTCCTTAAGATTTTAAAGGAACTTACTATTTTTATTTAACAAAATTTATATACTGCTTGATTGCAGTAAAACTTCTAAGTGGTTTACAGCAAGTATTAAAATTATAAATGAAAACATTTAAAGGTAATTGAAATTAAAAGAAATTAAAATACTGGATAATACAGGTCTGGATAAGCTTGCCTAAACAAACATGTTTTAAGTAGGTGCTGAAAAGTACAGCAAAGGCACCTGCCTGATGTCAACAGGCAGGAAGTTCCAAAGTGTATGTGCTGCCACACTAAAAGTTCAATTTCTTAAAACTGTGGAACAAGTATACGTGTAACAGTGCCAGTTCCACAAATAAAAGCTGTCAAGTGTGCACATATGGGGTGAGGCAGTCCCACATTGAACTGGGCCCAGAGGTGTTTTATGCTCACTCCTTTCAGCAACTGTGCTACAGTATTCGGCACTGACTCCAGTTTCCAAGTCAAGTGCAAGAGAAGCCTTACATAGCATGCATTGCAGTAATCCAGTCTTGAATTATTGTTGTCAAGCTGTCCTTGTCCAGTAACAGTCATAAGGCACACAGCTGGTAAAAGGCACTTCTAGCCACCAAGGCTACCTGAACCTCAAGTGACAAAACTGGATCTGGAAGCACCTCCAGACTGAGTAATTGCTCCTTCAAGGGGAATGCAATTGTCTATTCAGGGAAGACAATTGACCAATTCTTGGACACAGGGACTACTCACCCACAGTGCCTCCATCTTGCCAGGTTTCAAGCTCAGCTTATTTTCCCTTATCCATCTCACCATTGCATCCAGGCATTGGTCCAGGGCCTGCTTGATCTCTCTTGATTTAGATGTTATAGAGAAATAGAGTTTTGTGGCATTGGCACACTGATTGCACTTTGCCCCCACACCCCAACTGACCGTTCCCAGCCACTTCATATAGATATTAAATAGCACTGAAAATAAAGTAGTGCCCTGTGGCATCCCACAGCAATAACTGTCAGGAGGCTAAAAAGCCCTCTCCCAATGCTACCTCTTTCAAGGCAGCAGGGACCACCCCCTCACACAGTAACCACACTCTGAACTCAACCAGTCAACCCCCTTTGTTAGATTTAATAAACCAAGAGGATTGGAATCAAGACGGCCTGTGGTCAGGCATATAGCCACTAGCACCTTGCCCACTTCAGCTGACTGTGTAAGCTGAAATTGATCCCACAACACATCACTGACTCTAGCATTGGATACTTCATCTGCAGCTGCAACAACTTTAGAGTCAAGGTCATTCTGAAGTTGAGTGACTTTATTCTTAAAATGTGTAGCCAGTTGATCACAGTGAGTCCTCAAATGTTCCAGAGGCCCTTCCTCCACAGTGGGAATCAGTAACCTCCAAATAACTGGTCCAAAATAACTCCTCTAGCCAGTTACTAGAGGATGTAATGCAAGCTATAAATGATTCTTCTTTGTGGCTTGCACCACCACATTGCACCACCCTAAAATAAGCTCAACAACTTAAGGTTGTCCATAAAAAAGTGGGAGTTCCTGCACCTCTTTTTCTAGAAAAAAAAGCACTAGTTAAAGTCATTAAAGATCTTCTGATTCCTTTGGTTGTAATCCACCAAGTAGCTTCTTTGCAAAGCAAATAATGATTGTTGTTTTTGTGTCATGCAGCTGATTGTAGCCAACTTGCGGGAAAGCGGTAAAAATGAATCCTGAGGTTCTGTGGCTAGTTTCTTAGCCTAGAAGTACAGATGGTCAAATGGTTTAGGTTCTGTTTTGGTCCCAGGATTTTACATTGAGAGTGGGCAGAAGGGGAGTGTAAGTTTAAATCATTCCTCTTCCACCCCTGATCCCCTTGTGGGGTGAGATTGAAATAAAATAACTGTGAATGTCAACCAATCAAATGCAGCACCTCCCTGCTTATACTTCCTGTTCCTTCCACAGTTATAGGAGTGGGGCATTCCTCTCGTGGGTAAAGGAATCCTGTGGACAAAATAGAACCTAGGTGGATATGAGGAAACAGTGAGAGTACATAAAGTTGCTGATTTGCTGAATGGACTCACAAGCGAAAAAGCCATCCAAAGTCCTCTTTTGCCAGCTTTCCAAAGTCTGTCTTATCAGAGCTGGCCCAAGGTGTTTTGCTGTATTAGGCAATTTATAATTGTGTTCCCTCTCATACACTCTGTCCACAGCAGTGAAACAACAGTACCTTGGTAGCACAATCCTATGTCTGTTTACTTCTAAGTTCAGTGGGGCTTACACCCAGCTAAATATATATAGAATTGCAGCCTACCTGTGCAATCCTTTCTTAGAAATAAGGCAACTTCCTCTTCCCATTCCCTCCATCCTTTAATTGGATTCATGCAGTTGCAAGCTGCTAAAGCTGCTTATGTGCACTTCTTCCTAAAGTGCAGACAACAGTTCACCACCCAATACATTTGCAGGGCTGAGTCATGTACCTGGCACCTCATGTAGTTATCAGATTTGTCTCTGTTGTTGGCCTGGCCCTATGTCTGGTTCAAAAAAGGGGTAATAGGTAAATACTGGAATGTAGTGTTGACTAGCTTTCTATCCATCTTGTATAGATGGGGCTGCTTGGGTATCCCAGTTACACAAGGGGCTGTCTCACCTAACTTTGGCTCTTTCTGCTTCTCTTTTCCCTGACTGCCATCCCTTCTAATTTTTCCTTATTGAAATCTAAGTATAGTGCCATATATGAAGTATATTGTCTGTAACCTTTCTTAAGGTGGAAGCAATGTGTGTACAGGAGGATGCACACATGGATCTGTCTTCTCTGTTTTTAACTGAATGTGGAAAATTAATGTAAGCATTCCATATGTATTTTGCAGCAGCGTCTGGGTTACAGTGATTACTTGGAAGTAATTCCTCTAGATTTCAGTTGCACACACACACACACACACACACACACACACACACTGAAGTGTAATGAGATCTGCTATATGGTGTAGGAATTTTGCTTTGAATATATTCACCTGAGAGTGAGAAAATAAGGACCAGATATTCTCAGCATTACAAATCTGTAACAACATGGTTGAAGCCAATGGATTTAAGCCATATTTATGAAAATGGGTTTTGGGATCCAGCCGAACTTCCAAGTCTGATCTTGGCTGAAATATGTTTGTGGTTAATATATTACAGCAGAAATTGTTGGTGAGGAGTGTTCTTTCATGTAAGGAATACTTCTGAGATCATGCCAAAGTTTGTGAGACTTTGGCAGCAGTATACTAGCAGCAAATCATCCAGTCACACAACATAAAGCTGCTTGGGGCAGTTTCAGTGTGTGTGCCCAATGTTCTAAAAATATTTCCAAGCTTTTCATTCTAGAGTCAATGTTATTTGCTCTTTCTGGGTTCTTCCAAATCTTGTTCTCTTCGCCTTTTTCTTTACCAGATATTTTCTAATTGCATGATTCTGGATGAAGCTGACTAAAATGCTCTTATGGAGTGAAGACTCATAAGTAGATGTATAGTAGTTTCATTTAGACAAGACGAGATGAGCCATATTCCATCACTTTTTTTACCCCAGTTACAAAAAGATCTAGCTTAGCAGAATGTATAGTCCCCTATGTATTTTCATTGAAAGCAATGGTGCGTATTTCTTAGGCTGTTAAAGAACTGTTAATTTTTTACCCCTTACTAGAATTCTTACCTTTACTTTCTTCTCCTTTTTACATAAACTATGCATATACTGTTTCCCTTGGGAAAGACTTAAAAGCATTCTGTTTTATGATGGCAAAGTTCTTATTGCTTTGGAGATGCATAAAGGAAAGTCTGCTATTGCCAGAACAAGCAACTAAACACACACACACACACACACACACACACACACACCTTTTTGGGGCCCTAGTTCTTCATACTACAAGTAGCAAACAGCATCCTCACATATATTACCAGACCTACCGCTAGTACCGGTATGTTTTGTTGAGCAATTGGTATTATAAAGTGTAGAAAGTAATGGAGTTACATTTGAGGTATATTAAGCACAGTTTAAAGGATAAGGATTCTCAAAACATTAGATGGACAGGAAAGGTAAGACCTGACCCTGACTACTACTTCTTAACTTGAGCTTTATAACAAGTTGCTGGATATTATTTTCTAGGTCTTAAATTATCTGGGCCCATCAATCTACCTTTGTTGACATATGTGTCAAATAACAGAAAACACTGCTGTCCAACCCACACTGCTTCTGCAAGCTACTGGGACAGAGCATGGGCACACACAACTTGAATGCAATAAAACAAACATTGAAATTGCATGAATTTTTCATAGGTTCCCTCCACCATCAAATCACAGAGCAGGACTGTCTCCATTGATTAAATTGTAAAAAGCACAGATATGGTGCTTTCAAGAGGCGCTGTGGTACAAATATATAATCTGAAGCACAGTTCCCTTACGGATCCTCATAATTTTTACAAGGGATCCTCTCAAAACCATAATCAGATCATAGGTCACATTTGTGTAAGCAAATGTGTCCCATGATTTGCTGGTGTTCTCATCCAATGTAAAAATGATGAGGATCCATTCCTTAAATCAGTGGATTTGTGGCGCTGGAAAACACTGGATTTGGAATTTTTACTTTATAGTCTACCACCGAAAGCTTTCATTTGCTGGTGGGTTTTATAGACTCCGATATAAAATCATGCAAATTCAAGGAGATCTTAGAAAAACAATATAACTGTATGTATGCATATGCACTCTCTCTTTTTGCTGCAAGGGAGGGTGGGAGAGAAGGAGGAGAAGCAACCAGAAGTTGAGGGGTTCACTCAAACTTCTCTCAAAATTCCAAATATGCATCAAAAGATTGGTGGACCTTAACTGTAGTCAATGAAATACAACCTAGTAGGGTGTTTTTCATCTCATTATGCATTTTATTTTCTGTCTCTAGCATGGAGCAGCCATCAACTTAAATATACCTAAATTAGCTACGATTTTATCGCATCTGTCTTTTAAAAAGTTTAATCTCTCTTTCTGCCTTCCCAGTTTCATCAGTCCTCTAATAAATAAGTAAACTAAATGTTTATTTATTCCATGTGCTTTAGCAACTTACCTGTCTATGAACATATTGCTTTAGAATTTTTTTTTCAAAAAAACTAATTAATTTAACTGCACACACTGTAGTCTGTATTAACACATTTTCTGTTATATGCTCTAAAGTGTTACAGGTCCCTCCTACATCAACCTCACCATAAAGCTTTAATTGCTTCTCTCTAATCCTCACCTCATGTTTGATTTATCTGGTTTATTTGTATAAAGATTCTCTGGTTTACAATGTGTACACAAGTCATTAAAAAGGTGTTGATGTTTATCTCTCAGTTGAACTTGCCAGTTGGTTTCACCATACTTCCCCCTTTATGGATTTATGATACAGGCAATAAGGGCAAGAGTTAGAAGACCCATTGTCTCAGTTGAACCACTTTCTTACTCTGTGCTGAAGAAATCAGTATGGCCACTTGTATTGACATGCAAGAAATGGTGATGCCAGTGTAAATAGAATGTTTTTGTTAAATATTAATAAAGTCATAAAATGATCTTCCCTCCTTTTTCTTAATTTTCTTTTCTTTTTTAATTAAAAAGATGGACTCTGTTTTGGCATGTAACTAAAATATGCTGTACTATACATAAGTTCTCAATTCCTGATCTTCATTTATTTAAAGCTGCCATCCTAAGTATAGTAACTTAGTACTGAATAAACCTGCATATGTTTCATAAATGGAGACAAAGACAGAAATATCTAGGTTTCTCATTGGTGTCTAAGGAATAACTCAAATCGATTTTTGATTGTAATATATTGTAAATCACTTTGGGATGCCTCATGAGAAGTGATTCATAAAGGAAATAAATATTGCTATGAGTTTGAGGTGGAAGAAATAGGGTGTATGCAAGATCCTTCTAACCCCTGGATCCAGCGAGTGTTAACATATATGCCAGACTAGCTTCCTGTGTTAAGGTAATTGGCTGGGTGATGGGCCATTAAGAGAAATAAAGGAAACAGGCTCTGTGTGAAATGGCAAATGGGTGAGGCCCCTCCCCCCAGCTCATAGTTGCCATTAATTAGAAGAATGAAGCCAGAGTTTGGAGTGGTGAGTGAAATGATATGACCTTGAGGTAAAGCAGCAAGCTGGAGAGAGAGGGCAACATTCGAGAGCAATTTTTGATTTCTGTTTGAATGGAAGGCTGCAACTATGGGACAAACAAGACCCCTTTGGGGTGTTAATGCTGTGAAGCCCTCCATCGTAGGCTCAGGTTGTATATATGTGTAAATAGACCATATATCATAAAGACACCACAGTTTCTGCTGTGCCTCATTCCCCAAAGGAAACACCAACCCAAAGGAAACGCCTGTAACCCCAGGTGATATCATAAGTCCTATTCAAGTGTTCAAAGAACATGCAGGGGCAAGAGGTCATACATGCCAACCCCACTCCCAGTGTCCACATTGAGCAGGAAAATGTGAAGGGGGATTCTTAGTGTGTTTGGCTGAATATTAATGCATGAAGAATTGTGCTTCGTAGCTTCAACCTCGGTGCACGAAAGTTAGGTATGAAGCTGACAGGGTAGAATGGCATAAACAGCCCCACCACACTTTGTGAATGCAGTAGTATGTGGAACTACATGAGGTCTATTACTATGGAGAATAATAACCAGGGAAGAATCTGAATTGGCAAGAATGACCTTACAATGACTAAGCTGAAATCCGCTGTATTCTCACCTGGAAGTAAATCCATTGAACTCTAGTCTGCCTTGCTTCTACTAGACATGCATAGGAATAAGTTGCATGGCTGAATTTGGGGCACAGTTGGAGATTAAATTCCCTTTTCTGTTCATGCTGTCTGTGTAGACTTACTAGGGAGTAAATCACACTCATAACTATAACTATAGGCTCATGCTGCTTATCCACTGCTTATAGTAATTTATTCACATTAAACTAAACAAAAATATTTTGCCGTCCTGATTCTGTCTATATTTGGGACAAAATGGCACTCACTGTTGTATCCAGTAGTTGCATGAGCAGAGGACACCTTGCAGAATTGATGTTTCTCTTTCCTTCCCCATATTTCCCCCTGTGCCCCATGTGATACAACTTCATTGCTTGGGAGGGTCCCCTGACCTTCTGGAGGGGCATTTCAGGATGCTAAAGGGAAGAGGAGAAGGATCAGTTGTGTGAGCTGCTTTCTGCTTACATAATGACAGCAAGTGCTGGTTCCAGCTGATATCCTGTAGTATTAGGTTGGAGCAAGAGAAGGAGATGGGGAAATTAAATCAGTGAGTTTTGAGAAGCTCCATTTGTGTCTTGTGTAAGGACTCCCTAAGTCCAATGGTGGTGGTAGTAATTAAAGGCTTCAGGCTTCACTGGGAATGATTGGAGCCACCAGGTGGCAAGTTTTTAAGCAGTCTGAAGCCTTCCTTCATGAGCTGAAACAAGAACATTTGGAAATGTTTCTTGTGTTTGTTCCTTGTGTATTGTCACAGTTATATAGCTGTGAACTAAAGGACAGTTTGCTTCGCAGAGGCAGTTATATTGATTCACAGAGCCTGTTCCTTTGCCATTTGCTTCTGCTTCTCATGATTAAAGCTTAATTCTCTATTTTTAAATACAACTTCTACTGCCTTCCAGGGGAGGCAAGGTAGTGGATGCTAATTTCAGAAGGTTCAAAAGGTTTAATACATAAAGAAAATGTTCCCTTCACAAATATATGAGGCACTCTGTTTTTAAAGCTAAACTGTTAAAAACATAAAGCATTTTAGTAAAGCTTCACAAGCTTATTATATTTTGGAATTTGTTATACTCTCATTTAGGAAAGCTAATTCTCAGGTCCACCATACTCAGAGTTTGTTTGATGTAAGAGCTACACCTTTTGATTTTTGAACACAAGTGTCTCCATGGTTCTGAGGTCCTGTACAACACATAAACTTCTTTATGGAATAATCAAGCCCACCATCCTGGAAGTTAAATGGCAAAACTGAACTAAGTTGATGATATGAATTTCATCAAAACAAATGCAAACTATCCATGCAAAATATGTGTGCAGCTTCCCCCCTAAAAATTATATTAAAATTAATCAGAAAATAGTACCAGTGAGTTTGATACAATGTTGCTTGAGATAAATATGCTTAGGACTGCAGCATTAGGTGTCCAGAAATCCTAAGTACATTTATTTGGAAGTAAGACCCATTGAATCAATTAGATTTACTTTTGAGTAAACAAAGCAGGGTCATGCCACATGACTACAATTCTAACCACACTTATTAGGAACTAAATCCCTCTGGACTCAGTGGGATTTACTTCCAAGGAAAGCTTAGGATAAGACTGTCAGTAGGTGGTGTAATGTTTTGTAATCTCTACTAGAAGGAACCTGCCAGCAGTCTTTTATCAGAATGAAAGGTTTATTTATTAAGGTGGTTTGCTATGTATCTAACCTAGTTCCTGGACTAAGAGCCTGCCCACATTTCTGTGTCTAACCACTTTCTCTTTTATAAGGATGGTGCCGTTAGAGTACAGTCACATGTTTCCATGGATACCTATAATCCTTGCAACTCCCCTTTTACTTAGTAAGCGGACATTCTAGCCATTTAGCATTTTAACCCCAGGTTATTAATACTGTTCTCTGGAATTCCTTCACTCCAGAAGTCACTATACCTTTGTAGTTTCATTTCTAGATCCCCCCCTCCCACTTTGCATGTTGGATTGCTTCCTGGTGCTTCTGATTGTCCCCTCCCCCCCCCTTCTTCTCATCTTTCAAAATTTGTAAGAGATGAAGTCTTCATAAGATGTAGCTGCAACCTCTTTATTTAATGACAGTTCTCTGCACCCACTTGTTACCAGTATGCAATCATGCTTTGTCACTTAATTTTGATATAGTGATACACATTACTTTCTTTCTTAGCTATTTTTGTTTCACTCTCTTATGCAATTTATGAGTTTGAACTTCAAAGGTTATTTGGGGGCACTGCATTGTGGTTCTTCCCTTCATGCTCTTGGTTTCTCTGTTGAGGAACAGATCTTCAGCAATTTCCATGGCTTTAATTGTGCTGCCTGTCAATGAAAGTACAAAATATGTATCTGTGTTTGAGCCTGATGCTTTTCTCATCAGTTGTTTTTACAATTTTCATCGCATTTTCCATCAAGCTATTTGACGGGGGGTGTTTAGGACAAAATATTAGACACTAGAAAACTTACTGAATCATAATAATGTAAATTGAGAGACATTATCGGAAGACTACTGGGGTTTATTTGGCTGCCTCCTTGCTCCCCGCCTCAAGATTACAATTGGAACATTCATTAGGGGGATTTTTGTGATTTAATTTACTCTCCCATGGGTTTCTAATTCATTGCATACAATAGCCTCCTTGACATATAAAGCATTAACATTGCCACTTCAATCTGCTCTACATTTTCTGTAAATTTTATAATTATGGATAATTGCATCCTATTGATTATCACTTTTCTATTAGGTTTCTGATATCCCTCCTATACATTCTGTTCTGATAGTAGGTTTTGGAACTCACCCATCTTGCTTTAAGACCTCCAGCAATAGCATGCGAGCACTCACACACACTCCTCCCTATCTATATTGTTCTTCTTTATGTGTCCTTTTCATGGGCATTTTGCTATTGATTCATCCTCAACTGTTTTGGTTCACTTGTCAATAACATCTATTGGACTGAGATCTATCCTGTCCTCTCTTTTAGGACACAGAACACTCAGATAACCCCTAACTGAGGTTATCTCACACCCATATACTTCTACTATCAACTTTGTTCTACATGTCAATTATAAAACTGCTATGCAAACTTTATTACTACTACTACAGTACTACTACTACCACTGTTTTAAGAACCAGCAGTTTGGTTCCATTGTAGCACAAATGGAGCCTCTCTTGTTTGCATAGTGCAGCCTTTCTCCCAGAGCTGCCCAATGTACAGTAAATCTAAAGCTCTTTCCCACTATCTTATTCAAATACCAAAAACCCTTAGCTCTACTGGTCTAGCTTGCCCTATATATGGAACGGGTAGAATTTCTGAAGAGCCACTCCTTCAACATTGTAACCTAAATTTATCTTCAGAGACTCCAGAACTATATTTACCGATGTTATAGGAACTGGTGTGCTACAAAACTACTGACGCCTCTCATGAATTAACATTTACTTGCCCATCTAGATTGTGACTGTTGTCTGCAACTTTTTCACTAGATAGGTATATCACACATGCAAACACATCTCTCTGTAGCAAACTCCCATTGTGACTGCATTCCCCCTCTCATCCTTGGCATGAGAGACTATAGCTCAGAGAACTAAAACCTGTGCCCCTCCAGTGGTTGTTGGATTCCAGCTTTCATCAGCCCTAGCCAGAGTAGCCAATGCAGGGATTATAACAACTGTAGACCAACAACATCTGACAGGTTACACATTCCTCACCCCTGCTATGGATGCAATACCAGAGAGGAGTATTCCTTTTCATGAATGGTATCCTACTACATCAGTATGAACTGACTTATCTTAAAACCCTTGTTTTCCGAAACAGACCTCTCTCTCTTTCTACTGTGTCCCTGAAGGGCTTGTCTACATACTTCTCTGCATTTCTGAGCTTTCCAAGTAAAATCTCAAAGCAGTGATTCTGTTCCCTAAGAGCTCTTTGTACTGAGTACACATCTACAATAAGATGTTGCAAACTGCCATGATATCTGTGGATAAAGGGCAGCATACAAATTTAAATTACAACAACATCCAGTCATACATATGACTCGGTCCATAGCCTCCACATCTTGCAAGGATTTGTTTGTGTACAGGCAATTCTTTTTGCGTGCATCACCACAACCCAGAAGTGGCTGGAAAAGGAGAGAGAATGGGATGGAGTGGGCTTACATGTGTTCTGCCAACACGCATGAGGGTAAGGAACACAACCCCCACACAAAATGGTCATTGCCTGTATTAAATTTGCTAAATGCTGGCAGGACACAGTGTATCCCCTGTTTTCTGCCCAGAGTAACATTGTCACATTAATTTCCTAGCGCTCTCCATTGCTGTAGCTCTCTCACTGAAGCGGGCAGGGGTACACACATATAAGCTTGGTTGACTGGTGAGCATCCTATTTTTTTCCTCACTGCAAATGACTTCCTCAAGTTCACTTGTAAGTACAGAGAGATCAAGGTACAAGTGGGGTCTTCACTCGAAAGGATTTTAGGCTTTGCATGCATTCCAAAACAACTCTCACAAACCCCTCAAAGGAGCTCATAATGCACCAGATTGTTTGCCTCCCCTTCCTTCTGTCCTAGGAATCCACAGAAGTAACCTTGTAGCATAAGGAAAATAGAGGTCATGGCTTTGGGTCTACTGTCCACATCAGACACTTGACTGTTACTAGGATCCGTGGTAGGAAAATGACATTTACAGTCTTTCCACCAGGAATCTATCAGACCACCACTGATGTAAGGCATCAGTGACTAATCCACCCCCTTTCCAATTATTCCAAATGTCACAAAGGCATTTAAATTATTTGAAGTACCAAAGAAGCCTACACAGACCATGCACCATTGGCCTGTTTGGCTTCATCAGTGTAACATCATATTTATTATCTATCCTGCCTGTACCTTCAAAGGCATCTGTGTTCAGTGTGAAGACCTTCAGTTTAGCTCAGTAGTTCCTGAATGGCAGATTTTCATTCCCAACACTGCCTCCTTGTTTTAATACGTACACTTATGTTGAAGAGTTATATCAGTTTCACTCCTCTGGACTTGGGACTATTCTTATCAGAATGCCAATGTAAAAGGCCTCCTCTGCACTGGTGGGTGCAGAGGTATCTGCTTACCTCTATTGAACTTTCTTCTGATCTCTCGTAGACTGGTTGCATGCTTTAATAAAGTGACCACATTTGTTACATATACTATATTTCTCCATTGCTGGACACTGCTTAATGCTCCTCACAGCATTAACACCTGGAATTTAACTCTTGCTTCTTCCGGTGCCGAGATTTTTGCTTACTGCATCCAAACCTATCCAGTTCTTCAGAGGTGGCAACTTGAATAAAATATTGTGGGGGCCCAGGCAAGCCCTGCCCCACATAATAGATCATGCGATGAAGTGCGCACAGACCATTTGAATGGGAATGCCCATCAACTTTGTGGGGGCCTGGCCCCCTCAAATCTTTTATTGTGGGGGCCAAAGTCCCCACTGCCTCTAGTAGTTGGCTCCTATGAGGTTCTTTGTTCACCTGCATTTCCATCTTCTTTGTATTTTCTCCTCTGAGCATTTGCCCAGAGTGCATTTAGCATACTCAGAGAAACTTCATCTTCATTATATGAAACATTCCCTTCCCAGTTGCAGTAGCTTTTACCATCCTAAATGCATTTTTTGAGCATAAGTTCACAGTCTTCCACAACATTTTGGAGTCTGCCGTTTCTAGTGCAGTCTGATGTTCAACTTTAATTACACTTTATGGTGGTGTACCCTGCCTGCTAAAATTTCACTAAAGTAGTGTGGGGACAAACTAAAGCATAGAATGTGGTGCTGAATTATTCTCCTGCATTCACTTTCCCTTGAAACCACTTCTCCACAGGTGCTTTTCTTCCTGTGTGTGTGTGTGTGTGTGTAGAGCGGGTGTTGGAGGTTATATCTAATCTCAGAACCTACTGGGAGGAAAATGGCTTGGGAAGTGGTTTTGGCTTATAGCCAGCTAAATTCTGTTCTGTCTTTGGCCATTTATGTGTCTGATCTCTTCTCTCAGATGATGAAGCTGCATGCTTAACCTGAAATCCTATGCTCACTTACCTAGGAGTAAATCCCTTCAAACTCAGTGGAGCAATGCTCCACTGTTAAAGTATAATCACATAGTTCCACTGAAACCTGTCATTCTTACAGGGCAGACGTTTTTCATTAAAGTGCAAAAGACTTCCCACATTTTGAAGAGAATTCAGACTCACCTCAGACACAGAGGGGTTATTGCTCCATACAAAACATGTGAGGTATTATTCTCAGTATACCTCTTCTAGTGTACAACTTGTTAAAACAATAGCACATTTTGTAACTGATAATAAATGTTGGCAAACAGTTAGTGTACAAAAATAAAATAAAAGGATAATGCCCAAAATGCTAACTAATTCTGTTGCATTTTTACCCATCTGGAGTTTTCTTTAAAAAAAAAAAAAAAGGTGCTAGTGGAACAACTTAAAATGATGAAGGTAAGAACATCATAATCTGACTTTGCTTTTAATTTTTTACTAACAGATGTAGTACCTTTGACTTTACTGAGTCTTTAAAAGTACTGAATACGTAGCAGAAAGTATTTACAGAATTGGGTCCTTGGATTGTACACAAAGGCCTCTGAAAGACCAGCTTTTGCTGCTCATATGTTTGGCAGGCAAATTTGATAATAATTTCTGTTCTAGAACCTTACACCATCTCAGTGAATATAAATTGATGGTGTAAAGCAAATGGGCAACTGGCAGGAATCCAAAAGTAAGTTGGAGAGAAGACAGCTTATTGTTGAGGGGGCAGCCTGGTGTTCTACAGCCTGGTTGTTGTTTTTTATTCACGACAACTCTGCAGAGCTGTGGAGTTCAAGTGTGGCCTTTGAAGTGTTTTAAATAATAACAGTTTTATTTCTCCTGACACAAGCACTGAAGCTGTTTGTTACCACCTCAGAACTGTTACCCAGCAGTGTAAAAGTTACCAGCAAAGCAAGCTTAGATGAAAGTCTATTATAAATACAACAGGCATAAACTTCAGGGAAACCACATTATACTGCAAAGGCCAATATGGAAGTGCAGGCCTTGGCCACTTCCTTAGAATACGGCATTTGCCAGATTAAAAACGACACTCCTGGGCACTCACCTATGGGTACTTAATGCATGAAGCGGGGCAGTGAAAATGTGGAAGCTAATCTGGATGACAACATCACTTAGGTTCTTATAACATTGCACGTTCAGCATCACTTTGAAGGGTTCTGTGCAAGTACATGTGGAATACACATGCATAGGGCTTCTTCAGCAGGACAGGAACTCTGCCTAACCAGCATTCTGTTGCTATGGAGGGAGTCGCATTCTGGGTTTGTATAGAACAGGCTTCCTCAACCTCGGCCCTCCAGATGTTTTTGGCCTACAACTCCCATGATCCCTAGCTAGCAGCACCAGTGGTCAGAGATGGTGGGAATTGTAGTCTCAAAACATCTGGAGGGCCTGGGTTGAGGAAGCCTGGTGTAC
Source organism: Podarcis bocagei (assembly GCF_964188305.1). Taxonomy (NCBI): domain Eukaryota; kingdom Metazoa; phylum Chordata; class Lepidosauria; order Squamata; family Lacertidae; genus Podarcis; species Podarcis bocagei. The sequence continues at coordinate 41,369,070 of NC_138125.1, read as the reverse complement.
AATGACATCAAGCACAAGGCGTTAAGAAAATGTGTCTCACATGTGTGTTGGTGCCTAGGGGACTATCTAGGCAGAGAGCAGGAACTACAGAAGTGCATGTAGATCACATCTGCATGTCAAACATGCCTTGCAGTGCTAAGGCAGGCATAGGCAAACTCGGTCCTCCAGATGTTGTGGGACTACAATTCCCATCATCCCTGACCACTGGTCCTGTTAGCTAGGGATCATGGGAGTTGTAGGCCAAAAACATCTGGAGGGCCGAGTATGCCTATGCCTGTGCTAAGGAATCAAATACTTTATTCTGATTAGATATTCTTGAAGATAATTATAACATGATACAACTCAGGAACACTAGCCCAATCTAATGAACTAGGCACGCAAGAATGATACCTTGTGTATTTTGTGTTGCCATCTTAAAAGGAATAAAACACCAAATTGCAGATTAGAAATGAAATGGTGCTCCACATTTATATAGCACTTTAGTTTTCAAATAACATCATGTACATTTTCTCTGAAAACCTTACAACAAACATGTAAGGCAGGTCACTAATATTATCCCAGTCTAGCAGCTAAGGGTGGAGGTGGGTGGGGGGCAAGCTGAGCTTCACGTATAATTGCTTATCTAAAGCCACACATGGGGCTTATGGCAGAGGTGACATTTTGAGCCAGGGGCTTTTCAGTTTTAACTTAACCTGTTAGCCACTGTAGTGCTAAATTTTTAATGTGATTGAATCATTCTCCTTAAAGTAGAGTCTTTAAAGGTCCTACTAGACTGGAGGGAGTTTGCTCCAATTATTTATTTAAAATTTAAAATAACCTCTCTTTAGTGCCATTCTCCACTCTGCTATTATCCAGAGCTTTCCCGCCTTTCGTGAACTCCGTAGTTTCGCTCCAGAGATAGGTTATTCCATTTGCCCCTGAAATGTATTCTGGTTTTTGGTTTGTTTTGAACCTAGAGTGCAGCTCTGGTATTGTCACTTGGCCTTCTTAGAATGCAGGGAGGACTAATGCTTCCCTTTTTTGCAACAAACAGCTCTTGCCACTGTGGTATCATACTTGATTTATGGCGCATTTTGAGACAGAAGAGCATGAGATTCTTAGCCTCCGGATCGTGGGTTTTAGCCCCACATTGGGCAACAAAATCTTGCATTGCAGGAAGTTGGCCCTCATGGTCCCTTCCAACTCTACAATTCTGTGAATCTGTTATACACTTGTGTGCCAAGGAATGGCACCTCTGACCAGCTTAATGATACTGTCTTCTTACAGCAAGTAGTTCCTGGACTGCCCCTATTCTGTGGCAGCTATGGACAGAATATTATCACATGCTCTGATTTTCTGTTTGCAAAATTAGATGATTTCTGTTATACTAATGACTTCCTAAGTGTCATTTGCATGAAAGCTGTTTCACTTTTGTGATGGTGAGGGGAAAAGTTAGCACACATAAAACCCTCCCCGATGTATGAAACCAGTCTTCTATAAACTGCATTCTGATGCAGTTTGCATGTATTATTTCAGCATTATTATTTGTTAAATTTCTATTGCACCTTTCCTGCCAATTGAGCCTAGAGCAGCACACAACAAAGTAGCAAAAACAATACATTTAAAAATAAAATAAAGCATATTTTAAAACTTTAAGAATCTATTTAAAAGTTTAACAATGTCTGATTTTGAAAACTGTATATAGTAAATAAAGATCTATTGTTCTCAATAGTGGCTGTTGAGGATGCACACACACACACACACACACACACACACGTGCTGAGGGAAATCTGAGGACAAAACAAGTGGATGATGTAAGGGCTAAGGGCCTTTTTAAGACTGAGAAGCCTGTAGGCAGAATGTTCATTTGAGCACCCCTGCTCCTCACTGTACAATATGTTTATGTCATTTCCCCCAATGCTCAGCTGCAAAAAAAGAAAAGGTAAAATATTTTATGTCTCTAAAATTAAAACACACACACACACAAAATTGAATTTACTTGTTTTAATGCTCCCATTTTCCACCTTAAATATATTTCCTCTGAACAAAGTTCTGTTGATTCAAATTAAATGAATTTTGTTGATATTATTTATAGGAAGTATTAACTTTCTTTTAAAGTCATGCATTTATAGAGGATGTGACTTATTCATAGGTTGGATGGGAAATAGGATTATTATTTTTTAGTGTAAAAACTATACTTAAGTCAGGGCTCATCCACACTGGAGTTTAATATGGACTTAAAGCTGCTTGTGTGTCTGTTGTTGCTTTTTGTGGTGTCCACACAATGTCTTCGTTCAAGTGGCAGCCAGCACTCCAACACCAACCCTGCTAACTGCGGATTCCCCCAATCCATGGATAATTGGATAAGGGAAGAAAATCCAATATAAAATTGCATGTTACCCAACTGTGGACACACTGAAGCACATTGTGTGGGTGAGGTTTTTTTACATCTGTGGTGACATTTCACTAGCTGCTGTTTTCACCACACACCCTGCTTCTGTTTTGTTTCCATCAGCTGCAAGGAAAGGATGTACCCTGCCTTTTCCCATTGGTTGTTGCTGAAGGCATGTTTTTGTATTTTTATTTTAAAAACAGCTCATTTGCACAGAACCTCTCTTGCACAAAACAGCTGTATTAAAAATAAAAGTAAAATTTGCCCTTGCTTATCCCCAAAACATCCCCCAGATCTGAAAAAAGGGGGGGTCCATTGGTTTGTTTCTATTTCTATTATGTATTTTGTGTTCTCATTTTTAATTTTTATGTGATGAATTGCCCTGTGATCTTTGAGTGAAGGGTGGTATGCAAATTTTAATAATAATAATAATAATAATAATAATAATAATAATAATAATAATAATAATACTTCATCTAGAACTGAGCTCTAGTATTCAATATGTTGCAGGAAAGAGCCTTCTTACTTAGTGTATTTAGGCACAAATTTATAATGGTTGATCTCTGCTCCCCAAACTTTCACTGTAATAGGCAACTCAAATAAGGACTGCTAGGAAGTGTATAACATAGATATAATGTTTGTATACCTTGCATGTGTTATTTTCCTTTATTAATACTCTGATGTTTATAACCAGACTAGTGTTGTATAATAGTAAACAGCAGTTGCAAGGAAGAGACAAATGTCAAGAACCTTATAACGTGGCCCTTTTTCTACAAATGCCAAAGGACACTTCCAAATAATGTTGCTGATCCAGATTTTGCACACTTTGAAATACATCATGATGTGAGTAATCACTAGCCCTCCCTCAATTGCTACCTCTTAATCTATTTGATGAGGTGGTGATAACTAAGATTCAGAAAAGAAAGAGTTGGATACAAATGGAATGTAACAACAGGGTTGCAATATGTATGCTCAGAATGGGGAGGATAATGTGAGCCTTGTTTTAGCAATTGGCTAGGTAACCTCAGTGATAAGCAATGGACAATTGCAATCATGCACTTATTTAAATATGCAAATTAGAAGTCTTTACTAGGAGAATAGACAGCTCTGTTACTAGCAGTGGTATTTTGTGTGGGCCAGCTGCCAGATGAATCTTTGAAAAGAACTTTCCCTCTCCTTTTTAAAAGTTTTTTTTAACATTTTGCAGATGTTTGCACTTCACTTATGATAAGTGAATGGGTATGTGTTTGTGTTAGAAGACTCACGTAACATTGCTTGCAATTTTAGTCAAGATGTGAGCTGATATATATTCACCTGCAGTTGGTGATCCAAAATCTTCTCCAACTTGCAAATCAAATTATTGCCCCATCAGCTAAAAAAAGCGGGGGGGGGGGAATATTTGTTGTCAAAACTGACGCTAACTCTCCAACTGCTACTGTGCATCACGATCATTGATATTTCTACAACTTCCCTTGTACAGTAGGGACAACCCACAGCTGAATGTTGAAGCACATGACTGGCATGCAAAAGACTCCATGTTCAATACCTGGCCGTTAAAGGATTTCAAACCTCAGTTGAGGCTTAGGGAATTACTGCCAGTCAGGGTAAGCAATAGTGGATTTGAAGGACCTGTGGTCTGACTCATCATAAGACAGTTTTTATTCATGTAACCTGTCTGTAAGGGCTTGTGAAGTGAGACCATAGCTCATTGGTGGAGCACTTATTTTGCATGTGTCAGATCTTGGCTCAGTTGCTGGCATCTGTAGTTAGAAAATCTCTGATCATACGATTGGAAAGAACCTTCCTTAAGATAAATGAATGGCTGCCTCCAATTACAATAAACAGCCGTTCTATATATGCTAACCTTTGACAGGGCCTATAGGTTGAAAAGCTCTGCCGCTCTGGCAGGGTCTAACTGAGAGTTGTAGGCAGCTTTCAATGGTTGTTTAGAGGCAAATAATTTATTTTGGTTTACTATCTCTGTTTAGTGATTATCAGATTTTGTGACAAATTTGGTTTCTTGATGTAGCAGTTTGGAATCATAAGTCTGAATTGGTCTATTAAACTGCATTACTCACATTTCTTTTGCACCAGATCTAATGTGCAAATGAAACATGTACTTACTTGTGGTTACCATATGATAAATTGCAGTTTCAGCAAACAAATTAAGACATCTAATGAGAACTAGCTGTTACATTTGATCCCAAACCATGACTGAATGTGTTGAAAAGTGTTCAGAAGTCTGTGGCTTCAAATATCTTGGGCCTCTTGTAGCCATTTAAAAGCCTTTACTTCCATTTTTCTCACCCAGTTACATATTTATCTTGTTTTTGTGTTTCGTTTGAAATTATTTTTATTGATTTTTTTACATTTCAAAAAAAATATTACAAGCATAGTTGCACAGACTTACAAGTTTGGTTGCGTGTTAATATAACAGTTAAATAAAATAATTTTAAAAAATAATACTAATTCAAACTTGTAGACTGAGTTATAGGTAAGCATGAACACCAGAGTAATTACATTACAATATAATGTACAATAATGTATAATGTTTAGATTTAGTGAACAAAGGTAAATAATAGTTTATACTGATACGGATTTAAGTATATATTACTCTTGTAAGTGTAACTTTGGATAGATGGATCATGCAAACACAATTTTTGACATAAATCTAAAATGACAATTCCAAATCTTACCTTCATACTTGTATGTTAATCCTAGATCCTGATATAGTTGCTCTTTTTTAGTCTGTAAGTAACCTATGGCTGCTTCTCAGAAATCAGAGAGGCCTCTTGCAGAATATAACATTAATATGAATGTTTTTTATCAAATTCAGTCAACATTTCATGAAGCATTATTCATGTTTAATGCAAAATGGAAAGCAAGCCAATAAAGAGCAAATTAAATAGAAATATGGTTAGACAAGTAAAAGTTAAATAATGTGAGAAGAGTTTATAGCCTTAAAATGAGAAACAGGAAGATCACAAAATTAAAATATTTCAGTAAGCAATATGTAAGATTTAACTGAAAGTGGAAGGAAAATAATGCATTTTAGTGAAATCTTACACTAAAATCAACATCATAAGAATATATGAAGCACCAGTGGTTCTGAACCATACTGAATCAAGGCAAAGGCCAATCTAGTTCAACATCTTGAGTATAACAGCACTCTCCTCACTTGTGATTCCCAGCAGGTATTCAGGCACATACCGCCTCTGACAGTGAAGGCAGTACATGGTCATCATGGCTAGTAGTTCATGAATTTGTCTAATCCTCTTTTAAAGCCATCCTAAATTGGTGGCCATTACTACATGTTACTGGGACTAAATTCCATACTGTAACTATGTGCCGTGCGAAGTAACGGCAAGGTTGAGGCTCCCCTCTTTTTTCTCCTTCTCTTTCTCTTTTTTTTTTTTTATATAAAATTTTTATTGGGTTTTCAAATTTTATACAGACAACACACACATACAAAGACAAAGACGAAACACGTATAATTTCATACCCTTACTTTCTTATCCTTCTTTCTCTGACTTCCCCCCACCCACCCCTTCATACATCCCAATTTCCAAATTTAGTTCAGCAAGTTTTTGTCCCTTCCTTTAGCCTAATCTGTTGTTTTTTAAACTTAAATCATTTTACTAAATCAAATTTTACTTATCCCATTCTCTTATTAACATCAAATCCTTTTTTCTAAGGTCGACCTAATTTCTCATCCACAAATTTCCCCTTTTTTTAATATTAAAATATAAGTCAAAATGACCAAACACAAAGGTCATAAATTTTCCAACTTCTGCTCTCCCCCTCCCTCCCTACCCCGGTTTCCGTCCCTTCCCAAATAATTATCCACCCATACAGTTCCTAGCCCGGATTCCTCACATCCGAGGCCTTTAAATCTCTGTCAGTCTCTCTCTGTCGGTTTTGTTGGTAGTCCTTTTTGTTGGACCTCAGGTCTCGTGGGTAGTCTGTCACAGCCACATCACCTTCTCTTGCGCCCAAGATGGTTGAAAAAACTTGCTGCCAAAGATCTACCATAGATCTCCCATACTCAAACTCAGAAAAAGAGAAAGAGAGGAAGTCCCAGTCATATTTCATTGCTCTTTTTCCAGAAAGTCCAGAGACTTCCTCCTTTGCTTTTCTCATCCTTCTCATCTTTCCCAAATTTGTAATCCAAAAATCTTCTGCTTCATTTTCTAACAACATAGGCTTCTGCTTGGTATTTTCTGCCAATACTTTCTCCCCACCTTCTTCCTTTTCCACCAATTCCACAAATGTCGCTTCTGGTTCAGCTGCAGATTTTTTCCCAGTCAAGTCCTTTGTTCCATCAGCAGGGTTGTTTGTTTTAAAAGTCAAGGTCGTGAGTTCTTTGTTCATAGCCATACTCTGCTCTTGCAAAATTCCCAAAAGATAAAAGGCTCTTTCGATTTCTGCCAGTAATTTTCCCTCTGCAGCCATTGTAATGTCACTAGTTCCCCCTAGGGGGATTCCAGTCACTCAGTAGTTCCTTTCCTTTCCAACAGTCCGTTACTTTGTTTTTTATTATTACTTTGTTTTCAACCACTTCTAGTAAAATGTAACACCTTCAGTCCAGAGAGATATTAAGTAATGCAATTCTTAGTTTTATCCGCCCGTTTGACAGCTCCTTTACCAGCTGTCAAACTCCTTGTTCTTTTCCGTAGAACTCACACACAGGACGCTCCCGGGTTCGGAAGGGGGGGGGGGTTACACAAATTTTTCTAACGCTCCTCTCCTCTCTCCAGCACAGAAAGCTTCTTCTATCAAATTCGTGGAATATCTTTTATCATACACGAAAAACACACTGTTCTCTCAACCTTAGTTCTCCGATCTTTGCTTTAGACCGTTTGTAGATAGGGGGGTGCGGACTTCCCTTTAGCACACCCCCCCGGTCGTACCAAATTAAAGGTAGAAATTTTTAAAGTCCGAATTCCTTGTACTCACGAGTATTTGTTTCCAGTCCAAATTTCGGGAAAAAAGTTAACGCTCTCCGGCCATGGCCCGCGGCTTCGCTCCACTGAAGTAGCGGTCTACTCTCAGCACCACGCCACTCTCCGTACCCTCTCCGTAGCCTTTAAAAAGGCTCTTCGTGGGTCAGGGAGGGCGCTTAAGGTGCCCACCGAGTCACCAAGTCCACAGGCATCCGCACCTGTGGTTTCTATGGGTCTCCGTGTCGCCGGCACGGTAAGACCCGTCTTCAGCAGAGCCGATTCCCTCCGGAGCTCGGAGGGAATCCGCCATTAGCCGATCGCGTCAACCCGGAAGTCCTTTTTCTCCTTCTCTTTCTCCTCTCCTCCTTCTCCCTGTGTCAGCTCCAGGGTTTCCTGGCCCCGGAGCACTGCTGGGCAATCAGTCAGGTGGTCAGGCGCTCTCGCTCCCAGCTCGATTTGGGTTGTGGGGGGGTCAGGAGTTCCCCCAGTTCACGCGCCGGGTGCTCCCGGTTCCCTCTCGGCAGTGGCGGCGGCAGTCTCAGCAGCCCGGATCCAGCCTAGTAGTGCAGTTGGCTCTGGCTGGCTTCAGGAGCTGCACACTGCCGTGGCACCCGCCATTTTGCCTCGCTGGAAGTCCCCATATGATGTGTCTTGTGCCATTGAACCAATCACGCAACATCCATTCCCTAATAATAAATCTACAACACTTAAAATAGAAATCCAGGGACATTAATTGAAATCCGGGAACATTCCGGGGATGGATTTTGTCCGGGGGCAGATTTGTAAATCCGGGGACTGTCCCCGGGAAACATGGACGTCTGGTAACCGAGTTCCTAACCAACTTTAAAGGCTAAAAGCTGGAAGTTACCAAGACACATATCAAAGTGACTAGCTACATCCCTGCCCTTGTTGTAGATTGAGTACTTGGCTCCAAAGACTCTGGGAACATCTCTGTAGAGTTCTAAGGAGATCTACCAAGAGAAAGTGTCTGTGCTGTATCTCCATTGTAGCTGCATCAGTGGTAAATCCAATCCAAAACAATATAAATGAAGATTGAGTGTTTCTGTTGAATCAGCAGTGATCCAGTGCTCCCTCTGGCTATCTATTCCTGGATGTCTATCCAAGTTCTGATTATACTGCTGCTCCTCACCACAGTGTCTGACACCTCCCAAGTAATTAACAAAGTCATAACAATAACATCTCTCTATCTTCCCAGCAGGTAGGAGCAACTGCTTGATTAGAGTTAAGATTTGTCTGTGTTCCTGTCTGTGCATAAAAGAAAGCAGAAGAGGGAAAGACATAAAACATCTTAGTTTTGTTTTTATTTGCAAATACTGTGAACTAAATTATCATTCTTTTCCCATCTGGAAACTCTTTTGGAGATAGTCCCTGTCCTGTTATATTGTTTGAATGAATTAGTTGATGCATGAGCACATGCGTGTACAATAGGGACTGTAGTGAGAGAAAGTTGAAGACATGGAAAGACATCAGTCATTTAGCTTACCCAAAAAAAGCAGAAAAGTATTTTATAGAGGCAGTTGTGGCAACCTGTTTTTCCTACAAGAGATGCAACTGTTTTATACCTTTTAGCACTCTCGCACAAAGTACTAGTGGAGCTAAATATTTAAAATTAGAAGTCATATATTTATTCTACAATCAACTTTTTCCCTACTGCTGTCTGTGTTTCGCTTGCTCTGTAAAGAATGGCACCAATGTTTTTCAGTGGAACTAGTTTTGGAAATAGAAATCCAAAATATTTTGAATTCAAAACCTTCCTAAAAACGAACACTTAGATCCTTTTGCTTTGATCATAAACTCTTTTTTTCTGTGCTTCCCACTGAATGTTGGGCTTTCTATAACCGAATAAACCAATCCCATCTGGAATTTCATATACACACACTTTCAGGAAAATATTAGAAAAATATACACACACATACACAAACACACACACACACACACACACACACACACACACACAGTTAACGCACACCTTAAAACAAACTTAAATAGGGCAACCATGCATGTGATTTGGAATTATTAGTAGTCTCGTTTACCTGAAATATTCAGGCTAAATGCAAACATTTAATTTTTTAGGCATGTAAAAACATACTGTGGTGATTACATGGTGTATACTATAGAGTAGGGAGGGGGGCACCTTCCTTTATATTTTCAAAGCTAGGCAAGATTCCTTGCACACTATCCAAGTGCCTGGGACTGACAGCAAAGCCTGGTAGACAGGGCCTGTGAATTGTGAACAGACTAAGTAGGGAGAGGCCCTCACCCCAGAAAGCCATGGTAACAGCCCAGAAGTGGCAAGACTTTTCTGTCCCACCCCCACCCCTAGTCCTTGTTTACTGTGCTCATCATTTCCTCCTCTCTTCAGATTCTAAAACACAGCAGGGAAAATGAAGAACTAAATGAGCACTGGGATAGCTACAATGTGCTGTATGTTTGGCTGCCTTAGAAAAATATCTGGAAACTTCAAGTCGTTCATTTTGCAGCAGCTAGAGTTTTGACCAGAGCCATTTACAGTGGTACCTCGGGTTACAAACGCTTCGGGTTGCAATCTCCACTAACCCAGAAGTAGTTGCTCCAGATTGCGAACTTTGCCCCAAGGATGAGAACGGAAATTGTGCAGCGGCTGCGCAGTGGCAGCGGGAGGCCCCATTAGCTAAAGTGGTACCTCAAGTTAAGAACAGTTTCGAGTTAAGAATGGGCCTCCGGAACAAATTAAGTTTGTAACCCGAGGTACCACTGTATTTGGCACACGTAGTTACTCATTTAAAAGGGCTTCGCTGGCTTCGTTCATTACCATGTCCAGTTCAAGGTGCTGGTGATCAGGTGTTCTGATGCCCTCAGCAGCTTAATACTGGGATATCTAAAGGACTGTCATCACCTCCTGTATGAGCCCGCTCATTCATTAAGATATACTGGAGAGACTGTCCTATGTGTTCTACCAACACCTGAGAAAGTGTTAAGTTCTTATTTATTTAATATAAGACTGGGTTACTTCACAGGCCCAGAACAAGAGGCTGTTTATGGATTCACAGGCTAAAGCACAGCTAGGTAACCACAAGAACAAGCTAAAGTGACAGGGAAGAGTCTTAACTCCAACCCATAATAATTGGAGAAAATATTTAACTGGATAATTACCTATGACTACAGAGGGACTTGTAGCTCCACGTAGGCTGTGGAAATCTATGTTTAAGGAGGACTACCTGATGGTTTTCCATTATTTTGTGGTCATTTTATTTTGGCAGGTGCTTGGCCTATTAAGTTGTTGATTTCTTTATACCCTTCTCTACTGAAATCTCTGTGTTTTTATTTTATTTTATTTGTCTTGTTGCAAGCCACCTTAATAGTTTTTAAATGGAAAGGTGGCAAACCCAGAAGCAGATTGGCCTTTTTGGGTAGGTGCTGGGGTCTCAGAGCCCATCACTGCCATCCCCAGTGCTCCAAGCATCTCAGGCAGCTTAAATTTCTCACAACACTTCTGACAGTGTATCATTCTAGGGTGCTGAGAGAAAATAGAAAGGTGGCTACACGCAGCTTACTGGCCCTTTAGGCTGCTGCTGACTGCTGCAGAGGTTCCCTGTTCCCCTGGTTTATGTTCTGCCGTAAAAGGGAATTGGTTCTATTCATCTCTATGGCAGAAAGTTGCAGAGTGGATTGGGGATGCCAGGCTGTGCTGTGCAAGGGGCTTACATCTCCAGGGCTCCTCTTCCTTCTTTGCCAATACTGTGAGGATATGAGGCTCCTCCCTCCTTGCTTTTGTTATTCTTCGTGGTAACATCTGCAGTGTTTCTGCCTCACTGGCATCTTCCAGGACATGTTGCTGCTGTTGAGAGTGGGAGGGGATCATGGTAAGGTTACATCAGAAGCTTAGGCCAAACTTTGTGCTTTCCAAACTTAGTCGTAACAGCAGCCTTTAGAAGGAGTCGTTGCTACTGGAATTAATAATGGCTTTAGTAGTAGGCCTGGAGAACATGAGGTGCCTGCCAATTGGAATATTTGGGTCATGTTATTATTATTATTATTACAGTGGTACCTCGGGTTAAATACTTAATTCGTTCCGGAGGTCTGTTCTTAACCTGAAACTGTTCTTAACCTGAAGCACCACTTAAGCTAATGGGGCCCGCCGCGCTGCCGAAGCACGATTTCTGTTCTCATTCTGAAACAAAATTCTTAACCCGAGGTACTATTTCTGGGTTAGCGGAGTCTGTAACCTGAAGCGTATGTAACCTGAGGTACCACTGTATTGTTGTTGTTATTATTATTATTATTAATTTCTACCATGCCCATCTGGTTGGGTTTCCCCAGCCGCTCTGGGTGGCTTACTTCTGTGTGTCTGTGTGCATATGCCTCTGAAAATATCTTTGTCCAATAATAAAATAAATAGAAGAATGATTCAATCCAATTAAATAATTAACCTTAGCTGATAGTGGGTCACTTGGTCTATATGGGAGTATTGCTTGCCCTGCACCATATCTACATAGTGTGGTGCTTCTTGCCTGCTATGTATTTAGTGTGATTTGGGGAACATATAGAGCTGTGATCCATGCCTTCACTTCTGTATCATTCCATACTGAGAAAGAAATCTGTCACTGTTGCTTTCCACTACTTTACTCTTTCCACTACTTTACTCTTGTATTAGTACAAGAGTATTTAGCCACCGTGTGATTGACTGGATGAGCATTGCATGGTACCCAGTAATGCACAGACTAAACTACAGTTTTAGTCAGACAATATGAAAAGTGACAACAAATTATGCCTTGTGGTCTCCTTCCAGTTTCTAAGTGCAAACATCCCAGAGTTTATTTTAAATTTGAGCCAGTTAGACATTTAGTAATATAGATCAAAGAAGAAATGAAAGCCTCCCATGTTTATTATTTCAATATGATGTCTGTTCTAATAAAGTGTAAGAAGGCATGTTATAGACTAACTAGTAGGAATTTTCTAGTTCTGTAGTTTAGTCTTAAATATATACATATATTTGTAAATTAATCTGAAACATATTGCTGTGGTCTGAACTGCTCGAAATGCTGATTGTTTTCAAATCCTTTATTTAATTTTAGAAATGTGGTGGTGGCCTGCCAGAACGCTTTCAGATAAACAGTCCACTTCATGTTTAAAAAGCCATAACATCACTGATTTAAAAAAGGGGAAACTTGCAAATATATAATGCCATGTAAGTTGAGGTTGTTGCTATATTGTTCTTCACTCTTAATTGAGAATAAGGGCCATTTGAGAGGACTGAATTTCTATAATTTCATTGTACTATATGTTGATCTGAAGCACAGTAGTTACCCTACTGAAAGCAAAGAGTGTCACTCGACCCAATATGGTTTTAGCTGATTCCTCAATGATTTGCTAGTTTTAGAATTCTACCCCAAGTGTGTACCTAGTTTCAAATAGATATACTGCACCAACATAGCATACTATTTGTTGACTGCAACCTTCCTGCCATCATTCTTGATATGTTTAGTTCAATATTTGCTTGTGATGCTATGGCTGTGATTCTGAACAGATCTACTTATAAGGCAGTGCCATGAAAATACTTAGCCTTAGCATTTAGGACAGAGACTCCACATACCATCTTTCTATTTTAATGAAAAAGTATTGGCCCTGCTACTATTATGCACAGAAGGCAACTGGTTCAATTTTAATAGTTGCCTAGTAAAAGAAGGATATCATATTTTAATACCATCACCAAGACAATAAGCCATTTTACAAAGAACCATTTTTATACCTTATTTCTTAAGCCATATCATGTATAGGTGCTCCTTGTATTGAATATTCCTGGAAGATGCTTCCTTAGGAGAAAGCAGTCTCTTTATAACGGAAAAAGAAATAAGCTTGTAAGAAAATATAGACTGTTCTTTCCATCTTTTTGTCCAGCCCTGATTTTCAGTCAATTAAAATTTGTACTCAAGGCTTTTCAGCTTGAAACCACCCCTGTGTCTGTGATGAGCAATCCTTCTTGTTTGTGCAGTCATTCATTATCTCCATTACCAAGAGGAGAATAGAGGACAATTACATTGTTTGGACGAATCAGAGTGTTAGGAGGAGTATTTATCATGGTGGCAGAGTGCAGCACCTGACAGCAAAGGATTGATGGCCAGGAATGAGTGTGAGTGGCCAAAGCAGCCTCATATGATGCAAATTACTGACTGTGGATTCCAATTTATCCTGTTCATTTTTCTTGCCTTTGCTGAAGACTATTAGTGGTTTTTGAAGCAGTGAAAGGGTCATTACTAATGTGGGCTCAAAGCAGGAGGGGGAAGGAGGGGAAAAGCCTTCTGTAATTACACAGCCTTCAAAAAAGAAAAAGAAAAAGATTTGAGGGAATAGCCAAAAAAGTGTCAACACTTAGCAATCAGAAAAATTTATTTTCATTTCATCCTTAACCCACATTAACTCAACATTATCATTTTTCTTTGTTAATATTTGCAGAATATTAAAAGCCTTATTTCTGTATTCATTCACATCTATTTAACCCTTTTTGCAGAAAAGCAATGTTGCCTAGCTTGCCGTCAAACAGTGCGAGCATTTTAAAATGTGCTTACAAAATAGGTTTTTAAAAAGCAATTCTAGGCTGTTGTTTTTAATAATGAGACAATTGGCACCCAACAGTGGTTTACATAGGTACTGGGCTATATTTACATGATAAAAAAATATATCTCAGTACAATTGAGAGAAAACAACTCTCCTTTTTCTTCTAGTTGTAATCTAGGAAATTATACTAATAATTAGAAACAGAATGTTGAAGTTAGGCTGGTTATATTTTGGGTAAAGTATACTTTAAATGTATTAAATGTGTGTTTAATGTAATGTCAGTTTCCAATAACACTTCTGGAAACTATTCTAAAAAGATACAGAGCAAGTGCAAAACTATAAATGAGGCAAAAGAAGAAAGTACAGTAAAAGGAAAGTAAATTGCTAGATTAATGTAGCCAAATACTTCAGACAAATCATATATCCCTTTCCCCGTGTAATTTAATAAGAAAATACTAATATCCCAACTCCAAATATACATACCCACATGTAAATTTTGTGTTAATTCTGTGCTCCATTTATGAGCAAGTCAGTCATTAAAATCAATTGAGATGTGGAACAGGGATTTCTTTATGGTGGTCCCCTTTATGTTATTTTATTTGTTCAATTTATATCCTGCCCTTGATTGCACAGCATTCCAGGACAGTTTACCTAATGAAACTCCAAAAACATACAGTAGATAGCTATCTGAATCACATAAAGCAGAAATTACAATTTTCAAACTTTTAACTCCCAGATCAAACCCCCTTCAGAATCAGCTGCCCAAGGAAACCTACCAGTGTAAAAATTTCAGGGGAATTTCAGTGATCAGAGGCAACAGTTTAAGAAGCTGAATTTCAATGGGGCTTTCTGCTTATTTCTGCTTGGGGCTTTTTATATTGTATTTTATTTGAATGAATTTGTATTTTGTGATTTGATGTATTTTTATTTGACTAGAATCTAAGGAGTAAGGAGATGTTTATTTAATAGCTAAGTAATAAATAAAATCCAGCTGTTAATGTTACAGTTTTATGTGCCATTTCTAAAACTTATTAAGCCACCAGGTAGATTTGTAGACATACCACTGCAAACCCATAAATTATCAGCTTTGTTTGCTGTTTCACATGTGCACATGTTTGCATGCATGGAAGTGGATGCATCGGAGTCTTGGGACATCCCCACTGCCAACCTTCCACTGAATGAAAATAGTGCCAGCTGAGCTACAGCTGTACATTACTTTCAATGGGAGGACCATCTATGCTTCCCCTTGGAAGTAAAGACTGGACACATTGCACTGCACATGACTCTACTCACAGCTATGTGAGGACCAAAGAGGGAGGATAAAAGGCAGGCATAGGCAAACTCGGCCCTCCAGATGTTTTTGGCCTACAAGTCACATGATCCCTAGCTAATAGGACCAGTGGTCAGGGATAATGGAAGTTGTAGTCCCAAAACATCTGGATGGCTGAGTTTGCCTATGCCTGATAAAAGGTTTCCATTGTGTACTAGACAAATGCTTTCCAGTGCACAGAAAACTGTGAGCTCTGCACATGTTAGGGAATATTTTTTTGTCCCACATTGGTTTTACAGCACGGCACACTACTTCTGTCAAATATTATCCCAGTGCAAATGTTAACTTTAGGGTATAAGTTGTTTGCTGCTTGAGTCATAGATGTGCTAAACAAATGTATCAACAATGAACATAAAGAGACAATCAGTATCCTTCAGGTCAATTAGTACAGTAGTCTTTAACCCTTTTAAGTCCTGGGACCCAACTTTGGCTGAAATAGGCATTTGACAGTAGTAATGCTGCAGCTGTGGTTTGCCTTAGGACATGTTCCAACCCAGTAGTGGGTTCCAACTCACGAATTGAAAGCCAATAAATTATAAAAGTAATAGTACAATCCCATTATGATGGTAGAGTTTTGGGGGGTTTTGCATAAAACGTAGGAAGAATTCTCTACTTAAGCATAATTTGTCACAAATGTTCAGATAATCAGTAGATGTAATTTCAAAGCCTTTAAGATTGGGTGCTAGTGATTGTGGGTAGTGCTAGTGAAGGAGTTTTGGCAGACAAGATAGAGAAGGGTGTGGTATCTCAGGATTGTACAGCAAGAGGTACAGTGGTGCCCCGCAAGACGAATGCCTCGCAAGACGGAAAACCCGCTAGACGAAAGGGTTTTCCGTTTTTGAGCTGCTTCGCAAGACGATTTTCCCTATGGGCTTGCTTTGCAAGACGAAAACGTCTTGCGAGTGTTCCGATTTTTTTTTGCTTCCCCCTCTTTTTCTAAGCCGCTAAGCCGCTAATAGCCTTTTAGCTGCTAATCCGCTAAGCCTTTAATAGCCGCTAAGCCTTTAATAGCCGCTAAACCGCTAATAGCGCTAATCCGCTAAGCCGCTAATAGGGTTGCTTCGCAAGACGAAAAAACCGCTAGACGAAGAAACTCGCGGAACGGATTAATTTCGTCTTGCGAGGCACCACTGTATATGCATAAGCTAACCATGGATTCCATTACAACTCCTCTTCCCCCATCAAAACTGGTGCACATTAGCAATGTGGTTCTTGAGCATCTGCTGAGTAGAGTTTGGCCCCTACAGCCATTGATTGGATGGCAGGTTCTCCTTGTTTTTGCTCTCTATTTTTGATGTAAAGACAAGGTTGAGCTTTCTTACACACAATATATATGTCTCCCATTGGAAACACACATGTGGTTGAATAGGGCCTACATACGTAACAGACGATATACATATTGTAGGTCTGAATGGCATTATCAGTTTCCCCTCATACAGGGTTTGGGCATTGGCAGTGGAGAACTGGGTCTACAGGATGTCTGGCAAGACAGGCATGTTTGATAGATGGGGAAGGAAGGCATGATCCTGCTCCCACGTTGCATGC
This sequence comes from Podarcis bocagei, assembly GCF_964188305.1. Classification (NCBI taxonomy): domain Eukaryota; kingdom Metazoa; phylum Chordata; class Lepidosauria; order Squamata; family Lacertidae; genus Podarcis; species Podarcis bocagei. The sequence goes on along the minus strand of NC_138125.1, from coordinate 41,352,326 downwards.
AAGGAAATCAACAAGGAGAAAGTATACCCTGATTCAGCATACTATTTTAAATTAATGGGACTTAAGATTTTTGTTTTAGAAATAACATACAAATCAGTTATATCAATCCCTGAGGATACGGTTCACACTAAAAAAGATGGTTTCATTCTTATAGTGCATCTTTCATAAGTTCTGATTCATCTTTTAAAACATTTCTTTTTATTAGCATCCGTATCCTTCAGAGGAGCAGAAGAAACAGTTAGCCCAAGACACAGGACTTACAATTCTACAAGTAAACAACTGGTAAGTTATTCTAAATCAATCTGTTTGCTTCCATGGTTGAAGTGTTATTATTATTATTATTATTATTATTATTATTATTATTATTATTATCCATTTCTGAAACAATTTAAATTGCAATATTTAAATAGCAATTCAGAGTTAGTTCTTTTAGGCATGAAACAAGAATTATAGACAGTCTGAGCTAATGTAGATATATTGTTTTCAAGATCATTCTCTTTACAAAGTGTTCAACAGTGCCAGTAATCTTGAGTTCATGGTTTTCCATGGGAAAACACCTGGAAATCTGCATAGTTTTGAAATTCTTGTTATCAGTTGTTAAATGGATTTCTTTGTTTAGGTGTTGAGTGGTGATTTAGATTCTAGCTTTAAATAACTATTCATCGGAATTTATTCATTTTGATATTTTACATAGGGAAGAAAAAGGTTCTACCATTTTATACTTTTTGATATGGTAGATTATTGTTATGGTGGTGTGTGAACCATCCCTCTTTTGTACATGGCTTAGTGTATAACTAAAGAAGGGGGGTAGCGGATTAAATAAAATGATCACAGTGGCCAAGAAATGATATAGGAATTACTTATCAAAATACTGGCCCAGGTTTTATCAGCAGCTTAATTTTGTTCAGTACATTCTCGAGGTGATGTTCAGATTAATTGAACTGACAGTTCTCTTTCAAAATTCAGAGAAAGTATTTGCACGGATTTCAGGCCTTATACAAACTTAATTACATGGAACTCCATTTTATCATTCTAATTCCATGTAGCAGAGGTTGTATTTACAAATGAGAAGTCTCTGCCTTTATTCACAGCTTTCCTTAATATATTTATCAAAGCAGGTTCATTTACAAAGTGCTCTATCTGTGGGATACAGGCAGGCAGACATTAACAAAGCTTTTAGGTTTATCAGGCTCGCTGCCTGATGAGCTACCCGAGGGTCAATTGATTTTGTGGTTCTGTGATTCATTTTTTTCTCATTTTTCTAGGATCACAATGAGAGACATGCTTGGAGAATTAGCCAGTTTGTCTGCCTTATCTGTCAGGCAATTTTTTTTTTCCCAGGGAAGTCAAGCTACTTAAATTGGCCACAGGAACTGCCGTTATCTGACTTTAATGCACCCTATAGTGTGGATAGCATTTCAATTACACCAGTAACCAAAGCTTAGCTGCAGCCCTTTTCATGCCTAGTGCTGTACAGAAAGTGATGTGCCTACCTACAGAAGCAGAAAATTGAGTTGCCTTGCTTCTGTCAGGGTGATTAATGCAGAAATAAACTGCTAACCTGAAAAGAAAGGGAGAAAGAAAGAAAAGATACAGAGACTTGAATTCAGTTTAATTCTGTTCTGAAGATTGGGACTAAGAACATTTAAAAATCCACTGTGGATTGAAAACTTGGGAGTCTATGCTGTTGTCTTAGCAGAAAGAAAAGAGTGTATGTTTGTGTTGACTTGATCCATGATTTAAATATGTACATTTGAATGCAGTACGTATATAATCTAAATATGCACACTGTACACATGAATGCATAACATATATTTATCTACAAGCATATTATAGATTATTATTACTGCTAATATGTCTGGCAAGTAGATATTATACTTGTCCTTCCAAGAGACTGCAGGTGTATATAAAAATCTTTTCTTCAAAGCAATATAAAATTTCAAAACTGTACTTAATAGCCTGTTGCTACAGCATCAGTTGCAGACATACAGTATTTGTTCTATCCTGGGTGGGAGGAAAGGCAGGGTGGGTACAGCAATGAGGAAAAGAATGAAGACAATCCTGGACAGATTTCATCACTTAGTTTCTGTCTTCATTATAAACTTGTTCTCCTCCCTGTTCCTTTGATTCTGCAAACCTGTCCCTGTCACCTATGCATTTGATGTAGACATCAGACACTGAAAGGGTAGAACAGCCTTTAACTTACAAAGAGCTATTTCTAGTCAGGAGGCTGAGGAAGCTTCTTCCTAATGGGTGTTCTTGCAAGGTCATGCATCCAGGTTCCAGGCCAGCTCTAAAGCTAGGAAGAACGGGCCAGCTTGCTTTATCTGGTAGATCTGGGGGTACAATAAAAGGGCAGCAGATTGTCTGTTATTTTGTTTATTGCTATAGTTTTGTCATTATTGGGAAAACCATTCTTATTTTTCGCCTCAGGCACAAAAGTGTATTGGGCCAACTCTGCCTTATCAGTGAACTCTTTTCTTTTAGTGCTTAAACACTTGGCACAAAAAGCTAAGTCATTTTGAGTATGATGTCTGTTACGTTTTTGAACTCCAAAAGGAGGATGTACCTCACTAAAAGAGTGTGCTTATCATTTGTCTACTGGTTTCAACAGGCACAGTCTGTCTCTTTACATGGTTTAGAATTATTTCCCTGAAACAGTGGCTTAAACATTTTCTTATCTTGCGACAGGGGCATGGTACTTGCTTACAAATGAAGCAGTAAGGGCACTATTGCACATGCAAGGCTGTTTGTGTGAAGTGGGTTCCTACACACCTTCATCAACTGTTTTCCAGGGGTTTATACAGTGGTACCTCGGTTTATGAACTTAATCCGTTCCAGAAGTCCATTCTTAAACTGGAACCGTTCTTAAACCAAGGCGCGCTTTCCCTAATGAGGCCTCCTGCCACTGGTGCCCTTCCACTGTTCGGATTCCATTCTTAGACCAAGGTAAAGTTTGCAAACTGGGACACTACTTCTGGTTTTGCGGAGTTCATAAACCGAATCATTTGTAAACAGGAATGTTCTTAAACCGAGGTACCACTGTTCTGCCATGATTGAAATCACAATGGGATGTGTGATTTCAATCTTCTGACATGTAATTATTGTTACATCTAATGCAGGCCTAAGTTGCCATTTCTGGAAACATGAGCTTAGGTGTAGTTCCAAGAGTTGAACTGATAGGAAAGCAACCCTTTGCTAAAATCTCCTTTTCATATTAAGGACAGTTGGTCTTACCTGAAAAGTAGATTTATTAGGTGGATGATAGAGGTTTTTTTTCCTGCTTGAGTCTTGTGCAAGAGGAAGAGCTCAATCTGAATACTTCATCATCCACCGTAATAAATATGCTTCTGCATCTTACACACCATTCAGACCTCAAATTATTAAGAGATATATTGCCTTAGCCACTTTCAATCACAGTTCTGCACTATGTATTTGTATCTTTGTAAGCTGTATAATTTAATGTACACAGATGTATGTGAATGTATGTGTACCTGTGCATATTGTACAAACTAATTTAACTGAATGGTCTGAAATACATATTAGGTATCAGAATATATAAATATTAGGTAAGCAGGAGCAATATACTGTACATATAAGTTTAGCATATGGAATTACATATAGTCTAACTATGTGCTATAATTTCAAATAGCAGCTTAGACAATAGAGATGTATGCATCAGTGCAACATATGAAAAGGTGTAAATATGATGATGCCCTTAATTTTTTGGGAAATGTTAGTACCTATTCATAGTGATCAGCAAGCACATAGGTCAGGAACTGATTTAGGCAGAAACTGTCCTGTTGAGTTCAGTAACTATTTTAATAGATATCTGTTGACAGTATGTATCATTAAGAAAATTTGTCTAATTTGGGTCTACAGAGGAAGGAATGTTTCAAAGATTGAACATTGCTGAGAAAAGGTTCTTAGCTTTAAACAGCTGAGTGGTTCATTAATTTCAACCATCCTTGTGTTTTAATTACATTGCTGAGCCCTAAATAACCAAGGGAAGAGACAATGCTAGCAGGAAAGATATAGTTGTGAAAAGATAAGGAACTTGAACTGTAAATATAATATAGTGAACAATTATTTTCTGTAGTGCAATCTCATTACCACAAGAATATTTTGCATAAGTCTTTTCATATAGATCTGTCCACATCATGTACAAAAGATTCAAGACTTTTAATGAGTTGAGAATAGAGATTTTAAATTACTTTGCTGACCTCTTTTGTAATAGTTTGATGTTAGGGAAATAATTAATTGAGGATTCTAGTGAAAACACAAAACCAAGTCTAATGAAAGTAATGTTTTGCTTAAACAGTTTTTGAACAGCCTTAAATCTTATCTGACGTCGGGTCCAATTTTGGGATAGATATAGCCTTGGTCACCCAGGTGGGTGTTTATACCAGGGAATGTGGTGGTGGGAGAGATTGTGTGACCTTTTCGGTTCTCCTAGACCTCTAAACAACTTCTGATTACCACCAACCATGGTATACCTTTGAAACTTTTGGCTGGGTTGGAATTGAGAAGCACAGTGTGCAGTGGTTCCAATCCTTTTCAGAGAACCAGTCTCAGAAGGTGGTGTTGGGACATTTCTCTGATGCACAGTGGCAGTGTCATAAATTTTCAGATAACACACATTACTACCTGACTTTTCTGTCTGCTTATCTCTTGGAGGCTTTTGAATCAGTGCCTGGAATTTGTACTGGGTTGGGTAAGGGCGAGCAAACTGAAACTTATTCTGGACAAAACAGAGGTGCTGAGAGTGGAGGGAATCAATTGCTCTTACTGAAGGTGTTCCAGTGGTGTTAGATGGGGTTGTACTCCCCATGGAGCATCAAGTTCACAGACTGAGTGGGCTCTTGGACTAACTGGGGAAGCGCAGGTAGCTATGGTGGTCAGATATGCTTTTCCCCCAGCTTTGGCTGGTACACCAGCTGTGACCCTTTCTGGGGAGAACACAGCTTCCTATGATCATTCACGTGCTAGTGACTTCCAGGCAAAAGTACTGTAATGCTTTCTGTGTCAGACTGCCTTTGATGTTTGGAAACTTTAAGCGGTAAAAAATGTTTCTCCCTAGCTACTGGTTAAGGCCAGATGGTCAGAACTCATCACACTAATATTATACCAGTTGCAGTGGTTGCCAGTGCTTTTTCAGATGCAATTCACAGTACAGTTAATGATCTTTAAAGTCCTTAATGATTTGGAAACAGGTTGTATTAAAAGCTGCCTCCTTTCATATCTATCCATCCTTTATGTTATATCTTGCAGACCCTGTTGAGATGCCAACCTATAGCAAAACTCTTAGGCTGGTGGGCACATAGATGCCTTTTCACCAGCGGCCCCCAATAATGAAACCCGATTCTAAGTGAGATCAGGCAAGCCACCCCTATTAATTTTAAATGGGCATTAAAAACTCATTAGATGCTGTTTTTCAGAGCTAGGTGAGTTATTTCTTTGACTGGTGTGCGGACGTGCATTTTTACATGGAACTGGTTACTGTAGTTGTTTTGCCTAAAACGTGATTCAAATGCCTAATAGATTCATAAGTAATAAATAAATGTACTGTGGAAATACTACAATTTTCTTTTCCATATTTTACCCTTATAATATCTATTGGTTTTGTCCAGGGCTATTTTTCAGCCAGAACTCATTGAATCTCAGTTCCGGCACCTCTCAGGCAGATGCCATTGCCATTATAAGAGAACAAGGGAGCTGTTCATGGTGCATTCCAGCACCTCTTTTTCTAGAAAAAGGTTTTGTCCATTCTTCACTATTTTGTCTTTAGAATATGAAATTTAAATGATGCTAAATTATAGGAATCTGTGTTATATTGAGTCAGACCATTGGTCCATCTAGCTCAATATTGTCTACATTGGCTGGCAACAGTTCCCCAGGATTTCAGGCAGGAGTCTCTCTGGGAGGTCCTGGGGATTGAATCATAGAATCATCATAGAATCGTAGAGTTGGAAGAGACCCTGAGGGCCTTCTCGTCCAACCCCCTGCAATGCAGGAATCTCAGCTAAAGTATCCACGACAGATGGCCATCCAACCTCTGCTTAAAAACCTCCAAAGAAGGAGAGTCCACAACCATCTGAGAAAGACTGTTCCACAATTGAACAGCTCTTTACTTTCAGAAAGTTTTTCTGAATGTTTAGTTCGAGTCTCCTTTCTTGTAACTTGAAGCCATTCGTTTGAGTCCAACCTTCCAGAACAGGAAGAAACAATCTTGTTCCCTCTTCCATGTGACAGCCTTTATGATATTTGAAGATGGCTGTCATATCTCCTCTCAGTGTCCTCATATCCAGGCTAAACAAACCCAGCTCCTTCAGGTGTTCCTCGTAAGGCTTGGTTTCCAGACCTTTGATCATCTTAGTTGCCCTCCTCTGCACACGTTCGTTTGTCAACATCCTTCTTAAATTGTGGTGTCCAGAGTTGGACACAGTATTTTAGGTGTTGTCTGACCAAGACAGAACCTGGGACCTTCTGCTCTATCACAAAGTTATGACCCTACCCTGAATTATATTGCCAATTATATGGCACTTATATTAAAAGTGATATTCTGGGGTTTGGACAACGTTTTTCAGGTGCTCCATGGCCTGTGCATACTGTATGTAGCTTGCTGTTGTTTTTATCTTGTTCTTTTCTCAGCAGTTCACTGATTTCAATGGTAGGTAACTAGAGTCACTTAATGGGCCACGTCTAGGCCTCCAAGCAATCTTTTCCCCTCATCTCTGGTTGCTAGTCCTTTACTGCTGCCAAGTTACATCAGATGACCTTTGCATTCATTATTACAGGCAAAAAAACGGGGGGATATATTGCTGCAGATATATGTAGAGAAGACTGAATCATAAAGTTTGGAGCTTGGTACTAGTCATTGCAAGTAAGTCCAAAGAAAAAGGTTTTTGCAACACTTCCATAAGATATTCAAGCTTGGACTGAAGGAGGGGAGCCTAGCCACATTGGGTGAGAGGATGGCAGATTTTTCACAGCTTTGATACAGTCTCTACTGAGGCGTTGGCCAATTTGAAGTGGCAGTAAATTTATTTGTTTATTTAATATTATGCATTGTGCATTATTATCGAGATGCAAGAATGGCAAGGTGACACATAGTGCATTATTCCTGAGATGCACAGAAAAAAGTTATAGACTACTAAACATAACCAAATATCATAGTGATGTACAACAACAATGCAATACAACAAATGGAAACAGTTTCCCAAAGAGGTATCCAAGGCAATACTAGATCAAAGAGCTTTCCTTACATCAGTGCAGCAACACAGTTGTATACAACACTGTCTTTAAAGTGCTCCATGTTTATCTCATTATTTATACTAGTTCAGTCATCCATCATTAGATATCCTATTCATATGTATCAGTCTTCAAACACAGTTGGGGCTTTAGAATAAAGCGTTCATAATAGTTGCCTTGTTTTATCTGTATAGCATCTGCCTGCTTTAGTGTTGCTTCCAACAGGGGCTAGTGAAATGTCCTTCGGTAAATTCACAATCAAGGCATGATGGTTCTGACCCATTCCTTGTTAGCTCACAGAGAGCCACATGCACTTTCACTTTTGGAGTTGTTTCACCTGCTGAAACATGTTTTTCCACCGCCTGAACTTGTGACATCTGTGTAAAGAAGGGATGTACCAGTCCCACTGAGCACTGACTAAGTTAAAAGACACATCATTCTGTCAGGGACATCAGGGAACATAAACTTATTATATCCTATTATAAAGTATTAAACAGGGCGGAGCACTGTCGATGTTTTGAGGAAAATATGCCAAAGCCAAACACCAAACCCAGACTCCAGCCTTTGGGCATATTCTTAATGAGCAACTGCTTTACATAGACTTTCAGTTGCAACTACAATTTATTTAATTACATGTCTGGCCAAATGCATGTAAACCCTGTGGGTTTCAGTTCATGAAGAGGATCATTGAACTACACCATATAGTTGAGGAAAGCGCCGTTGGTAATTTCATTAGAAGTTACAATATAAGCTTGATGAATATTATTTTTATATTTTTATATTTATTGAATTTGTTTACTACCTATCAGCTAAATATCACAGGGTGGTTCACAACAGAAAAATACAAAAAAGTGAACACAAAATACATAATAGAACAAAAACAAACCAATAACCCCCCCTTCCAGAAACACTTATTATTTATTAAATTTGAATATCCTTTCCTTGCATCTTCTGACATAAGCAGCCACTATCTTTCCCTCAACAAGTGATGGGTACTACTACTTCCATGGCTTTCAGTATAGAGGTGCAGAGGTTTAATCATAATTGGCTCATTTAAATTACGCTTGTGTTTAGATTTATTTTTCTTCTTAATTTATACTCTTTCCTTGAATACAAATATTATCAGGGCCGCTAACAAGTTTACAGTTCTTATGTTCCTATGGAAGCATAAGAACATCACAAAAGATTTATAGCTGAGAAAATAATATTTTTGCTTGCTATTGAAAGAACATAAGACGTGAGCCTACTGGGAAGATCATCCCAAAGATGGAATGTTAAAGCCCAGATGGCTGTCTCCCCAGCTGGCAACCCCTATCATGGGGCATGTGAAGGAGGTCCCTCAAACCTGCTAGTGCACAGGCAGCTTAATGTGGGAGTACATGTTGCTTTCTGTACCCAAGTCCCAAGCCATGAAGGACCTTGTGCCTGCAGATATTTCCATTCCATAAAAACATTCGCCTGACTTGTTTCATAAAGCATAGTATAATCTTACCTAAGCAGTAAACTTTATTAAAAGTTCAGTTTCTTGTCATCAGAGGCAGCTTTAAAATTGTCAATAGGTAATGATGATGAACCCATAATAGTGAAGCATCCAGATTTGTGTATGGGACACTCCTGCAGTTTCTTACACCCTGACTCCTGTACTTGGAAACAGGATGCTGAATCATAGTCATAATATAGAAGGGAGTATATATATATTTAAAAATATTTAGTATAGATATTTGTAATCTTCTCTTTGTCCAAAGATCCCAGAGTGGCATACATTAAACAACAATTTTACAACATAGAAAACTAAAACACGAATAAATTAACTTCATCATAAAATTCAGTTACTAACCCATATAAAAATTCATGAATAGAAAAAAGCAAAATAAAAGTATTGTCAGTTCAACATGCTCTTCATCCATCCCCAGGAACTGGAGAAAGAGGCGTGTCTTTGCCTGTTATCAGGATGAAAGCAGTGTAGGGGCTTGACACACCACAGAATGGAGACAGTTGCAAAGATGTGGGACTACCACAAAGAAAACCCTCTTCCAGACCATGTTGCTACAAACGTTTTCAACAAGGGGACCACCAGTAGGGCTTTCTGTGAAAATCTGAATGAATGGGCAGCCTAGTATAGGATGAGATGCACTTTCAGATATTTGGGACCTAAGGTGTTAGGATTAATGAGTTGCAAGGTTAACTGTTAGCGTTTGAATGAAAAACAATTGACTAGAGGGAATCTTACTTAAAATGCTGAGTAAATCAATTCATATACAGTATCTCCATTTGGGAGCTGCCTCTCTCTGTAAGAGGATGGGCTAATTTTTTGCGATCTCCTGTGAATAAAGTGTGTGTGTGTGTGTGTGTGTGTTCAAATATAGTGCATGCCAAAGCAAAGTGTTCAAAACTAGGATACAAGGATACACATTGTAATGCTGGGAATTCAAAAGCAAACTGGGAATTGAGTGAAATAATTCTGTCCCAAACAGTAGTAAATGTACGGAAAAATTGGCCAATGAAGCAAGTAATCTAAGGCAGCTGGACACTTTTATCTCAGGGGAGAAGGGATTGAAGGATGAAGTGATAAACCAGGGATATAGCGATGACATATACTGGAAGGAAAAAGGCTTGTTGGGCCATGTGTGCTTTCCCAAGATCAGCAGGTTCTTACACCTCTCAATGTCATCAGGTGAATCATTGCCATATTTCTTCATAGCGTCAACATGTCTGAAGATTTTTTTTATTTTTTTAAGCCTCAGGAACTGTATTTGCCTAGTTCTATGTGAGTGAGAAATGTGCTGGATGTACCAGGTTTGGATTATTTCAGTAGATTTAAATATAAGATCCCCCCCGCCCAGTTTTCACATTATTCCTTTTTGTATTTGTTAGTGAAGATGAATCGAAATGCCATAGAAGCATTGCTTCTTTGTTGTCTTGTTTTTTAACCATAAAAGTTACAGGAGTATTGTTATATTTGTAGCCACAAACAATGTAGGTAGACATGTATAGGATTGCATGTTTCTATTACAGTGTTCAGATTTATACAACTAAAAGTTGTATGTCAACTACTACTGTATTACCGATATTTACTGATTTAATGTCACAACAAGATGCGAAGGCAGCCCAGGTCTTGCTGATAGCCTATGAAGTATGTTATATGAGTTAGGCGTGGGTGAGGATCAATTTAAGTGTAGGTGGACAACAGAGGAAGGCTGACTCCACCCCACAAATGGAGGAAGATTAAGCTCTTCCCACCCAGAGATTTGATTACAAAATCCAATTCTGCATTTGTGTCTACTGCCACCACATCTAATTTGGCCTTATATATAAAAAACATGTATTTCCTTGAGGTTAGAACAGGAAGTAGAAATACAGTATCACTGCTATATTTGCAATTGGGTGCCATGAATGTTGAAGGGGGCAGATTTGTACAATGCCTATTGTGGCTCTAAAATTACTGAGTTTGACATGTGCTTGTTACTTCTAATCACCAGTTTTGTAAACAGTGACCCCTAGTTAAAGAAGTACTTTTTCTAGAATTTTGGGTTCACTCTGACACTGTGCAAGCAGTTTGGCAACATGGGTGTTTCAGAAGTAAACAGAGGAACGTTAATGGATACCAGCAAAAATGTAACTTAAGCCCTTATGTTTAACTGTACTGACCCATTTGTTTATGTCTTGTCATTTGACCATGTAAAGACATCTGAAATAAGTTTTTCCACAACACTACTATAGAATGCTTTGAACTGTTGTCATGTTTAGTTTCAATTACTAATTGTTTATAATGAAGTGCCAAAAACAAGTTATTCAAATGGAAATTTCACAGTAACGTGAACATGTTTAAAGTCAGAACAATGTACAGTATAGTAGTCATTTCCTTTCATTTTCTATTTGATTAATTTTATTATTATTTCATTTATATTCTACCCTTTATCTGAAGATCACAGGGTGGTTCAATCAAGTAACCTGAAGTCTAGCACCAAACTTGAATGTCATTTTTTAATATCTTGGCTGTGCTATTGTTTAAAGGCACATATGCCTCATTACTGTTGCTTTCAATGCGGCTTGGCTATACTGTACATAACTGCAGGATTGCAACTCTTCTTAGAATAGGCTTTCCTTTCCTTTCCTCCTAATGTTTTGGATTTTCTAGATGAGCCCCTCCCAGTATCCAAGAGTAGAATAACAAATCAAACTTTGGGCACAGGTTGCTTTTTCAGTACATCAGTATGCAAGGTTTGTAATATAGTGCAAGTTTGCTCAGTTCCCTGCATTTCAATCCCTTGGCAGATTTAGCATTTATGTGAAACTCACTCTATAGAAATCTTGTTGCAATCAAGAACTGTGTATTATACTGGTATCGTGTGTTCTATTAAAACCATGTGTTGCCTATATTTTGCCCAATTTTCTTTCTATGCTAAATTTTATTTCAAAGGAAACCTTTGGCTTACCTAGGGCTGCCAGATGTCCCTTATTTTAAGGACATCTCTTATTTTGAAGCACTGTCCTTGATTCCAAAATATAGCACTTTGTAGACGATAATGGGTGCCTATTATTTTCAAAACTGAATAGCTTCCTAGCGCTCCACGGACAGACACTACAAATTCACAGTATCTTTCTCCCCCACTCCCAGCCCCCTTTTAATTGTTGATTTGGCAACACAAGGCTCACCAGCCATTCATTTTCACATGAAAAATACTAAGGCCAATTGGATTTGTTTTATTAAAAAACCAGATGTGTCTGCTTTCAACCAACACTTTATGGGTAGAGAACAGAGCTGAAGCCCATAGTTTGCAAACCACTAATTCCAGAATACTTACTTGAAGTCAATGAAATTACTCCAAAGTTAACATTTTGCTTCAGGTTCAAGATGGAGAAAACACAGTGTATCTTCACATCACATGTAATTAACTTTTGTAGTTTCCAACTACAGGGTGTGGTTATGATCATTTAGTTCTATAAGAGTGATAGCAAATATAGTGTTATGAATTTGTGGGTGCCAGACTTTTAACTCCTGGACCCAGCAAATATTAAAATATAAGCCACGTTAAACTAGGCTGGCTTCCTGATGAAGTAATCGCAGGGGGAGATAGGCCATTAAAAGAGGACAAAGTGAAGGGTGATGGCCCATTAAGAAAGCCATTAAGAGGGCAAAGACTCTGTGCCAGACAAAAATGGGAGGGGCCCTCCAGCTCTGAGTCAGGTAGAAGACAATAAGACATTTTTTGGAGCAGATTAGAAAGTTTAGGATGGGGCTTTTGCAGTGATGTTACAGGCTGTAAAACACAGCAAGCTGGAGAGGTCGGAGCCACGTTTTGGAGCATGTTGGATTTCTGTTCAAATCCAAGACTTCAGATTTTAGAGAAGACAGACCCTCTTGGAGTGTAATGCTGGGAACCCCTCCATTGTAGGCTCAGATTGTATATATGTGTGTAAATAGATCATATATGTGTAAATAGACCATAGACACCACAGTCTCCACTGTGTCTCATTTTCCAAAAAGAAACTCTGACCCTGGGTAAAGAGCACCTGGAACCCCTGGAATCTTGCACTGCTCAAAGATTGGGGTGACACGCAACAATAGGAAGTTCCAAGAAGTGAAGTTTTATTAGCATAAAAATGAAACAGAGAAAAAAAAACCATAATTATGTATTTATTTTATTTACATTTGGGTTAAAATGGCATCCCCACTTTCCCACCAAATCAAGATTTTTGGTAATACCTGTGTTAAGTTTTCTATACTTTCCTCCATCCTTACATGCTTATGGTTTGTAGATGTTGTATCTGTCTGTTGTGTAGATTCATCTTATATTTCCACTTGTCTTCATTTTATCAGGGCAGAACATAATTGAGGCTGACGCTTTCAAAGGCCCTACCTTGTGGTATTCTTTTATAATAGAACTTCTTAGAACCCTAGACATTTAAACTAAAAAAGCATCTGGATTTTGCCACATCTCCAAGGATTTCGTCCCTTGTAAGTGGGAAATATTCCATCTTAATGTATAATGATTTAGGCTCAAGACACAACCCTCCTTTTTACTGCAATAGCTAATGACGTAGGCAGTTGGTGCTTCTTCTTCACCTCTGCTCCAGATTGTCTATTGGAGTACAGTACAGTGATACCTTGGATTAAGTACTTAATTCGTTCCGGAGGTCCGTTCTTAACCTGAAACTGTTCTTAACCTGAAGCGCCACTTTAGCTAATGGGGCCTCCTGCTGCCGCCGCGCCGCTGGAGCACAATTTCTCATCCCGAAGCAAAGTTTTTAACCCGAGGTACTATTTCTGGATTAGCGGCGTCTGTAACCTGAAGCATCTGTAACCTGAAGCGTATGTAACCCAAGGTACCACTGTATAACAATTTAGTTTATCTTTCATCCTTTCTTTAAGTCAAAAGCAGCTTTCTTTGGAGCATGAAAATTGGCGGTATTAGGTTCAAATAGCTTTATTCTATATTCATTTGAAAACTTTCCAATACATTGTGTTTTCTGATATTGTTGATGTTAATGAACTACACCTACTCTTTGAATTGTTAAGATTATTCAATTTTTTTAATCAAATAAATGCATTAGCATTTCTGGAACAATTACAAGCTGAAGTTCTGAAAGATTCCCCTTGAGTCTAATTTTGAATTCACATACTAGTTCATATGAACTTCTCATTGAATGCATTTAGCCTATCTGCAGATAAGGAAAAGAGGCTAGAAGAATTTCTTATACTCTAAATATGCAGGCTTTTTCCTGTTAGCAAAAATGGATTTAAGTACAGTATGAATTTCCCTTGTTTCTTGGTATAAAGTTTTAAAGTTAGCACCGCTCCATTTCAATAGAAATAATGTAGTTCAATAGAAACAATGAAATAATACAAGAATAAAAACAGTAGTTTTCTTCACCTTCCTCACTGCTGTTGTTATAAACCACCTGTTTCTTGTATTGCACATGATGCTCTTTGTTGCAAATTCTTGCAAACTTGTTGAGTCTTTTGCACTTGTTGCAGCAGCTTCCATCTAGTGCACATGGCATAGGCTTATTATTCTTATTATTCTTCAAACCTTTTGCAACTATCTTATACTTGCAGCTCAGCTCACTTGAATCATTTGGAAGCTCTCTGCTCTAGGCTGTCTCTGTGTTGCTTTATTTGTTAATGAACTTGTAATCTTGTCTACTTCTACTGCATCTGCTTTCCCATCTTTTACAGTCTGCTCTGTGTTACTGCAGAAACTTGGCAGAAGTTTAGATATTCTTGAGGGCCTTTTCAAAGGGGAATTCAGGATCTTCCAGTAGAGTTTCCCTGAGCATGTATCTGATATAAAGTACAATTTGGACTCTTATCACAGACTCTGTCAGCTCTCCATAATTGCAAGTCTGACTCAGCAAGTTGAGGTCAGTCACAAATGTATAAATAGTTTCTCTCCCCCCCATATATATATATATATATATATATATATATATATATATATATCACTGCATTTTGGAATGCAGTACTCTTCAAACTTTTTCATCACTATATTATAATTTTGATGCCATCTTTATGAAGCTACAGAGCCACCTGCCCATAATGGCATCTAGAAGAAACTGAAGGTTTGTTTAAATTTCTTCCAGTGTTTAGCTGCCGTGTTGGATAATAGCTTAAACACTTTCGAATGATACAATTGGGGAGGTGGAAGGGATTTTGAAGGTCATGTAGTGCTGCAGTACAGGAATCTCAACTAGATCATACATGAGATGACCATCCAAGGTCTGCCCCAGGGATAGAAATGAGAATTGCATGTAGAAATCCAAGATTTAATGTAGCTGAAATTGAGCACTGATTTGTCCACCCTATCTCCCTCCCTGGCTGCCCCTCTCTCACAAACAGTATAATGAGAACTGAGCATGCTCAGTGGAAATGGGATGCTGCTGAATAAAAGAGAAAATTGGGGCTTTTCAGTATAAGCAAAGGCTTAGGACCAGTCAGAATACAGCATCTGTACAATATTTATGTGCAGCAATAAGACATCAACAATTGACCTGTTAATCCCAAAGAACCAAATCAACCCTAACTTGAGGAACTAGCTGATGTCATGAGAGTTAATCTCTCCCTGAATTTGTTGATCTGCTACCCAAAATGATAGGCATAATCAACATCTCACATTTATGTGGCATAGAATTATAATAAATTTAATATAAGTATATAATTAGTATTAGGGCTGAGTCAAAATGGTAAGACTTGTTTCATGAAATCTTTAACACACTCACCCATGTAAGCAATCTTGGGGGGGGGCATATGAACAGGGATGAAAATATTCACCTCCTTTAAATTGCAATGTGAAATGATGTCCCTGGCCAAGTGATATACAGTACACAACACAATCTTCTGCCTCTTTTGGCAGGCACTTTGCCAAAAAATGGAAATAATCATGATTTCACTTTGAAAGCTGATTCCCCTCTCCTGCTTTAGGGCCACTTCTGTTTGGGAAAATGTTGCCATAAGTTCCCCTGAAAAAGTACATTTCACTGTGAAAACTCACAAAAATTCAGCACAGCCCTAATTTATTTCTTGTTGGCATCCATCTGTCTATAGAGACCAGTATAGGAGAGACATGTTTTGTTGCAGATAGGGCAGATGAATTTAGTCCTTAATGCAGTAGCTGAGCAGGAAAGCTTTAGGCCTGTTTTGGCTGGTACATGTTGCAGTTTACTGTACCCTGGGTATCTAACAAATCTGTTTGGGGATCCTGTGCTTTACTAAAAAGCATGTGGAACAAAATGGCCAAAATTCATAGCCAGACTGTTGTTTGGGCCATGTATGGAGACACGTGACATTAGTGTCATGTTTGCTGCAAGTTTCATTTCCTGTTTCATTGTTTTATATTGTGATTATAGAAGAAAGCATTTTTCAAAGCTTTCAGTATGACTCACATTCCTCTGTTGCTGACTTTTCATTCCAGCTCAGGCTTGCTGGTTTGTCCTAGCCCTTGGCAGAGGTCTTTTCTTGTTCTCAGGCATATGACTGAAAAGGCAGGCAATGATTTTTTTTTTCCACCTTGCAAAGTAAACATTGGTGAGATATTAAATTAGCCATGTACTTCCAGACATATCTTATCTTCTGGAGTCATTGCTGTAAACTGAGGTTTCAGTTTGTATGTTGACCTCTTGAATAGCAAACTTCCTTGAAACACAAAGATAAGCGGGGGGGGGGGTAAAAAAAATGAACAGCAATGATTAAGGGAGTGGGTGGTAGAGTGGATTAGCACACTAGTCTTTTTGCCTCTTAAGAACTGTATTTAAATCTGGCTCAGAGTTGACAAGTGGGGGGAAAAATCAACTTAACGATCTTATGATCTAAAAAGAAGCATTGACCCTTACTTTCTATCTAAGAGTGGAGATGCCTGTTGAAAGATTCCATTTTTTATTCTCCAAAGCAATTAACTACAGCATGCTGCAGATAGCACACTTGGATTCTGATAACTGCAGCAAGTAACTAGGATTTTACATATATGACTATGGAAGGATAAAGCCTTTAGTTTCCCCCTCAAATAACTTTAAAATAATTGGAATATAGAAAGTAATTTATATCGCATCAAAATCCAGCTGTTTAATTTTTTAATCTCAGCATGTTGTAAATAATTGGAAGGCATGGTTGTTGGTAAATGTTAGTCAAATATTTGCAACAGAAAACTTCAATCTTTTAATTAGAAAAGCTTTGTAAGATGTTCTGCACTTTGAGAATGCATTATTGTTATCATTTTTATATCTTAACATATATTATTTCTGTATAAATTATAAGGTTTGGTTCACATTCCTTCATCACCAGACCATTGCTGGGATATTTCTTGCCTTATACAGGATGAGTCCTTTAAAAAAGGCCCCGTGGATACAGAGTACACATGTTCCGCGGGGCCTTTTAAAAGACTCACCCTGTAGAATGTTGCTACAATGCTTAGATTTAAACTAGTAAGTAATTGGTTCAAACCTCACTTCTGCCATGACTTAACTAGGTGCCTTTGGGCAAGCCCCACATTTTCAGCCCTTAGCACCTCACCACCTTAAAAAAATATGGAGAAATTATAATGACCTGCTTCATAGGTAAGAATTCCAAGCAAGATAATGCATTGCAAAGCAATTTGAACACTCTGCTGCTAAACTGATTTGTTCCAAGGGCTGCTTTTGCTGTTGGACAGCCCTTTGAGGGCTGCATGCAGGTGGTGGGTGAAGCTAAAAGCAAAAATGGGCACAGCCAAAGTATGCATTGTCAAGAATACATTCATAGGCACATGGACATATTCAGGCAGGCAGGCAGGCAGGCAGACAGACACACACACACACTCAAACAGGAGGGTACACTTACATTCAGCTAGGGAAGCAGGCACACACCCAGGGACACACATCCAGTGCCTAACCCATGCCCCCTCCCCGCCTCCCCTCCCCGCTGCTACTACTCCATGATGATCAGCCAAGATATGGGGAGGAGGATTTTTCCTTCCCATCACAATACAGATACAGCACTTTCCTTGTTCTTCAGAGAGCAGAGAGTGTGGGAGGAAATCGTAAGCATTGTATAATAATTTTTGCAGGGCAGCCTCCTCCCACACAAAGCTGCCTGTCAGCTGCATTCATTTTCAGAGGGCTTTCTCTCCATTCCACCACTAGGAGAGTAACATTTGGCTAGGATGTATATGACATGAGTTTCTTGGTTGCAGCATCCTAACTGCAGAATTCCCTCCAAAGAGTGGATCAGTTGGCAACCAAAGTGATGATCTTTAGGCAGGCAGTTAAGATTTCCATATTCCACCAGGCTTTTGATTTATTTTAATTCCTACTTATTTGATGGTTTGTTTTGTCTTATTTTAATGCTTATAACTTCATTTTAATGGAAGCTTAAAGTTGTAAATTGCCTGCAGGGCCCTTTTGAGGACTAAAAGGAAATATGTAAATTATTTTATGCTTACGTAGTAATAGTAGAATAAACAGAATTACAGAGTACATGCTTACTTATAAGGAGACAGATGCATATGTGTTGCCTCGGAGCAGTATGGATCATTTTGTATTAGTAGCTCAGTCGAAAAGTTTTAATTTAAATCTGCACTTTTCAATAGTTTGATTCAAAGTCTGCCAGTGTACAGCACTGTACATTTATTTTAAAAGTAGCTACTTTTGTTCAGAAGCCCCTGGGTGGATTGGGGTCACTTGTGTATTTGCAAAAGGAAATAAATGTAAGAATCCCCTAAAGTTAACATTGGTAATATTATCATGCTGATATTACCATGCTGATATTAACATGCTAATATTAACATTTTGATGGGAAAGAAAACAACATATAAAATACTCCTATGGTCTAAGTCATAATCCCCAATAGCTGTACAGGTAATTTTATGTGCTAAAGTTGCTAAAGCAGCACTGATAAATCAGGAACAATCAATGTGTAAAATAATTAATGCTAGAATGTGGTAAGTGACTCATTAATTCCTTTGTTAGGTTATGTAACCCTATCATTACAAAGGATATGAACCACGTGCCTTAGTATGCATGTATTCTAAGATGTGCTCCCTGTTGCACTCATTCACATTATTGGCTTCTGACATTAAATAAGATCTGGGCATGATTTATGGAATAGTCTTTTGACAAGAGCTGGAATCTGAGCTGGTGCAGCTTTTACTGGTGTTCAGGACTGTATTCATTATCTCCTGGTGTAATGCAAGTATTACATTTAGTCAACTGAATTATGTGGAGTTCTGTGAGATTCTGTCTCACTCCCTGTAGTCATTGTTCCACTCATAATAAAATTATCCTATCAATTTGCCACAAGAGGAATACGGGACTTCACTAAATTATAGCCATGTGTGCTTTTTGCTATACATGAAGTGATACCAACTTAACAGAAATAATAATAAAGCCCTACTCTCTGTTTTTAAATTATCTTTCGAGAAAAGTGAAATTAGAAGATGGAAGGTATTTCTGAATGTTATGCATTGAAAAGGCTGCTTTTCTAATTAAAAGAAATTGTATTTTTATCTTGCAAGAAAAAATTAAAAGAATGGGGAAGGCACTAAATAATATGTCAAAATGACATCTGGCCTCCCTTATGACTGATTAGTTTGAGAGATTCACTATTTGAGGTGGAAGCTCCGTTTTGTTTCTTCTCGCATCCACCCCCACCTTTGCGTCCCTCACTCTTGGCTGGAAATGGTGATATTATAGGCAGACAACAAAATGCCCCATTCTGACAGCTAAAAGCTGAAGCTGAGCCATCTATGTGGCTTAGCGGCACTCTTGAGTACTGCCACACATAAGACCTGGTCTTGGGAGTGGCCTCAGGGCACTCGTTTTATAAGCCTTTGATGCTCCAATGTGTCACAAAGGTGATGTGCTTTGACTCCAGGCAGCGGTGATGACTGATGGCTCATCATTCTCTAAGCGCCTCCTGATGGCTGAATTATGAAACAGGGGTCTTCGGGGAACCTCTGGAAGAGTAATATGTAGACATGAGGCTACGCACTAAAGAGAAGGCATAGGGACACAATCCAGTGAAAGACAGACATGCCTAAATATAATTGAAAACAATATGACCTACACACAATATATATACTATTTAAGCCCCATTGATTTCAGTGAGACTTACATATGCTTACCTTTCTCTGGATGATTTCTACTGAGTCAGAAAGAGGGGGTGTGACCACAGTACAATAACATTCAGTTTTTTTAGATTCTGTTAGGTGCTGAACAGTTAAGCAAACTATTAAAGCATCATACTCCCAGTGTAAATGGGACCATTAGGGAACAGGGTGTGATTTAATAATCTTATATAATAATGTCACACACATCTGTGAGTCTGTCTGACCATTAATCTCCTCCTCCTGAACTGTTTTGCCATTGCTGGTAGTACAAATATCATCTGAAAACTGAGAGGGAGTAGAAGGTCATAGAATATACTTTGTAGGGAAACCTACAATCTTTCACCAGATTGAGAGCCCTCCCCCCCCCCTAGGAAAAGAGATTGTGAAGAGCTCCAAAAGACCTCTCCAAACTAAGTGAATGGGCAGTAAAATGGCAAATGCAATTCACTGTAAACAAGTGTAACGTATAAATGTTTGGACACAAAATCTTAATTTCACATAAATGCTTATTCAGTAAGAACTGCAGTGACAGACAAGGAGCAAGACCTTGTGGTTGTAGTGGCTAGCCTGTTGAAGATGTGGACTCAGGTTGCAGTGCCTGTGAAAAAGGCAAATTCTGTGCTAAAACTGTCAATATCAGTGTCGTGACACAAATCTACAGTGCAGCTGCATTTGGAATATTGTGCACAGTTCTGGTCATCTCAACTCGAAAAGGATATTGTTGAGTTGGGAAATGTTCAGAAAAGGGCAACCCAAACGGTCCAGAGGATGGAGCATTTTAATTCCCTACAGAGGAAGTTTGCATCATTTGGGACTCCTTAATTTAGAGAAAAGGCAAGTTACAGAAGTTTATAAAATTGTACATGGCATGGAGAAAGTGGGTAGGGAAAAGCTTTCCCCCTCTCTCATAACACTAGAACTCATGTACATCAAATACAATGTTGAAAGATTCAGAACAGATAAAAGAATGTACTTCTACTTGCAACACACAAACTATGGAGCTCATTCCCATGGGGAACTGTGATGGGCAACAACCTAAATGGCTTTAAAAGAAGATTAGACAAATTCATAGAGGAGAGGGCTGTTGATAGCAAGTAGCCATGATAGCTATGTTCTGCTTCCACAGTTGGAGACAGCAACATTTCTAAATACCAGTAGCTGGAAACCACAGGAGCGGATAGTGCTCTTGTGCGCAAATCCTGCTTGCACAGGCATCTGGTTAGCCACTGTGAGAACAGGGATGCGCCACCCCTGTAGATGGACCATTGGCCTGATCCAGCAGGATCATCTTATGCTCTTAACTACATGTGAAACTGACATCAGCTGTCAATATGCCAATCCCTACATTTACTTCAGATCTGCTTGTATACCTAGTAACCAATACACCTCACAAAGACTGTCATGCTTAAGAGGTCCCAAGTAAAGCCACGACAAAATGTGGACACACAGAGCTGAGGAACAACAAGAGCAGATGCTGTCTAGAAACACAACTGAATGCAAGACATGGTAAAGGAGGAACAGAGACAGGGATGAAACAGGGACCAAGAGAAGAAAGGTTATGTCAGCTGGAAAAGGGAGATGAGGTTGGCACTTGCACACTCATTCAGCTACAGCCTGTTTCCATGGCCACATTCTCATCCTACCTTCTTTTTTTGTTACCTTTCTAGTAATATTTAGCATTTATATATTGCATATAGAAGGGCTAGTACTATATTGATATCCATTATATTACTGGCAGGTCATACAAAAAAAGTAATCAGATCTGTATTGGCCCCAGATATATAGTTCACATAAGTGACTTTCTGTTGTGAAATCAGTTGTGAAATCTGTTGTGAAATCCTTGAAGGAACTCTTCCGTTGTGTTTGTTTCCCATGCTCCTGAGTTAGACCCAGTTCACACATAAACCTAAGTCAGCCATGACTACGTGTAAATGTACACAGTGTAAGATTCACAGAACAAAATCACAGCCACTTCATTCCTCTCCCTGGTCTTGCTGCTCTCCGGAGCTAAGTCATGGTTTGATTTAGTGTTACATGTCAATGCACACTCATAGTTTATTTGTAGTGAACAGTCTTTGATTACTGCTCATGGTTTGTTTAGACCAAGACAAACCATGCAATGCTAAGCCAAATCATGCCGGAGTCTTGGGGCAGCAGCAGGACCGGGGAAGGAGTGAAGGGGTGGCAATTTTCAGTTTGTGTACCTGTACTCTTGCTTGTTCACACTAAGCCATTATTTGGCTTAGAATATCATAGCTAGCATTCGCAGTGTAAACCAGGCCTTGATGTTAATGTGCAGCACAAAAGTTCAGGAAGTTGTACAGTTGACTAGTTCCCTGCAGCAGTTAGATTTATAAAGGGTAAGTAAAAATAAATAAATCACATAACCCTTTTTATTTACGTCCACTTTTGGTTAAAGAGTTTGGTTAGATTTTAAATTGTTATTACACTTTATGTTAAACTGTTTTAGAAGTTAGACACTGCTGTTATTTTTAAATGTTTTTTATGGTTGTATCCCACCTTGGGAAAACTTAATGATTTGAACAGCGGCTTAGAAATCCTTGAAACAATTAATTAATTAACTAACTTTTACTGTTGTCAGATTCTAATGGTGATACTCCTTGTTAAAGGATTGTTTGTGCATAAAAGTTAGTGTATAAAAACCATGAAGGAAATACATAGGCGCCGACTCCATGGGGCTTGAGGGGGCCCGAGCCCCCTCAAAAATTCGTTTGGGGGGGCTCTGCCCCCCCAATAATCTCCGGCGCCCCTCCAGCAGAGCGCCATCGCCGCCCCTCCCCCAGCCCAAAATGCACAGGGTCGGGCTGCATGCCTCCTGCCCTCCCTCCCGAGCAAAAGCTCCACCCAATTTCCTTCGGAGCTGATTAATAGGCGCAGCACGCTCTCCCCTATTCGCTCACAAGGAGGCGGCGCCACTTTATTTGCATATTCATGAGCTTATTTATTATTTCCCGGGGCCCCCCAATATTTTTTATAAGTCCGCGTCCCTGAGGAAATATTATGGAAAGCAAGTCTTTGTTCTTTGTATTCATAGCTTCCTATTTGTCCCAGGAAAACAAAGTCCGCTATGTGTCATTGAATAATAGTTTTTACAAAATTATTAAGAATTAAATACTGTAGAGCCCCTTTATTCTGGAACTCAGCTAAAATTCCTGATTATCTGGAATTTCTAACACAACACTTTCCCTATACAGAAGAATGCTAATGCGAAATGGAATCTTGGCCCTAGAGCATTCAAGGAGATTTTCTTATTCTTCTTATGAGGGAATATATAAGGGGTATGAGAGGAGTGGTGGTGGATGGGATAGATAAAGCCATCTATAGGTAACATTTGGAACATCTTTCTACATTCTGAATAATTTTGCCGGACTTAGATACCATTGGTACATCATTTTATTTTTAAAAATTGTTAAGCTCATAACACAATATAAATTTTAGCCCTTTAATCCACATATGTTCCCATTGTTCCATCTATATATTATAATCATTTTTTGCCCATTTAATCATGTATTCTTTAGCTTGTTCTTCTTGCATTTAAAATTTCAACAAAAGTTTATACATTTTCACAATAACATGTTCATCATCCGTACACAATTGTATTTCAAGAGCTCTTTTTTGTTCTATTATCAAAAGTCTTTTTAGTCAACTTAAATCTCTCTGCTAGTTGTAAATGAGCAAACCACTGGAAAGTATTACCTTCCACTGTTAGGAAAACATTGGTTCTGAGGAGAGAGGAAGTATCACATAGGTGTTCTGGATGAGTGTTCTAGGCATAGCAGGCAGCAAGGGAGAAGGGGAAGAGTTATTTAAGGGGCCAGATGATTGAGCTGGAAGAGTAAACTGCACAGGCAGGAATTTATTGGGACATGAGACTGAAGAAAGCAAACTCAAGAAGGGCTTTAAAGTTAAGGGCAATGGGTTTATGCTGCTTGTGGGAGTACATAAGAATCCACTGGGGGGAGTGCATCTTGTCTGAATAGCAAAAGAGATGCATATTTGTGGCAACAATATTGATAGAGGTCAGAGGGCTGGTGAGTCTTGCCTTTTCCTTCACACAAATAGATTTTGAAAAGCACTATGAGAATGCAAAAGCTATCTGTGGATAGGATTGCACCCTTAAAGCTACGAGCATGGGTCCATTCATGCATTGGACTTTCCATTGCTTCTTGCAGCAGCCATTTGTGTTTGCTGAAAAGCCACTCTTCAGGGTTTTGGGACACTCCAGAATATCATGTGATGCAGCATGAGGGACGGAATGATTTGAAAATCAGACCTTTGTGCATGTTTTTTTGGAATCAAACCATTGTCAGAAAAGTGGTCCACCATATTCCAGTGTACTGTCACACAAACTGTACTTTGCATGCTTTCAATTATCCCACTGGTTTAAAACCTCCAATACATCCACCTGATGTACATATATGGATGTGTTTGTAGAGTCCCCACTTGATCTTGCCATTATGTGAGTAACTGCTGGAAGCTTCAGTGCTGTTTGCCTATGAACTTTCTGCACTGTAACGAGATCTCCACCCCTCCAAATAAGGTAATGATGTAAATGTCATGATGCAAATTAATACTATATAATGCTAGTGTATACATTTTTCCAGATGTTGCTAGATAATGATGTACACAATTTTGGGGGAGGGGATAGCAAATTATAGTATCGATGTGCATTATTTGACTTATTTACACCATTTTGGCAAATAACTTTACATTTTGCTGACTGAGAAACCTTTGTACACCAGTGGTAATCTAGTTCTTCACTATTGTTGTTTGACATAAGGTTGGTAGTGAATAAAAAAAACTACCAACCATCGTTTAATTCGGGATGCAGCCTTGTGTATAATAAAGACCTAACTTGTCAAAATAATATGCCTGGTACTTTATTAAGCATTAGCAGAAGCTTAAGGATAAATAATGAGAAAGGTAGTGTGCTGGTGTTCCATAATGAACCCTATATTCTGGGAGATAGATTAAGGGTCATGTTGGTACACTAGCCAGCATACTGCTCAGCTGATTCCCTGGCCATGTTGCCACTTCTGTATGGGAGCCTGATCCAGTCTCACTGACAGATGGAGCAGAGAAGAGGCAATTTCTCAGCATGTATACCAAGAGCAATGTTTTGGTGTCTTGCAATTTGGTGACCATCATGATTACTCCAAGGAACTCGGGGTAAAAAGCATAGAGGGTGAGACTTATACACTTATTCTTATTCCTATATACTATATACAGTACACGGTCACTATATTACCTTCAGAAGTCATGGCTGCTCTCCTTTGTCCTTATCTAACTGGAAAACAATTAAAGGTGGTCTGTTACTATGTGCCATGGAACTGGAAACCTCCTACTCAACTTGATGGCCTGTTTTAACCATCTTGTACTTAACTGTGTTGATGGCTTGTTATATTTAACTGTTTTTATGACAATTGACTGCTGCTCCCAGACATTCTCTCCTACTGATTTACAGCTGACCTGAAACTGAGGTTGTGGGAGACCAGGCGACTAAAACAGACATGGAGCTCAACCTACACAGAAGCTAATTCATTGCAGCACAGGTTTTGCAGTTAATTGAAAGTGTGCCTTGGTTTTAGAGTGAGAGAAAACTATTTCCTGTCTGTTGTATATTCCGAATGCTGTCCTTCATAGCTGCTTTCAGTTGGTGAATGACATCATATATTAACCATTGTGACAAAAGGCACAGGCAAAATCATTTTTGTGACTATATTTACTCAAATCGTATGCTCAAAAATAAAGACTTCCCTTTATTTTTGGCCAAATCACGTTGCAAAAATTAAGGTGCGCATTAGATTCGATAGCACACTTACATTCACCAGCACATACTTTTTTTGGTTTCAAGGTTCTGAAAATTGAGGTGCATGCTAGATTCGATGGTGCATTAGACTTGAGTAAATACAGTACATTTGAACTGAAAGCTGCTATTTTAAATGTTGATTTGGGATATGGGGGATCACTCTTGTCCTATTTGCTTGGATCAGTTCCAGTTGATATTACTCACCAGCGTAGAAGTGTTAAAGAGTAATGTAAGGATGCATGCCCACTTTTGTTGGCAGAAGGGGATTCTTTGCTGGCTGGTGTTTTCCAATTCCCAAGAGACTTGTTTGGCAAAGACTTTCCATTCCTGAGAACTTTTACTGAATACTCAATGTGCAAGTACATATTGATACTCTCACTGTTCTGGTCCCTTTTCACTGTTTCACTGAGCATGGTGGCTTCTCTGATTAACATTGAATAGAGAGTGAAAGGGAAACATGTGTCCTTTTGGTTTGGATCTTATGTGGCTTTTGATATCCTGTTGCTGGTCACAAGGTGTTGGTATCCTGAATATATTCTTTCATGTATTTGGCTTATTCTTTGTGAGGTGGGGCTTTTTGTTGGTATCTTCCTTCTGAGTTCCTCTGAGGTTTCATCTTACCTGCTTTCTGGTTAAAATGTATTCGGAGGTGGGTTAGCTCATGTATAATTTGGTATCAAGGATGTCATTGCTGTCTGGTTGTGATGAAAGGAAGAATGTGGTTTAAAAAAAATGATTGCACAAAAGACTGAGTAATAGTGGCCAGCAAATTATTCGGCCATTACTAGTGAACTGTAGTGTTGGGGTACTAGTTTTCAAGCTTAGGCCCTGATAGGCACTCTGGAAGTCTGCTTTGAGTTGACTAGAAGCACTTTTATCAATCCCATCTAATGCAAGGCTGTAATGGTATCTTTGAAGATACCTCATGCCAAAGTTTTGTAATAAATGGTGCATGGAATCGCCCCTGATAACTGTTCTGGGACTACCTGAGTTGCCGAACACAGAATCCCATCTTTTGATGTGCTGTAACAGCTTTTTGAGACCGCACATACCAATACTTCAACACCTTCTTACTGTAGCCTTCTGTCTACAATATAAGGTTGTGTTTTGATTCTCAAAGCCCTAGGTGTCTTGAATCCTGCATAACTAGTAGACTGCCTACTTCTACAAATCCTCCCAATATCTGATCCAAGAGTGCTAATTTCATACATCAAGGCACCTGGAGCAGTTTCATAGTGGCTGAGAAAGCTCAGCTTTGAAATTTCCTTTCTCTGTAAGCGTGCCAATGTTCAAACCACAGTATCTTTTGGAAGATCTTTGTACTGGGGCTAGTTTGAGCTAAGACAAAAGGTATGGGATTAGCATAAATTTGTTTTGGTATGATTTTAATCTATGTTATATATGTTGGAGGGATTTGAATGTGTTGTTTCCTGTTAAAAGCCTTGGGAATGGGGTGTGAAGTAATCTCCTTTGCTCATACAAACAGTTAATTTGAGGGCTTCATGAATATGACAGAGATTTATAAACTGTCAGAAATCCCGCCCTCCCTGCCCCACACACATATGAGTGAGCTTCCTTTCTCATATATTGAAGTATTGAAGCTAGGGGTGTGAGTGGATAGGTCAGATTGAGAAATATTTTTGAAATATTTTGGCCAGCTGAAATATTTTAATTAATTTACTTAAGTGGCCCTCCTACCCAGTGAGGGTGTCCTAGAGTAGCAGATAATGTCTGAAATATTTGTAAAACATTTTCAGTTAATATGAACCACTTCATACATCACAAAGCAATTGACCCCCCACAGTTGTTGAGAAATATGTGAAGTATCATCTCCTTCTCCGCCCTTTCATTAAAGAAAATAAAAAATTACATAGAAAGCTATTAGGTACCCAATAGCCTGAGCTAATTGGGGTGCATTTTATCCCCAGCAACTTCTACAAACACAGTAGGGGAAATCTTAGCATTTAGTATCACAAATTCATTTTTAACATTATTATATTACTTCAGGAGCGCTGCGGTGAATTATTTTCTTTCTTCTTTCTTTCTAGAAAACCCAGTACATTTCTTTCACTTCTTTGTTTGTACACACACACCAAAAAAAAACACCACACCTCACAAAATGGCTTACAATTAAACAAATTAAAATATGCAGGAAATGTATATGAAAGTCTTCTTATATTATATAGGTTGCATTTCATCGCAGTCCACTTCCACCATATTAACAACCATTTCTGTTTGTGCTGGATAGGCTACAAGGAGTGAGGATCCTTATATCCCGCATGGTGGTCATGTCCTGAAGTGGCAAGATTTTGGGCTTGGATATTCAGCATTCTTTCAGATATACCGCAATATTTAACTCAACCAGATCCTTTGCTGTATTAATTGTCAATATTTAAAGATCCCCAGGATCAGTTTCTCCACAAAGAAGTAATGTTATTTTTTAACAGTTGCCAGGATGGTGATAGATAAATATTGGAAAACCCTAAATGGATGTATGATTCAGGGGCAATTTGCAAGAATCTGGCAAATAGCCTTGGCAGAAAAAGTAGCACATCAGTGTAAGCTGGCTAGGGGTATTATTAATCACAAATAGTTTCTGGAAACTTGGTTATCATTCTTTGCATATCTCAATAAAGGGTTATCCCAAGCTTGTTCCTCATATCAGAGTTGGAAGGAACTGCAAAGCTCATCTAGTCCATCTTTGCAAGAAAGCCACATGTGTTTTTGGACTGATATGCTACCTGAGTTATGATGCAGTTATTCTGCTAATACCTCAAAGACAATATATTTACTTTGATGTAGACTTGAGGAATACAAATCAAACTCCTCAGTGTTTATTTAATATTTATTGTTTATTTTGTAATGAACCTTTTTCAGACACTCAGCTGGGCATTTTGACAATAAAAAATAATGGAAATAATAAAACCTTAAAAATTAAAACAAAGATGAGCTTACTGATTCAACATCTGAACAATCTCACAAACCTATTTGATACTAATAAATAGTCTTCAGAATGCAAATACTGAAATCTCTCTTTTGTCACGTTTGATTGCACCTTCAAGCATCATTAAGCCCTGATCTAGTTGAGCATGTGTGCAGCAGCAAGGGTTTTGTAGACATAGCCCAGTAAAAGAATCTGGAATACCAACAGCAAGTTGTATGACAGGGAAGAAAGAGCTGAGAGGACCAAATCCAGCCTCCATGCCCTCTTTGAACAGCTGATCAGTGGGATTCCACCATCATTTTCTAGGCTAATGTGCACAGCTCCAGCTACTAGACTGGCTGCTAGGTTGGACTAGATAATCAAGTGTTCAGAGTCCATTAGCCTGCATGATCCATAATCTGCATAGGCGCATATGTGCAGAACGTTACTTTCATACACATAGCTCCTAGCTGGACTGAGCCAATAATGTTTCATTTTTTTAAAAACGTGTAACATCTAGGGTTTGGCAGTAATGTTATTGAAATCAGATGGCATTTGCATTTTGTGTGTGCCTTTTAATATCTTACACAATCTCACTGACTTTAAGTATATATATGTTTGATTGGAGGGGAAATACTTACGTACAGCTGCACAAATCACTTGGCCAGGGATTCTCTACCTGAACCAGGAGTCAGTTGTGACCTGAAGGGCTTTTTTGTACCTTTGTGACACCTAAGCCGTTACCAACATCCTTCATTCTGCTCCTTATTCCTGCTTAGCATCAGCAAGTAGCTGAGCAGCTTAGTGTTCTCTGCCAATGAATGCTAGCTGCATGGCAGATTGTGTAAGTCTGTGTGAGAGAGAGAATGAAAAGGAGCAGACAGGCAGTAAAGGACGGAGAATACATAGGCAAGGAAATACCAGGGGTATATATGGTTATGTGTAGTACATATGAGTGTTAAGGAACAGCAGCATAGCAGTAAGTTTCCTTTGGGGGTGAGAAATGCAGAAGTAATAGGAAATTTGTTTGGGAAAGGACAAATATATGCAAAAGGGACAAATATATGCAAATATATGCAAGAGTGTGGATGTGAAATAGACTTCCACCCCAAGTTGTTATGTGTTAAGCTCTGCATTAAAATAAAAATATTGGTAGTTGTACCAAAGCACTTAGCTCATAGGCACAATATGAGTTAAACTGATATTTCTTTTTGGAGAAGGATTAAGGAGTCATGACTGAGTTTAAGACCAGTATCTGTAGGGATGCACTGGTAAAGGTATTCGTTTAAGCATTTATACAAATGCAGTATTGAAACTGCTGAAGACAGTCTCAGCAAAAACACAATGGTAACTAAATAGACAAAAAGCTCCACTGAAAAATGTTGGGATATGTTTAAGTAGTAGAGCTCCTTATTCCTTTACACAGAAACCATTGATTTCTAAGCAGAGGCTTCAAATGTATACAATACTATACACAAGTTAAACATTTAAGTGAACACAGCTAAGGGCACTGATTTGTGTTCTTGCAAAACACAAGCATTATGCTCTAGCAAGAGTAGTTTTCTTGCAGAAACCAGTGTTTGTGCATGGATCTCTTCCTTTCTAGGCTGGTCCCCATGTACACAAAAGAACAGTGTGCAGAAAAGTCTTCAAAACTTTGGGCTGCACCTGAAAGGTCCCTTTGTGGATTTGAGTTGTATATACAGCACTCAAACAAATAGTAATGCTATCAGCAGGTTTACTGAGTGTGAGTAGAATAAAAGATTCCAAGGCTCCTTTGAGCCCCTTTCAATTTCACCAAATGATCCAACATTTCCAAAGCTGACAATGAGAACTTTACTCTCTAAAGAAAGATAAAAGTAGTATTTATCAATACTATTATTTATTGACATAAGAATTTCTGCCGTGACCTACTACACGTACAGATCACTCAATGTGGCTTACAACATTTTAAATCACAATGTCATATTCAACCACAGTAAGAGCATGAGAAGATTCCAAAAGCCTATCTAGCCAGGCATTCTTTTCTCACAATGGCCAGCGAGATCCCCATTGGAAGCCCACAAGCAAAAAGTGAGTGCGGTAGCAGCCTCCAGCTTGTGTTTCCCAGCAACTACTATTTATTATTTAGCAACTGCCACTGATACTGGGGGTAAAATACAGCCATCATGACTCATAGCCATTCATAGTTTTATCTGCCATGAATTTGTCTGATTCGATTTTAGAGCTGTCCAAGTTGGCACCGCCTCTTGTGGTAGTGAATCTCATAGTAACTAAGCATTGTGTGAAGGCAGTACTTTCCGTTTGTCCATCCTAAATCTCACACTATTTAGGTTCTAATATTATGAGAGGTGGGGAACAAAATTATCCAAACTTCATGGGTGAAAATATTCCATAGTTGGTTGTGGCCACTGAGAAAGCTCAATTTCTTGTTGCAGCCAATCATGCTTCCATCGCAGGTCTCTACATCATATCCTTAGGCAGCAGGCAGATTAGTACAAGAAGTCCTTTAGATTATATGGACTCAAGGCATTGAAAGCTTTACAGATAATTACCCACACTCTGAATTGTGCCTACAAACAGTACAACTGTTGCAACATAGGCAATCCATGGCAGCCATATTCGAGATCAATTGAAGTTTCCAAAAATTAATCAAAGGCATCCCAGTATAGTAGTTCTTGCAATAATCCACTTCGATAAAATTTAAATATGTGTTACCATAACAATATTTGATATCCTTAGGATTGGATGCAGTTGGCAGACCACTGCCAACTATACATCCAGGTGCAAAGCAGAGTTCAGAAGCCTCCCTGAAACTGTGAAACTGTTTTTCAAGGGGAGTACTACCCCCACTCAAAACAGGCTGAATCCCCTTTCCAGGGTCAATTTACCTTCTGTCCAGGAGCATCTTTGTCTTGTCTGGATTAAATTCCAATTTATTAGCCTTCATCCATTAGTTTTGAATAACAAGTAATTCAGACCATTAATTACAAAGAGAGTCTAATACCTACTATTTCCTACTTTCTCGCTTTGTGTTTGCTTCTCTATTCTGAACAGCTACTGCTTAGAGACCTTAAAGAATTCCTTTTTTTGAAAAGAAAGTTTTCTTTGTACAGAGTTATGCTAATTAGTACCTTGTTTGTGGTTTCATGAGATTTATGAGAAGCTGCTCTGAGCCCTGCATAGAAAATTTCAGGCTATCTTCATATCTGTCTATTAATTTGTTTATCATTCTATCTGCCTACCTATCTGCTGAAATTTAAAACAGGGTAATAACTTTGAGCCCAGTGACACTAATGCAGCATTAGATTAAAAGAATGTTACTTTATATAGGCGTAAAAGTAATTTAGAGGCACTTAGAGGAAGCTATATACTTAACATGATTCTTGGCCAGTAAAGACAGGTTGATCCCACTCATTTTGGGATTGCTAATTTGCAGTTAATTAGGAAGATTGATTCTGTTCTGTGATGCATAGTTTCAACCCCAAATGTAATTTTTTTCTGGTTTCTGTGACACAGGGCTAGTTATCAACATCATGATACAAATATTACTGAATGACACAGATTCTCATAAAATGGCAGCAGTTTTTTTGCTTGTGGGGGGAAGTCTAGTAACCATTAATAGTATTTAACTGTTTTTTTCCCCTGTGATGGAAACCTGGTACCATTCATATTTAAAACATTTATTCATTTACCTGGAAAGTATATTGCAGCAAGGAGGTTTCTTCAAAAAACAAAATAAAAAACACCATTTGATACTCTATCTGCCAATTTTAAAAAGTTGTACTTTGTATTTATTAAAATCTTCAGTGTACCTTTAAAAATTGGCAGCCCCAGCTTCCATGTAGCTGTGCAGGCCTAACTGGCCTCTGCAACGAATTTCTCGGTCCCTGGACTAATATCTCTAATTCCTTACCATCTTCCTCCCCTCCCTGGTGTTCCTTTATCCCACTCAACTTTGAGTCCTCCTCTTTTCTACCTTGAAACCATCAGACCAATACATCTCACCCTTGCGGCTCAGGCCTCTCTCATGTAGCCATGAGCTGTCCTAAGGAAGACCAGTCCTCCCTCTCCATTTGAACCTCCCATAACAACATTGACGCAGAGAACCAGCACAGCCCTTAGTATTGCAAGGTGATGCCTTCCGGTGTTTGAATGCTGCAGAATGGCCATGCTATCCCCTCATCTTTGCTTTGTGCCCACCAAGAGTGTGGGTGAGCACACTAGTTCTGCCTCCCTCCCTTGCTGTTTCACTCATGTTCCACTTATGCAGGGTTCTCCACATCTGCTGTGCATGATATTTTCTTGCCCCCTTTCTCTCTCATTTTTCTATTATCCTTTCTGGCACGTATCCTTCTGAGACATTACAATTATCTTCTTGTCTTTCCTGATTCCTTGTAAACATGCGCTGGAAGACCCCGTGTTAACTTCCCTTCTCCCTAAACCTTGAAAAAGAGCCTTTTCAACTCTCTGCAGCCTATATTTAAAAATTCCCATCAGTCAGTTCATTTCCTTTTGGTTGCCTGTTTAAAAAAATCCCCTTCTGACCTCTAATAGGCCTCTCTATCTTTCGCAATCCTGCTGTGGGTGCTACCCAGTCTGGAAGTCTCTGCGGGGCTTGCACCAGCCTGCTGTATTCAAATCTCATGCTCCGAGGCTTCCCTAGGTCAAACTCACTTCAGAATGAATGTGACCTGGGGAAGCCCTGAAGCACAAGAGATTTGAAGGGAGGATCAGTTTAAAGTTGGGAGGAGAAGAGAATCGTGTTCAGGCGAGGTCTTATTGTTCCCAACCAGTTTTTCCACTTTTGCATAGCCCTTAGAGATACCAGTTGCCCAAACTATACTTTTACAGGTATTTAGCAGGTCACACACTACTTGGTTAGATGTAAGGAAAATGACTATTTCAATATGAGGTGCTTTTCTGCTGTACTCCTTAAAAACATGACCAGTAATGAAAATGTTAAGGAGGGGCAATGGAAGGCAAACTGGTGTGGTGCATTTAAAGCAGATTGCACCCTGTCTTTGAGGGGGAAGAATGTAGAGGGAAATAGAAATTGCTAGCATGTGTTTAAAAATGCAAAGGTAAGAATATATTATTGATTGGTACTTTGTCTGTTTATTTACACCATACTAGTAGTGTTAAGATGTCTGGCTGTAATTATCGAGAACAGCCTACCTGTCAAAGAGCGAGTGGTTGTTTCACCATTGTCTGACTGCAGTAAATCATCAGATGTGTGGGCCTAATTCAGAAATAGGAAAAAAAGGATACTGTCACAAAACGTGAAATTTCTTTGTATGAGAAAGGAGTCTGTTAGAAGTGTTACTATTACTCTGATATATTTACCTATTGACAAAATGCAGGAAGTACAAGGAAGCACAGTTCTCTTATATAGATGCTTAGTATATGTGTTTATGTTTGTGTAGCATATGTACATATATCTTTAAAATGGCAGTTAAAATTACTGGGTAATTCATAATTCATTCTTGAAAAGAAAGAAGTCTTATGCCTGCAATATGACTGATACTATCCTGTCTCCTGGTTACATAATACAGTATATAAAAATACATCTGTCTTAATGTTACATTGCTGCGATTTTGAGTCTAGGAACAACCTTGCAGTAGGGACAGAGTGACCTTTTGGGAAGGAAAAAACCCAGAAATGAAATGAAATACACTTTCATTTTTGAGAAATATGCATGAAAGTAAAAATTTGACAGCATGAAAGAACATAAGCAAATATATCTTTTTATTTGAAGATAAAAAAGAAGCAGAGACTAGATAGGGAAAGGGGGGGGGGGAACCTGTGAAAAAAACAGATGATGCAGTTTTTACGAATAAGCAGCTTAATGTATCTTGGCACCCACAGTAAGCCTTGTAGGAGCTCAAAGTGCCTGAGGCAATCTGTGAGCAGAATAGCAATTTTATTACTTTGTCATTAAACCAATTTCACAGCAGTATTGTTTGTTAATGAGCAGCGGCAAACGAGCGAAGATGTCACACACTGGAATAGCAGTGAGATTTGTGACCCAAGCTCAGAGCACTAGGATGGAAAGACCACGGCTATAAAGAAGGAAATACTTTGGGATGAAATGCAAAGTCTATACAGCAGAGCTTGTGTTTATGAGCTACCATTTTGCTAAGAGCTGTGAGAGAAATAAAGGTCTGGAAATATGCAGTTAAAACAGGGCCTATAAAATTAAAACCAAATTAAAGCATAGCAGAGGATTACTGCACAGGCTGTACTCTACAAAATATATCTTAAGTGATGAAGTGAAATCTCAATCAGGTTTGTTTGAATTTCACTGGTATTTATGAAATCCGGTTGTTGCTGTTTTTTAAAAAAAGAAAGCAAACACCAACAGATTCCCAAACAAAAGCAGCTGCCTCCCACAGTGGGCTCTTACCCATAAAATGTGGATCTCTTTGTGGAAATTCAACTTCCCAGTTCTTAATTAGAAACTCACCTTCGATCTACAGACAGAATTTATATTCAGGCATATGCTTGCATATGAATACTGGGCACATAATGGCAACCCGGCTCCTCTACTAAACAGTGAATCAAAATCACATAGCAAAGATAGATTGCATGAGGCTGAGCACTGCATTATTTGATGGGGGACCTTTTTCTTTCTTTCTTTCTTTCTTTCTTTCTTTCTTTCTTTCTTTCTCTCTCTCTCTCTCTCTCTCTCTCTCTCTCTCTCTCTCTCTTTCTCTTTCTCTCTTTTTCTTTTGAGCCAGCACGCTGGTCTTACAAAGAGATTGGGAGACAGCCTTGAGGGATACAAGAAACAGTGCCAAGCAGGCACATTACTGAATCCCTGCAAGGCATCTCGAGGTGAGTTTGCTGCCTGA
Organism: Podarcis bocagei; assembly: GCF_964188305.1. NCBI lineage: Eukaryota > Metazoa > Chordata > Lepidosauria > Squamata > Lacertidae > Podarcis > Podarcis bocagei. The sequence goes on along the minus strand of NC_138125.1, from coordinate 41,316,890 downwards.
GCTGTCTTTCCATGTTTATACATAGGGAGAACTAGTTCAAGCAATGCAATAAGTGGATCAACATAACTGACTTAAAGTGTGGGGGGAGGGGGGAATTAACCCACCATTTTGCTCCATTTGCACTATAGATAGGAAAATAGTTTTGCTGTCTGGACTTGCTACTGAACAATCCTACTTCTTTCCTGTAATAAAACCCCACCCAATAAGCTTTCATTGTAATTACATTTATTAAGGATAATTACTATCCTAGAAAACATAGATATGTATCAAATGCTTCCCATTTTGTTGTTGTTGTTTTTACCTCCCCATTCCACACCCATAAATATCTATCTAGGTAAGGAGTATATATATATTTGGCACACATAAATAGATAAGATAAACCAAAGGAATGGATTTAGTACATTGCAGTGCACGTTTGAGGGAAGCCAGGAAGAGATGAATGGAGAGAGAGAGAGAGAGAGAACGTAGCCAGACTGAATAATGCAAGTCACTTCAGTTCACAAGAACGCTGACATCTCCCACCAGTGATTAATATTCTTGGATGGGTGCTTTTATACCTTGATAATGCGTACATGTTTTCAGCTATTTAAACTTAACTCAGCAAAGGGGACACTGCAGGAAGTGCTCATTGTTGAGCAGTAGGCGGTGCTCACAGTTCTGGGAGCTCAGCTTAAGACTGTTTTCTGCCTGACAGGGCAAGACCCCTAGACTAATCACTGGCTGGGTCTATGATAGTTGGCAGCCATTCAGTGCTGGTCCTCTGCCAGCAGTATTACTAGATAGCCAGACAGATCAATTCACTTTTACATTCCCACTATTATTTATAGCATGCTGTATATCTGCTCTTGCTTATGAACTAATGATTAGCAAATACAGTACACATAAAACATAAGCATTTGTTCTGGAGAAGGCTTTCTGCTGCTGATATTGCAGATAGTTTTACAGGTCATAGAGCCTTAAGAAGGATTTAAAGGGCATATATTTTGCTTATTTTAAATTAGTGTTAAAACAAAACAAAACACCCTGACGAAAATAGATCTCAATTCAGAAACAGTTCAAGACCCTATTTTGAATCATGGGCATTTTAAGAAGGAAACAAATACAAAGCTACTTTGTAGGTGCATGGCTCTGTAAAATAAGCCGGATTCAGGGTAATTTATGTTTTTGTTATATTCATCCTTACTGTGAAAAACTGGAGTAAATCCAGAGATTCCATAAGTGGAGTTCAGCTAATAATAATAATAATAATAATAATAATAATAATAATAATAATAATTTATTATTTATACCCCGCCCATCTGGCTGGGCCTCCCCAGCCACTCTGGGCGGCTTCCATAAAAACCAAAAATACAGCTCATGGTTTCTCTCATGGGAAATGGGAAGGAGATTTTCATTGATTTCCCTCTTTACCCTGCAGCTTCCTGTGCCTCCTGAAAATCTATTTATAAGTGTTTGAGGGTCCTCCTCTACAGCATGGGAGGAGATCCCACACTTTTTTGTTATGATAAAATTACTTAGCTTTCAGCAATGGGAAAGCTTTCATTAAGGGGAAAGGCCATAATTCACTGATAGAGCATCTGCTTTGCATGCAGAAGTTCACAGATTCAGTCCCCAGCATCTCTGTGTCTGCTGCAGAAACATAGACCTAGATGGACCAGTGGTCTGGTTCAGTATAAGGCAGCTACCTATGTTCTGATCAGGATAAACCCCCTAGGCAATGAGGTTGCAATCTTGGTATAATCTCGCAGTGCCATCACAGGGTGCTATTGATAATTTCACTAAGAAAGCAGTGCCTCCCAGTTTAGTCCGTCACATTTCCCCAGTCATGCTGCTGCTTGACTGTTGCTTCATTCCTTTGTCAATCCTGGCCATTGCACTGAATGAAGGTGAGGAATACAGTGGTACCTCGGGTTACATACGCTTCAGGTTACATACAATTCAGGTTACAGACTCCGCTGACTCAGAAATATTACCTCGGTTTAAGAACTTTGCTTCAGGATGAGAACAGAAATCGTGCAGCAGCAGCGCAGCGGCAGCAGGAGGCCCCTTTAGCTAAATTGGTGCTTCAGGTTAAGAACAGTTTCAGGTTAAGAACAGACCTCTGGAACGAATTAAGTTCTTAACCCAAGGTACCACTGTACTTTTATGAAGTCACTGGAGTCAAAATAGTGTGCTTTTTCTGATCTCTGTATCAATTTTTCATTGTATTGTGGTAAAAGAGGCATTGTTTCAAGCCCCCATGTTGTAAGGAAATTCTCATGTTTGTTTTCATTAAAAAAAACAAATCCTCACCTATCATCAGTGTTCAATAGTCCTTTCTGATTATACCTGGCAACCTCTCCCCTTGTATAACACTTGATAAACTGTGGTATCAACTGTGCCTATCACACCTTATTCATGACCAAATGTTCCCAACTAACATGATGGAAGTTACGCTGGAAGTTGTTCATCATAACTACCATCTACAAGGAAGATTGTCAATAACTTCATTGCATATATGATGATGTTTATTTATTTACAGTATTTACAACCCACTTTTCACTGTGCACACAATCCTAGAGCAAGGAACAACCTTAAAATATAATAAAATAATATTTGACTAAAACTTAAAGTAAAAGCAGACAATATTCTAACAACATAATTACATGAACCAGAAGAGGGCCACCACTTTAGTCAAATGCTTGTATGAATAGCCACATTTTTACCTGGTATTTTTCACAGTTCTCTACAGGATATGTACTTGCATGTTTGAGCACTCATGAGGTGGAGAAAGGATAAGCTTTATTATAGGATTAGTAAAATGCGGACAGCAGTATGATTCCATTTCCTTAGAAAAGTGTAGTGTGGGGAAGCTTGGTAACTTCGTTACTGCCACAAAACTTAACAAATAGCTTACAATTGATCCTTAAGGAACAATAACCCCACTTAGCATTCTTATTAAAGGCTGCTTAGTGTGTGCTGCATCACTGAAATAACTGAAGATACAATAGGTTGTGTTTCTGAAGCAAAATGTTCTTAAACATCCACATGCATTCACTGGCTGTAGATGAAATGAACATTTAATAATGTATCAAGGGCAACATATTTCAAAGTTAACCTTCTATGAAGGAATAGAACTTTCAGCCATTTTGTGTTTGGTTTCTGGTTGTAAAGCTTGGGTTATCAAATGGTTGCTTTTTGTTTTAAAGGCTTTCCTGAGTGGGAGGATCAAAAGGCATGGGAAGGTTAAAAGTATAAGGGGGTGTTTTGCTCTGGAAGCTGTTTGAAGGAAGGTTAAAAGTACAAGGTGAAGTTTTGTTCAATGCTTTCTGCACAGGTGGCTCAAACGTTCAGTCTAGGAACCTGACAATTAAGGGAAATACTCTACTTCTGATTTTCTAAAAGGTTGTGAGGGGGAGTGAAAAGCTGTATATAAGTCCAGCTAGAAAGTAGAGTAGGTAGCCAGAAAGCTGTGGAGTCAGAAACTTGAAGAGTTGTAGAGCTGCAATAAAGAAGAGGCGTTGAAACACTTTAAGAGTTTTCGAGCACACATGGGCCTGAAGTGGTGCAGAGTCAAGAGAAGACAACAAAGAGTTACAGAAGTTTAACCAAGGATGCAAATGGATAAATATTGAATTGGTTAGGAAAATAATCTATAATAGGTATAGCTGGAAGTCGTTTCTTTTATTTAATTGCACTTATTGGGTAAATAAGTTTTTTGTTCTAAAAATCATGTTCTCAAAATATATTTTAGTTTGTTGCCTTTGATATGGATATGTTAGCTTCTATGTTATTCATTCAGCATGTTAGCATTAAACCAGGCATCTGTCTGACATGGTTACATTTTCCTTAAAAGAGCAAATTTACAGCCCAGAGGTTTTCTGGATCCTGACTGCTACTAGATTCTCAAGTGGTGGCAATGGTGAAAGGAGCACTTGTTATCAACTTTATCCTGTTAGCTGGTTACAGCGCCTCCTGACCGTTCTTTGGTGTCTTCCCATTTGTACTACTAGAATTCACTATCGTATTCACTACCACAAAATGTAGTGATGGTCACCAACTTAGACAGCTTTAAAGACGGAATAGACAAATTCATGAAAGAAAAACCGATCAATGGCTAATAGCCCTGGTGGTTATATATTCCCTCCAGTATCACAGGCAGTTGTTAGGAATTGAGTGGAAGGAGGGTCATGTTGATCTTAGGGACTTCCCACAGATAACTGGTTAGCCACTTAGATGGACCGTTGGACTGATCAGCAGGGCTCTTCTTGGCCTTTGGAGTGCCTCAGGATTCTATATTGTCCCCTGTACTTTTTAACATCCACATGAAGCCACTGTGAGAAGTCAGCTGAAGGTTTGGGCTTAAGTGTCATCAGTATGCATATGACATGTGCCTCTACCTTTTGTTTATTCCTACTAGTTCCAATCAATATATGATGATGATTCACACAAAAACCTAAAATTTTTACAATTGCAGAAAAATGGGCTCAGGAACCATAACATTTATGGATTTCAGTATTTTTGGTCTGGGAAAAAGAAGAAATAGAGGAAGGAAGTGTGTGTTTTCTATTGTTTGTTTGTTTGTTTGTTTGTTTTTCAGTGACAATACAGTAAAATGACTATAACATCCAGAACAGACAGGCCCAGTCTCTGTCCCATGTGTAAAAACTTGTCCATGTTCATTGCAAACCTGTGCTCATTCAAAAAACAGAGCTGAGTGGGGGAAATTAGGAAAGGAAAGTGGAGAGGCCAAATCAGAATCACAACAAAGTATTGTAGTCTCTTGGTGGTGGGCTGTCTCTTAGTCACAGTTTCAGAAATATATTCCAAATTTGATTATAGTTATTCAGAGTTTCACATTTAATTTATGATGTTATTATTTTCTTTTATCCTAAAGTCCAGAATGAGTTATGTTTATTGTTCTGTTGGTGGATCTTCTTAAACTTCTAGTGTTGCAAAACTATACATTACACTATCAGGCAGCTATATAAATCTATTCACCCTTATTTTTGTTATTTTTCTTTATTTATTTGTTAAATTTGTATACAGCCCTTCATCCGAAGATCGCAGGGTAGTTCACAACATAAAAATACAAAATGGAAAGACAAAATACATTTTTTTAAAAAAGAAACAAATAACTCACAGACACATTTAAAAGGCCATAGAATGTTACTCAGTCCAACACATGATAAAAAAACAAATGTTTTCGCCTAGTGCCAAAATATATGTATTGAACATGCCAGGTGAGACAATTTGAGGAGAGCATTTCACACACAGGGAGCCATTATATTTTAGAAGAGACCATTTTGCAGAAGTATAGCCTAAAGTGAAATGGTTGGAGAAAAAACATATGCTAGAACCAAGTTAATCAACTATTCTACTTCAAATAGGTCCACAAAAGTTAGAAGCTATTAAAAATAAACATGGGTCAACAGTGAGATGCAACAGCAAAAAAGCAAATGATATTCTAGACTGCATCAACAGAAGTATAGTGTCCAGATGAAGGGAAGTCATAGTCCTGCTCTGTTCTGCCTTTGTCAGACCATACCTGGAGAACGGCGTCCAGTTCTGGGCACCACAATTCAATAAAAATATTGACAAGCTGAGAAAGGCAACCATGATGATCAGGGGTCTGGAAACCAAGCCTTATGAGGAATGGTTGAGAGAGCTGGGTATGTTTAGCCTGGAAAAGTGGAGACTGAGGGGAGATATGATAGCCAAATATCTAAAGGCTGTCACATGGAGGATGGAGCAAGCTTGTTTTCTCCTGCTCTTGGGGGAGCGGGAGGTAGGACCCTAATAAATGGATTCAAGAAAGGAGATTCTGACTAAACATTAGGAAGAACTTCCTGACAGTAAGAGCTGTTCAAGAGTGAAATAGACTCCCCCGAGAAGTGATGGAGTAGACTGTCCTTCAATGGAGGTTTTTAAGCAGAGGTTGGATGGCCATCTGGCATGGATGCTTTAGTTGAGAAACCTGCATTGCAGAGGGTTGGATTACATGACCTTCAGGTTCCTTTCCAGCTCTACAGTTCTATGATTCTATGCCAATATGATAAACAGTGGTACCTCGGGTTACATAGGCTTCAGGTTACATATGCTTCAGGTTACAGACTCCGCTAACCCAGAAATAGTGCTTCAGGTTAAGAACTTTGCTTCAGGATGAGAACAGAAATTGTGCAGCGGTAAATGTAAAATGTAAGATGGGATGGATAATAGATAAACTAATAGGATATGAATTTGCTGAACCAACTTTTAAAAGGGATACAAAAAAGGGAGGCGTGAGGAAGTCAGGAAAATAAGTTAACTAAAGATGAGAAATCAAAAAAGAGGGAGTTTTGTTTTCTTTTATATGTGCTTTTTCTTTTTTTGTGTTAAATGTTTGTATTTTTGTATTTTGTAATTTTGTATTTTTCTGTTTTTGTATTTTTCTGAACTTTTCTATTGATAAAACTTAATAAAATATTATATATAAAAAAAAAGAAATTGTGCTCCAGTGGCGCGGCAGCAGCAGGAGGCCCCATTAGCTGAAGTGGTCTTCAGGTTAAGAACAGTTTCAGGTTAAGAACGGACCTCCGGAACGAATTAAGTACTTAACCCGAGGTACCACTGTAATTTGGGGGCAAACTAGAATATATATCCATAAGAATAGCCTGCTGGATCAGGCCAATGGTCCATCTAGTCCAGCATCCAGTATTCACAGTGGCCAACCAGATGCCTTTGGGAAACCAGGGAGCAGAACATGATCACAACAGCTCTCTCCCCTCCCAAGGTTTACAGCGGGGTAGTCAACCTTTTTATACCTACCGCCCACTAATGCATCTTTCTTGATGGTAACATTTCCTTACCGCCCACCAGTGCTTGATTCAAGATTCACGGCTTGTGCCATAGAACCCCCTACCGCCCACCTAAAATCTTGAACCGCCCACTAGTGGGTGGTAGAAACCAGGTTGACAACCCCTGATTTACAGCAACAGATATTTAGAAGCCTTACTGTCTCAAGTCACAGAAGAAGAGGAAATGAGGAAAGGGACAGGAAGCAGAAGAGAATGTGATACAGAAATTGTCAGAGGTGAGAAGGATTTTTCATTTCATGTTAGATTTGACTGCCACTTTTCTTCATACTGTACTTGGTTGCTTAAAACCCATAAAAGTGACAAAATATAATTACATTGTCATCCCATAACAATTCAAAACATAACTAAGAAGCATTTTAACAACATTCAATAATCAATTTTTCATATAGTGGGATAATAACTTCCCGCAGTGGAAGCCCTGGGCAAAGACTTCTGCTTGTGCGTCAGAGCTTTCCTCCATCTCCTCCCTTCTGTGTGCCCATTGTGACCCCTGAAATTTGCTCTTCTTGGGGTTGGGAGAAGCCCTGGCACCACACATGGGGGAGGAGAGGGAGCAGCCTTCCATCTGGCAAGCCTGATGGAATGATTACCTTAGTGCAATGTTGAAATCCTCCCAGTATTACAAGATAATATCAATAAAATGTCAGCAAATAGTGAAACAAAACCACTCCCATCAGTTACAACCAATTAACCAGATAACATCTGCAAAAATAAAAAACAGAGATCATGCAATAGACAACTAGGTGACACTTATCCTTCCTTTTCCTGTGGGACATCTCCAGCCCCATCAAACCGATTATGCCACCCAAACCATTTCCATCCTTAGAACACCATGCTGTCCACTTCATAAATCCAGGATCAAGGTGATTTTGAGTTGGGACTGCAGATCTTGGTGCCATAGCATTAACCAACTGTCTCTGCTCTGACTGGATCTGTACAATAGGCCAAAAATAAAAGAATAATAATACAGGAAATGTTTGAGGTGGGAGAAGTAGCTGAGTAAATAAAAATTCTCTGCAAGGAAGAATGAGATAGCCATAATATATTTTTCCCAGCATGAAGTGTGATATGCACTATGAAAGCTGTGGTACTAATGACATTGTGTAGAAAACTAATGTTTGAACACTTGTGAAGGAAAATAATTACAACTCCTGTGAGGTGACTGGGAGGGAATTTGTATAACTGATTTGTACAAAAATTTTAGCTTTCAGTAGTGTTTAAGTACAGTTTTAAGGCTTTCAAAAGTGCCTCATCCTTACAATGTTTATGCCAGTGAGAATCTATATGAAAGTAACTTGGGGTGCCGAACATGCAAATTGCTACATCAGTACAGTCCTTCTAATGGGTTTGCAAAAGCTGCTTGGAGAGCAGGCTGTTGGGTAACTAAGCCCCTGGAGACTGTATAAATCTGGCCTTCAGTAACTAGCCCCAAGGCAGATAGGAAGTATCTGCCAAAATCTGAGCCAATCTCCAGGTTTTGTCTCCTGATTCCCTGTCTAGTGTCTTAAACACAATATAGTACTTCCTTTCTTGCAGTTGTCTCCTCTGTAGTGAAGGCAGCAAGCAATAATGTTTCATGGCATCCACACACAAAAATGATACCTACTGATTTGCATTTACCAAATGTTGTTAAAACAGCACCTAATTAAACACTGAAACCAAGATGAAAATTTGATAACAGTGAAAGCTGTTTCTTGGTAGCATATGCTAATGTACATTTCTCTTATATGGTATATAGCACAAGATAAAAATGCATAAAGTATATCATAAAAGTATGTTAAGTGTAAAAGCATAAAAATAACATAAAATGCATAAAGTTTCAGTTGCTTTTTTCTGAAGGTATAAAGGGCTATGTTGCTTCACTCTTTGACTTTGCTGTAAAGTCATATTGCGTAGAATACCCAGAATGAATAACTGATCACTGACTTTTTAGAAGAATGCTATTACTCAGATGTGTATCAGACAGAATGTCTGTCTGTAGTGCCAGAGTTCTTGGTATGAGTGCAATGTGTGCCAAACCAAAGGATAATTCCCCTGGAACTGATTTAAATACTGTTGGTATTATCAAGTTCCTGGTAATTGACTATATTTGTCTTTGAATGAGACAGTTAAATAACATTTTAGAAGTTGTGGTTATGCAAATAACATTTGCTTATATGATATAGATAGTTATGAAATCTCTGCTTTTTTGACTATCAACTTAAAAAAATAAGAAGCCTCGACATTGTACTATCATTTTCTGTAAACTACAATATGCAGACCCAGGACCAATCCTTAGTGTTTAATTGTTCTGGGTACCTTCCCCCCAGCACTCTAAATTTCTTCTTAGCTACTGATAAATCTGTGGTTGGCCACAGGCATCTTTTGAGCATGGTTCATGCAATTGCTGATATCAAAGGATACATCCCCTTGCAACAATGCCCATGCAATTGTTGGCAGTTTTGTAACTTTTGTTGCTAATTCTTTTACACTTGTTTCCATGTTCAGTGCTTTCTGCCTTTAAAAATCATGAATACATCCCACGAGTATATGGCTTTCTAAGGCAGCAATTCCTTACCAAAAAATATTCTTTTTTAAACTATTTTAAAGACTAGTCAAGCTCACCCCGGAGGAAAACATGCTGTTTCTAGCTTTAGGTCTAACATTGACTAGATTTGCTAGATGTGTACACAGAAACATTTTTTTGTAAAGGAAAATAATTGGGAGAGGACAACAGAGCTCTTCCCTTTGCATCATGGATCCTACCCTCTCCATTTAATTTTTCTGTTTGCCTGCTATACATGTAGGAGTAGTGGTTCAGCTGCTATTCATGCATTATTAGTAATATTATTACTAAGAGTGAAAAAGTGGTGTGTGTTTTTTAAAAGGAGGTGCTCATATATTGATAGATGCACCATGGGTGGTAGTAAAAACAAAAAAAGAGTTCCTGGTACTCTGTGAAAATATCCTAAAGGATGAGCAACTTGCATAACCTACAACAGGAAGACAGAAGGTAGATCTGGATCTACTGCTAGATATGTGGGTGAGGATATGTTTAACAGCAGCAGGAATGAAATGGCAGGTACAGGCCCGTGTGGTTTTTGTGCAGAAGAACTGTAAACTCTGTTCAGTTTTTATATTGTGTATGGCATTTGCATCAGGCTTTAGTTAGTGGATCCCGGGGTTCTAGGGGGAAAAAACCCCCAAATCAAAGTGGATTCTGCAAGCCTGAAGTTTGCACCCACTCTGCAACCTATGGCAACTGACATCATACATATGTCCTTATTGTTGTTTGTCTTAATGATACAAGCACCATGGTGGTATAGTGCTTAGAAGATCACATTTAGAATTTGAACCAGAGACATTTGGTTTCAAATTCCTGCTCAGCCATGAAGTTTCTAGAATGATTTTGCACAAGTCACTGTCTTTCAATCCAAGTGTCTTGCAGGGTTTTATTTATTTTATGAATTTCTGTACCACCCTTCATCCTAGGGCAATTTGCAATATAAAAACACAAAAATCCGTAGCATACTCATGAACAACAACAACCCCCCCCCCTACATAGTTTTAAAGACCATATATCATTTAGTTAGCTAAATACCTGGGAGAAGAGGAATGTTTTTGTCTGGTGCCTAAAAGCAAAGGGGGAGCCACCACGAAAATACATGTTCCTGTGTCGCCATCCTCTGGATCTCTCATGGAGGAGGCACATGAAGAAGGGCCTCAGATGATCATAGAATCATAGAGTTGGAAGGGACCCCCAAAAGCCATCTTGTCCAACCCCTGCAAATGCAAGAATTGATGGTTGCAAGGTCCAGATTGCTTCATATGGGGAGAGGCAGTCTGTGAGGTATTGCAATCCTGAGCCATTAAGACTTTGTAGGTCTAAACCAGCACTTTGAATTGGGCCAGGAAACTAATTGCTTTCCAGTACAGTTGGGCCACGATTGGCGTTATATTCTCAAATTATCTTGCCCCGGTGAGCAACTTAGCCGCTGAATTCTGCACCAGCTGAAGTTTCCAGACTGTCTTCAGAGGCGCACATTGCAGTAATCTAACCTAAAGGTTATCAGAGCACAGACAGCAGGCTATCCCTGTCCCGATAGGAGCACAGCTGGGCCACTGGCCGAAGCTGATGAAAGACACTCTGCACCCCCTGAGCATCAAGCGACAGCACCGGATCTAGAAGCACCCCCAAGCTGCATCCCTGCTCCTCCAGATGGAGTGTAACCCCATTAAGAGCAGGTCATCTCCCATCCATCTGTCTAGGAAACCATCCACTAACAGCCTTATCTGGATTGAGGTGTGAGGGTGAAGGGGGAAAGGTGCTAAAGCCTAAATCTCAGCAGGAAGTGATCTGACCATGACAAGGGACTGGTGTCAATATCCCTCACTTTCAGAACACCCTTTTCATGCCCAGTTGAGAAAACAAGGTCCAGAGTTTGGCCTGCCACATGCATGAAGGTATATTTGAACAATGCCATGTATAGCACTCCTTGGCTGAAGAGCATAATTAAAATGTGATAAACACTATGAGCCTCATGCCATTCACCATGGATTCAGAGCTCTCCCCACCTCCCCACCCCATACCCCTCACACTGTGAAAGAGGAAGTGTTTCTGAAGAGGATAGAGAGCAAGAGTGGGCATGCAGTGTCTAGAAGGCTACATGAAATTGGGTAGCATCTGGCCACAGCTTCTTCACCACAGGCCTAGGAACATCTTTTGTGCTCACGCACCCACCTCCACAGATATTTCTATAGGATCCCTTGCTTTTGATGAGAGTTGCTGCTAAAAAAGTTCCCCCAAGCAAGATTTTGTTCTGAAATGTGTCAAACCTTGAGTAAATATTGTATCAAGCGTCTGGAATTTCTCCCCCCCCCTTGTTAGTGATGCTTTTTCCAGTCTTGTGGTTGGTTTACTGCACCCACCTCCTGGGATGGATTGTGGTTAAAACAATTTTCAGTGGGGGGCATGGCCTCTCTATGGTGGTGAGCATTGCAATGAGTGACTTATCTGTAAGGTTTCCATGATCAATATCTGTTTGCTTCTTGACTTGCTTGTCTGCTGCCCCATGTTCATTATTATTACTACACTGTGTAAAATTAATGGTTCTTTTTCTCAGTGTAAGAAGCATATGTCTGCCCTTGCTGTATATGCATGTATGAACCTACTCTTCTTCCTCCAGTTATTTCTCAATTAAAATGTAATGAGGGGAAAATGTAAGAAAACTTCCACCAGCAAGTGCCACAGTACACTAATATTCTCTAGCCTATTTCACGGCGTTTTGTCCTTATCTTTTTCTTTAATTTGCATGTGATCCTTTCTTGTGTCAGTTTGGGAGTTACCTTTCCACAGACTGCTAGGTGAACAAGTGTCTCTCCCCCCCCCCCCCATGTCTTACTGGAGTTTTGAGCTCATCAAATAAATGGTTACATTGCAGTCCTTTCTTCTTTGACGGAGAGTCCTCTTCTCATCAGTTCCTGGTCTTTTCCCCATAGACCTCATTTTACTGTGCCCATTTTCTTCCCATTTAAAAATCCATGGTTGTCACATTTTAGATGTATTTATTACATCTCTCTATTCTGTTTACTGATAGGAGAGCCAGAAAGCCATATATTCACCACCACAGGAAACCCACTAGCTGAAAGTTTTGATTTTAAGTTCCTATGCCTTGTGTTATAGACAGCAACTAATATTGTGTCTGAAGGCATAACAGACCTTCTAAGTGCCCCTATTTTCCAGGGACAGTCCCAGATTTGCATAAGCCATCTGGGTTTCTGATTTGATCCCTGAATGTCCCTCTTTCCCTTAGGACGCCCCTATTTTAATTGGAGAAATGTTGGAGGGTATGGAGTAATCTGCCACCCAAGCCATCTGAAGGCAGCCCTGTATAGGGAATGTTTTTTAATGTTTAATGTCTCAGTATGTTTAGTATGTTTTATGTTTTAGTATGGAAGCTACCCAGAGTGGCTGGGGCAACCCACTTAGATGGGCAGGGTATAAATAGTAAAATTATTATTAGTAGTAAAATTGTTGTTGTTGAATAGGTGATCCCTATTTTCATTGGATAAATATTGGAGGGTATGCCATAATGTAAGACTATATATCTTTCTTTACCCTTCAGTTAGAAATATTCTACTTTCATATTTTCAGCAAAAGTAAATAAATATATATTTAAATACAGAATATTATGTTTTGTATGTTAAATAATCCCATTCTTTAAATAGGGATACAAAGTGTTATTTCTATTCCAATTCACATGAACAATAGCATTCTTTTGAGCATCAGAACTGGAATCCAAGTATTTTTAGCTTGCAGCAAACTGTGTGCTTTGATCAAGCTATTTATGGGAGATTATAATTCTTATCCCATGTAGAAGTGATTTTTAAGAAACTTTTGAAAAACTGGATGTGCATAATAGTTGCAGAACAAATTGTAAATGAGCTTTTAAGTTATTGTAGCTACTGTTGTGGGCCTAAAGAAATCAGAATTTTAAGAAGAATCAAACCAGGTGGGAGGGTAGCATTGACATGACTATGATGTTCTGTGCGCTATTAAAAAATAAGATTGCAAACCTTTAAAATAGGAACCTCTGTGTAGATTACAATAGATTGTTTTATAATGGTCTCTCTTCTCTCATTGCACATTATTTTTATTTTCTGAAACCACTGCATCCAGAGTAGACAAGCTAACTTTTAAAATGATGTTCAGCTGTTCCTAAGTAGGTTTACTCAGAAATAAGTCCCATTGGGCTGTTCACATGCAATGCTAAACCATGGTTTAATTCTTACTGCCAGAAAAGAGCACAAGCAAAGTCTTGGACTGATGCAGTCCTTTCCACTTCTCTTCTCTCCATGCAACCAGGAAAAGGAGTTTAGAAGCTTGTTTCCACATCTGCTTAACTCAGGCATAGGCAAACTCAGCCCTCCAGATGTTTTGTGACTACAATTCCCATCATCCCTGACCACTGGTCCTGTTAGCTAGGGATCATGTGAGTTGTAGGCCAAAAACATGAGGAGGGCCAAGTTTGCCTATGCCTGGCTTAACTGCACTTTGTCGTTTAAGTTAATCAATAAACTGCGGTTAACATGAACTAAGCCAACTTGAATCTAAAAAAGCAGAAAGAAGCTTCCATGCCCCTTCCTCTGGTTGTATGGGAGGGGAGGAGGAGCAAACAATCCCAAGACTTGCCTAGGCTCATTCATTTGATGCTAAACCATGGTTTGGTGTGATGTTCAAATTAGGCCACTCTACCTTCAATGTGCCAATATGGGACGTGGGTGGCGCTGTGGGTAAAACCTCAGCGCCTAGGACTTGCCGATCGCATGGTTGGCGGTTCGAATCCCCGCGGTGGGGTGAGCTCCCATCTGCGGTCCCAGCTCCTGCCCACCTAGCAGTTCGAAAGCACCCTTAAGTGCAAGTAGATAAATAGGGACCGCTTACCAGCGGGAAGGTAAACGGCCTTTCCGTGTGTGGCTCTGGCTCGCCAGAGTAGCTTCGTCACGCTGGCCACGTGACCCGGAAGTGTCTCCGGACAGCGCTGGCTCCCGGCCTCTTAAGTGAGATGAGCGCACAACCCTAGAGTCGGACACGACTGGCTCGTACGGGCAGGGGTACCTTTTACCTTCAATGTGCCATGATCCCTTTGCTTGACATTAAAGGAAGTTCACATGAACATCAAGAAAAAAGATGGTTTTACTACTTTGTACAGGCAGCAAGTTGCAGCATCCCTGTATAAATGATAATAAGATAAGTAGGGATGGGGCTCATATATATCCTACAATACCAAACATTTGCTTAGCTACTGTTCCTATTTAAAATGAGAGGAAAATACTGTATACAGTGCATGCGCTGTGGCATGTTTAGCCTTTGCATGACAGTTCATGTGTTCAGTTCCGCTATTATCAGTCTTATTTTCTACTTGGGTTTTGCTATACTGTATATATTGAGGTGGTGTGCAGAATATGTTAGCTCATATATCTCCTTTTGTAAACTGATGATCATCGGCTTTCGTCCCCTTGCTGTCATTCCAGAATGCACTTCCATTTACTTCACACTTATTTTCCTCCTAATCTATTGATATAGATCTGTGGCTTCGTTTTAATGGCTGGTTCGTTAGATGGCATAACACATGTGGAATTTTAAGCTGCACTTGAGGAAAGTTGGGGAAGTAGAGGTTAAGGTTTATTACAGCTGTCAAGTCTGGAAAATTAGGACTATATACCAACTGTGTGCAGAATTTATGTACAAGCTCTGTAGCTACCTTCTCATTCTTGGGCAATCGTTAATATACAGTAACAAGATGTTTTTTTAAAATATACAACCACAATGCAGACAGGCATTTTATACATGCTTAAGAACTTGCAAACACCAGTTGAACATTTTTTTTCTTCCCCTGCCTCCCCACCCACTTTTGAACATCCCACCAAAATCCCGAATTACAAACTAGTTTGAAACTTCTGAGTTTCAAAAGTACAGTGGTACCTTGGGTTACATACGCTTCAGGTTACATATGCTTCAGGTTACAGACTCCTCTAACCCAGAAATAGTACCCCAGGTTAAGAACTTTGCTTCAGGATGGGAACAGAAATCATGCTCTGGCAGCGCGGCAGCAGCAGGAGGCCCCATTAGCTAAAGTGGTCTTCAGGTTAAGAACAGTTGCAGGTTAAGTACGGACCTCCGGAACGAATTAAGTTCTTAACCCGAGGTACCACTGTAGTTGGCATATGGCATGGAAGCTGCTATTGAGGAAATGAAAGTTGTAAATTCCAAGTTCTAGAGTTTGTAGTCATATTATGGTATAGAAATGTGCTATTTTCAAACATTAAGATACTCAGAATTTAGCACTTCATGATTGTACAAAAACTACCTCACAGTATTTAGACACTTAATCTGTTAGGTTAGGAACAAAAGAAGCTACATTATACTAGGTCAGACTATTTACCTTTCAAGTCCACGATGGTATTAATATTGAACTAGTATACTAAAAATGCATGTATTTTAATTAAATATTTTATACTGTAACATAATCCTACTTTTCAGATGATATGGTTTGTCAAGGAAAACAAAACAGAATTAAGTAATAGAAAATTCCACATTTTGAACTTTCATGGACTTATTTGTAATGAAAAGTCTTTTAATGGATCATAACGAAGGCAGGTGTGCAGGCAGAATGCTAAAGCTGCAAAAACAAAAAGCAACCCCAAATACTGAGCAAACTCAGCTTTATCGCCTAAGGGATGTAATATGACATAACAGCGCCAGTATTGACTTTTCATTTGCAACCTCTTGACAGCCGAAGCTTTTGTGAGGAAGGGATTTCAAAGACAATAAGCAAACTTTGGGGCATGGGGTAAAGTTTGCATTCCTTCATTTACAGATATGACTGAAAAATGTACTACTGTTTAAATCTATAAGCAAGGTGACAAGCTTTCATGGTGCTTGTTTTCAAGCTTCAAGATAATTTTAATAGGAAACAAATTCTGATTAGCCTGTTTGCTTCACCTTTCTATATACCAGTGTACTGAAAATGTTCTTATACACTCTCATCTCCTCTTCTTTTAATTGTCCACTTTGCTTTCTTTGGTTCAGTTTTAAAATGCCACCATGGAGGAAAGCATTGCAAATCTAAATAATTTAGGAGAAAATTATATAGGAGAATACCATTGCCACTTCTTTTGTTCAGTAGAAAACAATTGTTTTGAATATCAGTAATGCATATGCGCTATCATGCAACATCAGTGAGGTGTGAACATCAACCAAATTAGGAAACAGTGGTGATTTTGGCATCTGCTTAATTAATTTTTTTAAACACCTAAATGATTGAAAGCCATGAAAGTTTGTAATTTGCACAAATGCCCTTAGGTTTACAGACTTTTGCATGTTTGTACTGTATATTTGTATACTGCATATACGGTGACCACCAGGTTGTATATATTTTAGTGTTTGGGTTGAACATTGCGTCCTTCCTAATAAGAGGCTATTGTGATATAATTACCTAATGAAATGCATTTATTTATTTCTAAAGGCAATCTAGTCAGTTAATATGTTAATAAAGACAACTGAACAAAAGGTAATAAGTGGGTCAGGCTCAGAAAGAATCGTGCATTGCTCACTCCTGCTTAAAGGAAAAGAAAAGCTCCTGGTGGAGCTTCTCCTACTTTCACCCCATCATTTTAAGAATTGCTTTGCCAATCCTTCACAGCAAATAGTAATTTTAAGTGGACCAACACAGAGCTCAGGTTGTGAGCACTCTATGGTAATAATAGAGTAGCTGCCCTCCCTGGAGTCAATAAGTCCAACAATAGAGCCATTTTTCCCCTCCTGCGAGTGAATCACTGCTGTTAGTCTGAATGACAGGATTGCTTATAGAAAGCAAGCCCTTCACCCATGCTGACCTTTTCTAGAGAATTTTGGGGCCAAGTAGTGTTTAAAGCTGTTCTAAGTAAACACTGGTTTTCTTAGGTGCTCTATATCAAGGGCAGACAATGGTTGAAATATTGATATCTGTTAAATATCTTGGCATTGTTGCAAAACTATTATAGCACACATTATTTGTAGATTAAACATGCCTACTTAAATGTTGGCATCTTTGTATTTTAGCATGAATTCTAGGGCTTAGAAATGGTGCATTCAAGAGGACTGGCCTGTGATAACGTACACAACCACATTCAGTTACAGGACTAATGGGTGTACATTGGTGAGATGTGATGCAAAATTCATGCTGGAAACCATACTCTACCTACATTGCAGGAGAATGGTGTGTCCTTGCAACACAAGTGCCATCTTGAGCAGAAATATTAGGAATATAGTGGTACCTCAGGTTACATACGCTTCAGGTTACATACGCTTCAGGTTACACACTCTGCTAACCCAGAAACAGTGCTTCAGGTTAAGAACTTTGCTTCAGGATAAGAACAGAAATCGGGCTCCGGCAGCGCGGCAGCAACAGGAGGCCCCATTAGCTAAAGTGGTGCTTCAGGTTAAGAACAGTTTCAGGTTAAGAACAGACCTCCGGAACGAATTAAATACTTAACCTGAGGTACCACTGTATACAACTAAAACTAACAGCGCATTTATTGTTTAACCAGAAAAAGATATCAGTTGTAAGTTGATGGCCAATAAAATGTGTAAAAAATAAAAGATATCCAACACTGAATTAACAAGAAGTTGCCGTGTAGGATTCAGACATATGAGGGCCTGTGGTGTAGCGTAATTATTAAAGTGCCTCTGTCTGTCCCTACTTCTATTTTGCTCTTTTAAATCCCTGTGGTTCAGAACATTAAATTTAACAAAGGAAAGGATGTGCTATGAGAAATCAGTGGTCCCTCAAATAACGCTGAGTATAGTTTTTCTGTGGGCCTGTGTAAAATGTGTAGAGGGACATAAAGAAATAAGAATCTTATTCCTGTTAAAGACCACATACAATCAAAAAGACAATCTGGATACAGCTCCACTGAACTCTGTGAGGCTTACTTTTGAGAAAGTATATAGGACTGCACTGATAAGTAGCCAGGAACATAAATGCACTTCACAGAATTCAAGCCTTACGTAAAAGAGTACGGACTGCCAACAGGGGTTTGGGAGTCCGAATTGCTGTGAGAAGTTGCTACATGCAACTTCTATAGCAAACATTATGTAGATTGTTTTGACTAACAAGCTCTCCCAGTAAGTGGTGCACTCATGAAAATAAGTTAATGTTTTACACGTTGTCACTTTATACTGACGGACTTAAAACTTGGGAAATAGAATTGACAAATATATTAGCAATAAATTAGTCTCTTGGGCATCCTCAAACACATTTCCACTGTGTTTTCTCCTCGTTGCTTTTCCTTTTTTTAAAAAAAAAATATTTCAATGTTAAGACAATGGACAATTTTATATTTATATACATTTAAATGGTATAACAAATACAGAATTTTCCCATCCTCTGAATATGGTGGCCAGTCCTGCATATCCCTCTCTTTCATCATTTTGAGCCAGCAGAAGCATTCTGTTTGCAAAATTTATCTGTGCTGCCCTTTCCCCATTTTTTTATCATGTTGTACATTCATTCTCTTATTTGTGTATTTAAAATCCTTTGGGACCACTTTTAAGTCCAAGCCCTCACAAGGAGGTCTCCATCATATAAAGAATCACAATATTTAAAAAATAAAATATAACCACCATAGAATACCAAACAGAAATACAGAAGCAGGATACCAAACAGAAACGCAGAAGCATTAAGAATCTATAACAATAAAATAGCAGTAGAATAACTGTACCAATAAATAGCTACAACTTGGAACAATAACATTATAGCAAAATAATTCAGAACTAGGTCAATTAATACCAGCGAATATACCGTATTTTTCCGTGTATAAGACTAGCCCCCCCCCAAAAAAAACAGAATGTCAAAAATTAGGAGGCATCTTATACACGGATACATCTCCCCTCATTTTCTTAAATCTGAGTCCCCCAACATAGGGGGCGTCTTATAGACAGAAAAATGCGGTACTTATCGATAAAAAGCTATGTGAGGAAAGCCTTTGTCTGTGTAGTTCTCAACAGATTATAGTTACTCACTGACAGGGGCTATCCCAGTGTGGCTTTAGAGCTCAGAAGTCAACATGATTTTCTCACTGCACCAGCTGCAGGAGAAATGCCTGGAGCAGACACCCTTGTACACCACCTTCATAGATCTGATGGAGGTATTTGATGTCATCAGCTGAAAAGGACTCTTCATGCTGCTCAACAAGATAGGATGCCACTTAAGCTGCAAAAAATGATTGTGTCCTTCCCCGAGAGCATGGACGGCACCATCCAGTATGACGGTTCATCCTCAAATGCCTTTCCGATAAAGAGCGGTGTGAAACAGGGCTGTGATCTCACCCCAACTTTCGTTGGCATATTCTTCTCCCTGTTGTTCTCCTGTGCCTTCAGCTCGACAAAAGACAGTATATACTTCCATTCGAGAAGCGATGGGGTCTGTTCAACCTGGCACATCTTCATGCCAAAAGTGTGGTGGGTTCTTATCTGAGAGATGTTGTTTGCAGATGATGCAACCTGGACAGTGAACTCTGAGGAATAACTGAGGCTAGATCCATTCTCTCTAGAACATATTACAGCTGGTGTATTTGTTTAAGTTAATAAAAGGAACTCCTAGCTACCACTGCCACCTGTAACAGATGGTCCAGCGATGATGTCACCCAGCAATGTCATGTAGATACTCAAAGGCATAGAGCAGAATAGAGTCACCCTGTAAGTGGAAGGCCACAGATTGGAACAAAAATATCCCAGCACCACCTTCTGAGGTCAACACTCCAATATTCCTCTTCCACATACCCATTTCCCAATGTAACTCGCCTACTAGGATGACCAAAGTTGTTTCTGTTCCAAACTCAGGCCTGAAACTGGATTGAATGGTTCTAAATAATTAGTGTACTCCAGAACCACTAGGTAGTGGTAGTTATCCTAGATCACTGGCTCCAAAATAGGTTTCTTCAATAATGTCTTCACTTTTTATGACATTGAAGATCACACATTCTTTTAGATAGGCATTGACCACCTCAGTAATCCAGTACTCTATCCTAGCCACAGCCAATTCAGGATGCAAAAGAGGGCCTTTCCCACTTGAAAAACTCTCTTGGATGACTTGAAAAAACTTCTGGATTACATAGTTCAGATGCAGTGGTGGAAGAGAAGTAAAATGTATTGGCCGCCACCACAAAGCAAGCCCAATATGGGTTTTCACCTGTATCCGATCATATTCACTATGTGTCTTCCACCATTTGCAATTTAGCTGTTGACCCAAACATTTAATTGCCCTCAGCTCCTCATAATATTAAGGAGTCAACATGCCTCTACAACTGGATTGAGGGGGTTTGGGAGAAATGGATATTGATGGCCTCAGGCATCCCCTTATTTAATGCAGAGACCAAGGTCTCAGTAGTACCAATGGCTTCAGGAAAATCTCCAAGAGACCTCAAAAAACTGTCTGGATTCATTAGTCTTCAAGAGTCAACCATCAGAACCAGTTCTCCACCTCTGCAGAAGTTACAGGTAAGCTGTAGGTCAAACATGATCAGGTCAAGCATGAATCAAGTAATGATCTGACCATGACAATGTAGTCTTTATTGGCTTCCTCATGCACGGATCATCCCCCCCCCCCTTCCACTGCAGAAAATCAAGTCCAAATTGTATCCTGCTAAATTTATCATGTCCAGATAATTTGAGACAAGCCTGTGGTTGTCATGGAGGTCATGAAATTTTCAGATGCTCCCCCAAAAGAGCCTCAGCATGCATATTAAAGCTCCCAGGACCACCAGTCTCAGAGTCCTCAATCGTGTTTGAGACTATCTGCTGATACTTCAGGCAGGGATATAGTTAGGCGCTGATGTGGATAGTATACCAATGGAATTCCATCATGTCTCATGTCCCCAACATCAGGTACAGATATTCAGAATCGGCAGATTGTTGAGAACCTTGTTGGTGCCTGGCCAACAAGGTTCAATCCTTATAGAGCAAGACTGTCCCTTCTTGCCGCTCATGTTGTGTTTGGTGCTGTACCTGCTTACCTGGTTTACATATTCTATTTGTATGCAGGGCAAGAAGTCAATCTCATTTACAATATTTGACATTGTGCATTATATCCTATATTACCCTCTATACAACTTTAACTTTAACTCTGCAGCAAAAAGACTGAGCACGATCTCTTTAGGTTAGATCACCTCTGTTTATATAGTTAAATTAATGTGACTGGTTAGCGCTGGTAGTGAGGTAGGTAGATTTGTGTTTGCATCTGAACAGCTGAATGTGGGCATCAGCTCAAGAATATGTGGTAGGTTCAGGGAGCAAGAAGTTTACCTATCTTCAAACAGCAGCACTTGCAGAGAAAACAGGTGATCAAGAGATCTTTGTATGACAGAGATAGTAATACCTGTTTGTTAATCCCTATACAAACTATACATTTGCAGCAATTCTGTGCATATCTACTTAGAAGTAAACCCCATTGAATTCATTAACACTGACTTCTGAGTAAACATGTTTAGGATTGCACTGTACGTGTACCAGCTTTCCTTCTGCCAATTGCTCTTTGTTGTATTTGTTTTGCATTTTCAGGAATCAAGGAGATGATGTATTTCCTGAATCTTTCAGGAAACGTGGTGACATATTCCACTTACTAGACTCTCTCAGGCTAGAATTTACTAGGATTAAAGCAGATGTGGCATTACTGGATTCTGCTAAGCCTCTGGTGATTTATAAAGATATAAAATATATATTTTATGATTACGATGATGCTAAAAAATTTGTGGATAATAATATAGTTGCACTGAAAAGAGCAGAGAATAGAACAACTACTGAAGATACAAGAGGAGGAGAAACAAATCCCCCTCTGCCAGCTGATCTCTTATGTTCACAAAGGATTTTTAAATTTTTCAGTAAGATAAATCTTTGCATCCTTTGCATTTCCTTTTTAATGCATTGAAATTTAATTCAGTATATTCCAGCATTGCAGGGAGTCGGACTAGATGATCCTCAGGGTCCCTTCCAACTCTACAATTCTATGATTCTATTCCAAAAGGTTTAATAACTTATTAACTGGTATGGTTGTTATTTATACAGTGGTACCTCTGGTTAAGAACTTAATTCGTTCTGGAGGTCCGTTCTTAACCTGAAACTGTTCTTAACCTGAAGCACCACTTTAGCTAATGGGGCCATCTGCTGCCGCTGCGTCGCCGCTGCACAATTTCTGTTCTCATCCTGAAGCAAAGTTCTTAACCTGAGGTAATATTTCTGGGTTAGCGGAGTCTGTAACTTGAAGCAACTGTAACCTGAAGTGTCTGTAACCCGAGTACCACTGTATATCACTTTTTAGTCCAAAGGCCCCCAAAACTGCCTTATTCAGATACCATGCTTGAGATGGTGTATTTTTATGTCTTCACTCTATAAGATAATTTTTAAGGTATTGAAGCAATCCTGTACACACTTGCCTAGATGTAAGCCCCAGGTGTAAGCCCTAGGTGTAGGACTTATTTCTATGTAAACATACTTAGGATTGCCCTGTGGGTACTCTATCAATATAAATTGCCCATGATCCCAATTCAGGTATAGTAATTCACAATAAACAGTGACCTAGGACGGGAAACCTACCCCCACAAAAATACATATCCAATCCATCAAGTTATGAATGAGCATTATGATGCACATACCTATGCACCCCAAACATGAACAGAAACACATTGGCTGAGTGGAAACCTGCTCCTGCATGTCATTTATGTTAAAAACAAAAATAGTGGACAGAATCCTAAAAGGCTCACAGAAATGGCTTGCTGGCCCAGTGCAATTTTTAATTTACAAACTTTGAGCAATTTACCACTGCCTCCCACCCCCTGCCCAACATTTCACAAACTCTCAGTTTTGAAAACAGTTTTCCCATGCAGGGTGAAGGGTTCCTGTTCAACAAAAATGTATATAGCCTGTTTGGTTCACTGAGCATTTTTCACAAATACTTACCAATGTTTCTGTATACGTTTTCACAGTTATTGCTAAAATAGTTCATCCAAATTTACTTGTAATGCTTCTGATCATGAACCCTACCTTTTGCTTTACTTTTTGCTTTGACTCAGAAAAAAAATACTAATTTCTACTTTTACTCTTGTTTATAATGTTTTAAAGTCAAATGTCAGTAGAATCAGCAAATGGTGCATTATTTCGTATTGTGGGTCAGAGTTCTTATAACTGCTATAACTTTCAAAGCTCTAGCATTTAATGTAGAGTTTCTCTAGTGGTTTCCACTAACTTTATCTTTTTGTCATTTCCGTTGTTGCTGTTGTTATTTCACATATATATAGAGTATGCTAGTGTACAAAGCATTAGCCTGTAGGGTTGGGCAGTTAGCCCTAAATAACTTCAATATCTGGAGGAATGTCTTCTCTTATATCAACGTGGCTGGGTATTAGGATCACCTGTGGCTCCACCACCTCCTTGTGACACCACTACCTAGCAAAGTTTTAGAGACAACTATGTGATAGCCTATGCAATGCATGGGACGCGGGTGGCCCTGTGGGTTAAACCACAGAGCCTAGGACTTGCCGATCAGAAGGTCACCGGTTCGAATCCCCGTGACGGGGTGAGCTCCCGTTGCTCAGTCCCTGCTCCTGCCAACCTAGCAATTTGAAAGCATGTCAAAGTGCAAGTAGATAAATAGGTGCCGCTCCGGCGGGAAGGTAAACGGCGTTTCCGTGCGCTGATCTTGTTCGCCAGAAGCAGCTTTGTCATGCTGGCCACATGACCCGGAAGCTGTACGCCGGCTCCCTCAGCCAATAAAGCGAGATGAGCACCGCAACCCCAGAGTTGGTCACGACTGGACCTAATGGTCAGGGGTCCCTTTACCTTTACCTTATGCAATGCCATCCTCTTTAAGCTACATCTTGCAGTGAAATGATCTGCTTTTCATTGACAGATGAAGAGGCACTCCTTTGCCCCTAGACCTTTTAGGGGAGGATGAACTGGTTTAATTGAATATGGTCACCTCCTTCCTTGAGATGTTATTTAATGTGGTTTTAAATTATTTTTATATCTTTTTGCTGTTGTGTATTTTAGATCTGTATATTTCTTTATGTACCATGCCCTGCAACTGTGTGATGAAGGGCAGATAGTAAATGCAATCAATAAATGGCTTTATTGCAGATGATGGGGCATTGAATGAGACAGTCAGTAATATTTAATGGTAGTCATACTCAGAGCAGACCCACTGAAATCAATAGATTTAAGTTACTTAAGTGAATTTATTTCTATATGTCTACTATGAATATGACATGGGCGTAGCCAGGATTTTTGTTAGGGGGGCAGGCCTTTTGTTGGGGGAACAGAACCTCAGTTTGCTATGTATTTTTATTGATTGTTATAGATTTAGGGGGGCAGCTGCCCCTCCCTGCCCATGTCTAGCACCTGATGTCACACAACAGCTTACTAAGGCTACCTGAACCATGCATAGCAGAGGTGAGATTTGAACCATAGGCTTCCTAATTCATAGCTCAGTCTACACTATGCTACACTACTTCTTGTGAAGCTGTCCTTTGTATTTGTTTCTGGTGATGAATCAACACTATATTTTGCAGAGCATAAATGAAGTAATGGGGAGCTGTGCAAGACAAATATTACTGCTTTATGTCAGGTTAAGTGACCAAGATTTCTAAAGAAATGAGGGGACTTACTGGCACTCAGAAGACTCGGGAAACAATAATTGAGAGGTTGGCGGAGGTAAACATCTACTGGCCTCAAGAGTTGATGGCTTTCCCAAAGGAGATGCAAAATTGGCAGATATCAAAGGATATCTCGGATACTAATGGGGAGCTCTAATATGCATATAGTTACATCGCTTGGAAAGTCTTTCCCATTAATTTCAGTGGAGGGGTAACTCTCCAATGAAGCAAGGGGTGGAACCTCTATGCATAAGAGTTCCAGTGACTTTCATACCATAGTGACAATTCCTTACTGCTGGGGAACAGACTAAGTTCTGGTGAACACTGCAAAGAATTCTGCTGAATTACCTTTTGGGGGCTTATCCCACTGCTATACTTAAATTATTTTTCTGCCTTCTTTTGAAATAAATAAGATATATAAGACTGAAAAGGATAACATGCACATACGCATCTGAAAAATTGTCACACGTTGAGAAATCATTATGGCTGTTGTATCTCTCTGTTTACCTGTCTAGTCTTCCTAAAACTTTCCCCTTCATCTCTAGGAAAGTAAATACCGGTAGGTTGTGCCTATAGTTGTTCATTTGTAGGATTAGATCCAGACTACTTAGACCCACCGAAATCAACGACACTTAAGTTAGTCATGATACTATATATATATTCTCTGCACTACTAATGTATAGAGGTTTGTGTCCAACTTCTCTGCAATGCTCACTTCTGTAACTTTAAAATCCGTAGCTTTAAAAAATCAGGAACAGCCAATAAAGATATTAAGAGCCCGATTCCTATAAAGGAATTTCTTTAAATAGTGCTCTTTAACTTCTAGAGGAGAAAGAGGATCACTCAGCACCTCATAAAAGGTGATCTGTTTCTTAAACCAGCTGACCCTAAGGGGTCAAGCCAGGTCATAGTTTCAATATTTTTATTGTATTAAAACCAACTCCTTATAAAGTTCTTTCCCCTAATAATCCTTAATAAATCAATTCTGTATCGTTACCTGCTTGTGGCTGCTAGTATATTAACCATGTCCCTAAACCAGCATGAACACCTTAAAGATCAATACCCGTCAATTTTTCAGCATGGAGTTCCTTTTTGTTGGCGTTGGCTATAGATTTGAAAGACTTGGGGATGTTCATAACAAATTTCCTGAAGTCCACTGAGTTGACAGGCAGGTAAAATATATATTTCCATGCCTTAATCCTTTTGCCTTCAGATTTGAAGATTTTAATAGCTATGGAAAAATGCACAAGCATGGTCAAGACAGGACAGTGGATACAAAAAGCATAGTTTACTTAGGGCAAAATTTGCTGTCAGGAAAATGGAGCATAGCTTCTGAACTCAAGAACCAGCAGTGCATGTGCAGGTTGGATGTAGATGGTTGCTACAATAAGACTTCTTTCATACAGGTGTGTTTATGCCCCGGGCTTGCTGGCCACAGTCCATTCCATTTACAGAAGCTGAATTAAACAATAACTACCGCATTGCAAAAAGAAGAAGGGGGGAGGGAAAGGTGAGCGTCAAAGGAGATGCCTGAGAGCTTTGTTAGGGCCAAGAAAAACCCTGTTGCAGTTGTCAGAGCTTGTTGATGTTGCAGAGAACGGCACTTTTTTTTCTCCTGGATTTTGTGGTTCTGCCTTAGGAAAGAAAGTAAAATAGAACGGAAGAACAAAGTCCTACTCTATAAATCAGCAGCTGCTCCTTGCCAGATCAAAGGAGTGACATTTTTGCTCCTGGACTACTTGTCCACTTTAGGTGCTTGACAGACAGCTAACAGCTGGCCTGCTATACAGCATAGGAGAATTGGGCTACATCTTCTTCAGAGTAGATGACAAGCTAATCAGAGATACCTATAATACAAGACATGCAAGAGCACCTTGATCTCTTCAAATGTATCTAGCAGGTGTTTCTAAGCATGCTTACACATTTGGGAGAAGTTATTACTAAGCTTATTTTCCTCTGAAAGTGCTTTTAAATTTCATCAAATTTTATCATAAATACCAAAAAGTAAACAGATACTAGCTTTCAAAATGAATATCCCTTTGTAATTGTTTATATAAAACATTCAAAAACCTAATCTGGTTTGGAATAAGCACAATTGCCAATAATTTGTCTAAATGCTACAAAAATATGGGGTCCCCCCCCCAAAAAAATTTTAAGCTATGACAGCAACATAAATGGTTGAGTGGTCAGTTTAAGAATTATATGAAAGGTCTCTGTTTTATGCAGTGGTTATTCCAATGCACATAACCTCAAAATAAGAGGTTTCAAATTTGCAAAAGCTGTACTTAGTGCCTCTATAAAAATGTATGTATACAGACCTGGAATTTTAACATCAGCAGTAAAACTTTCAAAGTAATTCGGTTTCTAGTTGATTCTCATCTGCAATAAATCATGTGCAGGATGAGGCAATATACTACAACATGTCTATTGACTTAGCATTTTATCTTTAAGATGTGAATAGCTAAGGAACTCTTTCTGTTTGTCTCCTCCCTTTCAAGTACCTATGAAAGATCTCTCTTACAGTGTGATAAATAACTGCTTATGAATAATCTAATGGCATTATAGAAAGGAAGCAGACATTACTTTGGAAAACATGACCTGCTGAGATGTTTTGTTATGTGGCATCAGATGTGATTACATTCACAGAATAGTGTTTATTACCATTCAGATTTCCAGGGGAAATAAAAAATAATTTTCTACATAGGTTAAAAATTCTTGAAAGCTCATAACGGAAATCGGTGTCTGTCAATGTCTTTCTGTAGTAGCAATTCTTTATTACACTTAATATTAGGAGATTTATTTATTTCTGCAACTGGTTATTTATTCACTGTGGGGATTCACAGTATATTTATAATCCAGGATGGTGGATTATTCCATTATATTATTATAATTTTAATGCAAAATGGACTTGTACTGTTCAGTCTTATAGCTATATTAGGCTGCAATTGTATTCATACTTTCCTGGGAACAATCACCAGTAAACACAGCGGGACTTACTTTTGAGTAGACACATGTAGCATTGTGCTGTTCAATTTTTTAAAAACCGGCAGAAAATTAAAAAAGGAGCACCTATACATTAAATAGCTATAAGAATTCCAGAGCATGTTATAATTAGACAATTTATTAGCAGTGTTTGTCTTAAAAGTCTTTCGTTTGGGACAGAGTATATGGCACATACATGTTCCTGATAAAACTGGGACACTAATATAACAGCATAATCCTATACATGTCTACTCGGAAGTAAGTCCCACTGAATTCAGTAAGATTCCCAGGTAGGACTATAGCCTAAAGATTCAATCTAGTGCACATTGATTTGGGATTAAATCCTATTAAATAGTGGGATTACGTCCAAGTAAATAATGTGTAGGGTTCTGCTGCATACCTTATTTCCAGGAATTGTTTCACCTAACTTCATTGAGTCCTACACAGAACCCTATAGTTTGGCTCCATCTCATGGCTTCCTAGTATATATGTTGGCAGAGGTCGCTGGGAACCTCTCTATCTGGTGTTATGAGTGAACATATTGGTACAAGAGATGCAGGAAAAGGACTTGAAAAATGCATAGAGCTGGACCAAATTTTGAGAGGCAAATGTGCATTTTCTTTTCCACATTTTAATGTTGCTGACAGAAATTCAGATTTGGAGTTTAAAATTTCATTTTAAAAGACAAGGTAGCATTTCGGTACTCAGCATATGCCTTTCAGTGGTTTCCTGATGCAAATATGTATGCATCCAAATATGTAGGAATGTATCCATGCTTGAATCTTGGCCAAAAGGGGGGGGGGAGCCAGGGGGAGTGGTTTTGCCAAGTCCGTATGTTTTGTGTAAATTTCATTTTAGCTGCGTATGCTAAGCTAAATATAGCTCAATTCTCTGAATCCTAAACCTGGCCCTTGCTACATGAAGCTGATTACATTTTGTTGGTTTGTTTCAAAAATTTATATACTGCTTTTCCCTTGTGAATCAAAGTTTTATGTCTCTTTTGTAGGAAATGTATATACATTTTGTGTCTCACAATTTCCGTTGCAGTGGGAGGGCAGGATTATTGCATTACATGTGGGGGGGGGTTACTGCTTTTATTATGATATATATTTTTGTATTGCTAATAATAATAATAATAATAATAATAATAATAATAATAATAATAATAATAAATAGTCCAGTCCAAGAGCCCATGGTGGCTTTAAATACCTAGGAATAACTCTCACATCTGATATTAAACAGTTAGGCTGAAGGAACTATACAAATATTTATAAAAGCATGCAACAGAATTAAAAATGGAAGCATATTAACCCAAGCTCACTCGGATGCATTGCAGTAAAAATGTCGATATTGCCTACATTCTCATATCTTTTTCAGATATATATCAGTCCCATTCTTCCCTCTAAAATAAGGCAAAATAAACTCAATTCTATAGGAACAGGTCCAAGGGAAGCTTAGGAATGCCCAATTTAGGACTGTACAATGTTTCCCTATTAGAAACTCCTTAGTGCACCAAAAGTACTTCAGAGGGACTCCCTGTAACTGCCAGTGATGACTTTGAAAATGCACTCCCAGCACCAATCAGTTGATTGACACTAAAAGCAGGTTATCAAAGAAAGTTGCCACTGATCAGTGGTTCTGCCAACCTGCTTTGTCCTATGATAGGTAGCAATTGACAGGTGGGCAATTCTGTCCATCTGTCAACATTGACCCATAGGAAGTGGGAACTAGCCTGATAAAGAGTTCTTGTGAACTCAAAAGTTTGCACACAATTTTGTTACATTTTGGTTGGTGTAATAAAAGTATTGCCGTAATAGGAATTTTGGAACTTTGTAGTGCTTTAGAACAAAACGGGGGGAAAACACCCACCCTAAATAATGATGTTTTTGTAGGCACACTATCACAGGGGATACTAGTATTTTCTGTAGTGCAGGCAGGCACTACAGAAGTATAAGTTAGAAGAAGAAGAAGAAGAAGAAGAAGAAGAAGAAGAAGAAGAAGAAGAAGAAGAAGAAGTTGTTGTTGTTGTTGTTGTTGTTGTTTTGCATTGACCATCTATGGTATCATAAGACACTTTGGTACCATAAGGGAGTATAGTGCCCATCTAGTCATGAATCAGTCATTGCCATTGTTAAGGTATCCTAATCTTTTTTTGAATGCCACAAAATTTTCAGTAAAAAGTGTTTCAAGTAAATGAAGTCTTCTAACTTTCTCTGACTTTTCAAGTATTATTTATTTAATAGCCTTTTGGACTTGTTTGTAGCCAAGTGATTTAAAGCAGCTTTAAATATACGAACAGAGAGAATGCTGTGTAGCGCGGTATGGCACAGTCATCCTAAAGAAAGATGTGTATCATCCTTTGTTATAAAACTATATACATGGAAATGGATACCTACCATAATTCTATTGAGAGAAAAGAATGAAATGAACTGAGATTAGTAGATTTCAGCCAGGAAAAAGAAATGTGTGTTTAATAATTAAGGATTGTTTGAAAGGTATAAAATACACTGTAAACTGTAAATTAAACTAAAAATGTTAATTTAATATTTTGTATTCCAGTACTCCAGAAAAGCCTCTTCTGTAGGCCACTCAAAAAATCACACATTTAGGGCCAAGCTACACATGTTGTTAATTCTGTAAATAAATAGTTGCTGCTGCAGTCCCCAAGCAGGATCGAAGACAATGGCAAAGAGGAAGGCAGGGGGTTAATTCCCACAGTACCAATGAAAAAAATAACTCCTCCCAAGTTGTTTGTATTATTGGGAGGGAAACTTGGCATTATTCTGAGTCACTGGAAAGATGTGACATAGATATCTTTCATACGCAAAGCCCTGTGTCCAAAGAGCCATGTTCAACCAGTTCTGCATGCTGGGCTAGTCTTTCTCAAATCGTGTACCAACCCCACACTCCTTTTGCAAATAATGATACTTTAAAAAAAAAAAGAATTGGGATATGGTATTGAGAGTTGTTATTCAAAAGAAATGCCCCCCCCCCACAAGGCATACCCAAATTTCTTTAAGTATGTCTAAGGGTAGCCCTTTGTATGCACCCAAAATATTCATCCAGATCCTTAAAACTTCACAATGTGAAATTATACAGTTCACTTAAAATGAACAAGGCATATACCTCATTTCACTTGCATTCAGTAGGGGAGGCTGCATGTAGAATGTTGTTCAACTTTGCACACCGATTGAAATGTGGCTAGTTAGGACCATGACTCTCTTCCTGGTGACCACCTTTTCCTAGTTGCTTAAACAGAATAAAGGATGCAATGTTTACCCCCCCCCCAAGCTCTTCACACATCATAGAAACAAAAGTCCAGGAGAAATAGATCCTGCTGGGTGTAGGAGACTGATACCCTGCACCACTCTCGTGTTCTCTGGCCTGTGTAGAGAACTTAAGGGAAGGGAAGGGGTCAGCCTCTCAACTTCATACCAGGCTTTGGAGATTGATACTGCTTTCAAATCCTGGAGTGTGCAGAGGACTTGGGGAAGAGGTGGTGTTGCTGGAAACCACAAATAATGATTGACCAACCAAGGCCAGCCCAATTATGTGGACTCTTGGCTTGGAGAATGCATGAATAGTACCTGGCTTGCATTCATTCCTAAGGTTTCTTCAATACTAGGCACCATACACAAGCAGATTCAGCCCCTAGTGTTCCTTTTTAGTACAAGAAATATTTGGCAGCCTGTTCTAAAATACATGCTGTATTGCCACTATGGCTTCATAGAATGCACAATATTCATGACTACTATGAAGGGAAACCTCCAATAGTAACACTACTATCATTACAAATATGTGCCAAAAGAAGAGAGATTAAATTTCATTTTTGCGTTTCAGAAGAAGCAAATCAGCTGAACAAGACAGTCCTGGAATTTGTCAGTTATAGATGCAATAAATATATGAGTTTTAGTTTCCTGAAGTGAAAATTGCATATTTCCTGTGGTAGATAGGGTGTTGGGGGAATGGGGCCCTAGGATCTACATGTTTCAAAGTGCCATAATACCCCGCAAATATAATAAGACATAGACAAATATCTATGAACGTTTAACAGATTTACTCTATGCCATGTTAAGCGCATCAGAACAATATATGGTTTGCAAATGCTTAAGCCTGTCAAAATATTACCAAGTAGCCATAATAGCTCATGCCAAATGCTGTTCATCAGCATTTTATTCTGCATGAAAAGAAATTCACATGAAATTGAATATTTGGTATCTGGAAAAGAACTCTGGGAATCTCTATTTTCATTTTAGAAAGTGTGTGTACAGTATTTCAACAAGTAGCTTAGGGTCTATTTCATTATTTTCTTTTGCATAGCAGAGTCATCAAATGATGTTAGCCTGACATTTTGTGAAATAAGTTGTTTTTGACAAAGAGCTCAACATGGAATAAAATGTTGGTAGGTTACCATAGCAAGATGACCAAGGGTCAGTATGGCTACATAGGTATAGAAAACTGTTGGGTGCTATATTGGGCACAGAGGATTTCATTGGAACTTTACAGCATCAAGTGCATTTATCTCACAACGGTATTCTTATTTATTGTACTCGAAAGTAAGTTCCATTGAAGACTGGGATTTATTTCTGAAAAAACATACATAGGATTGTGGTATAAATGAATGTGGAAGCACAGTTCCCCAAATAATGTAAATGAAAATTCCTTATATTTATGTATACTAGAAATGTGAAAACCATACAAGCTTCCTTTCTTTTCGCCATGGTAATGTGTGGTTTTATGGCACAAGATCACCATGCAAGACTGTTCCCAGACACAGCTGCATTAATTTGTATGAGTCAGTTGGAGTATTGGGCAAATGCCCAACCTTCTATGTTTCTAAGAGAAAAATTCAGAAATCAGCTCACAGCCTGCCTTTATTCAATATTCAATATAGTTCAACACAATGCTCAAATTATGTCAAGGCACCAAGGAAAACCAAAGGGGCATAGGCAAAGCAACCATGGTAAATGTGTTTAGGGATGTTAGTCAGCTAAACTTACTCAAGGTATAACCATTGAAATTAAAGGACCTATCTTAGTTAGGTTTATTAATTTCAATGGATGTACTCTGAGTAAAAGTTAGTTGAAACCCACTCTAGGATTACAGTCCAGGAATAACTGTTTTACTTATGTGAGTGAGAGTATCTGTTTATAACCAAATGTGGCAAAGAAATTTATGTTCTTGCTTCACTTACAAATGGAGTGTGGTGGGGTAAGAGCTCATGAAGACTGGGCACACAAAGGTTTCACATATAATTCAGAAGCTTTTTCTATTCAAATCTATGATATCTTTAAAATAAAATACTACAGTTCTTTCCTCATGCACTATGACCATTTAAATTTTATCATAAGTGTTTTGCTGAAAAATAGGGTGACTTTTTAATAAAAAATGGATTCGATTCAATTTGAAAATGATTAAATTTCTCAGCAGGACCCATGTCATATGTACATTCCAAATTTTGAAATGTCAGTTGGCCAAAGATTAATTTTTCCATTAAAAGTGAACAAATTTGGATTTGTTTTGCATGCTTAAGTCATGCCAGCCCTCTACTGAAAATGTCAGTGCCATACAGTGAGCTGGAACAAAAACCTGAGGAAAAATGCTTCTTACATATTGTGAATGAATTATCACCATTTTCGCACACTACTATTCATGAACAAAAAATAATCCTTTCCCTCTTTTAGTGCTGGAAAATGAATATCTCCAAAGGCTCCACTTGAATTAAAACTAGGGGGCAATGGAAAATGAATTCAGAAAATTCCATGTACTGTATAAGTTTCTGATTAGTCTCTAATGATGGTAATGGTTAAAAGTAATAACCCTTTTGAAGGCTATTCAGTGGCTCATGAACAATTAAGTTGTTGATCTTAATTCAAATTTTAGTAAATCAAAGGGGGGAAATCACTTATTGTGGAAAATGGGCTGAGAGATCCTTCTGTTCTTCATATAGGCCATCTTTTGTTTCTACTTCTATACTTACTTGGATGTGATTTCTTAAGATCCTGTTTGGGATTCATATTGTCCATTACAGACATTGAACACCATTCCTAGGACTCATCACTCATAACTGTCAAGTTTTCACCAGATCCGCCTGCAACAATTTCATTGGTGTGAATGCCTGTAGCACAATCAGCATTCATTCTGACCACAGCACTTCCAAGCATCATTAGTACTGATACACATAATGTTGGCATGTACACTTCTTGTTGCAGTGCCATTACTGCTGATTTCTACAGCCATGTCATCAAAGGACAGCTGCAAGTGGTGTCTACTGTACCTAAGGCTGTGTGATAGGATACCTACTGTACCACCAGCAATGCAGCTTTTCTATACTTAAAAGTAGGCAGCAAATATGGTTAACTTCTCTGAGTGGTACATAAAAAGAACATGAGTCTCAATGGTGGGAGGAAACAAATCTCCAATGGCAGATCAGCTTTTAAAGACTTCTTCCCCATGTGACATTTTCCTGTTAAGCATCTTAACTACTTTTGTGAATTTTAATAATACTGGTGAGGGATACATGACTGTTGGTGTAGGGGAAACAGAGGGTGCAATACATCAGTGCGCTTTATCATAGTACCAACCTGTACAATTGTGCTATTTTCTCCTCTTGGGGTGAGAATTATTTTTTAGGGTTTTTTTATGGATTGCCAGTACACCTCTGATGTCCTTTGAAACTAGATCAAACCATCAGTTC
The DNA here is from genome assembly GCF_964188305.1 of Podarcis bocagei. Lineage (NCBI taxonomy): Eukaryota > Metazoa > Chordata > Lepidosauria > Squamata > Lacertidae > Podarcis > Podarcis bocagei. The sequence goes on along the minus strand of NC_138125.1, from coordinate 41,282,210 downwards.
TTCCAAGTGGAACCTTTGATTCTCTCACCATTTCATCCAGCTCTTTAGTTCAATATTATTAAACATTGTTAATACCTGGGATCCTTTTATCCTGGATCACTGGATTCTCACTTTTACTTTTACTTGACACTTTTACTCCTTTCACTATTTCCTTGAATTACCACTTCAACATCTGTTCTTCAACAAGCAGCAGATATTCTTTTTCAGAATGGAGAAATAAAATTATTCCCAGAATCATCTATGGTTACTTCAGTAGACTACTTATTCGTGTTTGCAGGGTATCACCTTCATCCAAGCCACCAAGTTCTAGATGGCTTCATTGGCGATCATCCCATGTCTTTCAGCTGGGTTTGAGTTATGTCCATAGACCAGGCTCCCCTCACCCCTGACCACTGGTCCTGTTAGCTAGGGATGATGGGAGCTGTAGTCCCAAAACATCTGGAGGGCCGAGTTTGCCTATGCCTGCCATAGACTATAGGCAATTCATTCCTGACTCAGCTCAGCTCAGCTCAGAAAGCTTCTGTGTTTTGCAGAAGCTAATCTAGTGCTCTTAAATTACCACAACTTTTACCAAGTGCATCACAACCATTATAGCCCTTCTTAATTGTCAGAACATCACCCATATTCCATTATATAGACAGCTGGTTCTGGCTAGGAACCTACAGGCTGGCCACTGAGAGAACAGGCTCCTGGGCCAGATGGGCCATTGGTCTGATCTGTCAGGGCCGTCTTCTTACGTTCTTCATCAGTGGATCTTGTATTTCTATCACAATCCCTCTTGAACATTAAGATGGTGAAAGCAAAAGAGGGTTTTTGAAAAGTGTCAGTCAATTCCTTTTCCCGGGCGCCAGTATGCTTATACCTGTAGGGTGCTTGTAGTGTTGTCAGACCTTAGAGTCCTAAAATTTTGTTTGTTTGCTTACATGCTGGCTTTTGCCAAAAAGAACCGTATGGCAATAATTCTTTGTTAGTCACAACTTCAAAAAATAACAAATACACAAATTCACACTAAAAGCCAAACCACCACAAAAGAATAACAGCGAGTAAAACAATTCATTTACACTGTGAGAAGCTAAAGCTACACTGGAAAGTTAAAGTTAAAGTAGAGACGGCAGTGCTAAAAATGATGACAAAAGATATTAAAAGGTTGTTAAAATTATTTAAAGGTTTGGGAGAATAAAGTTTTTTCTCCTTGTACCACAAAAACATGAATGTGGGTGCCATGTGAGCCTCTCCAGGGAGAGTATTTCACAGTTGGAGGACATTGCCAGTTATGGAGAACTTGCCCAACCCTTTCTACGCTGAACACTGTCTTCCAAACACTTGAGGTGCCATTTATTTATAAATGGGCAGCCATTTATTTGGCAGGAAAGCACACAGAATTTTTGAGCACAGCTATATTTGTAAGGATCTGTGAACTAGGACACACCTCCCATGCTGGCATTAGAAGACATCTAGAACATCGTCTTCCTCCTAAAACCAGCCACTCACGGCAGAATGACGATTTCCTGAGGCCGCAAGCTTCTGTGTGCTTCTTTTCAGGTTCCCTGGTTCGTACAGCACTTTTGGTGACTGCAGTATTAAAATGTTTGTTGTTTGGAGGCAAGTGGCTTTTGTTCTGCATCTTGTGGAATCATCTCCCTCCCTGGAACTTTGAATACCCCCTTCCAGATGACTTGTACCCCCAGGGGGGTCCTGCCCCAAATTTGAGAACCACTGACCTAGGGCTTCCACTGTTTCCTCAAAAAATATCTGTTGAATCAATTAGCAGCTCTAACGCAGATAAATTCTGGGCTAGTCCTCTCTCTCTCTCTCTCTCTCTCTCTCTCTCTCTCTCTCTGTGTGTGTGTGTGTGTGTGTGACTGGCACATGCACAGAATACACAAGTGCTGAGCAGATTTTCAAAATCCTCTTCCCAAGTTTCTGTCCTGTTGACCTGTTGAATTAATTAACATTAGCCCCACAGGCTAGGGTTTTTAATTGTGTATGTTCATAAAAGCCAGTTTTGTATCCCTTTGGTCAAAGGATTATGAATTGTCCAAGTCTTCTGTATTGTTGTGTAAACTCCCTTTAAAAAAAAAAATCTTAAAGAGGATGCCCCCCTTTTTAAATTAATGTATACATTCTGACGAGTTTCCAAAGATATGACCTTTAGGTGAACCCCTTTAACCTTCCCCTTAATTATTTGTTTGAAGACAGTGTAGTGTTCTCCTGCTGAGAATGAAGAACCATAATGCATTGCAGTCCTGTGAGTAAGGGAGTGTTGTAAGGAAGTGGAAAGGGACATAAATAAGGAGACCACCAGATGTAAATAATAAAAAGTGGTTGGAGCTGAAATAAAAACTGAAAAAGCAATTTAATTTACCTTATGAGTGGCTAGGTTGAAGAAAGCAAGGGTCAGCAAGGCTCAAAGTGGAGGAGAATCTGTTGTGTGTTACCAATCCAAGTACAGTACATGCTTGTTTCGTTCCTTAAACCTTGCCATCTGCATACATCATTAGAAGCTCATTGAAGAGAAAACAGTCTTATCAGGCTTTTCTGTTAATCTCTGTTGGCGTTAACTTCAGCTGATAAAAGGCATGCTAGCTGCAGAAGGCTCAGGTCAGTCCCTGTTTGGTCAGTGTAGCAACATTACTGGAAAGCAGCTAAGCAAATTAAGCCCTATCAAAGACCTTTGTCTTGGAGGACAGAAATATGCCTTGAATTCACAGTGTTATGTTAGGAATATAGCCTCAGTGACAGAAATCACTATTACCTAGAGGAGCAAGCTATAAAAGCAGTCTTAAATGCCTAGCATTTGCTTTTGACTAATTATAAGGCAGTGTATTCTTATTATTTTTACAATGGGTGTATTTAAATAGTGAGCAATGTGTAAACAAAAAGATGCAAAGTAGCCTATGTAGTCTTTTGAGCATTTATGCATCATCTATTAAATGACATTCCCACTAGCATACAATTAGAAGAGTTGATTTCAAAGGTGTCTATTACTGTAAAGTGAACTTAACCTGGAAGGAGAGCAGTGACTATGTCCAAACCCCAAATGCTAGATTCTACTACCTTACAAACTTTTAATAATCATGGGTTTTATGTGAAGCTCACTGAAATCGTTATTAATTTATACGATACAAATAAGCTAAGTTTGAGGCGATGGGTATGTTTAGAATATCAGGAATCGCTAATGATCATTAGCAGTTCTTAAGTGTCATTTAGTTGAGCAATGAATGACAATACTGGACAAACCCTGAACATAACTACTAATGTTCTCTAAAAACACAGAGAATGGAGATAAAAACCAATAGAGATCAAAACAAGTGGGTCTTGTGAATTATAGAAAATGGCCTTAACTAAACTGTGCAATTAAGAAACATTTTTTTGGGGGGGGGGATCATTTCACTGGGGTTAGTTTGAACAAGATTATCTGATGTGGGTTGTTATGCATTAACTTAATGGGGAAATATGCAAGCACTTATTTTTGGATTACCCACAAAATTAAATCCAGGCTTCCCTTGCCAAATAATGGGCTTTACCTAACATTCAGATGACTCGGACACTGCTTTAGTTATGGTACCTGATTGGAGAAGAAGTTATTTTGGGCCTAATAATAAACACATGTACCTGCAATTCCCTCTTTCTATCAAGTTGAAAGGTGCCCCGGTTTATGGTTGGAAGTTGCCTTATGCTCTCTGCCCTGGGTGTCCCACTCTTGGTTGAAAAGGTCGCCCCCAGCTGGCACTGACCTCCAAATGACCCTTGACTTTACAGGCTTAAACTGCAGGAGTTGTAGAAGAGCAGAAGTTCTTTCTGGGCCAGCACTTATTGCTGCTGTGCTGGTGATAAAACTTCAGACAGCCTAATTGATGGCTTTGCTGACCTAACAATACCTTGTGAAAGCACAGAATAGCAAAGCCTGGTCCTCATTTATGGACAGCTGCAATGGCAGCTGAATTGCCTAGGACAAAAAAAATAAAAAATAAAAATAAAATATTCCACAATACTTCAACTGGGTTTTTAGATGGCCAGATAATCTTGCTTTTGAAGTAAAACCAAGTGTTAAATTGTGCATATTTTTATGTGTGATTCATTATTTCCTGACAAGTAGTTTTCTAACCTGGAATGTTGTTTTTGTTTTTAATCCGGTTTTCTGTACTGCAACCCTGCCATGAGGAAGAAAGTGGGGGTCTAATAAAAGATATTTTTTTTTAAAGTACAGCATTAAACGGACAAACAGATTTCTATACTTTGTGTTCTATTTCAGGTTTATTAATGCCAGAAGAAGAATAGTACAGCCTATGATTGACCAGTCAAATCGAGCAGGCAAGTTCCAAGTAGTATCTGTATTCAAGTCCCACAGGCACAAATCCTCATCAAGTTATTCTTCAGGAATCCCTTCACCTGGTAAATAAATGCTTCCAATAGGCATTCTGGGAGATTTTCTTCTTCTTATGTCCCCAGAATTCCGCTATAGGAAGCAACTTCACTAATTGGTGCTAATTGGAGATTTCCCACCCTGACTCTGCTGAAACTGCTTTTTATTTTCTCTCTGAATTGGTAATTGGGTACAAGTACTAGTGCCACAAGCAGTTTGTTTGACTGGGAGCACTTGAATTGCTCATTGCTTTTCTGCATCCAATCAGCAGGACAATCTCATTTTCTTGCTACCCACAACTCCTTGGTGCATGCATTGCTTTCACTGCTGTAAGGCTAGCTGTAAAACTCATTGTATCCATTCATTTGCTTTGACTATTCACAATATGCTACTAATGCCTGGGACATGCTACAATACTGCCAAAAATATTTAAATTTTATTGCTTTCAGTTACTTAATGCACCAAATATTTTACCATTAAAATTCTGCCAAACATGTTCTTCCAG